>NC_137049.1:23429769-23549769 GCF_032717465.1 Coenobita brevimanus | reverse complement strand
ATGTGTAGCAGTAGCGAAAGAATATTGAAAGGAGTTTTTTTTTTTTTTGAGATAAGGCTGGAGTGTACCATTGCATTTTTCATCATCTTATCTATCAGAAAAAAAGAAGAAGCAAGGAATTAAAGCAAGGACAAGGACACATGCATAGTGGTAGCGAAAAAATATAAAAAGGCGAGTATTGTTTTGTGAGATAAGGCTAGAGTGTATCAATGCAAATTTGAGCCATTCAGCAGTCCAGATAATAGAATAACACGAAATTAATAACAGTTACAAAGATAAATGCGTAATAGTAATCGGGGGAGACTTATTAGAAGGATACTATTGTTTTGCGAGATAAGGCTACGGCGGTTCATTACAAGTTTGAGCGAGTGTGGAGGTGTTTATCGGGCAAACAAGAGACTCTGTAAGCGCTGATAACATGTGCCCCACCTTATCATTATGATTTAGTCTGGTGGATTAAGACGGGTGATGCGAACGGTGAGAGGGAGAATTTAAGTGGAAGGAAGGAGGTAAAGAAAAGGGAACATACCTGTATGATGGTGAGGCAGTTTCTGTGTGTGTGTATATATATATATATATATATATATATATATATATATATACATAAGGTGAATAAAATCGTCTGAAGGCAGTGAGAATACACTGAGCGGTTGAATAAAATCGTTTGGAGGAAGCAAGAATATAGTGAGTGACGTCCCTATGGTGAAGATAAAAAGCGTAGTGACAAGTTTGTTTTCAGCATCTTACCCAGTGTTGTCCTAAAGCTAGCTAGCTAAGTTAGCTTTAGGACAACACTGGACAAGATGCTGAAAACTAATTTGTCACTATGCTTTTTATCCCTAACTTGTCACTACGCTTTTTATCCCTAACTTGTCACTACGCTTTTTATCCCATCACCATAGGGACGTCACTCACTATATCCTTGCTTCCTCAAGACGATTTTATTCATGTTCGTGTATTCTCACAGCCTTCAGACGAATTTATTCACCTTATTCTCCGTAAATGAAAGAGCTAATGAAGACAATTTGTAACCCTTGCATTTCCTAAAGTTTTTCCTCTGCTGAAGAAAATGTCCGATGGTAGCTTGATGTATTATGAAGACCCTTTGATACCGGAGATTTTCTTACATTGTCTCGCCATTTCCTGATGGTGGAGTTCAGTTTACGATACTTTTTGAACTGCGTTTCGATATAGGCTAGCCTTAATACCAACAGTACAAGAGGCCTTTCTTAGGTAGAATAAACTTGTTTGTTTGGAACAAGAATAAACTTAAAAAGGTCGTCACCCAGATTCAGGATGGTCAAGAGTAAACTTCTTGGCCATCAGAAAAGACATTTGTGGTTGTGCTGTTATACACGGAGTTCACCAGTAGAAAACTGAGAATAGATGGACAGACTGGCTGAGCAGAGTACCTAACGGCATCCATTTCCGTGTATCTGCGTGCGTGCCGTGTCCAGAACCAATCTCGCGTCCTTTCAGTGAGCATCCCTTTTGTCAGTCTCTTGATTGGCCCCAGCCCTCTGTTATATACTTTTTTTTTCTTTCATAAGTCTGTTGCATCTAGTATATTCGGATTACCGTTCCCTTCATTACGAGGGTCTCTTCTAATCCATCCGACAGTAAATAAGTAAGTTATGATTAAGACAGGGAATTGACGGTACCGTATGTTTGGAGTCCGGTCTCTGAACAGTATCATTCGGCTTTAACAGTGGCAGAAATAAATGAAGAATAAGCAGCGGGAATATATAAAAAAATAAGCAGCAGAAATAAAACAAAAGGACGCGGTGAAAATAAAAATATAGGGCTAAAATAAAAGAAAAATACATCATCCCGTCCCGTAGTAATTGTTTTATGGCGACCCTCTGTTTTGCCAGCCGTGCATTACTGACTGAGTTAACCCTATCACCTTGATGATCCATTTTTTCACTTTATACTTGCTGCCATCAATTATTTAATTCAGCTTTGGGGTTTGAGGCTGGAGGTGTTAAGGTAGTGTCGTTTTGAATCCATTACTACGAGAGAGATGGCGTAAATGGATAAAGTTGTCTGGAAATGGTGCAGTTGAAAGAAAATATGTAGTTTCGGACATTTTTAATCCACCTCTATACGATAATTGACGAGACTTTGAGCGATGAGTATTGGAACCCAGTGATGCAGTATTCGGAACCAAACAACCTTTTCAGAATTTCGTGGACAAGTTTCATAATTACTTGACTATAAAATGACACGATTTTTTTTTTTCCTGAACTGAATATCATCGCAGGGAAGGGGTTACTATGGTATGGCATTATTAGGGGCAAAAGTTCGTATAATATGTCAACTCTTAAAGACTACTCACTTGCATCTCTTGGCTAATATTCATAAGGTGAGAGAGGCCTGATGTGCTTCTCTACCCATAGATTCCCTTTTGATATGATACGTCAGGGAGGAAAGTGACGGAAAATCCTTAAGTGTGAAGTAAACGCATTGAATAAGTAACCCAACTCCCCCCCCCCCCGTACCTTTACTGTGATCCCTGCCAAATTGTCGTTAGCATTGGAGACTCCTTAACACTACGTACAAGATTATTTATTTTACACCAACACTTTCGTATTGTCTTGCATGTTATTTATATCTATTTAATATGGGCATTTTTGCATAAGTAACTTTAGGGAGGATACTTAGGGGTACTGGGCAAAATAAATCTCTGAGAAGTAGGCTAGGTGTTACGAAACCCAACACTAATACTACCCTATATGTAGAAGTTTAATTAAGGGTCCATGCATTTAAAGGATCTTAGCTAATTTTTGCAGTGTATTATATTCTCCATGGCAGTTTATTATTGCCCTTGGTTATAATTACTTGTCGTTATTTTCACTTTAATATTAACTCGGGTTTGCCTGTGAGGTATTTAGTGGCCGTATTAGTAGCTTTATGAGTGAAGGTAAAAATAGAAGCAAAACCTCGTATATACAACTTAACCCCCATTCATTCCCGTGACTTGTTATATGGCATTCTTCCTGTCTCCAGATGGTTTTATTTAGCTAAAGAGTTGTCTGACGGTGAGGAGTGATGTCTAGCAGGGAGAAGTGATGTCAAGCAGTGAAGAGGCCAGTGAACTCTATATCTCACACGTCACTTCAAAAAATCACCTCCAAACTCAGTAAACTTGTCTGAACTGAGCAATAATAAAACAAGGAGCGCACAAAGAGTTCAACACCCGCCTCCTCCATCTAGTCTCACGGACCAATATTGTACATTCCTCTGTGACTCACCTTCGGCAGAACGCTGTCAGTGTTACATTATTTCATGCCTAACCCTTAACTCTTCCATCGGCTTTGGTTAATATCAGATCAGAACTGTTTGAGTTGACTTCCCAGTGACCTTGATCTTTCACTTTTCCCTGTGACTTGTGATCTTGGACTGTTGGGTCTCAAAATCGAATCCTTTTAGTTTTGCCGTGTCCTCAACCATTCCACAGGGTTTGGTGTAAATCGGACAGAAACTTGTCTTACGCTCAACGCGCCCGTCAGAAATGGTCAGAATTGGATAAAAACTGATTTTATTAGATCAACGCTTGACCTGGCCCTTTGACCTTGTGTTTAAAAAAAAAGTAATAGGTTTCTAAATAGCCGGTCTCTCCACCCTTCCACCAGATTTGGTTATAATCGTGTAAAAACTTTTTGAATTATTTTGTTCACACACACACACACACACACACACACACACACACACACACACACACACACACACACACACACACACACACACACACACCGATAAAAGCATATCACCTTGTTCCCCTAGCGCACGTGTAAAGGTGCGTCCTCGGAGTGATGGGTTTCACCTCGAGAAAATTTATGAAGATGGTGTCAGAGCTGTAGTGAAAAGGGCGTTCCGTACCGTTTACTTTGGAGTTACGTTACAGACATTGCGAGTATCGCTACTTGTACTGCCATTCTGCATTACTCACCACCTTTACACAACCGTTTAAGAGTTTAGCTTACGTAGCGAGCCAAGTGACAGCTGTAGAAGGCCACTCCGGTGTGAATCAGCCCTTCCATTCATCTTTGTCTTTTCGTTTTATTTTGGTCGGGAGTGGCGCGGCCCGAGACATGATCACCGCGACGCTGCCAAACCTCCCAGACGTTATGTGGCCGGGTGGCATGTCGTTTTTTCATCCCGGCTTCTTCGTCATCGTTTCTTATATATTTGTGTCCTAGTAATCTTGAAGCAAATGTTGTTCCCCTAGCCACTGTGTTATCATATTCACTGTGGCGTGAACTTTTGCGATTTGTCACCGTATGATAGTGCACATGAGAGCCATATCCTGTTGGAAACCTCGTAGCACCTCTTCCTGAACGATATATTTTCTGTGTCTTGTCCTCATATTCTCTTACATGTTATTTTATACGGTTTGAATCAGTACCGTACTGGAGGGTAATAGGGTGTGATGTCTAAAATAAATCGCTGTGGAAGAGGCGCTACAAAACCTCCAGCGGCAACGTGAATACGCCTTCGAGTACGACAGGAAATTGCAGAAAGGTGACGTAACCTTACTATTGGCCCGGGATTGGCTGGCACGGGAGAGGAAGTTGTGACGTCACTGTTTACTACTGCGCCATCGCTTCTGACGTCACCATCTTACACCGCTTTCTTTTCCTCGGGCTTCTTAACGCTTTCGGTGCGGTGGCGTCCGTTTAGTTGTTTGTTCTTGCTCTTTTTAGGCTATTTTATTTATCTTTGGAAAGGTTTGTCGTACTTGAATTGGGTCGGAAGATTCTTACATGCTACGTTAACCCTTTCAGTACGATCATGTCTTTTCAGTTCATATTGCCTTCAGACGATTCTGTTCGACTCAAGACAGATCGCTCGTACTGAAGAGATTGATGATATTGTGTGAGGATTTAGCGGACACCTGCTAAATTGAAAACCCTTTCCTTTGGCGGTAAAAGTGGTCTGGATGATGATGATGATGGTGGTGGTGGTGGTGGTGGTGGTGTTGATGATGGTGCTGTGTAACTGGATGCTTGTCGGACCGTAGTGTAGTTAGCTTAGGAACCTTCATAGCACTTCATTGTTACACCTTCATATTATTCTTTCCGACAAGGAGAGAATGTTTTCACCCCTGTTTGTTTGTTTCTTTGTTAGCAGGATTACTCGGTAACTAAAAGAGAGATTTGGACCAGATTTGGTGGGTAGATAGCCTAGGTCCCAGGGAACAATCGATTAACTTTTGGGTCAGATCCGGATTGTATTACAGATTCTGGTTCCGGAAAACACTTTTTGCGAAACCCTAATCAGTTCTGAGAAAACCTAACCCGTTATGAAGATTGGTTTGGAAATTACGTTGCCCTTGTCGGAGAGATGCACTCCACTGAGTGCCCCTCTAGGTTATTGTTTATTATTATTTTTTTTTAATTGACTGCTTATATTATTATCGTACCGTACACTAAGATATTAAGGTGTGTGTAACAGAATTAATCGCAGAGAAGGTGGTGTTACGAAACTCATAAACAATATTACGACTTCTGGTGTTGCCGTATTATTTGTTTATTTACTTTTTTGTTTATTTATGTATTTATTTATTGATACTGTAGGTCAGTGAATGAATGTGCAGCCTATTTCTCATGCATTTCGCTGGTCATGTTGTTTAATAGGTCTAGTTTTATGCTTTCTCTTTCGATGATGATGATGATGATAATGATTTTCCCCTGTGTGTGTGTGTGTGTGTGTGTGTGTGTGTGTGTGTGTGTGTGTGTGTGTGTGTGTGTGTGTGTGTGTGTGTGTGTGTGTGTGTGTGTGTGTGTGTGTGCATGTGGACATCTCCTCCCCTCTCTCCCTCCCTCTCCCCCACGACTTCCCTCCCCTCCTTCTCTCCCTCCCTCTCCCCCACGACCTCCCTTCCCTCCTTCTCTCCCTCCCTCTCCCCCACGACCTCCCTCCCCTCCTTCTCTCCCTCCCTCTCCCCCACGACCTCCCTCCCCTCCTTCTCTCACCCCCTCCACCTCCCTCCCCTCTCTCCCTCCTCCCCTTCCTCCCTCCCTCTCCCCCTCGACCTCCCTCCCCTCCTTCTCTCACCCCCTCCACCTCCCTCCCCTCTCTCCCTCCTCCCCTCATCCTTCTCTCCAAATATGTGAGGGAAAAAGGTAGACGAGGCTTGAGATGAGGTTCGCTTTCTCCTTTGCTCGCCCTCCTGCCTCACCTCTCACCTGCCTCACCCCTCACCTGCCTCACCCCTCACCTGCCTCACCCCTCACCTGCCACACCCCTCACTTGACTCACAATGCCTCACCCTTCACTTTCTTCACCCCTCACCTGTCTCACCCCTTCACCTGCCACCCTTACCTGCCTCACCCACCCGTCCGTACCGCCACCGCCCATCACCGCACCTGGCCGCCACACCACTCACATTCACCTGCCTCACCCTTCCTGCCTCACCTGTTTCAGCCCCTCCTTCATCTTGTCATCAGCCTCATCTCATGCCTTATTTTCTACCTCACCTCCTGTTTCACTTCACCTGCTTCACCTGTGTTTCGTTTTCCTGCTATCATTCTCACATGCCTTACCTCTTTCATTCTGCCTCAACTCTTCACCTTCCTCACTTTGCTCCATCTGTTTCATTCTCTTGTCTCACTCTGCTTCACCTTTTTCATTCTTTCCTGCTTCATCTTCTCACCTGTTTCACTTTCCTGCCTCACCCTCCTGCAGTACCCTCCCCTACCTCACTTCTCCACTACCTCACCCTCCTGCCTCACCTTCTTGCCTTACATTTTCACTTGCTTCACCCTATTGCATTAAATCAACTCTTCACTTGCCTCACCATTTAGTTTTACTTCCCCACCTTCCTAAACCTGCCTCACCCTCCTGTCTCACCTTTCTACTTGCCTCACCCTCCTGTCTCACCTTTCCACCTAGCTCACCCACTTGCCTCACCTTTCCACCTGCCTCACCCTCCTGTCTCACCTTCCCAACTGTCATCCACTTGCCTCTCCTTTCTGCCTGCCTCACCTTCCTTTCACCTTTCCACCTGCCTCACCCTCTTGCCTCACCTCCCCAACTCCCTCACCCTCCTGCCTCACCTCTCCACCTGCCTCTCCTTCCCTGCCAAACTTGTCTTATCTTTGTCTCTCTCCTCTTATCCCTACACCCACCTCATCCCTCCCACTCTCTCTTCCCTCCCACCAACCCTCACACATTCTCCTGCCCCTGTTTTCATTTTCTCTCCCTGTCTCTCCCTCCCACATTCTCTCACTTTCCCCCAGTTTTCCCTCTTTCCCTTCTCCCTCCTTCCTTCCCCTTTCCTACTCTTTCTCTCCCCCTTCTCATTTCTCCATTCTATCTTATTGCCCCTTCCCTCCCACCATCTCCTCCCATTTCAACTGTCTCCTTCCTTCCTTCACTTCTCTTACTTCTCCCACTCACCTTCTTCCCCGTCCCAAAACCCATCCTCCCCTCCCCTCTGTCTCCCTCCCCCTCCCTCCTGCCCCTCCTGTGATCTCCCCCCTCCCTTAAATTCTCTTCTTCCCCCTTCCTCTCTCACAAACTCCTTCCATCTTTCCCTTTTCATCCCTCCCAATTTTTCTCTCTCTACACTCACTCCCCTACTCTCTCTCTCTCTCTCTCTCTCTCTCTCTCCCCCCCCCGTTCGTCTACGTCCATCCATCTTGATCTTCCCCCATCCCTCCAGTATCCACCCCCATACGCCCCACCCCTTTCACCAATCTTACGCCTTCCCTTCCACTACATCACCCACCCCCGCCTTACGCCTCACACATATCTTATTAAGTACTTATCACTTACCTCGTATGTATCTGTTTAACCATGTAGTCCTTTCTTCATTACACCTCAACATCATATCTCTTAATTTAATTCATCATCATCATCATTCATCATTCATCATCATCACATCATCATCATCATCATCATCATCATCATCATCATCATCATCATCACCATCATCAAAATATATCACTATCCTCTCTAAACATTCTTTCACATTTTTTGTAACTCTTCGTCATCGTCATCATATTTCATTCTCCGTTAACATCTTTTCTTCATTCTCAACTTCCGTTCTTACCGTACCTTCTCTTTCTTTACTACCTTCTTATATCATTGTACTCTCTTTGTGTTTCTTACGGCTTCTCGCTTGTATTCTATTCCTCTTAACCCTATTTCTTCATTCTCTTATTCTCCTGCCTCTTCATATTTCACTCTCTTAACCGTTCACCTTTAATCCCTTCTTTAACTCTTACGGTTTTCATTCTCTGCTTTACTTTCTTAACCATTCTTCTTCACCTTCTTCCTTTTTCCCTACCTCCCCCTCTTCTTCCTCACCTTTCACCCTCTTCATCTGTTTCACCCTCTGCTAAGCTCACCTCTCACCTCTAACCTCCACATACCTCCTCCCCCCAACCTCTATCCCCTCTGGAGTTCACTCCTCACTTCCTATACCTGCTGTCCCCTCATCTACTCCCTCACCCTCCCTTTCCCCCCACCCTCACCCCTCTCCCTCCTTTTCTCCCATCCCTCACTCTTCAGTACCATTTAATTTACTTCTCCCTCACCCCCTCTCCTTCCTCCTGTGCCATGCTTCCTCCCCCTCCCTCCCCATTCCCCTCTCCCTCACCCCATCCCGTTCTCCCTCCCATTCACCCTTCCTGCCTCTCCAGTTTCACTCTTTAGTTATGGATCATACTTCACTCTATCTTTTAGGTGGGAATTAATGATGATGATAATGATGATGGTGATCCAGGGTTCATCTCTGCCCCTCTCACTTACTCCCTGCCTCCTCCTCTCCTCCCAGCATAATACCTTCCTCCACCATTTTCATCTGCCTTTCTACCCTTACGTTTAGCCCCAACTGTATTTCCTGTTCCCAAAATCTAACCACGTTCTTAATGTTGAGGCCGGACCAACTAGAAAGGATTGTAAAGTTTAAGTGGTTTATGTAACACTGTAGCTCACTCACGCTACTCCCTCACCCTGCCCATTCACTCCATATTCACTGACTCTCACCTCTTCCACACCGCTACCCTTACCTCCTAACTCCTCCCTACCCCGTCACCCCTCTGTCTAACCCTCAAAAGGTCGTGATATCTGTGTGAATTTGTTTGTTTATTTATCTCTTTGTAACCTCCCCTCATCCCCGCTAATCCCTTATCCTACCTCAATACCCTCACTCTCTCTCCCTCTGTCTCCTCTCTTTTTCTCTCCTCTCCTTTACCCTCCTCCCTCACCCACCCCACCCCTCCCTGCTGCCAACCCTTTCCGCTCCCTCACCTCTTACATTACCCCTCACTCCCACCCCCTCACCACCCTTTCCATTAACCCTTTCTTCCCATCCTTCACCTCTACATACCGTACTTCGCCTCTCAGCCTCCCATCTCATTATCACACACACACACACACACACACACACACACACACACACACACACACACACACACACACACACACACACACACACACACACACACACACACACACACACACACACACACCTTCATTCTCTCCCTCCTTCCCTACCTTCCAACACTCTTCTCTCCTTAGCTCTGATCCAAGTCCCCCCCTCCCCTCACCACCACAGGTTCCTCTTCCTCCTCCTTATGGTCTCCTTTTCCCCTTGCACCTGTGTACATCCCATCCCCCTTCTTCCTTCTTTCTCTTCTTTCCTTGTTTCCTTCCTCCTTCTTCTTTTTCCCTTTCTCCACCACTGTCCTCTCCTTCATTCCTCTCTTCAGTACCTCCTCCTCTCCATCTCCCTCTTCTCTTGCCTTCCCCAGCCATCGCAGTGCTCCTGTTGTTCTTTCACCTTAACTTGGCTCCGATTTTCGTCCTTTTGTAGCATGTATATTTTACGTAGCTGAGTGGCAGAAAAAAATAGTATTGCAACTCTTCACCCTTTCCATTGCACTTATTCGTGTTTAGCATCGTATCTCAGCATTCAGGACGGAGAGATGGCAGTGTCAAGGCAGTTTAGAGTAGAATGAGTATATATATCTCCGTCACTAAGATCATATTCTAATGTTAATATGTTTTTACAACTCAGCATTCAGCATGGCGAGATGACAATTTTAGGCCAAGTTAGAGCGACATAAGTATATCCCCTCTCACATTCTTTCCCACTCCCCTCCTCTGCTGGTCCTCACCAGCACCCTCACTCCTCCCCCACTCCCCTCCGCAGACCCCCTACTACCCTCCCCCTTCCTACTTACATCCCCCGTCCAACTCCCCTCCCCTCATCCTACTCCTGCCTCCGTCCCCCCTTCCTCCATTCCACTCCCACTCTTCCCTCCCCCCATCCTGACCCGGTGATCTCTCGTTGGTGGTTCTCTCTTTCTCACGTCCTCCACCTCCACCCCGTCCGCCACACCTGCTCCACCACTACTACAACCGCTGCTACTCATACTACTGCTGCTTCTGCTTTACTATTCTACTTTACCACTGCTACTGCTACTACTGCTAATTTTGCTACTACTACTACTGCTACTGCTACTACTACTACTACTACTACTTCTCGGTCTGATGGTTAAGGGTACATTTATTGTAAATATTTTATTAAATTTAATTGTGAAATGATTATCTTACTGTAGTAGGCTATTTATGATGATAACATGTATTACCATATATTTCATGTATCGCGAGATACAAAATAAAGCCGATTGATTGATTGATTGATTGATTGACTGACTGACTGACTGACTGACTGAATACTACTACTACTACTACTACACCTCATTAATAATTAATCCCACCAATTACTACTGCCCTTTCACTCGTGTTTCCTTTTGCACTATTATTAACACCATTGTGCTTTTGTAACAGCTTTTTGTATTGGCTAATTGCTTTGGATATAACTTCCGTTTTTAGAGTACTGCATTTTTTTTTTTTACTGAAATTGATTTTAACCCTGACCAGAACTCTTTCGATGTGAAGAAAAAACTTTATATACGGTATTTAATTCCGACTCACACAGACGATTTTATTCAGCTTGGCGAAACATACCGCAACAAAATAAGTAATACCAATTAAATAAAATAAAAGTTGTTGATTTATATTATTAGCTGAGAATTAACAGCCTTTGTATATTATTCAGGGATATTCAGACGATTTTAGTCAACTCCGTGAGGCCCTTCAAGGGAAAAGAGTTAGAGGAATGATATATACTGTGGTTATACGTGTCCTGTTTAAACAGTACTGACAAGACAACGTGATGCTCTCCTCTGACTAGATACATTTACTCAACCTCATTCACCTCCACATAAGATACCATATTTCAATCCCGTCAGTCCCACTTTCTACTTCCTCCTCTTATAGTACTTTTTTTGTTCAACCTCACCAGCCCCTCCACAAAATACCCATATTTCATTCCCATCAACCCCACATTCTTCTGCTTCCTCCTCTTCATACAATACACCTGCTTTTAATCTCAACAGCCTGTCCACATAAAATACCGGTACCTCAATTAATTCCCTTCAACCCCACTTTCTATTGCTTCCTCACCATACAGGACATCTCTGTGCAATGACACCAACCTCTCCACAAACTTTATCACAATTAATTCTTATCAACTCTACAACTCCACTCTCTAATGCTTCCTCTCCATTCAAGACACTTCTATTCAGCTCCCATCATTGTCACCTTACAAGATAACTAATTCATTCCTATCAGTCCCACTTTCTACTTCTTATCCATACGAGACATCTTTATTCATCCTGACCGACCTTTCTACTTAAGACACAATAATTAGTCCCCGTCAGCCCCACTTTCTACTTCACCCATACGAGACTTCCCTGTTCAGACCCATTGTTGCCTCCATATACGATACCTAATTCATTTTCATCAGCCCTTCTTTCTGGTTCGTCCTCACCACGTCTCTGTTCAGTCTTATTATTGTATACTTGCAAGATACCCAAATGCAGCCCTGTCTCCCTCAATATCCACTACTTCCTCTCCATACAAAACGCCTGTGAGTTGAGTGGGAGAGAAGCTGGAATTTAAGCTGTCTCTCCCCATAACATTTCCACTTGTCGCAGTGGATCATCTACAAAACGCTTATACCAGGTCCATCATCCCCACTTTCTACTTTTTCCTCATCATATGGGACACCTCTTTTCGGCCACGTCATTGTCTGCCTACGAGATACGTTTATGCAGCCCCATTATCCTCACTTTCCACCACTTCCTTTCCATACAAAAGCTCCTGTTTCAGTCCCATCTCACTTTCTAATCCCACTTCTAGTCACTCAGTACCATTAATCCTACTTCAAGTCACTCAGTGCCACCTTCCACCCTCAATCCTGTCTTCGTTTAGAACTTTAGGTGATATATATATAGTTCATTCACCACAGTGATTGTATTTTTTTCATCATATTCGTACCATTACTTGATTTTGCACAGGACGGTATAAGAGGAAATTTTTCATAACTGGAATAATTATTTTCCATTAGTCTGTTAATTTTTTTTAAATTAATTCTAGTGGTAGATGTGGGGGTGGCAGGTGTGGGTGTGATAGATTGAGTTTAGTAGCCGTGGATAACTTTTTTTCATTTTACATCCGACTTTCGCAAGGCAGCCTGTCTCTGAGGTCCGGTAATCCACCTGCGACACACCAGTAAAGGGCTGGTCCCCTTCAACTCTCACACATCACCTAACACTTTGGCAGTAGTACCCTCCGTCCTACGCAAGGGACATAAAATTCAGAACATGTGTTTTGGTATAAGTGGGGACGTTTTTTTTTTTATTTAACTTTTAAACCTGGTGTTGTGGTATTATTGCTTTTAAATCGTTTTTAGATCCGGCGTTATGGTATTAGTGTGGATGTTTTTATGGCGTGTCGGTGAGGCTATGTGTAAAAGTATTAAACAGGGGGATATCAAAGGCAGATCATGACACAAATTATTCCCTTCAACAGCTATGATCGAACCTGCAACCATACTGTAAATGTGCGTGTGTGTGTGTGTGTGTGTGTGTGTGTGTGTGCAGGTGTGGCACTGTAAATGTGAATAACTTAAACTGGTGAGGGTGTGCCAGTAATTGTGAAGTGTGGTGGTAGTAGTCGTGACCGTGTGTGTGTGTGTGTGTGTGTGTGTGTGTGTGTGTGTGTGTGTGTGTGTGGGTGTGTAATTGTGATGGTACCGAATTAGTTGTGAAGCTGTGGGTATGGATGTGGGTGTAGATGTGACAGTGGGTGTAGTTGAGAGTGTGGCAGTGTTTGTGATTGTGTGGCATTAAGTGTGTAGCTGTGCCAAGGAATGGGTAGGTGTGGAAATAAGTGTGGGTGTAGGTATAGGTGTGGCAGTTAATGTGTGTGTGGGGGGGGGCAGTGGGTGTAGGTGTGGCAGTGGGTGTGGCAGTGGGTGTAGGTGTGGCTAGGCTGAGTCATGATTCAAACGAGGTAGCTCAGAACAGGTCCAGCTTCTCTCTCTCTTACTCTCTCACCTTCGCCCCTCCCTCCTTCCCCCCTCCCCCTCCCCACCTCATTGACTAGCGTAACGGTAGTGGTAGTGGCAGTAGTTGTAGCGGTGGTGGTAGTTGTAATGGTAGTAGTGGGGGGTGGTGCCGTAGTAGCTGGCTTCGGGAAGGTTATGGTGGTGATAGTAGTATAGTAGTAGTAGTAGTAGGAGGAGGAGGAGAAGGAGAAGAAATGGTTGTGGTAATAGCTATAGAGGTGGTGGTGTTATGTAGTGGTATTGATAGAAGTTGACATTTGTGGTGCAGTAGTAGTAGCATTATTTGTAGTGGAACAAATTGTAGCAGAAGGACAAGTACGGTGATACGAACAGAAGCTGATGTAATATATGGGCTAGCAACAGTAACAATAGTAATAACAGTCATCTCTGTCAGTGCAGTAGCTACCGAAGACTGACATTAGCGGTAATTGTCTCTGTAACTGTAGTCATCTTATCAAAATCATCATCGTATTGGCATTTACATGCAAACTACAATAATCTTAATCAAATGAGTAACACTTATCATAGGCTACTCAACTTTTTACAGAGATAGCGTTTGATAATGTTCATATCTTTTAATGGAGATAGTATTTAACCTTGTCACTACGAGGGGGTCAATCGTATGCTGAATAAAATCGTCTGGATATATAAAATCGTAATGCAGTAGTCGTCATCGTTGCTTGTAATCCCTTCACCACGAGTCTGTCCTGAGCTGATTGAGATGTGTGGCGGCATTAGGAATATAACACAAAAGTGGTCATTGTACAGAATGGGGTGATCTTTGGGTGCCATAAAAACTCACCAGTATTATTTCAGATAAAAACCTGAAATAAGATCTTAACGGTATTTAAAATCTTACTGGACCAGGGCGTAGTTGTTTTTGTTTTACTGTTTTTTTTTTGTATGTATGTATGTTCGTTTGTTATTGTTGTTATTATTGTTTCTACTGTTGTTACCCCAAGATCATCTGGACGTGAACGGGGTGGACTGCACTCTATTGTCCTTTTCTGCAGTCCATCGCCTCCTTTCGGGGATAGGGAAGGAGCTGAAGGGCGTATATCTCGATGTCACCACGTGAAGGCGTCCCTCTCCAGGGGCCCCCCCCCACACTTTCTTTTTCCGTATACATGTTTATTTTATATAAGAAGAACCAGTTAAATTAAAATGGTTGGAAATAACCTTCATTAACCCCCTTCACTATCATGACGGTTTTCTAGTTGTTTCTCTCTACCCCCGGACGATTTTTCCAAGCTGATGAAAACCCCTCGTAGCGAAAGGGTTAAGGCGGTCACTATACCCTCTGAAATTACATTATATAAGTGGAAGTAAGGGCGGTCGTTTTAATTCTGGTGTGGGTGTGAGACAAGCCTTATAAACCAGTTGATCGGAGAGAGAGAGAGAGAGAGAGAGAGAGAGAGAGAGAGAGAGAGAGAGAGAGAGAATGAACTAAATTAAAACTAAGCACAATGGCCTTCAGGGACATCTCTCCCTTGAGTGCTGGGTCGTGCACTGAATGGAAATGTAACGGGAAAATATGATTATATACTGATATATATATATATATATATATATATATATATATATCTATATATATATATATATATATATATATATATATATATATATATATATATATATATATATATACATACATACATATATATATATATTGCCAGACGCCTCAATCCCGTTTGGGGTGGCCACAAACAAATCGCCTCCAAGTCGCCCTGTCCCCCGCCATCTCACTGCCCTGCTCCCAACTCACACACCCCTCTCTCATATACCTCTCCACCCCATCCCTCCATCCCATCCTCGGCCTCCCCCTCCCTCTTCCCCCCTCCACCTCACTCAAATACACTTTCTTCGTCAGTCTTTCACCCTCCATCCTCTCCACATGGCCAGACCACCTCAGTGTGTTCCTCATAACGCTTCCTATCACATCCACATCCACACCACAACGGTCCTTTATATCCTCATTCGTCAGCCTGTCTCTCCATGTGACTCCACAGGCTCCTCTTTAATAACTCATTTCCTTGGCTCTCACTCTTGACTTGTGTCCTTCCAACAACGTCCAAGTTTCACTTCCGTACGTTAGAGTTGGTATCACAGTATACAATACTGTCATGTAGTAACTTTTTCACTTCCATGCTCACTTCCCTGTTTCTTATCACTGCTTTCAAGGAACCAGCAGCCTTTCTTCCCTGCTGTACCCTTTCACGCACTTCACCCTCCAAACCTCCATCCTTACTCATACTTAAACGTACTCACATTTTCCAATTCCTCACCATCCAACCTCGCTGTACATTCACTGACTTCACCTCTCTCAAAGACCATCCCTTTACTCTTCCCTACATTCACCTTTAGATTCTGTTTCTTACACACTCTCCCAAACTCATCCACCAAGCCTTGCAGCTCCCCTTCGTCTTCACTCAACAACACAGTATCATCTGCAAACAACAGTACAGGGAGTTTCCAAACACTATCCTCTCTCACCAGGGCCACTCCAACATCCACTAACCTACCTTGTACCTCTTTTATTACCCCATCCATGTACAGACTGAACAACCATGGAGACATGACACATCCCTGTTTCAAACCAACTTTCAAAGAGAAAAATTCACTTAGTTCACCATCCACACGCACTGCAGCCTTCGCACCATCGTTCATACTCTTCACAGCATTCAACAACTTCCCATCTACTCCATATATTCTTAACACTTTCCACAATCCTTGTCTATCCACCCTGCCATATGCTTTCTCCAAATCCATGAAAGCCGCATACAACTTCTTTCCCTTCTCTAGAAACTTTTCCACTAAAGATCTGAGAATGAATATCTGATCTACACAACCTCTTCCCTTCCTAAGGCCTCCCTGTTCTTCTCCAACTAATTTCTCTGTTTTTTCTCTAACTCTGTCTATAAGTATCCTACCATACACTTTTCCTATTATACTAAGAAGACAAATGCCCCTATGATTACCCATCTTTTTCTACTCAGACCTGTTCTGCATTAGTTTGTTCCATCTTGTCCCGTCGAATCTTCGAATCCCTTATCGCCATCTTGTTCTGTCTGCCGCTTCCTCTTCCTCCATGTACAGTAGGTTGTATATTAATACAACCATACAAATTACCAGACAGATCCATATTTGAGACCAGCGCATTTTCCTATTTAAAAAAAATGTTGGTGGTATAATTATAAAGCGACATCGGCCACAGTAACGTACCCAAAACAACCCCAACTCCCACACCTCATTGTCCAGCAGTGATCTGGGCCACATACCATACCACGCCACCCATACCTATACCACCACACCAGGAAACTAGGTACACGCCACCTGTATACACTTCACAACTGAGAGAGAGAGAGAGAGAGAGAGAGAGAGAGAGAGAGAGAGAGAATATTGTGTGTGTGTGTGTGTGTGTTCAGTAAACAGGCAGTTTACTCACATTTTTTCCGATTCCCAACTTACATAAGCCAAGCAACACACCTAAAAAAATAGTAAACGTGGGTGAGAAATAACAATCATCTCTACCAGACACGATCGGTGGAACTTAGTGGAGAGAGAAGAGGACGGGGTAGAGGGATGTGAGAGGAGGAGGAGGAGAGGGTAGTGGAAAAGCAAGAGGAAAGGGAAAGTAAGAGGGAAAGGATATAAGGGAGGAGACGGGAAGGAACTGAGAGAGGAGAGGGGAGGGGGAGTAGGAAGGGAAGGAGAGTGAGTCAGGAGGAATTGGAGGGAGAGAGGGGGATGGGAAGTAGAGGAAAGGAATTGGAGAGGAAGAGAGTAAAGTGGGAATGAGAAGGAAGGGATTGGATGAAGGAAGAGAGGAAGAGGAGTAAGAGGGGAGATATTGGAGGGGGGAGGGGAGCGGAGGGGAGGAGAGTGAACTGGGGAGGGTAAGAGGGAGTGGAGTAGAGGATAAGAAAAATAGTAAATATCTGAGAATGACTAATGATCAACACCAGACATGTGCTGGACATGATCGTAGTAGCTGAGTGGAGGAGTGTGAACGTGTTGAAACTGGAGGGAGATTAGAGGGAGGGGGAGGGAGGGGGAGAGAAGGGGAAGGGGAAGGAGATGGATGGAGGAAGGCAGGGGAAGAGATTGTATTAACTATTATATGCAAAACAACTGCTGATGATATTGATCGTAGTCAGTAGAGGGCCATTGTATTATGTTTATCTCATCGTGAATATTCCTGGTTATGATAATATTAATTCTCAGGTTCCTATGACCTACTCAGCTGAACTAAATCGTCTGCTGTAATAGAATACTGTAGTTCTTTCGCTCTAACTTAGCCCATATTTTCGTCCTTTTGTAGTTTGTTTCACGTAGCTTAATGGCAGAGTCTATACTAGCGGCTTTACATCCTTCCCATAGCACTTCCTCATGACTAGCACAGTATCATGAAGGGGTTAAACAAGGTAAATATTTCTCCTGGTCATTGTGGTGGTTGCATATCTTAGGCTCTTCATATGGTTATCAGCTCTTATCTACTGTATCATCTAATATACTTTCACTTAATCTAGTGGGGCAGAAGAGTGGGGAAGTAAAGGGGAAGAGACTGGAGAGAGAGAGAGAGAGAGAGAGAGAGAGAGAGAGAGAGAATGAGAAGACGAGAAAAAATAGATTAATAAAAATCTGTACGTGCCTGAACAAGACCAATAATGAACAACAGACACACAAGTAGGGATTCATGACTATAGCAGCTGAGTGGAGGAGTGTGGACGTGTTGAGACTGGAGAGAGAGGACTGGGAGAGAGAGGGGAGGGAGGGAGGAAGGGGGAAGGGTGGAGAGAGACGGGGGGGGAAGTAGTGGGGAGCGGAACAGGGGGAGAGGGAGGCGATGAGAATGAGGGGGGAAGGGTAGGGAGGGGTGGGAAAGAGGGGAGAAGGGTAGGGAGAGGTGTGAAAGAGGGGGGAAGGGTAGGAAGGGGTGATAAAGAGAGAGGGAAGGGTAGAGGGAGAAAGGGGGGAAGGGGAGTAAAATGAAGAGAGGGAGAGGAGAGGGACTGGAGGGAGGGAAGGGAACAGGGGTTGCGTACGAGGCGAATGGAAGAGGGAGAGAAGAGTGGATGAACGAATACTGTAATTATTTTTTTCTTTTAATATTGTTCCGTTTCGAGTTGGATGTATTCATCACCCCACACAAAGCCTTAATTCACCCCGACACGGGGACACTGAACCTGTCCATTTAACAAGGCTCTTATGACCCATTATCAGCTAAATATAGACGCCTGGAAGAAACTGGAAGGCATTACTAGAGTTGTCCCTACCATGAGAGTTAATGCTGACAGTATTAAATCTCTTTGCCTCCCATGGCTCACTCTCAGTTGAAAATTGCTTGACGTTAGTTGAAGTACTATACAATACTAGGGCGGTCCTGATCATGAGAGTGTTGACACCATAGAGGTAGGAACCATTTAATTTTTAGTTATTTTCGTGGACCATTTTACTGAGGTCTGAAGGGCACCCTAGTAGTAGGCCTATAAGGGTTAGTGATAGTTGTGTCAAATCCATCCTGTTGAAATTCTATCTCTTAAGGTGAATAAAATCGTCTGGAAATAGTTAAGGATAACAAAAAATCGGATCGAAGTTGTTAAATCAACACCATGACAGCAGCAGGAATCGAACCCGCCCTCCATTGCAAAGGGTGAACAATGGGAAGGAAATGGGGTACAGGAGATGGGGAAAGGATGGGAATGGGGGAGACTGGAGTGCATAGGACGTACAATAACACCCATTTTATTGAACTTGGCCTAAAATTCCCATCCCTCCATGCTGAGCTGTAGCAGTAGATTAACACTAGAATATGATACTAGCCAGGAAAAAGTGCTGTGCAGGTCCGTAGTATTGTCTTGTTATGCCATTGACTTACGGGAAATATGCTGCAAAGGGACGAAAATCAGGGCCAAGTTTAGGTAAAGTGACCATAACAGGGACTTTGTTGAACTGAAATGAAGTTATCTCTTGGAGTAAGACTGAGTACATTGAAGATTTAACAATGACAGAGTAGGGTAGCAAATAGTTTAAGCTCTTCCCCGCCCACCAGTCCCTCCGGCTTTATAGAAAGAAATGTAGAAAAGCACACACACACACACACACACACACACACACACACACACACACACACACACACACACACACACACACACACACACACACACACACTGCCATAATTGTTGGAGAGGACACTGAAATTTATATGGGGAAAAAAAAGAGAATTGAGGAGAGGGCCAGGGTAATAAGGGGGAGTGAGGGAAAGTATGAGAAAAGGGAGATGAGAGAAGAGGTAGAATGAGAAAAAGGGAGGGTGAAAGGGGAAGTGAGTGAGAGGAGGGGAAAAGCGAGGCGGGAGTGAGGGGGGAAAGGACTGGAGGGAGGAGAGGAGAATTAGAATGAGAAGAGAGAGAGAGAGAGAGAGAGAGAGAGAGAGGAGGGGATGTGGGAAGGATGAGGGTGGTGATGGAGAGGAAGGAAAAATGAAAAGGGAAACAAAAGGAGGAAGGGGGGTGAGATGGAAGAGGGAGGGCAGAATATGAGGGAATGGATGGATGGATGGATGGGTAAGGGAGGTAGAAAAGGAAGGAATGAGAGAGAGAGAGAGAGGGAGAGAGAGAGAGAGAGAGAGAGAGAGAGAGAGAGAGAGAGAGAGAGAGAGAGAGGGAGAGAAGGGGAAAAGAAAAGGAATGATGGCAATAAAGATAAAGGGAGAGAGGAAAGAGGAGGAAAGTTAAGTAAAAACAGTGAATGAAAATATGAGAGAGAGAGAGAGAGAGAGAGAGAGAGAGAGAGAGAGAGAGAGAGAAACTGAATAAAAAATGTCTGTAAATGGAGAGGGAGGATGAAAGATAAATGAGAAAGGGAGGAGAGAAGTGGGGGTGAAAGCTGAATGAGAGAGAGAGAGAGAGAGAGAGAGAGAGAGAGAGAGAGAGAGAGAGAGAGAGATTGTGTGTGGGGAGGGTGAATGTGTGTGTGTGTGTGTGTGTGTGTGTGTGTGTGGTGTGTGTGTGTGTGTGTGTGTGTGTGTGTGTGTGTGTGTGTGTGTGTGTGTGTGTGTGTGTTGGTACGAACAGGAACAGCAAAAAAATACAACAAAAAGCAACAACAACAATAATAGGAACAGATAATAATAATAATAATAATAATAATAATAATAAACTACCTAAATCTTAAACTCAGTCGCAACCTAATCATTCTCAAATATATCTCTTTGTTAGTATAGTCAAAACATATTAACACTTCCCAACAAGGCTAATGGACAAACATATGAATATATAAACAAATAAAAAGGCATATCAACTGTTACATTAAACCACTTTTGTTTATCAGTTACTGTATTTGGGGTTGGAGAGGGAGTGGAGGGATGGAGGGAGCACTAAAGAGAGGGAGGGAGCGGGGGAGGGAGGGAGAGGAGGAGCGAGCGAGAGTGAGTAGGTGGCAGCACACTTGATATAGTAATGGGGGAGGGAGGTAGAGTACGGGAGGGGGACAGGGGAAGAGGTGATGTAAGGGAGAGAGTAATCAAGGGAGAGGGAGGGTGGGAAGGAGTATTATTTGAGGAAGGAAGGAAGGAAGGCAGAGTAAGTTATGGAGGAATGTACAGTAGTATGAGGAGATTAGGGTGTAAAGTGTAAGGGAATTATAGGGGAGCTAGGGAGCGTAGTATAAGGGAGGAAGGAAAGAATGTAAGGGTTAGTATTCAGGAGGGGGAAGGGTAGTGTAGTTCAAGGGAGACAGGGAAGGGAGTGAGTGAGTAGGTGTATGTAGTATAGGGGAGGGAGTGAGGGAGGGGGAGGGAGGGAGTGAGTAGGTGGGTGCAGCAGCTGGTTGTTCCGGTATGATATCATCCCTCCCTCCCTCCCTCCCTCCCTCCCTCCTTCAATCTCGCATCTTCCCTCCCCTCTCCCCCCTCGCTTATCTCTCCGCATCCCCCTCTGTCTCTCACAGTATCCCTGTCCTTTCCTCTCCTCCCTGCCTCCCTCCCTCTCGCATCTTCCATCCCTTCCCGTCCTCGCTTATCTCCCTGCATCCCCCTCCTGTCTCTCTCAGTATCCCTGTCCTTTCCTCTCCTCCCTTCCCTTTTCCCTCCCTCCCTCCCCCCCCTCCCTCTCGCATCTTCCCTCCCCCTTCCCCCTCGCTTATCACTCTGCATCTTTCAGTCTTTCTTAGTGTCCCTGTCCCTCCCTTTCTTCCCTTCCCTCTCCCATCCCACCCTGATTCCATCCCTCCCTTCAATCTCGCAGCTTCCCTCCCCCGTCCCCAAGTGCTCATCTCCCTGCATCACACCCTCTATCTCAATGTCCCTATCCCACCCTCTCTCCCCAGCCTTCCTCCCATCCCTCCCTCCTTCAGTTTGGCATCTCCTCCCCCTCTCCCTTATCTTCCTGCATCCTCCTCCCTCAGTTTCTCATTCCTGTCCGTCCTTCAGTCTCCCATCTTTCCTCCCTCCGACCCAGTATCTCACATTTAGGTGACAACCATCATCCACTCACACGATGTAGTCCTACCGACTTCTTCCTTCACTTTATCATTCTTTTTCTGTGTCTGCCCTCCTCTCTTCCTATTTCTCTCATTCTTCGTGTTACATTTTACTACTCCTCTTTCCACTTCAGGTGGCTGTACACTGAGTGACAAGCCTAATGGTTTCCGGTAACCCAGGAAAGTTGCAACTATTTACAGCGCTGGCTGGTAATCATATAACCAGATAATGGGGTGATGTGGAACCTACTGTGATACCTCTGTTAACTGGGAGGAGAGACGCAAATGCGGCGTCCATCCGGGAACCAAACTTCCACACTTTCCCGCGCCTCGCTGTGGCGAATTGCTGTCTGCCACAATGGAACATCGGTTCACTGCATGGAACGGAACGGCCCTGTAGGGGCGGTTGCTTGTCTGCGGTTAATGGGTCTTCTTTGCCAGACAGATCGGGGTTACCATTAAAAAAATCACACATTTCCTTCCATCCCAGCCCCTTTATCTCTGTCTGTACTCCTCCCACCTCTCGATATGTCTTTCCATTCCCTATTCCCTCCTTCCTTGCTTGATCGGGAATGGCAGTATTTACATATTGTGTAGACTTACGATGATCATGATCACGGTGAGGAGGATCATCATTATATATCTATTTGTCTAAGTAACTTTTTCCTCCCCTCTCTCCCCCATTTCTCCGTTAACTTATTTTTTTTTCTGCCTCGCTCCCCTCCCGCCCTGTCCTTCCTTCCTGCTCCCCTTTCTTCCTCCCTTCTTCCCTCGTTCGTTCCCCTTGCCTCCTCCCACCTCTTTTCTCTCCTCTCTTCCCCTCCCTAACTCCCCTCTCTCGTTCCCCTTTGTCCCTTCCTCTTCCTCCCCACCGTCCTTCCCTCCCACCCTCTCTCTCTCTCTCTCTCTCTCTGTTCTCATTGACACCTACACTTCAATCTGACCTCCCCTTCCTCTTATTTCTGGGAGAGAGAGAGAGAGAGAGAGAGAGAGAGAGAGAGAGAGAGAGAGAGAGAGGAAGGGGAGGAGGGGGAGAGGGATAAGGTGAGTAAGGGGAGAGAAAACAGGTTAGGGAGAGGCAGTGTGAGGGGAGGGAGAGGGGATGAATCGAGGGAGGGGAGGGAAGGATAGGGAAGTGGTGAGAGAGAGAATGAGAGATGAGAAGGGAGTAGATGAAGGGAAAGAGGGAGATGGAAATTAATGGGAGGGAGGAATAGACTGATAGATGGATAGATATATGGATACATTCATACATACTATACATAGGCAGATAGATAGATAGACGGAGAGAGAGAGAGAGAGAGAGAGAGAGAGAGAGAGAGAGAGAGAGAATTTGAGGGATTGTAGAGAAGAGAAACGGGAAGGAAATCAACTAGGGTGAGGGAGAGAGGAGGAAGAAATGAGGAGGGAGGAGAAAAATATAAGGAGGGAAAGTGGAAACATGAGGAAGAAGGGAGGAAAGATAGTGGGAAGGGGAGAGAGGGTCAGAAGGGGAGGGAGAGTGGTGGAGGAAAGAAACAGAAGGAGTATTGCTGGAGGAAAGTGAGAGAGAGAGGGGAGGAAGAGAAAAGGGGGAAAGAGGTGGAGAAGGAGGAGAGTGAATGGGAGAGGGAAAAAGGAGGAAGGAGGGACGGCTGGGGTCAGGGTCGCCCGAGGGAAAGAGGGGATGGAGAGAGAGAGAGAGAGAGAGAGAGAGAGAGAATACAATACCGGTACATAAAAAGAGGACTGTGTGTGTGTGTGTGTGTGTGTGTGTGTGTGTGTGTGTGTGTGTGTGTGTGTGTGTGTGTGTGTGTGTGTGTGTGTAGGAGAGGGGGGGGAGGTTAAGGAGTGTATACTAGCTTGATCACTGCTCATCAGGGAGGTGACGCTTCTTCCCTTTCCCCCTCCCCTTTCCCTCCCCTCCCCTTCCTCTCTTCCTCCTCCTCGCACCCTCCCCTTCTCCACTCCCTCCCTTTTTCCCTCACCCTCCCCTTCCCTTCTTTCTCCCTTCCATTCTTTGATTGTTATTCTTCTCTCGGCTTTCTTGTCCCCTTCCCTCCCTCTCCCCTTCCCATTTCATCCTTCCCCTCATCGCTTCCCTCTTTCCCTTCCCCCTCCCTCTCTCCTTCCCTTCTCATTCACCCCTCCTTCTTTCCTTCACCTCTCTCTCCTTTCTTATTCTTCACTTCACTCCCCCTCCCTCTCCACCTCCCATTTGTTCTCATCTTTCCCTCCCCGCTCTCCTTCTCTTATTCTTCTCTCCAGTCTCCATTCCTTCCTTGATGTGTTCTCATCTTCCCTCCTCACTCCTTTCCTCCAGTTTTTATCTCTTCTCTCTTTCCTCCCTCTCTTCCCCCCGCCTTCCCTCTCTACAATTCTTCTCCCTCCCTCCCGTACTTATTCTTATCTCCCTCCTTCCCTCCAGTTTTTCTTCTGTTTCTCTCGTTCTTCTTTCCTCTCCTCCCTCCTCTCTCCCTTCAATTCTCCCTTCCCTTCTCCCTCATCTCTCCACCTCCCTACCCCCTCTCATTATTCTCTCATTCACTTACTCTTTCTTTCCTCCCACACATAATTTTCATCGTGTATTCTCTCCCTTCCTTCTGTTCCTCTTCACTTCCCTCTCATTCTTCTTTCTTTCCGTCCTGCGCCCTCTCTCCAGTTCTTCTTCACGACCTCGTCTTCCCCCTCCTTTCCTCAAAAACTTTTCCGTCTATATCAGCGCCCTAGTTGTTCTTACTCCCCCTCCCCTCCCCATCCTCTCACTCATTTACCCCCATCCTGATTTAATCCTTATTCGAGGTCACGGGGGGGCCCAAGGAATTTGCCATTTTCAAGTACATTTAGGGGTAAGATGAGCAACTGGCTTCCCTAGGTGGCATTACTATACATTGTCAAAAAGCATTCAGTTACCTCTTGAGAATTTAATCTAAGGCTATCATTGCGACTGGGACACGTACACAGGCACGCACGCAACCACGCAGGCTCGCACGCACGCACGCACACACACACACACACACACACACACACACACACACACACACACACACACACACACACACACACACACACACACACACACACACACACACACACACACACACTCGCTGGTGCAGTGGTAACGTTCTCGCTTGCCATCTGGTAGACGGGAGTTCGCGCCTCGCTCAGGTTGCGAAAAGTTTCACTGACGAAGTGGGTGGTTACTGTCCCCCTTGAGCAAGGGGACGGGTGTGTGCGTGTGTGAAGGTCACAGCCTTGCCCTTAGATCGGACTATATGAGCTCTCAGCTCCCTTCCGGGAGGGTAAAAGCTGACGATCACGACCATCAGGTGATCCTGACCGACCCGATGAATTAATTACACACACACACACACACACACACACACTCTCTCTCTCTCTCTCTCTCTCTCTTTCTCTCTCGCTCTCTCTCTGGGCCTTATTCTTTTTGGCTTAGGGGACTCCGGACCACCTCTTCCTTAGCTGTTTATTTTGCATTTTACACATCAACATTTTCTGCTTGCCATTTTTATCACTAGTAACGTAAGTTGATACTCTCTTTAATGTCGTATATATTAGTCTATTATTACACCTTAACACTTTCTTGCATGCGGTTTATCTAGTGCATGTATGTCTCTCTCAACATGGAGTCTCTCTCAACATGGAGTTAGAAGGAGTATGTCAGCGCATCCCCTGTACTGTTATTTCCACACCAGGTATATATTCCTGCCCCAGCCCCGTCGCCTATCGAAACTTCAGCTCATCCCACCCACTCCTTTGGTCGCCACGTCCATTTCTTTACTTGCCCTTTGACGGCTTCATGGTGCCACGCAGGTCAAATCTCGTAGTGGAGTATTTAGTGGAGATATTTTCAACCTCTTAGATGTATAAAATCGTTTGGGGGTAACAGGAATAGAATATATACACGTGTACTTGAAAGGGGTATTGGTGACTGTTTCTGAGCCTTTTATTTTGAACGGTCCCTCCATATGCTAAGTACAGTCATTTGATAAGTGCAAGAATGAAATATATACCGAGGGAATTAATTGAGATCTGCCAACCCCTTCACTACTAGATGTCTATCCGTAGGTATATAAACTCTATGATGGTAACACAGTAATTGGGAAAAAAAAATCGTAGTAAGGAGTCAGTGCTCTAACCCCCTCGAAGTGACAGCTCTCCTCTAACTGTAAGCTGAATAAAATCGTCTGTCAATAGCAGAAATAAAGCATAAGCCGAAAAAATCATGTCAGTAGGAGAAATAAAGCCTAAAGGTGGTACTGGAGGTGTTAAAGCTGGACCTCAACCTGGGACAACAATGGCATTTGGACGTGGGTGAACTAGTCCATTCCAGTCCATCCTTGGTTACTGATTTCTCTCTCTCTTTCTCTCTCTCTCTCTCTCTCTCTCTCTCTCTCTGTCTCTCTCTCTCTCTCTCTCTCTCTCTCTCTCACCGGCCACAGAGAGGAAGAGCGAGAGATGAAAATTGGAGGCGTGTCCCCTAATGTTAATATTTGATATAGGGTGAGGGCTAGTTCTCTCTCTCTCTCTCTCTCTCTCTCTCTCTCTCTCTCTCAGCGCCTCCCAATAGACATTCCCTCCCTGCTTTAATGTCTTCCTATCTATCTTCCTCCCTTCCTCTCCCTCTCCCTCCCTGTCTGTCTGCTCTTATCTCTTCCTCCTTTACTTCTGCTTCTCTGCTTACCCTCTATATCTTCTTTCCCTGCCTTTCTGACTTCCTCCATCTGCTTCTCCCTCTCTCTCACGTCCTCTCTTTCAGCTTGTCAGTTCTTTTTCCTTCTCCTTTATTCGTCTTCCTTTCTTTCTGGTCTTCATGTCTTTTTTCTTTTTGTTTTACTTTGCTCTCTACCTCCCTGCGGCCCCCTCTCCCAGCCCTACTATTCTGTTCATCTCCCTGTCCACTATCCTCCCTACCTGCTCGTCTGCATATCTACAGTCACTCCCTCTGTCCCTCTCTTCCCTTACTTCCATGCCTCCCTACCTCTGTCTGCTTCTTTACTTACCTCTTTCCACACTTCCTTGCCTCTACTCCTTTCCTTACTTTTACAACTGTCTACCTTCCCACATTCCTCCCTACCCGCCTGCCTACCTGCCTAGCTACCTTCCTGCTCTCCCCACCTCCCTCTCTACCTACCTCCCTACATTCCCCACTCTCCCAACCTCTCTGTTCACTTGTCTGCCTACCTGTCTGCCTACCCACCACCCTGCCTCTCCCTACCTGCATACCACCCATCCACCCTCTACCTGCCTACCCCCCAGTCTCCTCCCTACTTACCTACACCCTTGCCTCCCCTCACCCTTCCTGCCACCACCCAGCCTGCCCCTCTACCTGCCTGGCTCCAGCACCTAATATCCCTGGTTGCAGGTGTGACAGGGAGGCGACACTGCAACACTCAGCCCTCTGCAACATTCACGCCACCACCACCACCACTGCCACCACCGTGACCACCCCTTCCCAGCCTCGTCCTCCTCTCTTTCTCCCGTTGGCCATCTCTCTGTTACTTATGCTGTTACCGATTACTGTGTTCCTGCTGCTTTTCCTTTCCCTCTGTTGCTGCTACTGACTACGGTGTGCTCGTTACTTTGCCACTCCTTCTGTTACTTGTGCTGTTACCGAATTCTGTGTTCCTGTTTCTTTGCCGTTCCCTCCATGCCGTTGCTGTCGTTATATTTAGTGAAACTGATGCATGTTCTTGGTATTGGCTGTTGCTTTTGTTATGTTACTTTCTTATTGTTGCTACTGCTACTTTTTACTAACTATAATGCTTGTGTTACTGTTCGTCTCTACTTTCATCTGCTACTGATACGTTTAATGCAACTGATAGTGTTATTTCTAGTACTGATTGCGTTTTTCATATTACTGTTCCTCTCTCTCCTCTCTTCCAGTTGATGCTGTTACTGATTAGGCCCACAAGTTACTGCTGCTGCTACCTCCCACCCTCCCTCCTCTCTCTCTCTCTCTCTCTCTCTCTCTCTCTCTCTCTCTCTCATGCCTTCTACTAGAGAGCGTCTCCATCAAGCTGAATAAAATCATCCTCTGTTAGCAAGAACGAAATAAAAAAAATGACCATCGTATTTTTGGACCTAAAAATGTAAATACGCAAAATAAATCGGTAAAGAGGAGGCGTTAAAAAGCTCTCCTAAGCCCTCGAGTTCACGGTCCCACTAGTGATACTTTTAACCACATCACTGTTCTTGCTACTGTCGTTGTTACTGTGTGTGTGTGTGTGTGTGTGTGTGTGTGTGTGTGTGTGTGTGTGTGTGTGCGTGCGCTCGCTCGTGCGTTTTGTTTCTGCTAAATTCGTTACTTCTACAATAAAGTCTGTGAGTACTGTGACACCTGTAACTTTATTTTTCATCATATTACTATTGCATATGAATTTCCAGGGCTACTTGTTACTCTTTCACTGTTACTGTGGTGCTACCGTGCTACTTGTAACTCTTTTGCTGTTTTATTTATTACTTTTTGCGTTAGTGTGTCTGATAGTATCGTATTAAGACGGGTTGCTGTCATTATACGGTACCCTACGTAGATGCTCATACCACCACTGTTGCTACTGTGCTACCGTCACATCCGATACAGTGTGCGGTACTGTGTCTACTGTGATACTTATAATTCCTTTAAAGTATTGATTTAATTTACTTATACCTTCCCAGTCGCTACTGTTCATCTGCCATCTCCTCTACGGTGTTTGGTACTGTGGTGGGTAATAAGACGTGTTGGCACTGTACTGCGTATGAGGCCTGGTGGGTAGAGTCGCCTGTACTCTTTAAAGCGATACGCCTCACGCATTTCCTCCACCACCACCACCACAGCCACAGCCACCACCACAGCAGCAGAACCGTAGCGGGTTATCATGAGTACCACAGCAACACCACAGCAACAGAATCGTAGCGGGTTATCTTGAGTACCACAGCAACGCCACAGCAACAGTACATAAAGTTACATCGACTACCACAACAGCAGTACAGAAAGATACAACAGCAACATTTACCACCACAGCAACAGCACCGTAGAGGGTTATCTTGACTGCCACAGCAACAACGCAGCAACACAACATAAAGGTACATTAATTACCACAGCGACAGTAACCACCATCACAGCAACAACGCACCATTAGCTTTTCTTGATTACCACAACAACGGTACATAGGTAAAGATACGTCGACTACCCCAGCCACAGCCATCACCACAGGAACAACACAGCATCAGGCTATTTTGACTACCACAGCAACACCACCACCACAATATGACCTATACCACCACCACAGCAACACCGTATGACCTATACCACCAGCAGTCCTATACCACCAGCACAGCAACAACAGTTTCAAGTTATATCGCCTACCACAGCAACACCACAATACTTTTCCTATCACCACCATCACAGAAAAACCATATGACCTATACCACCACCACCACAGCAACAGCGGTATTAGGTTATATCGTTTTACCACAACAATACCACCACCACTACAGCAACGCCACATTACCCCTTCCACCACATCAACAACACTTTTAGGCTTCCTCGACCACCACCACCACCACCACAACAACAACAACAACAACAATATCATTAACAACAAACCATCTTTCACCAGTACAGCAATCCCTTTTCCACACAAGTAATGATCATCCATTTCCACCAGTAACAGTAAAAACATCAATTCTCTCATTCGATCAATAACTACCACAACAACAACAACAGGAATAAAGACAACAACAAAACAATATCAACAACAACAGCAAGCATCCTCCCATCCCAGCAGTAGCAACTATTCCCGATGCACAACATAGCAACAACAACAACTAGCTGAGCACAACATACGGTAATTCCTTTCTCGCCACCAACCACAGCAATAAACATGTCGCCGTCGCTACCACAGCAACAACAACCACCCTCCCTCCACCACCACCACCACCACCACCACCAAAACGACAACATCAACAATCCCATCACGGCCACAGCAACAAACATTTTATACCAAATTGTAGTTGTTAATGTGGTGTTCAGTTCCGATGATGCTGTGAGAGTTGAAATATTGCTGTATAAATATTTTTGTTGTTGTGGCAGAATTGTTATTGCGAGGGTAACAGAATGAATGTTGTGGTGGCGGTAGTGTCATAATTCATCTCTAACCTTTATCATTTTTACTCTAACTTGGCCTAAACTTGCCATCTCTTCGTCTTGCATGCCGAGTTATAGCAATACATTAATAGCAGGATATGATGCTAGTCACGAAGAAGTGCCATGGAAAGGATGTAGAGCAGCATTATCGTAATCTCTAATACCATACCATTTTTACTCTAGCCTAACTTGTCCCAAAGTTGCCATCTCTCCATCTCGAAAGCCGAGTTGTAACAGTAGATTAAGACTAGAATATGATGCTAGTCACGAAGAAGTGCCGAGGAGAGGATGTAGAGCAGTAGTATTACCAATTCTGCCATTGACCTACGTGAAATAAACTACAAAAAGACGAGAAATCATGGCCAAGCTAAAGTATAAACAATGTAGTGAGAGGTCTTTCCCTAGCTGAATAGAATATAATGCTAGTCACGAAGAAGTGCCCTGGAGAGAATGCAGAGTAGTAGTATCGGTTGCTGCCATTGACTTATGTGAAATAAGCTGCAGAAGGACGAAAACCTGGCCCAAGTTAAAGTATGAGCAGTATAGTGAGTGGTCGTCCCCCTAGCTGCATAAAACTGTCTGGCGGCAGCGGGAACAAAATACAAATGACGTCCTCGTACTGGAGGGGCCAATGCTATACTTTAAGGACCGATGTTTACTGTGGTAGGAGAATAGCTGTGGCATAATTGGCGTTGTGGTGACGTGGTTTTTAGCTGAGGTTTTGCTGTGGTGGTGGTGGTGCCGTCTTTGTTTTCTTTTTCTTTTTTCTTTTTTTTTCGTTTTAGTGCTTAATTGATTGACAACTTTTTAAATTGAAATATATATATATATATATATATATATATATATATATATATATATATGTATATATATATATATATATATATATATATATATATATATATATATATATATATAGAATTGCAGCGGTGTGTTGCCGAAAGCTTTGTTGCTGTTGTGAAAATTTTATATAAGTGGGAATAAGGATTTTTTTTTTTTTTTTTACCATACAGTATGCTTACCATTTTCTAGCAGTAAAATGCGTGTTGATTCTGCGGTAAGGAAAGATTCTTGTTGTTTTGGCATTATTTATATTTTTTATTTTTTTCCTTCCTTCTCTCTTCCTTCTTCTTTTTCTTTCTTTCCTTCTTTTTGATAGTATAGAAAAATGTTTATTGTTTGTTGGATAGAAAATGTGTGTTGTATTACGTATGAAAAACTCCTGCTTTGTCGACGGAAAAATGCTGCTTTCAAGATGAGAAAAAATTAGTTTTTTTTTTTTGCGACACAGTGCTTTTTATTTTGGCGTTCTTGAAAAATGCTTGCTGGTTTTTGCGACGCTGAAACCAGAGCAGCACTCCAACACAAATCATGGCTGTAACTTAACACACGGAACACCACCACTCCTACACCACTACAGGAACATTGTAACACCACCACATTCTGCCACACCACCCACACCAGCCAGTAACAGCTACCGGTATAACGCCACCTCCGCCACTGCAGTAATATTTTAACACCAGCGCATTCGGTCACCCACACCAGCCAGTAACAGCTCTCAGTATAAGCAGACTCTCATAAAAATAGCACCAACACCTGCGGACTCGTAATACCAGGACTATGATGAAAAAAATGTGTGTGATTCTTTCAGCGCCTGTGGAAAATTTATTATTGTTTTGCGAAAAAAAAATAACTGTTGACTTGATATAAAAAACTTGTAATAATAGCAATAGAAAATGGAGGTGTTAGAGAAAATGCAGTTTGTTTTTGTTAGAGAAAATGCTGGTTTTTTGTTAGAGAAAATGCTGGTTGTTTTTGTGTTAGAGAAAATGCAGTTTGTTTTTGTGTTAGAGAAAATGCTGGTTGTTTTTGTGTTAGAGAAAATGCAGTTTGTTTTTGTTAGAGAAAATGCAGTTTGTTTTTGTGTTAGAGAAAATGCTGGTTGTTTTTGTGTTAGAGAAAATGCAGTTTGTTTTTGTGTTAGAGAAAATGCTGGTTGTTTTTAGGCCTATAGTATAATTTTTTTTTTTTTATTGTTTTAAAGAATATGCCAGTTGATTTATGTTAGAGAAAACTTTAGTTGAATTACTGTAGTTGTAATACAGAAAAGTATAGTGTGTCGATATTGGAAAAAATATATAGCTATATTATTTTTGCGATGCCCAAACCAGAACTCTCCTCAAACTCACGTCATCCGCGCATGCGTAACACTGTATCACATAACCATCACACCCGCTGCCCTAACACCCATACCAGCCCATAACACCACCCAGTATACCAGGCCCTCCACAAAATATACCACCAACGCACTGACACTTTCATGGCTATGGAAAAAAAAAAAGATACCATAATAATAGTGAAAATAAAAATGGAATCCGCGGTACAGGGTCTATCACAGCATTGACAGTTGCACCATCATGGCTTGAATAAAAATAAACAACGCTCTCTCTCTCTCTCTCTCTCTCTCTCTCTCTCTCTCTCTCTCTCTCTCTCCTTTAGAGATGATGTAATGTGCGTTGGACGTCAATAGCAGCCAGGGAGACGCATTTTTCGAACTTTTTTCTGTTTTGTTGATGGTTTATTATGATGATGATGATTATTATTATTTTTGAAGTTAAATATAGAATGTGGTTTAATAACAAGAACAAGCTTCAGTAAAAGGTAATGGTTGAGAGAGAGGGAGAGGGAGAGGGGGAGATGGCAGAGGTGAGTGAGGGGGTAGTGGGGGTACGAGAGGGAGAGAGGGGGAGGCGTGGCAGGGGTGAGTGAGGAGGTAGTGGGGGTACGAGAGGGAGCGAGGGGGAGGCGTGGCAGGGGTGAATGAGGGGGTAGTGGGGGTACGAGAGGGAGAGAGGGGGAGGCGTGGCAGGGGTGAGTGAGGGGGTAGTGGGGGTACGAGAGGGAGAGAGGGGGAGGCGTGGCAGGGGTGAGTGAGGGGGTAGTGGGGGTACAGACAAACAATAACATTACAGTCCATCACAAGTCGGCCAGCATCCCCGCTACTCTCCACGATTGCTAACCTCACTCGCACTAATTCACCTTCAAAACCTCATTTATTAATTAATTTACTTCCATAACCCTGCTTTTTATTTTTTTACTTTACTTTTAAAACTTCATTATTTACTTTATCTCCAGCGTTACTTTTTAAATTGATTTTCATAACTTCATTTTCTGTAAACTTTCGTTACTGTTGTAATTAATGTACTTCATAATTTTCCTTTTAACTTATTTCATACTTAGAACTCCATATCCTATCTCTTATGCGCATTCCAAATCTTCTCCCTCCAGGATTCACCATCGCTGATTAAACAAAAATACACATTTTCTCTGCCATACATAGGATGGCCCACATATAAAGTTCCTTTTCGTTTCCTCCCTGCAGGTTCTCGTGTGTTCCTGGGACGGTTCAGCATTATCCTTGTCTAACCTTATCATTCATTCATTTCCTACTCCCACTGCCCCATCCACGCCCAAACCAGCAGATTCATCCACTCACTTGAGCAGACTTTGTTAGTTTCCCTTTCTCATTTATTCCTCAGGCTCTCTCGACCCTATCTCACTCCACCGTCGGGTGGGGAAAGAGGTCTGGATGTTGATGATAATGATGATTTACATATTGTTTTACATCACTCAATACTGTACTGTATTTTACTGTAATGTAGTTTGTATGGATGATATTGAAATATGCTCTGTACTCGTTGTATACAAAGACTAAAATAAGGAAAATTTTATAGGATATAGGAAAACAATGAATGAATTGGGTTTATTGGTACAGAAAATTCAAAACTGAAAAGCTATGCAGCAAAAATATGGTACATGTCCACCGTAGATTTACACACCGTATCTTAATTTTATCCATATTTTTTGTTACAGTATTTTCGCCAGACGATATTATTCAGCTGAGGAAAGACACCTAGCTGTGAGGGTATTAATGGAGGTCATATCTAACCCCTTCAGCCCGAAAAAATATCTACTAAGCCAAGTAGAAGTGTATGAAGATAGCAAGAGAGAGAGAGAGAGAGAGTCTATCGTCGGGTTCAAGGGGTTAAGTGTGTGACAGCTTATCATTTGCCTCACTAACATCCCGTAAAACAGAGGAAAACAAAGCAGTAAATAGGACAAGGCTAGTAAGTACAAGACAAATAGGAAATGCGTAGTTACTGATGTATTGATGTTCGATTTGATTAGGGCCGTGTTCTAGGTGACTTTGGAGCTTTCGTAACATCTTCCTTGGCGATTCATTCAGCACATTACACCTTAGTGACCTTTTGTGTAGTAGTGATGGCCTCGTCTCTCTCTCTCTCTCTCTCTCTCTCTCTCTCTCTCTCATCTGATCGTGAACCAAGCGGACTGCTGGCTGAATTTGTCCTTCTGTACTCCACCATCCTCCTGTTTGGGGATGTTGAGAGAGGTGAAAGACATTTGCATAACCGGGCAACGGAACTGCCGAATAAATTAGTGCCATCGCGAGACGACACCCCTCTCAAATATCAAAATATGTAATAAAAGGTAAATACAGACAGACATAAAGGATTGGGATAGTATTCAGGTCAAACATAAACAAAGGTAGTTCGGTATAAACAGAACTGAGGGATGATGTGGTAGACGGAAGTATTATTCCTTGATTCCGCGAACCCGCCCCCAGCTCTCTCTCTCTCTCTCTCTCTCTCTCTCTCTCTCTCTCTCTCTGTCTGAGGAAAACAGATAAATAAATAGTGCAAGGTTTAATTTATCTAAAATGTTTGGAAATACACGGTCTGTAAAATAAAATAAAATCGAGTGATACTGCATCCGTACCAACATTTTAAATATCAGCACTGAAAACAAATCAACAGTAGGTAATGCTTATACATACTCACACAGATATAAGTAAATGCGTAGCTTGCATGAGAGAGAGAGAGAGAGAGAGAGAGAGAGAGAGAGAGAGAGAGAATACGCAGAAATATTATTTTTAGCTTAGCGTCTTACATTTAACCTCCATAACTCTGTTTTATCCCCCAAATTTATTCATATTTAACTCTCCAGTATCTGTTTGAACAGAGGAGCACAAATAAGCAGACGATGGAAGGTATATGAGTACTGAAATAAGAGAATGCTCAGTAACCTATGCATAGAGCAGGACTTTTACGACAGGCGGAAAAACAATATTTAGTTCTCGCTGACAAAGTTTTAGCCTCCATAACATTAACATGTTCCTTAAATGCGCTTCTTATTGCATCCTTAACTCTTCGCTAACTAGGAAGCAGTGCACCACCCTTATGTAATCGCTGAGAAAAAAGGAGGAAACCTGGAGAAACAGGAAATGCGCAGGATACACAAAAGCAAATCAATACTGACTGCTCGTTGACAAAGTTTTAGCATCCTCCATGGACCATGGTGTTTCACAAATGCGTTACATCATACATCTTTAACTCTTCACTAACCAGGAAGAAGCCATCAACCTTATATCAGTTGCTGAAAAATACAAAGAAGAAAAGAAGCCTGGAAACAGCAACAAAAGCTTTTTCCTTAATCGAAAAATCTGGGGGTTGGGTCGGTGGTGGTGGTGGTGGGGTGCTATTCTTTTTATATCCCGCCTTTTTCCCTTTGTTTACGATGCGGCCCGAGACAGTATGTAAGCTGATCGATGATTGGTCCAGCCCCTGCTACAGCTACAGCGTCGAAAACTTTACTGTGATTAGTTACTTCTTATTTTTCTTTGTAATTACTGTTAGGGATACCTTTGTTTGTAGGGTGTGGGTGTTTAGCAGTGTACTCTTCCTGTGTGACACTGACGAAAAGCCTACACAAGGTGGCTCTTTGCACCCTAGCTGTAGCAGCAGCGGCGTCCACTCGGAAGCCAAACCTCCTCATTTCCCTGCGCCTTACTATGAGAAGGTCCCTTGTCCGACCCTAGTGAGGTGCCGTATACCACAAAGGGTCGCTGAATCCATACACGGTGTACAGTATGTACCGTAGGCTACTGTACCTGTATGACGTCTCCACAAAAGCAGTTGTTTACCTCTGGTCGATGAGTCTGCTCATCCGGATAGACCTAGTTTAAGCAACAGTAACCACTGTTCTTGCGTCTCTCTCTCTCTCTCTCTCTCTCTCTCTCTCTCTCTCTCTCTCTCTCTCTCAACATTTGTTTTCATTTGTTTCCGCATGTTTCAACCCCTCCGATCTCAACCCTCCTCCTCTTTTTTTTTTTTTTCCTCCTTTTCTTTGTCGTCATTTTTCCTCCTTCCCTCATTATTCCATTCTTGCCTCTCATTCATCCCCTCTCTTAGTCAGCCTCCTCTCCCCTCAGTCTTTCCCTTTCACTCCCCTCTTCCCTCCTCCTCCTCCTCCCTCTTCTCTCCTCTCTCCTTCCTACTCTCCCTCCCTCTGCCTCTCCCCTCTTTCAGTTCGTGAATTTTCCATAATGTTACTTTCCTCTCTCCCTCCCTCGCATATTCTCTCTCTCTCTCTCTCTCTCTCTCTCTCTCTCTCTCTCTCTCTCTCTCTCTCGTTTATTCTGTTTTATTTCGTTTGTTTTGACTCTCTCTCTCTCTCTCTCTCTCTCTCTCTCTCTCTCTCTCACTCTTTCGTTTATTCTGTTTTATTTCGTTTGTTTTGACTCTCTCTCTCTCTCTCTCTCTCTCTCTCTCTCTCTCTCCTCCGATATTCCACATTTTCTTTTTTACCTTTGTTCTGGTTCCCTTTCTCTCTTTCTTTCCATGTCTCTTCCGGTATCATTATTTTCATATTTTTCCCCGCATTTCTGCTCCCCCTCCTGTTTTCACTTTTTATTTTCTTTTTTTCTGCGCTGCTTTTATATTTCTCCCTCTCTTTTCTCTAAAAAAAATCTGGCCTTTTCAAGCTTTTGTTAATTCCTCTTTCCCTGCCTCTTTTTTCCGTCTCTCTCTCTCTCTCTCTCTCTCTCTCTCTCTCTCTCTCTCTCCATCATTTTACTCCCTTTTTCATCATTTTTTTTCTCGTCTTCTTTATTAACCTTCGCCTTTCTCTGCTTCCCTCCTCCATTCTCCTTCCTTGTTTCTTTTACAGTATACCTACCTACCTACATGTCTTCCTAACCTTTTACCTACCAACCTCAGCTACCCACCTACCTACCTACCTACCTACCTACCTACCTATCCGCTTACCATTCTACCAGCATACTCGCTTACTTACCTACCTACTTATTTACCTACCTACCTACCAACCAACCAACCCACTTTTCTACCTTCCTCTTCTACGCAGTTCTGATTCATTTTTTTTCTATTTTATCCTACATCTCTCTCTCTCTCTCTCTCTCTCTCTCTCTCTCTCTCTCTCTCTCTCTCTCTCCTACGTCTGCTCTGTTTCCTTATTCACCCACTACAATTCCCTTCCCTCCTACTCATCCTCTCTCCCTCTTCTCTTCCCCTCTCCCCTCCCTCCCCCCCTACCATACAACACTCTGCTAGTTATTATTCATTTGTTACTACTTATCTCTCGTGTGTCCTCCCCCCCCCTCTCTCTCTCTCTCTCTCTCTCTCTCCCCACCCATCTGTCTGTTTGCCTTCTTCCTTCCCTGCCTGTTAAGTTTACCATTCTTCCCCCTCCCCCCCTCCTTCTCCTCCTTCCCCATTTCTGCTCCACCCTTTCCCTTCCCCTCCCTCTTCCTCCTCCTTCTTCCCTCCTTCCCATGCTTGCCTTCTAGCCTACGAATATCTCCATCCCTGTCCATGCACGCCCCTATTTTCCCTCCCCTACCTCCCTTCAACCTGACTCTTTCCATTCCTTCCTCCCAGCCTCCCTCGTCCTTTCTTCCACCCTTCCTCTTCCTTCCTCCCTCCCTCCCTCCCTTCTTTCTCCTGTTTCCTGCGTCTTTCTGTGCTCTCCTCTCTTCCTTACTCACTCCCATCCTCTCCCCCTCCCCCTCTCATTTACTGTATTCCCTCACTTGGTGTTGCTCCCTTCCTCCTTCATTTCGTCTCTCCCTTCTACCCCCTTTTCTCTCCTTTCCTGCGTTTCTTTCCTTGTCTTTAACTGATAGAATAGGTTTGTTAGCTATAGCCTTCCATAACAAACAGCCACGGAAGGACCAACAGGCATGTTGATGTTTGCTTTCATTTGTACTCCCTCCTTGCCTCCCTCCCTCCTCCATCCTCCTCTCCTCTCCTATCTCCTGCTTCCTGTCTCTTTCTTCCTCCCTTACTCCTTCATCTTCTCCTCTCCCTTCTTCCCTTCCCTCCTCTTCCTGTCTCTTTCTTATATTCTTATGTTCTGTGCTTTCTTCCCTGCTTCCCTCCTCTCTCCCTGCTTCCTCCTTGTCTCACTCCCTCCTCCCCGCCTGGGACCACGCCCTCCGCCTGCAGTATAGTCAGATGTGTTGACCTTTACCTCCCTTCCTCCATCCCTCCCTCCCTCCCTAATTTACTATACTCCCTCTCCTGGTGTTACTCCCTTCCTCCCTCACTCACTTTTCTCCCTGCCCCCTCACTCTCTCACTAACTCCTTACTCCTTGTTCCCCTACTCCCTCCCTCCCCTTCTTCCCGTCCCCCTGTGCCACTCTGCTCACTCTCATGGTGTTACTCCCTTTCTCCCTCACATACTCTGTCCCTCCTCCCCCTTTCTCTCTCTGTCTTCCAACTCCCTCCCTCCACCCCCTCCCCCATTTACTACATTCTTCCTCTGGTCTTACTTCTTCCAAGACTCACTTCCTTTTTCCCTTCCTATCTTGCTCCCCATCCCCCTCCCTTTCCCATTCTTCTCAGTCACTCATGCCTTCCCTTCCTGTCTTATTTACTATACCCCTTTCCTGTTCATACATGCTCTCTCTCTCTCTCTCTCTCTCTCTCTCTCTCTCTCTCTCTCTCTCTCTCTCTCTCTCTCTCTCCTCTCTCTCTCTCTCTCTCTCTCTCTCTCTCTCTCTCTCTCTCTCTCATTCCTCCAGCCATTCATGTATCTTTCCATCCTCCCTATCAGTCCATTCATCGATCCATCTCATCATGCTTTTATTGATCCTACCAATATAACAATCCTTCCTTCTCTTCATCCGTTCTTCTATCCTTCATATACTGTACTATCCCGCCCTTCCTACCTCCTTCCCTCCCTTCCCTCCTCCCTCTCCCTCCGTCCTTCCCTCTCTCCCTCCCTCGCTAACTTTGATGCACCTTCCTTCCTGCTTCCTTCTTAACATTTCTTTTTTTATCTCCCTTCCTCCACCCCTCCATCTCTTTCCCTCCCTGTCATCCAGACGACCGCATCACTGGGCTTCGAAATTATGCTCATAAGTGACGGGAATTTCGTAACATTTTTCCCATGACAATTTATTCTGCACTTTAAACCTCAGTTTCCTGTTGTATCTTTTGACGCAAATTATGTTGATGTTAAAACGATATAAATAGCATATAAGACAATATTCAGGTGTAATATGCAAACTAAATCGCCAAGAAGAAGTGCTAAGCTTCCAATACCAGCTCAAACACAAGCTACCGTCTCGTTATATATCGTAAGAAAGTGAATTAGTATTTATGTCCACAACCCTATCTGTCATCGCATCCAGTCCTTTCAGTTTCTTCTGCTGTCAACTTTCCTCCCTCCCTTTTTGCATACCTTCATTCCCGCTTCTGTCCTTCCAACTTCTTTTTTTTTTTTTCTTTTCCATCCCTCCTTCCAATCCCTATCTTTACTTGCATTCAAACTTCCTCTGTCTCACCCTTTTCACGTATCTCCCTCCCTACTTCTCTCTTTTCTACTTCTTCCTTTTATTTTTACATCCTTTCTGTCATTCCTCCTATTTTATCCATCCTTTTCCTCTTCGTTCGCGTTCTTCTCCCTCCCCCCTCCTTCCTTCCTTTCATTTTCTCATACACTTTCCTGCATCTTTCCTCTGTTATAGTATTTCCTAGTATTTTCTCTGTAGCCCATCTCTATTTCTCTCCACCTACTGCCCCTCTCCCTCCTTTCCTCCAGCCCTCTCTCCCTTCCTCATTTTCATACCTCCCTGTCTCCCTCCTCTCCTGCAACAATTACTCTCCCTTTCCCTCTGTTCCTTCCCCTCTCCATCCCTCTTCTTTCCTCCCTTATTTTCTTACACCCCTCCCTGCCTCCTTCCTCTTCTCGAACATTTACTCCCTAGCTCTTTCCCGCCGCCTCCCTCTCCCTCGTTTTTCCTCCCTAATTTTCCTACACGCCTCCCTGTCTCCCTCTTCTTCTGTAACATTACTCCCTCACCCCCATTCCTCCCTCCCTTCCTCCCTCTCTTATTTTCTCACACACATCCCAGGCTCCCTTCCCTCCTGCAACATTTACTCCCTCTTTCCCTCCCCCTCTCACTCACTTCTTTTCTCCCTGATTTTCTCACTTCCCTGTCTCCCTCCTCTTCCTCACGCTCCCTAGCTCTCCTCTCCCCGTCCCCTTCACTGTGTCTGTCTCTCCCTCCATTCTTCACTTGACATTTTCTCACCCCCTCCTCCTCCTCCTCCTCCTCCTCCTTTTCCTCTCTACCTCGAGTGCGATATGATACGTGTTGTAAATGCCTCACCACCACATTCTTCTTCCATAATTCTCTCTCTCTCTCTCTCTCTCTCTCTCTCTCTCTCTCTCTCTCTCTCTCTCTCTCTCTCATCAGCTAAGAACCCATTCTCTGTCTCCAATTCAACTTTCGTGCCCACTCATAATGTCTAAAATTAGCTTATCTCAGGTCCTATTGATGGCCTTTTATCCCTGTCTTATCACCTGCCTAGCCGTCAGAACCCTCCCCCTTTCATTTAACCCCTGCAATCAGAATGTTTTTAACCTTTTTCAAGATCGGGGAACACTTTTATAGCCTTTCAATTTTGGGGATACCTCGGCCTGTATTTTCATTGGTTAAGAAAGTCGCCCTGCCTATTGACATCGTCGTTGTGGGGAGATAAAACAGAGGTACCGACAATAAGCCTCATCTCCATCAACAAGATTAAGCAACACGGAAAAACGCTGTGAAAATTGATACTGATAAACGTTAATCTTACCTCTCAGGAAATTAAAGGGGAGCAGGTCACAGAAACTGTATGTGATTTATAATGCTCTTCACACACTACAAAATCTCCAACTTTTGACGCAAATTACTTTTTTATTATTATTATTATCATTTCCACACTGTTTTCTCTATTTTTTTCTAATTATTACCTCCGCCAACGAAGTTGGAGGAAGTTCTGTACTCACCTATGTTTGTCTGTTTGTTTGTTTGTCCACACGATATCTCCAGAAGTTCTCAGTGAATTTCAATGAAATTTTGTGGAAGGGTGGGCCAAGAGCCAAGAAAGAATTGATTAAATTTTGGGGCGGTTCCAGATCCTGCAGTGGCATTGACGGAGGTATGCGCTTTCTGAGTGCTTTCAAATTTTCACACTCTTTCCACTCATTTTTTTTCTCATTATTTTCACACTATTTTCACTCTTGTTTGTTTCTCGTTATCATTTCCACACTATTTTCAGATTTTTTAAATGATAATTTTCACACTTTTCAGATTTTTTTTTCATTATCATTTCCACACGATTTTCACTTATTTTTTTTCGCATTATTCACACACTATTAACACTGATTTTTTTTTTTTTTTTTCCGTTTCCATACGATTTTATTCAGCATAGGAAAGGTCTGTTGTAGCGGAAGAGTTAATGAAGGCTGTATGTGACTCCTACAGCTTCCCTCCAAATAAAATAAAATCGTTTGAAGGCAACTGAAAGAAATAGTAATAATGGAGTTGATAATACGTAGACTATTTCATAATTTGTTCTTGCTGCCACCAGACGATTATGCTCAGCTCAGGAGAACCGTCTAAGAGGCGAAGGGGTTAATGAAGGCTACATCTAACCCCACTGGTAAAAAATAAATAAATAACAAGCTTTGGAAAATCGTCCAGAGGTATCAAGACAGATTAACCTTTTTTAGTACAATGACCTTTTTACATTTTACTCATATCATCGGGCGATTTTTTTCAGCTTTGGACAAATCCCTAGAACTGCAGGGTTATTGAAAGCAATTATCTAAGCACTTCAGTTACAAAACTTCTAAGCTGAATAAAATCGTCTTGAGAGAGAGAGAGAGAGAGAGAGAGAGAGAGAGAGAGAATAATGTGGGAAATGTCATCAGACTGAAGAGGTTAAAGAAACTATCTCCTGAAGAGAGCAAAGAAATCAGCCTTAAATTTATACGTACGTTTTCATCTCACAACACTGCGCAGTTATTATGCATTCCAATAAGACTGTTCCATTCTGAGAGGGGTGGGGGGAGACGCTTGAATGAGAGAGAGAGAGAGAGAGAGAGAGAGAGAGAGAGAGAGGAAAGAATGTCAGGTATCCCATCATTCCTTATTCGTTTATGAGTCATGGTTACAAACACGCAACTTTAATGTCAACGCATAAAAGCTATATAGACAAGTAAATAAATAAGTAAATAATGCAGTCACAGATCCTGCTTCTTTACATAAATCAGATGGGAAAGAATTCAAGTCCCAGCTTTTATGAGTGTTCGTTGTTGATGCTTTGTTTTTATTTAGCTTTGTTGAAGATCGTAAGCTACACCAAACGTTCCAATATTCACCTCGTTCACAGTTATCGTTTTGTTGTTTAGTCTGGTGCTGGAGAGGGTTGCCTTCACGTGGTGGAACCGATATAACTGAGCTCCACTGCTGCCTGGTTATACAAACATCCCTCATGTCCCTCCCTATGCTCCTAAAAGAGGATGGTGGACTGCAGAAGGGCATCTTCAGCCCACAGTCCACTGGGTTCACGTTCAGCTGCGCATGGGGACGCAGCTACTAAACTACTACTACCACTACTACTACTACTACTACTACTACTACTACTACTAATACTACTACCACCTCCACAACCACCACCACCATCACCACTACTACATGATTCAGTTTTATAAATCCCTTCATTACTAAAAGTCTTACCCAAGGTGAACAAAATCTTGGGGTGTTATAATGGGTTTATTTTCATCTGAAGGAACTGGGACATTTCCACAACATGAATGCCAAGGTCGTGTTTGCATGAAGTTTTATGAGCCTTATTTATGAAGTAGGAATGAGCCTCCATGATTACTAGTCAGATTTGTCCCTCAAAAAGTAATTTGAAAGAGGGTTAAGGATCTTTGTCAGGTGAAAACAAACCGAGTGTAGGAAGTATTTTTTTTTTTAGTAGTAATTGCAACTGAAGGCTCAGCTGAAATGTGACCCTGGTGGCCTGCAGGGTTAAGTTGCCCCCCTGTGGTCCACCAACCTCCTTTCAGGGGATTGGGAAGTAGTTCAGGCATCATCCGTATAAGCAGGCAGTTGAGTCACCTGGTTATATCGGTGCCTCCACATGAAGGCGTCCCTCTTCAGCACCTCCATTAAGAGTATGATAAATTTCTGCGTCATACTGATTAATCCTTCAATCCGGAGGCGTCCTTTTGCATTATATTCTTATTGCATCCAGACGATTTTATTCACCGTAGGAGATACCAGACGATTTATTTCAGCTTGGGATATACCGGACTTTTTTTTATTTAACTTGGGATATACCAGACGATTTTATCCAACTGGAAATACGCGATGAGAGAGAGGGGCGAGAGGGAGGGGAATAAATGTGAGGGTGAAAAAAAAAAAAAAAAAGGAGAGGAGGAAGGAGCCGAGACGCAGTTAGTCCGTGAGAGAGAGAGAGAGAGAGAGAGAGAGAGAGAGAATAAGGAACTTTTCCATCCTTTCAGTGTATTTAGAAACCTCTTGTTATCAGTGCTCTCTCTCTCTCTCTCCTTCCCGCTTTGAATGCATGCGCAACAGGAACGGAGAGAGAGAGAGAGAGAAGTTTAGATATGATGGAAAGGAGGAACACTAAAAAAAAAAAAATAAAAAAAAATAAGAAAGGAGAGGAAGAAGAAGGAAAGCAAAACAATTAGGAACGACAAAACGAAAAAGAGTGAGGAGGGTAACAAGGAGAATTACGTGTTAAGGAAAAGGAGAGAAAAGAGGGAGGAAAGAAGGATGGAAGGAAGGGAAGAAAGAAGGAAGAAGGGAAGGAGGAAGTAAGGGAGGAAGAGAGAAAGAAGGACAGATTGAAAAAGAACATAACATAAAGATTGACTCGTTGAAGAAATATGAAAGGAGGGGGGAAGGAAGGAAGGAGGAAGGGAGGGAAGGCGGGATGAGCCGGAATAGAGGGGGAGGGAAATCAAAGGGAAAATTGCGGAGAGAGAGAGAGAGAGAGAGAGAGAGAGGGAGGGAGGGAGGCAAAGAGGGAATAAAGGGGAGAAAAATTCGAGAAAGAGTACCGAGGAGAGAGAGAGAGAGAGAGAGAGAGAGAGAGGGAATAAAGGGGAGGAAAATTCGAGAAAGAGTACCGAGGAGGGAGGGAGGGAGAGAGAGAGAGAGAGAGAGAGAGAGAGAGAGAGAGAAGGTAAGACAGTGACTAGGAGGGAGGGAGGGAAGAAGAGAGGGAAAAGGAAGGAAGGAAGGAAAGATGGGGGAGGGAGGAAGAAGCAAAAAAAGAGAAGGAAACTGGTAGGGAGGGTGAGAAACATAGGAAGAAGTGTTTTGAGGAAGGGAGGGAGGAGGAGATTGATTTACGAGGGAGGGAAGGTGGAGGACAGAGAGAAAGAGTAGGAGGGAGAGAGGGAGGGACGGAGGGAAGGGAGGGAGATTGCAGTCAAGAGAGGGAGAGATTGTGTAAATATGAAAAGAACGGAATAAAAGTTTGTGTGTGTGGAGAGAGAGAGAGAGAGAGAGAGAGAGAGAGAGAGAAGGGGGGAGGGGGAACAAGGATAGTGGTAAGTGCTCCACCCTTCCCTGTCACTCTCCCTCCTATTTCTCCCTCCCTCCTTTACCCCCCCCTCTCTCTCCCTCCCATTCCTCCCTCTCCCTCCTCCCTTTCCCCTCTCTCTCCTCTCCCTCCCTCGTGTTCCTTCATATCCTTCCCACATGCCTCCCTCCCTCCCTTTCCTCCCGTTTTCCCTCCGCTTCTTCCCGTCGTCCTGTCCTTCCTTCTTTCCTCCCTTCCCTATCCTCAACCTCAGCAGCCATCGTATGTGGCCTCTGGATATTTCGGTGAGAGATGGCTTCGGTTCCACACTTTCAAGACAATTTTTTCAGCATTACTCATATTTTTAGCTACAATTTTATTCATATCAAATGGTCGTTACTTTATGATCACGTGAGTTTTTTATTTTGCTTTTGTCAGTATTTTGTTTATGCTTCGTGAGACTTCGAATCTGTCAGGGAGCTAAAACGTCGCCCGCTCTCATTCCCTCACTCCGTTCTCCCCTCAGCCCCCCAGCCACCTCTTCTTACGCTTTCCTCTTTATTCTCTCTCTCTCTCTCTCTCTCTCTCTCTCTCTCTCTCTCTCAGGTTAGAAGAGCCGCCTGGTAATGAAGGAGTTAATGAAGGCTGTATCTAACACTTCCAGTTCGAAGGCTATTCAAAACAGGATAATCGTTCGGAGATAGTGAGAATATAATAGAATCAGATAATCCCTTATCTGAACGTGAACTCGGTGGACTGCAGGCTGAAGTTGCCCTCCTTCTGCACCCAATCCACCTCCTTTAGTGGGTTAAGGAGGGGGTTTAGGGACGTTTCTATAACCAGACATTGGAGCCGCCTATCGGTGCTACCACGTGAAGGCGTCCCTCTCCAGCACCCGTCGTGATGTTGAAAGGATTAAGTGCAAGTACCAGAATTTTAATGTTTTTTTCAACATAGATGCAAGAGTTGTTTGGAGGATGAAATCGAAACAGGTTTATGCCATAGGTTAGCGGAATTTTTTTCCCCTAATCGATAATTCTTGACAATTTGCAATTCGACTTGGTATTGGGCTGCTTTCTCTCATCCATGCAAATTTTTGTTGTGGATCTTTTTTGTGACCTTTTATCCAAAAACGTGCATTGTGTTTTTACCATTTCCAGAAGTTTTTATTCACCCTTGGATAGAATATTGGAGGTGGAGGGGTCATCAATCCTTTCTTTGTGATACGTCTCCTTTAAGCTAAATAAAATGGTCTATTGGTGGTAAGAATAACAGAAAAGTACTTGCAATGAAAAGGCTATGTAGCGTTACATTTTTATTTCCTTATGAATCTGGCATTCAGGAATAATTACGAAATCATATTTATGGATCCCTATTTCGTTTTATTTTTGCATATGCACATAGTATTTCGTGTTGGAAGTGCATTTCATTGTGAATATAGTGTGTGCATTCACCTGTTCATGTGACTGCATGTGTGTGTATGCGCCTTGGGCTGTGTACGTGGGTGTGTGCACAGTATGACACTCTGGGGAGGTGGTGGCGGCGGCGGCGCATGTGTCTTAGGATCACATGACTGCCGGGCACACGACCAACCACAACATCTATTTCCACTACTTCCCTAAACCACATAACGACCAGCCCATCCGCTCTCAGCACGTCTAGGGAGAATATTTAGCCTTTCCTGACTATAATTTCATGCCTAATCGGATAGTAGGCGACCTAATAAGTGAGATAAGAGAGGAATTTAAGGTATCTTGACGCCCTAGTGCCAGACTGAAGACTAGTTACCCGCGTGGCTGTACTGCGGTCAACAACAGCTCGAGCGGATGTTGTCAATGGTACAATAATCCGATTATATTCAATTATTTTCACCTGTCAGCCGTGTCAGTGGTTGATAATAACAGCACAGTGCTATTTCATATAGTGGGAAACTTGTGCTAAGTTAGTAACTTCTTCAGTATTGACATATCAGTGTTTCAGTAGTGGGCCACATGATAAATTAGGAAGCACTGACAGCACATACTTCTGCCAGTGCCAATAAAATTGATAAAATACTGCTGTAATTCCTCTTTCGTAATAGACGAATACCTTTATAGTCTCACTGTCAGTTAACTCTATGGTCTTGTCCGCTCTGGTACCCAATCTCAGAGAACTCATATCACTACTAGCTTCAATAAAATCTATTATTTATTCCTGCATCTGGCTCAGGATCCATTTCAAACTCTATTAAACTCTTCTTTGACCCACTGCTCACTTATCTACCGGATCTCACTGAAATCCGATAACAACTTTTTGAAATATCGTTTACACAAACAGTGGGTGAAAACATCCATCCAAAATTGTTGGCGGAGGTGAAAACTTTTTACGTTTGCGGGCCGCAAAAAATTATTTGATACAGGCGAAGCACTGTATAAGCTATTGGCTGTTCAAAGATAAGTGTACGAGTATTCTCAACGTTCCCCAGGTTTTCGTTCTTTCGCGGCTAACCTCACGCAATTCAGTGGTGGAGTAAGGCAGTGCCACGGCTTTACATACTTTCCAAATAACTTTGTGAATAACATTATAATCTGGTGTTAATTTATTGTTACAAGCAAACACTCAGGATGGGGAGGTGGCAATTTTAGGCCAAGCTAGAGCGAAAAGCTTGTAGTTTTCTAGCAGTTGTACAAAGGCAATGATAGTCAGCGAGTAGATAGTTAAACCATATTGACTTGCTTGTCATCTTTTTGTTTAATAGCTGGATACCTTAATCCCGGAGGAGATGGCCACAAACAAATCACCTTCATGCCACCCTGTCTGCCATCAGGTAGTCCATCTTCCGTCACCCTCATCCTACTACCACTTTACCATATCCCGCCACCTTATCCTTCTCTCACCTCATCCTCGGTCTCCCCTTCCCCCACTCTCCCTAGTGTGTGCTCTTACTGTATATCTTAGTAACCTGTTTTTTAGATCTCAAGCGGGAAACACCTCATAGATAAACAGGCCACATTTGGATTTCGGGCGACACGTTGAATGCCTAAGGCGTTTAGAAAATAAATGAATAAATAACTTAATGGAACAGACAGATAAATATAGATAGATAATATATATATATTTATTGAGAGGTGGATAGATGGAGAGAGAGAGAGAGAGAGAGAGAGAGAGAGAGAGAGAGAGAGAGAGAGAGATCGTTCCCTTCATATGACGAGGCATTAATGCTATCGGCAGCTATTGATACATTGGGTAATGTTCAGGTTTATGTCGAACATGAGACATTAAGATGTTTAAACAACCTGATATATTTAGAAACGACAAATCGTATGTCTTTAGCATATTCTTTATTGCAGTACCGGTACTATTTTCCTGAACGATTTTTATTTTCATTTGTGTTTTTACTACGGTGTATGTTTTATTATTTTTATTATTTTTTTTTTTTTACAGGTGGCCAGCTTGTCCTGCCCGTTTGCCAGGAGAGCGTTCAGGGCTACAGACTCCAGGTGGGTACCGTACAGTTTTTCAAGGTGGAATTACAGAAGTACCGTAATGTTACAGACGCCTTCAAGGGAATTACAGATTGCAGGCCTCTAATTCATGTAACTTCAGGCCAGCGTGGGTATTTGACGCTGTAATTACCCCTTCAGTACGATGACGCCTTTATTTTTCTAACGTCGGTCTTTTATTTAACTCAGGATTCTCTCTCTCTCTCTCTCTCTCTCTCACACACACACACACACACACACACACACACACACACACACTGTGTGTGTGTGTGTGTGGCCGGATGAGAGACGGAATGGAGGTTAAGTAGGTGTCCGGAACTTCTCTCACGGCCTTAACTATTCTGATGGCCGGAACTAATCTCACGACCGGAACTATTCTCACGACCAAAAACTAATCTCGGCCGGAACCATTCTCACGGCCGGAAGTAATCTCACAGCCTGTGAGCTATACTCACGGCCGGAACTCTTCTCGCATCCATCATTTTGTAAAGCGTATCACAAGCATATAAAGATTACAGCATTTGTCCGTGTCGATAAAGCGATCAGTTGAGGTAGACAAAAATATTAATCAGCTGTAAATGGACTGCACTTTACTGTATATAGATCTGCTACGTTTTTTTCCCTAACACTATTATGTCACTGTAATGTTGTTCACTTTATGCCACAAATTACCCCGTCATAATCAAAGCTGGGACGTGTTTTTGAGAGAGACAGAGAGAAGAAAAGTGCAGGCATATTCTTTTTAACCCTTCATCAGCCTGACCCTTTTAGCCCGAGGACTTCTTTTGTATGTCATTCTTGCTACTACCAGACGATTTTCTTCAGCGTAGGAAAGATCTCTCGCACTGAAGGCATCAGTGGAGGAAGCTTTATCAAATCCCTCCAGTTCGAAAGTCTCATTGGACGAATAAAATAATTAGGTACGAACAAAAAAATACTCTGCTTCAGACGATTTTATTCAGCTCAGGTAATAACTCGTACTGAAGGGGTTAATGAAGGTTGTATCTACACCCCTTTCAGTTCCAAAATTCCCTTAGCCAGACGCTTTTAATTCCGGAAGGAGTGGCCACGGGCTAACCAGGCTGCACTCTCCCCAACTCACCCCATCCCTCTCTCAATAGATCTTGCGCCCCATCCCTCCTTATCATCCTCGGTTCCCTTCCCTCCATTTCACATATGCTCTCCTACTCAGTCTCTCACCTCTCATATTTATACTTTCCACCTCATCCCTTCATATCATCCTCGATTCCCCTCCCTCCACTTCACATACAATATCCTCTCCTGCTCAGTCTCTCACCTCTCATATTTATACTTTCCACCTCATCCCTCCAAATCATCCTAGATTCCCCTCCCTCCACTTCACTCATATATGCTCTCCTACTCAGTTTCTCACCTTTCATATTTATACCTTCCTCCTTATCCATCCAAATCATCCTCGGTCCACCTTCACTTGATTCACATATATACTCTCCTACTCAGTCTCTCAGTCTCCATTCTCTGTACATGGTCAAAGTAAATAAAATCGTTCGTTATGAGCAAGAATAAAACAGACAAATGCGTCGTGGGATTGAAGGGTTAAATCCTAACTAATTGGTCTGTGAGTTGTCAATATTGGTTGGTTTTTATGCGGCTCAGAGCTTTTTTTTTTTTTTACTTTTTTTCACAGCCATAGGAAAGGGTTTAGAGAATTGTGTGTGTGTGTGTGTGTGTGTGTGTGTGTGTGTGTGTGTGTGTCAAGAGAGAGAGAGAGAGAGAATGTGTGTGTGTATGTATGCATGTATGTGGATATGTGTGTGTGCGCGCGGGCGCGTCAATTCTGCGTCTCGCTAACAAGTAAGACAAGCGAAAAAAGTGACAAAAACAACTGAAATACTGTAATCTCATCAGTGTAATCTCATCAGTTGGCGCCATGTTTTATAGAATCAGTTTTTAATTCAAGCAGCGGAACAGTACATGCATTTGCGGAACAGTATACATTAGCGGAACATTTTAAACACAAGGGCAACAACATACATTAGGGCAACAGTATACATTAGGGCAACAGTATACATTAGGGCAACAGTATACATTAGGGCAACAGTATACATTAGGGCAACAGTATACATTAGGGCAACAGTATACATTACGTAAATAAATGAAAGCAAAATTTGTATTACGTCCTAGCAGAATAGGACGTGCAATGTGGAGTGTATATGTGGGAGGGGTTATGGTAGTGTGGAAAGTGGCAGTGTGGAAGTGTGTAGTTTTGTGTGTGTGTGTGTGTGTGTGTGTAAGTTACGGTATGTGGAATGTGGCAGTGTGGGGTGTGTGCGTGTGTATGTGTGTGCGTGTGTATATGTGTGTGCGTGTGTATGTGTGTGTGTGTGTGTGTGTGTGTGTGTGTGTGTGTGTGTGTGTGTGTGTGTGTGTGTGGATTGTAGAAATGTGTGGAGGAGTGTGGAGTGTGGGCGCAAGGTGAGAGACGGGCCGAGTGCGTTGGTCTGGAGGTCGGCTGGTCGGCCTTGTCGGGCAGTGGTCATGCACCCGACGCTAAGGTGACCCGGTGAGAGAGAGAGAGAGAGAGAGAGAGAGAGAGAGAGAAAGAGAGAGAGACGGGGGGAAGAACTGAGGGGAGAGAGGGAAGTCATCAACAATATATTTATAAAGCATATTGCAATTTTCTTACTCGTTTCTCTTATCCAAGTTTATAGGGATGGGAGAAAAACTAATATTACTAATGGGAGGGCGGCAGGGAGGAGGGGTTGGAGGGGGAGGGAGAAAACAGAGAACAAGAAGAAAGAGGAGAAGAGGATGGCTGGGGGAGGGGAGAAGAATAATAACTAAGGAGGTGGTAACTGGGGAGTAAGGTGGAGGCGGGGAGGGAAGGTGAGAGGAGTCCGAAGAGAGGAAGGGGGAAGGGTGTGGAGGGTAAGGAGGCACGAGGAGAGGGAAGAAGGGAAGAGGGGCGAGGAGTAGAGGCAAGTGAGAGAGAAGGAAGGGGAGAGGGGAAGGGGAGTAAGGAGAAGGAGGGAAAGGAGAGGAGGGGGAGAAGAGGGAGGAGAGAGGAGGGACGTGGAGGAAAGGAGAGGGGAGAGGGGGGGGGAAGTGATATATAAGGAAGACAACAGAGGATGGGAGGAGGGAGATAACAGAGGGAATGGGAGGAATGAGGGGGGTATACCGGAGAGAGAGACAGAGACAGACAGACTGACAGACAGACAGAGACAATGTTTCCGGCAACATGCTAATTAAGACAAGTTCATCATCATCATCGTCGTCGTTGTCACAACAGTCATCATCATGATTACCATCACGAGTTATTGCCACATCACAAGTTCCCATGATCATCACAACAGTCAACATCATTAGCATCACCACCAAAATTTGCTTCATGGGCATCATCCTTTTTCTCACCAAGGATGCACTTCTCATCTGAAACGCCATTGCTTCAAGGTTGCCGAAGTGTAATAATAATAATAATAATAATAATAATAATAATAATAATAATAATAATACCAGTCAATGGATGATCCATGTAGAGGCAAGGGTTTCTTTGTGGGAGATATTGCTGGAAGGGAGCGTATCAAACTGTCCTTCGCCTATCTGCTCATAGACACAAGGCTTAAAAAAAAAAAAAAAAAAAAAACTAGAAGCCAGTGGGTGAAAGAAAGCCTCATTTACCCATTCCCTCTGATGATGAAGTTTACGTATTTTATTGCGAATTACTTCTCGCGATTTTAGTCTCTACAAGTACATAGATTCCCTGCATTATCAGAGGCTTCATCTCTTCAATCTGTGACTTTTTTTCTTTTTTCTTATTTTCTTTTCTTTTTATATTTTTGCTACCTCCCGATTGGTGACGGAGAGAGTCGGAGAGTGTTAATGGAAGGGTTGTGTACAGTAATATCCCTCCACTTCCTAGTTGATTAATTATGAACCCTAGTATTATTAAAAGTTTGCTGGGCAACGAATATTGCCTTACAGAGTTACGAAAGTCGTTGCTCAGTGTATCGATTATTAAATGGCTTTGAAGATTTTGTAGCACCTCTTCTTTAACTCTTTATTCTGCACTTTACTCCTCATTATCCCCTAGATTATATTAGAAACTGTATCTATTGAAGCGATAAAAAATAGAATGAAAAATTAGGTGTAATAAGTAAAATTAATCGGAGAATAAGATGTGCTACAAATACTTCCATATAATAAGTAAAATAAATCGCTAGGGAAGAGATGCTACGGAGATTCCCATAAAATACGTTCACAGGTGTATATTAGATTTCAATTACTAGTTATAGAAATTTATCAGGGAATCCGTAGAGCAAGCACGGCGGGTCGTTGAGGACAAGCCGCACAAAAATGATCTTTTCCCAGGTGATCCATGCGTCCACAGTGAGCGATGTTTCTTATGGCCCGTTTTTTCTTAATTCTTTTTCTTTCTCTTTTTTTTTTTTTAGACATATTTCTGAATGAGTAGTGTATTTATTATGTTGTGTAAAGCCCCTTGTTTTGCCGCTATGAGTTAAACAGCTGACATCCACCTACAGTAATGAGCAGTTACTGGAGAATATATTTAAATGTTTCGTCCTCGGTTTGAAAATGCAATGGCGAAAAAGTTCCGGTAAAGATACTCGCCATTGTTCCAAGTAGGCAAGAATACCGACAGTTGTTAGGAAGATATGACGCGAAGGGCAACTTCAGCCTGCTGCCCACCGGGTTCGCGTTGAGATGAGTGTAGGGCCACAGCAACAGCAATAAACAATATACAATACAAAGGTGTATACAATAGGTGCATATGTTGAAAAGAGATAGCAGCCCTTCCAGACCGCTTCAGTATTACAAGTTTGTTAAGCATTGTTCATCCTAACCTTAATAAAATCGTCCAGCAGCACCAACCTTACTAATAATGCCGTCGGTGTCAAAGAATAAATATTACTAGTTACTCTAGCAAGGTCTGGATACTACTTTTATGCAAGTTTGCAGAGACCTTTCAGCATTCCAAGAGATCCTTCCTAAGTTGAGGGAAGTCGTCCGGCAACAACAAGAATTAACAACAAGTGACGTCCTCTCGCTAATTGGGGGTTAAAATTTTACTGGTTTAACGAGACCTCATTAGGCTTTGATAGAGCGTGGAGACGGGGTAAAAGAATTGGACTATTGTGGCCAACTGTACGCTAGGAACATGACAAAGCTAGATGGTATTGTTCCACAGGTGTGTGTGTGTGTGTGTGTGTGTGTGTGTGTGTGTGTGTGTGTGTGTGTGTGTGTGTGTGTTTATGTGTGTGTGTCTTACCTGAGAAGAGGAAGGGATGGGGAGGTGGTGGCGGGGGTAGAGAAAAGGTTGGGGGAAGGTGAGGGGGAAGGGGAGGGGAATGGAGAGGGTGAGGGGGGAGGTGACAGGTGTGGCTGGTGCGGGTGTTACAAATACCTGCATAGACTCAGCCACTCTAGCACCTCACACACACCTGCGTTCTTCTACCCTCTGTCTCTCTCACCTCTCCACTCCCTCCTGCTCCCTACCTCACCTTCTCTCCCTCTACCTGTTCCTTCATCCTCCCTTGAGCTCCTCCACCTATTTCCTACCCTATCTCCCTCCTACGTGATCTTCATTTCCTCCCTTCCTGCCCCTCCCCCTGGTCTCTATCCCTTCGTTTCCTCCACCCTTTCTCCTCCCTTCCTCCACATGTCCCATACACCCCTCCACCCTCTTTCCCTTCTTCCTTCCACCTTTTCCCTACCTTCTCCTTCCCCCTCCCCTCCACCTGTTCCCTTCTTTCCATTCACCTCTTCCTCTCTCCCTCCCTCCCTCCTCATTCTCTCCCTCCACCCCCAGCTGTTCCCTCCCCCCTTACCTGCCTCCCTCTGCCTCACACCTGTAAATGCCTTAGTTGGATGAGCAAGCGTTTTTTTCTTTTACTTTTTTCCCCCTGAATTAATTGCGTGTCATCGTGTTAACTCTGTCGTTGCCATGGTCGCACTTGTGGGCTCATTATAGGTGGCTGGAGAGGCTTTGTAACACCTTTTTCTTAGCGATTTACTCTGCATCTTATTCTGCATCCTACTGTATGTCGTTATTGCAAACTATGTCGATACTGAAACGACATAAACAGTATACAAGAAAACCTTAGGGTGCAATATGCAAAAATTAATCACCGTGAAAAATGATGCTACGAAACCTACAATGGCATCAAGAATACGATCCTTAACCCCTGCAGTCCGATGACGTACCTATTATATTCTTTGGATTTGGACGATTTTATTCAGCTTAGGAAATACCTCTCTTGGTGATGGTCGTAGTGTAGGCTGTGTGTAACCTTTCCGGAGCAAAGTCTCTGTGAAGCGTAAGAAACTGGTTTAATATCAGCAAGAATAAATTGTTAAAAATGTTATCGAATGGAGTCAAGGGTTTTTATTATTATTATTATTATTATTATTATTTTATTTTTTTAGGCTGATGGTAACGTTAACACAAGTCTGTATTCTCGTCGGTTAAGGAAGCTCCCTAACACCTCTTCCTTAGCGATTTATTTTTTAATATGGCTGGTTAATATAAATTTGTTGTTTATGCAGAGTATGGCAGTATTGGAAGGATTTATATAACACTGAAAGGGCAGTAAGGAGTAATAAGCAAAATCAGTCGCTGTGGAAAAAGTGTCAGGGAGCTTTCTTAACCGACGAGAATGCGGGCCTCGGTCTTTTATTACCTTTCTGAGTTTCCGAAGGTCACGAGGCAAGGTTACCGTGGACCAGATCATCAGAGCCATAGGAGACCACCCTACATCTCTGGCAGCGCATTACATAACAGAAATACCTCAGGCCGCCTTTTGTATATTAGGAGTATACATCAGGACTCTTGTGTATTCGAATCGTGATGCGTCAATGCTTCCTTGGATCAGTTTTACTACGAGGCTAACTCCGGATGATGTAGTTCAGCCGAGAGAAGCTGAATGTTTAAAGGATGTCGTTCTAAATAAAACCCATCACTTAGAGAGGTTTATAATAAGCTGAATGAAGCAGTTTGCCAATGGAGCTGAGCAAGATTAACTCTTGGCATCTGGAAGAAACGTTTTTTTTTTTTTTTTTCACTTCCACCAGACGATTTTCTTCAGCTTTGTAATGGCCTCGCGTATTGGAAAGTCTCCTGTAACATAAATTAAATTGTCTGGAGATGCCGACAATGGAATGAAAATATACTGCATCGGCCTTAAGTGGTTCATTACTCGTATTTCTGAGTATAAAATCAGCTGTAACTCCCACATTACATACTGACCTAAGTATACAGTACACATACACGTGACACGCACATATACATACACATACACATATACATACACATACACATATACATACACATACACATACACGTAAACATACATACACATATACATAAACGTAAATATACATACATATTCACACATACACATGCAGACACATACACAGGCTTCAAATGCATTCATGCCATCGTGTCCTACTTCACGCACGAGTTACCACAAAATACAAATACATCCACGCACGCTTATATTGACATGTGCACACACACATGGAAGCACAGCATACACATGTATACACACGCACAGTACACACATGTAAGCACACTCACACTGTACACAGCTGGGAACCACTCCACTCATGGATTATCAGTGAGAGTGTAAGTGTACTGACTCCCCCTCCTCCACCTCCTTCCCCTCCCTATCCTCCTTCCCCTCCCTCATCTTCCCATCCTTTTCCTTTTCCCTTCCCTTTCCCCTCCCCCTCCCCTTCCAACCTTCTCACACACCCTTCCTCCTCCAAACTACCAGCCTTGCCCTTCCCCCTCTTCCACCTTAACCTTCCCCTTCCCCATTCCCTCTCTTTCCCCTTACTCCCCCACCTCTTTATCCTCCTTCCCCTCCCTCTCTGGCTTTCTCGCCTCCCCTTTCCCCCTCCTCATCCTCCGCTGTCTTCCCTCTCTCCTTCTTCCTCCCCTCCTCTACCATCCCCTGCACCCTCCCCTCCACCTGATCCCCTCCTCCTTGCTTGATCTTACTAGCACACACACACACACACACACACACACACACACACACACACACACACACACACACACACACACACACACACACACACACACACACACACACACACACACGGTGCGCGGGCGCCACTACACTCAGTTATCTGTATATACTCAGTAAACCACAAGTCTACACACACACACACACACACACACACACACACACACACACACACACACACACACACACACACACACACACACACACACACACAGACGTGATATAGACCCCAACACCTCTCTCACACAAAATCAACACTTATCTTCAAGAGTAATAGTTCCGTGGCTGAGGTAGGCGTTTAGATCTGAGGCTCATATCCCTACGATTATTTTCTTGTCCTAACTGAAATTTGGCTGTACAAGAAGGACAAGAGAGCAGGAAGATTATTTAATGTCCTTTACGATTATATTCCAAAAGTAAGTAAAGATTTTTTTTTATATAAAGTTTAAGGGATGGTAAATTCTGTGCTACCCCCTTGCGTTTATATTCACCTCGTAACCAAGATATCCAAGAAGATCTAAAGATGATGGATAATTTTATACTCCACTACCTTCCTGCAAGAGCCAGTCTTGGTAATGACATTTGTGTGTGTGTGTGTGTGTGTGTGTGTGTGTGTGTGTGTGTGTGTGTGAATATTAGAAAACTCCAGTCGCCTTCGAAACCAATGCTCTGCAAGACAACATTAATTTTGTTGCTACAGGAAGGACTGGAAAGGAGGAATAGAGAATCGTCCAGTCGTACTTGTTCTTTGCTAAAAATAGACCTTGGATGAAAAAAATGACAAGTTATTGAGCAAATATCATCCAATCCCTGACCTTCCACGCAAAACGAACACTGTCTGCAAGAGTAAGGGTACTGAGAGCGGGTCGGGGCTCTGAGGGCTGCGAGTATCATGGGCAAGGCAAGAAAAATTATGTAAACAAACAAAACGTGAAAGCATCCATGGCCACAATACACGGGAAACTTTGCTGTCTTCCTTGCGAACACAGTGAATCAATAAATGCGAACACACCAAGCCAAAGAGGATAAATATAATCATAGGCAACAGGTAACAGCCAGTTCCATCTTACCCCTTTTTCAGGTGTAGCGGCAAGAAGCTAGGCTACTTTCGTCCCTAACATGTAAGAGTAGACGGACCGCTTCTACGTCCTTGGTTGCAATACATGGTTAACATCAGACAGTTTTACTTGCCACTAGGAAGTATCCCCCCGGTACAGTGACGTCTTTCTTATATTTTTCTTTCGATTACCACACGATTTACTCAGCTCAGCGGGGAGTGCTTGTAGCGAAGGCATTAAGAGGTGGAGGGAGGGAGCCGTAAAACTGACACCCCTCGGAAAACTGACCCTCATATACACAATATCAATCCCACTGCGATGACGTCTGTATGTAGTTAGTCGTTGTTGCTGTTACCACATGATTTTATTCAGCTTAGGGAATCCCTTTAACCGTGAATGGGTTTTTGAAGGCTGTATCTTTCATAAGCTACCTAAAATCATCTGACGTGGAAAAAAAAAAAAAAGTCATGGTATTGATGGGGGTAAGGGAGGACCTAGTGAAACCAAAACTAAGCTGATCCGCAGTAATCAAGTGGATCGGAGCTTGGCCTCATTAATTTAAAACCCGAGACGTGTAAAGACATAACTGACCACAACTGAACGTTTCATTATGCATGTTTCTTAATCATTTAGAAACTAAATTCATCGGAATCCTGTCCAAGCTGTGTATTTTGAGTAGCGTTACATATTAAAAGTCTTAGTGCATCCTTCTCTTTGCTGTCTCCTGTGTCCTTAAATAGAGATGTAATGCTAGCCCAATGATTATACCCATTCCAAGCTGAATATATCAAGTGCTCTTATACTCCATATCCATTCGTATTTTGCCAAATTCTGCAGTATTTGTAAAACATTCATGGACATATCATAAAATTTAAAAAATAAACTCGTCTACAGTCTATACTCTTCCCAAACTGCCATCATGCTTCTCTCCACACACACGACCCCTCCTTCTCTTTCCTCCTTCATCATCCCTCACCTTGGCCAGACGAGGAAGGGACGGGGAGGGAGGGGAAAGAGAGAGGGAGAGAAGGGGGCTGAGGGATGCCTCTCACGCTAGCCACAGACCTCCCCATCAAACAAGAGACTCGTTTTTCCCGTCACGCAAAAATATCCTCGGCGCTGCCTAATTTTTATCCCTCCCTGTATTTCCGCTGTTGAGTGTCTTCCTTTATTGTTATCTACTCAGCGTTGATGACAAACCTCTGAGGTGGTTAAGGGATGCATCTCAAGCTGGCCTCATGGACTCAGTCAAGCGAGAGACTCGTATTTCCCACCATGCAAAAGCACACCTATGAGCCAACCTTTTTGCAAACCCCAATAGTATTTTAATGGAGCTGTTTCCGTTTATTGTTTTGTGTGTAAACTGAGAAGCTGCGATGATATTTTGACATTATTTAAAGCCCAGAACACCAAAGAAACTCATTTTTCCCCGTCATAAAAAACAAACACCACAAGGTTGAAACCGAAATGGAAACGTTAATAATGTGTAAAAGTATACAAATACAGGTAAGACAAAATAGAGTGATGGGTAGTGCTACGGACTTCCATAAGCAAAAATAAATAAACAGATAAATAACAATCTAAGTACTGGTACAATAAGTTACATAGCATCACAACCATTTTTGGCTGAGTTTACAACCCTCCTTTGCAAAGCTGGGAGAACTACGAAGAACTGAAACTAACATTCTCATTTCCAGTTCCCCATATCTTAGCCACCGAGTTGGCTATGTTATTTATATTAATGAGCAGCCTGGAGGATATTTTTGACACAATGAAGAGCCCCGAGCGCCATAGTGAGACTAGTTTTTCTAGTCATATAGCTACCTCATTTCCAACCTTCATATTTTTGCCCTAGAGTTGGTTCCTTTGTTGATATTTATATTAATGAGCAACCTGGAGGATATTGTTGACATAAGGAAGAGCCCCGAGCGCCTCATTCAGCGGGTGATTGCGTTGGTGAAGCCGCTCATTGTGCCATACTGTTTACCAAGGCTCGCTGGCCAGACAATGGTGCGGCTTCTTCATCCTGCCGGTGTAGGGATCGAGTTCGCTTGTGTTTACTTGGCCGTATCCTAGTATCACCCTGCGCGCGCGCACACACACACACACACACACACACACACACACACACACACACACACACACACACACACACACACACACACACACACACACACACAATCGTCTACTGAAGTTTGTATACAGTGAGTAATATGTATGCTAAATATTCACCATGGATGCATAACTCAGCTAGGCTACACATAAATTAGCCCCTTCACTACGAGAGTCCATCCTGAGTTGTATGAAATTGTATAGAAAGAAAAAAAAAAAGAATCGTTCTTTAAGACTTTGTGGTTGCAAGTGGTATGTTATCCTATAGGATGTGAGTTTCATTCGAGGGTCGCGCAGGGAACAGGTTAAAGATTGCTTGAATTTTTATAGTAATAGTGGTGGTGGTAGTAGTAGTAGTAGTAGTAGCAGGAGGAGGAGGAGGAGGAGGAGATTCATCTGAAAAGTGAATTCATTTGGCTATAGGCTGAAATCGCTCACCTCCTGCAGTCCACCATCCTTCGTTAGGGTGATAGGGAGGGAGTTGAGAACGTTTGTATAACAGGGTAGTGAAACCACGAAGTTATATCTATGCCACCACATGAAGGCTTCCCTCATTACCACCTTATTTAGTTTTATCGTAAGGAAGTGGATCGCTGTTAATGTGTAGATGCAACACAGTCATACGTGTGGAATCCCACGTACACATACACGCACACGTGCAGGAAACGCCGGAGGTGATGCAGACACATGTTAACGTACGAGGTCGGTGACACACACACACACACACACACACACACACACACACACACACACACACACACACACACACACACACACACACACACACACACACACACACACACACACACACACACACACACACACAGAGCAATCAAGAAGCAGTTATACATGAAAGATACTGATGTAAGCACACAGATAAAAGGCATCAGATAAGCCCAACACAAACACAAACAGAAACACGCATAATCAGGCACACTGGCACACACTCTCTCTCACGTTGACACAAACACTTTAAAACACACACACACACACACACACACACACACACACACACACACACACACACACACACACACACACACACACACACACACACACACACACACACACACACACACCACAATTCTTATTTATTTATTTAGTTTGCTATGTATTTCTTTCTTGCCTCCCGCCAAATGATTTTACCAGGTCCCACACTCACTTCGCACGGTATATAACTTGAAACTCATTTTGATTAAGTGTTCATTGAGGAAGGCGTATTTTGGCACTTTATTTACACTTATTTTACTCTAACTTGGCCCAGAGTTTCGTCATTTTGTTGCTTATATCACGCAGGTCAGTGGTAGAAAAAGACAAAGGTACTGCACCCGTACATCCTCTCCATAGCACTTCGTAGCTAGCATCATATTCTAGTGTTAATCTTATGTTACAGCTTCGTATTCAAGATAAGGAGACCGCAGTTGTAGGCCAGGTTAGAGTCAAAAGGGCAGAGTACCTTCATTCAGTTTTATGCAAGTGAGTTGTATCGTGTTTATACTGTTGGGGGAGGCCTGATAAATTTGGTCATTATTTTTCTTCATCTTAATTTCTCGCTTCCAGACAATTTCAGTTGGTGCCATTTCTTCACTAGTTTGCTTCAGAAATCTGGGACAAGTTTTCCATGTGCAAATACAAATACCCCCAGATGTGTGTATGCCCCCAACTGTTTTTTAAATCGAAATCTTTTAAAGGGATTGCTGGAGCAAAGATCAAACCGTACAAGCGCAAAATTTGAAAGCCTGTGTTTTTGTATGATCATCATCACACATATTTTCACAGTAGTACGTCAGTGTATTGTACCTGGATGCCTGTGTTCTCGTATGTTCATCTATACTTATTTCCACAGCAGTATGTCAGTATGTTGTACTTGGATGCCAGTGTTTTTGTATGTTCATCTTTCATCACACTTATTTGCACTGTAGTATGTCTGTGTGTTGTACGGGTGTGGGGACCATCTGGCATTATTTTGGGAATGTTTACAGTCTTTATTTTTATGTTTACAACCGCCTGACGATTAAACAACACGTAGGGAGCTCTCTCACATAGTCAGGGGTTTCAGTCTCTGTTAGTCACTTCAGTACAGTGATGTCTTTCATACTTTGTTTTTAATGACGCCAAACGATATTATTTGGCTTAGGGAGATCTTTCGTAGTGAAGGAGTTAAACACATACTGTATACATGATCTGTTGTACACACACACACACACACACACACACACACACACACACACACACACACACACACACACACACACACACACACACACCGAATCCACTCAGCGTGGATTGGTTTGTTTACAAATGATCAGAGTTGAGCCGGACACACTCGCACGATCATGCAAACAGAGAGAGGGGCACATTAAATAAAAACAATAGTAAAAACCCTGTAGAGAAGAAAGCTACTATAATTATCAAGTGATATGTATAGGAGTGTGAAGATTTGTAAAGACGTTTATTTTTGTCACAAACTACTATTTATCTATCTCATTATACTTGTCTTATCTGTCTATCTATCTATATATCTACCTATATATGTATATACAGTATATTTATAAATAGATAGATAGATAGATATGAAGGAGATGATATAGGATAATTCAGGTAAGTAGTAGGTCAAGAAAATTAAAATATCCATGATAAAAAGGAATTTGTATTAAGAGGAAGAGATAATTAATAGAGAAAATAAATATATCAGAGAAAGGATAGATGATCAAGAAAGTATTAACGAATGATGTAGAAGCAGGCCAAGGATGTGAAAATGAGGAAGAGTGAATTTTTCATCATTTCGTATTAATAGACATACACAACAAAATGTAATTCTCTCTCTCTCTCTCTCTCTCTCTCTCTCTCATGGACTAATTGCGTCTCTTCTCTTTCCTCCTCCTTCTCCTCTTTTAAAACTCATTTTTATTCCTTGCCCTATTCTCTCTCTCTCTCTCTCTCTCTCTCTCTCTCTCTCTCTCTTCCCATTAGGAGATTATATGACAAGGCAAAGTATGATAAAAGGAAGGAAGGGGAGAGAAGCAATTAATGCGGAAATAAGGTGAGAGCGGGAGAGAGGGAGGTTGGGAAAAAATGAGGGGGGGGGGGGAGATGAGGATGGGTGTGGATTAAGAGAGAGAGAGGGGGGGAGGGAGAGGGAGGGCAAAAATACAGTAGTAATTAAAGTGAATGTGGAAAGAGAACAAACGAAAAATGAACGAGAGAGAGAGAGAGGGTAAGAGCAACACATTCTGGAAGAGAGGAAATGTGATATAAAAACGAGAGAGAGAGAGAGAGAGAGAGAGAGAGTTTGCCTCACCCCAGCACGCTTGAACTACATCGCATTTTCCCGCGAATTTCCTGTCCTTAATTTCGTGGTGGAGACTCGCGAAGCCTCGCTATGCCCAGACCCCCCTCCCCCCTCAATAATCAGGAAAACTATTTTCCGTCTAAGCGATGTGAAATAACAAGCGTTGCCAAATGAATGACTAACATATAATTCATGTGGTTATTATAGAAACTTTTAATAGGCTCAGAGCAGTTCAGTACCTTAATGAGGATAAGTATTTTTTCCTAAAAGAAGGTTAAATAAGTAACTGAATAATATAATGAACTAATTTTAAAAGCCCTTTAACTTACCGAAATTGCTGCAGTAATCAGGAGAATAATTTACCCCTTTGAAAAATTATCAGCATGTTCTTAAAAAAGTAATCTTAAAAAATCAGAGGTACCACTAGATTAAGTGAAAGTAAATAAAGTGATGGAGTAGATGAGTGTTGATAACTAAATGAAGAGCTTAAGATATGCAGCCACTTCAGTCACTAGAAGGAATAGTTACCATATTTAACTCCCTCATGATAGGCGAAAGTCTAGCATTCAGTCCCAGTTGTCGCCAAATCATTAAATTCAGTTAATAGTGAATTATAAGAGCCAGATTGAGTAAATATTGTAACCATGTTAACCCTTTCATGATCTTGACAACTCTAGTATTCAGTTCTACCTAAAGGTATAGTTCATTCACATAAACCCGGCCCAGATTTCCGTCCTTTTGCTGCTTATTTCACATACAGTACCTCAGTGTCAGAAAAAGGCATTGCTACGGCTTACATCCTTCCACGGAATTTCTCCGTGACTAGCATGATATTCTAGTGTTTATCTCTTGCTACAGTTCAACATTCAAGACGGAGATATGGCAGATTTAGGCCAAGTTAAAGCGAACAGGGTATAGATGATTTAGTTCTACTGAGAGTGATTTGTGTGTGTGTGTGTGTGTGTGTGTGTGTGTGTATGTGTGTGTGTGGCCATTAACCCTTCCACGATCAGGACAATTCCAGTTCACGCCAGACGATTTTATTCAGCTGAGAGTGGGTCATAAGAGCATGAGGGTATAGATGTCATAAACAGACTTACCTAATATAAAATCAAGAATAAATTAAATGAGCTTCTGTTTATGTCATTAATATTGTCACCAAAGAAGCTGTTAAATATCAATGTTAAAAAAAAAGTTAAAATTATCTCTCCTTAGATTGTTCCATGAATATTCAGCTGTAATAAAAAAAAGACTGCCTCTGTTTATCCTATTTAAGTTTACCATAACCTAGTGTTTTGCGCAATTTAACAGAACTTTTAATTACTGTGTTTAAATTTGCCATCACTTCTCTTGCCCAGTAAAACAGAATTGATAAAGAAGTCACCGATATAATTCCCACCTCAATAACCAGAATGAATATTTGTAATTTTTGTATTATTGTAACCCATTGTTTTCATTAATATTAACAGACTTTGAACGAGTATTTACCCTGTTTTAGAATTAACATAGCCAGTTTGTTTAATAATAAATAGTTACTATAAGTCTGTAATATACTATCCACCTCAGGGACCATAATAATTATTTACATTTTTTTATTATAACTCACTGTTTTCTTTGATAATAATAATAATAATAGTAATAATGATAAAAATAATATGATACAATTATATATATTGTGATTGAAAACTGCCATCACCAAGTCTGTTTAATAAGAGAAAGTAATAATGAAAAAAAAGGCAGCAATGTGTGGCCACCTCAGTAATTAGGATAAATATTTAGCCTGTTTAATATTATCATAATACGCGGGACAAAAAAAAAAAGTTTAAAAAGGAGAAGTATTTACTGCGATTAAAATTATCTTACCCTGGTTGTTGTTTGAAATGAAGTTAAAAATAAACACCATTTTGTAGTCAGACTTAATATTCAAGGAAATTAGGTGTTAAAATTATTGTTACTCATCATCATCATCATCATCATCATCATCATCATCACCACCACCACCATCATCATCATCATCATCATCATCATCATCACCACCACCACCACCACCACCACCACCACCACCACCACCACCACCACCACCACCACCACCACCACCACCTCCTCCTTCTCCTCCTCCTTATCATCATCATCATCATCATCATCATCATCATTATCATTATCGTCATCCTCTTTCTCAAATATAAATGGAGTGGGTAAGGTAAGATGCATAAGAATCAATAAAATACTTAATCATAGAGAGCCTCATTGTGCCGCCCACTTCAATAATCAGGAGATATATTTTTACCTTTCTTTATAATTATCGGTTAATAAAAAGTAAGGAGTAAAGAGAGGATGAATACGTAAGGTGAAATGAAAGCACTAAGAGAAAATATTGTTCCTAAACTCATTATGACCGAGGAAGATAAATATAAAGGAATAAGTTGGGTAAGGTGAGGTGATAGGTTAGAGTAGGTTAAATGTTGCTAGATTTGTTTAGAATGGGTTAAATCTGGGTCAAGTTAGTTGGTACTAAGTTCGGTGAGGACAGGATAAGTTGGAATAGGTTAGATGCTATGTAAATTAACGTCCTTCAGCCCGATTACATATTTTCCGTTTTATTCTTTCCATCTCCAGACGATTATATTTTGCTTAACAAGACCCTCTAGTAGTTCCAGAGGTCATTTAAGGCTACATTTAACCCCTCCAGTTCAAAAAGTCACCCCTAAGTTTAATAAAATCGGCTGAAGATACCAAGAGCAAAATGAAAATGAGATCATCATGGTGAAAGGGTAAGCAAGTGTTTGTTGTCAGGTCTGTTATCAGTGACTTAAGTTTTGTCAAGATAGGATCCAGTGTTATTATTTTTATTAAACTTCCTATACTCGGTTTTAAATCTCAGAAAATGCGATGAAGACATAATATATTTCTCTATTTAATTTCTTATATATTTCTCTATTTAAATTCTTATCGTCAAATTTGGTTAACGTAAATTTGGTATATATGGATTGGATTTAAATGTTGGATAAAAGTGGGTTGGACTGGGATATGTTGCTTCTGTGGTGTTGTGTTGGGTAACTGTCGAGAAAATGCAATGAGGGGGAGAATGGAAGGAGGGGGATTAGACGAGGGAAGGAGAGGGGAAAAGAGAGGAGGGAAAGAGGCAGTGAGAGGGAGGTAATTAAGACCAGAGGGAGAGGAGGAAAGTTTGAGAGAGAGAGAGAGAGAGAGAGAGAGAGAGAGAGAGAGAGAGAGAGAGAGCAATAATAAAATGATATGTAAGACAATGCTAGACAGAAGATACGGAATAGGAAGAAAAAAGAAGAAAAACGGAGAGAGAGAGAGAGAGAGAGAGAGAGAGAGAGAGAGAGAGAGAGAGAGAGGGGATGGAGGGAAAATGGAGAGGAAAAGGAGAGCTATAAGCAATTATGGAGGGAGGGGCGCACTTTGCGATATAATGAGAGAGAGAGAGAGAGAGAGAGAGAGAGAGAGAGAGAGAGAGAGAGAGCGATAAAAAAGAGGCTGGGGAGGGGAGGGGAGGGGCGGGGAGGGAAATGAGAGAAGGGAGAATAAACAATATCTGAAGCTTAATGAGCCCGGGGGAGAGAGAGAGAGAGAGAGAGAGAGAGAGAGAGAGAGAGAGAAGGGAGGAGACAGTGCAAGGGAGGAGAGAGAAAGAGGAGAGGAGGGAAGAGATTTAGTGAGAGAGAATCAATGGTACGGAAGAGGGGAAAGGAAAGTTATATGAGAGAGAGAGAGAGAGAGAGAGAGAGAGAGAGAGAGAGAGAGAGACAGACAGACAGACAGACAGACAGATAGACAGACAGAGAGAGGGGGAGAGAGAGAGAGAGAGAGAGAGAGAGAGAGACAGACAGACAGACAGACAGCAAGACAGAGAGGAGGTCTCTTGACTAATTAGGTAGAGACAGTACTTTTATGTTCTTTTTTCATTTCATTCTCTCTCTCTCTGTCCTTTGATTTCTTCTCTACCTCTCTCTTATCTCTGCTTTACCTTTCACTTCATGCCTCTCACATGTACGGTACCTCTTCCTTGTCATGCAATTCTCTCATCTTTCCTTTATTCTCTTCTCCTGCCCTTCTCTCTGTTGGCCTCTCCTTCTCTTTTCTCTTCACCTCCTGTTATGTTTTATTATCCTTTCTCTCTTCCCTCTTTTCTTCTTCCATTTATCTCCTCTCTTCTCTGTCGTCTCCCTCCTTCCTTTTGTCATTCGTCATCCTCTCCTCATATTTTCACCTAATTTTCCTTATTTTCCTTCTTTCTGTTCGGTTTCATGTTTCTCTCTCTCTCTCTCTCTCTCTCTCTCACTCTCTCCTGTATTATCTCATATTTTTCTCTCTTCTTACCGTTCTTCTCCTCTTGTTCTTTCGTTTCCTCTATTCTCCTTTTGTCTCTTCTCCTCACCTCTCCTCTTATCTCCTTTCTTCTCCTCGCGTATCCTTTCATCTTCTGTCTTCTCTTCTCTTCTCTTCTCATCTCTCCTTTTATTCTGTTCAGCCCATTCTCTCCAGATTCCTTCCTGTTTTGCTCACATAGGCTCTTTTTCTACGTATTCCTCTCTCTCTCTCTCTCTCTCTCTCTCTCTCTCTCCAATTAACACTCCTCTTCCCCTCTCCTTCATCCCCCTCTTCACCTCTCTCCACTCGTCTTTTTCATCCTGTGTTCTTTCTTCTCCTCTTATTCCTTCTTTCTTACCTCCTCCTCCTCCTCCTCCTCCTCCTCCCGCATTCCTTAGTTGTCTTGGCTGTTCTTTTATTAATTCCTTTTTTATCATGTTATTTCTCTCTCTCTCTCTCTCTCTCTCTCTCTCTCTCTCTCTCTCTCTCTCTCTCTCTCTCTCTCCAGCTTAGCAGCATTGCAACCTTCCCCTTTAAGCTCAGAGAGAGAGAGAGAGAAAGAGAGAGAGAGAGAGAGAGAGAGAAAGGAGTGTGGATGGAAGGAGGGAGGAAGGAAGGTGGGAGGGAAGGAGGGAGGGGGGAGTGAGGGAGGAAGTATGATTGAAAGAAGAGAGCCAGCGAAGAAAGACGGGAGAGAGAGAGAGAGAGAGAGAGACAGACAGACAGACAGACAGACAGATAGACAGAGACAGAGACAGAGAAAGAGGACCGGGAAGAGCAAGAGAAATACAGTAGAAAGAAAGCAGTGTGAGCATTTGAAGAAGGAATATGAAAAGAATATGGTGCACGGAAGAAGAGTTGAGGAGGGAAGAGAAGAGAGGAGAGAAGAGGCGAGAAGAGAAGAGGGGAAGGAAGGGAAGGGGTTGGGAGGAGAGGGGAACGGAGGGTAAAGGAAGGAAGAACTGAGGAGAGGAGAAAATTAGAAAAATTAAGTGACGAGGGAGGAAAAGTATTATGTGGAGAAGAAAGAGGGAGAGGGGAGAGAAGATTGGAGAGGAGAGGGAAGGACGTAAATGAGTGAAAAAGATGTATTAATATATTTATTTGTTATCAGTCACATTTGTTTTACATCTCCTTTATACCTGCCTTACACGTGCCTCATGCCTACGTTACCCTTGCCTTACACCTTCCGTACACTTGCCTTATACCTGCCTTACAGTTGCCTTATACCTGCCTAACATTTGCCCTAAACCTGCCTTACACCTGCCTTATATCTGCTTTTTACCTCTTATACCTGCCGAGCACCTCACACACCTACCTAATAGAACAGTTTTATACCTACCATATACCTGCCTAGCACCACACACACCTGCTTAATACACCTGCCGTACACCACCTGCCGTACACCTGACAGCAAGAAGTATTTCCGGAGCTGACTAAACTCAAGGTCATGTGTGTGTGTGTGTGTGTGTGTGTGTGTGTGTGTGTGTGTGTGTGTGTGTGTGTGTGTGTGTGTGTGTGTGTGTGTGTGTGTGTGTGTGTGTGTGTGTGTGTGTGTGTGTGTGTGCGTGACCGTTTTTGGTCTGGTGTCTGCATTTTTGTGGGTGCGAGAATGTGTGTACTTTTGATATATACGTTCTCGGTGTGTGTGTGTGTGTGTGTGTGTGTGTGTGTGTGTGTGTGTGTGTGTGTGTGTGTGTGTGTGTGTGTGTGTGTGTGTGTTTAATCATAGAAGTGTGTTTATGGGGTGTCTGTTTGCGTGAGTTTGCCTATATAGATATAAGAACATAAGAAGAGAGGATAACTGCAGTAGGTCGGTTGGCCCATGCTAGGTAGCTCCTAGAAGAGTAACTGAACTACTAGAATGAGATAAGGAGAACAAAGAAGGCTCTGCCCTCCCCCCCTCCAAACCCTCCAGCCGAAACCGGTAGGAAGAAGTCAGAAGGAACAACACGCATGCAGCATAGAAAAACTGGCGTGGACATTTTATAGGAAAGTGTGAAAGGAGAAGTGAGCATGGAAGTGAAAAAGTTACTACATGACAGTATTGTGATACCCACTCTAACGTACGGAAGTGAAGCTTGGACATTGTTGGAAGGACACAAGTCAAGAGTGAGAGCAGTGGAAATGAGTTATTTAAGAGGAGCCTGTGGAGTCACGTGGAGAGACAGGCTGACGAATGAAGATATAAAGAAGCGTTGTGGTGTTAATGTGGATGTGATAGGAAGCGTTATGAGGAACACACTGAGGTGGTTTGGCCATGTGGAGAGGATGGAGGGTGAAAGACTGACGAAGAGAGTGTATGTGAGTGAGGTGGAGGGGGGAAGAGGGAGAGGGAGGCCTAGGATGAGAGGGAGGGATGGGGTGGAGAGGTATATGAGAGAGGGGGGTGTGAGTTGGGAGCAGGGCAGTGAAATGGCGGGGGACAGGGCGACTTGGAGGCGATTTGTTTGTGGCCACCCCAAACGGGATTGAGGCGTCTGGCAATAGATAGATAGATAGATAGTGAAAGGGGAAAAAGAGACTATCATTGTGTAACCTGCAAAGGAAAAAGAATGAATTAGTAGTGGTTATGAAATTTGTTTTATACCCACCCTTATTTATCATATTCTTATCTAGCCTATGCTTGAAACTCACAGTGGAAGGGGCAGCAACTACATTACTATACAATTTATTCTATTCGTCCACTACTCTATTGCCAAACCAATTTCTACCTATTTCCTTGCTAAGATGGAATTTGTCTAGTTTGATACCATTACTAATAGTTCTATCCCGTATATAAGTGTATGTAATCATTTATGTGTATAGACAGTTTGGTAGTAACTGGGTAGGTTATAAGAATGTGTTGAGAGAGAGAGAGAGAGAGAGAATCACATGCATTCTCAGAGACCACACACACACACACACACACACACACACACACACACACACACACACACACACACACACACACACACACACACACACACGTCGGGCCCAGCAAGGTGGTCCAGACTTTATATCACGGAAGAATGAACGTTTCCATCTGTTCATTGAAAAGAAAAAATGAAGGATGTCGAGGTAAAGGACTCTCTTCCCACCCATCCCACCCTCCGAATAAAATGCTGGTGTGACGGTTCTTAACCCTTGTACAGCGGTGACTTATTTTGTATTTTATTCCTGCTGTCACCACGTTAATTTTTATGCTTAGAATTCTCTAGTATTAAATCCCTTCACTATGGTGTGGCAATTGTTAACTTGATTTTTAATGTTTATTTTTTGTTGCGTTTGATTATTTTTATTCAATTTCGGAGAGTTCTACTGTACAACGGATTAAAGAAAGCTGTATTGAACCTCCATCGTTTCGAAAGTCTCTTAAGGTGAATGAAGTAATAAAAAAATAAGGCAAAAAAATCTAAGTGAAGGGGTTAAATAATATTCTTGCTACCTCCAGATCAATTAGTTCAGCCCAAGAAGGACCTCTTCATCTTAAAGACTAAAAAATATTATAATAATAATAGTGATAATAATAATAACTCCTTCACTACGATGATGATTTTCGATTTTCTTCATCCTACAGCTTGAAAACCCAATTCCGTTCTCTCTTTCACTGTGATCATTTGTGTGTGTGTGTGTGTGTGTGTGTGTGTGTGTGCGCAACCACCTGACTGTTATATTCAAGTAAGGTTAAGGCAGTGGTAGTAAGGGAGTTAAGGATGGATACTTGCCTACTCATCTCAGGTGAAATGAACTGGCTAGACAAAGGCCGGGTGTGGGGAGAAATAAACTGTATCACCTGACATAAGAGGAGGCCAGGCGTGAAGGTGGAGCTGTGGGGGCGGGGAGGTGCTGGGAGAGGTGGGGGTGTTGAGTGATGCGTCGGGGTGTGGGGGTGAAGATGCGAGGCTGTAGGGAGGTTGAGGTGAGAGGGAGAGGGGGATAAGAGGGAGACTGGGATGAGAGGAAGGTTGGGATGAGAGAGAGGTTGAGGTGAGAGGGAGGTTGAAATAAGAGGGAGGCTGGGGTGAGAGGATGAGAGAGAGGTGGGGGTGAGGGTGAGGTTGGGATGAGGAGGAATCTTGGGTGAGAGAGAGGATGGGATGAGGGGAAGATTGAGATCAGGGGGAGGTTGGGATGAGTATAAGTGAGAATGTGTATGTGTCTATCTATCTGTCTATCCTATCTATTGCCAGACGCCTCAATCCCGTAAGGGGTGGACACAAATAAATCCCCTCCATATCGTCCTGTCCAACGCCATTTCACCGCTCTTCTCCCAGGTCAAACCTCTCTTCTCTCATGTACCTCTCCACTCCATCCCTCCACTCTCATCCTCGGCCTCCTACTCCCTCAGCCTCCCTCCACCACACTCACATACACTCTCCTAGTTAGTCTCTCACTCTCCATCCTCTCCACATGGTCAAATCACCTCAGTGTATTTCTCCTAACGCATTCTATCACATCCACACCACAACGCTTATTCACTTCCTCATCTGTCAGTCTGTCTCTCCATGTAACTCCGCATGCTCCTCTTAAATAACTCATTTCTACAGCTCTCACTCTTGGCTTGTGTCCTTCCAACAAGGTCCACTCTTCACATCCATATGTTAGGGTTGGTATCGCAATACTGCCATCCAGCGACTTTTTTACTTCCATGCTCATTTCCCTGTTCCTTATCACTGCTTTCAAAGAACCAGCAACCATTCTTCCTTGTTGTACCCCTTCAAGCACTTCACCCTCTAAACTTTCATCCCTACTCATCACACTACCCATGTACTTAAACACACTCACATTTTCCATTTCCTCCTCATCCAACCTCACTGTACATTCAGTGACTTCATTTCTCTCGAAGACCATAACTTTACTCTTCCCTACATTCACCTTTAGATTCTGTTTTTTACACACTCTCCCAAACTCATTCACCAAGCCTTGCAGCTCCTCTTCGTCTTCGCATAACAATACAGTATCATCTGCAAACAACATTTTACAGGGAGTTTCCAGACACTGCCCTCTCTCATTAGAGTCGGTCCAGCATCCACTGCCCTGTCTTGTACCTCTTTTATAACCCCATCCATATATAGATTGAACAACCATGGGGATATGTCACATCCCTGTTTGAATCCAACAGTCGGATAGCACTGTCCACACGCAGCCCTAACCCCCTCATACATACTCTTCACGGCATTCAGCAAGTTCCCATGTATTCCTTATATTCTTGATACTTTCCACATTCGTTGTCTATCCACCCTGTCATATGCTTTCTCAAAATCCACGAAGGCTGCGTACAACTTGTCCCTTCTCTAGAAACTTTTCCCTTAAAAACCTAAGAATATCTGATCAACACAACCTCTTCCCTTCCTAAAAACCTCCCTGTTCATCTCCATCTACTTCCTCTGTTATTTCCCCTAACTCTGCCAATAAGTATCTTACCATACACTTTTCTTATTACACTAAGAAGACAGATGCCCCTATGATTACCACACACTTCTTTTCCCCATTTCCTTTGTACAGGGGAATAATTATACCTGACTTCCAATCCTCTGGGACTTTACCTTCCTCCCAGGCCAGTCTGCACATCTTCCATATCCATTCTACTACTATGTCTCCCCCATGCTTCAACATTTCACCACACACTTCATGAATTCCTGTGGCTTTCCCTTTTTTTACTTTCTTAATTACTTCTGCTACTTCCATCCTGCTGATTTCTTCCTCTCTTCTCACTTCCTCCCTTCTCCCAGCCTTTCCCCAGCCACTTATACTCGCATTACCTTCATTCTCTATGTTGAACAATTCCTTAATGTGCTCTCTCCATCTGCTCACCTTTTCTCCCCTCTCCACTAGCAATCTGTTATTTTTATCTTTCACTCCCCGACATACGTCTTTATCACCCTGTCTAATTCTCTTTACCTCTTTCCAGAACATTTTCATACATTCCTTCCACTCTGCATTCAAATTCCCTCCAGTTTCCTCATCCACTCTGTTTTTACTCTCTCTTACTAATTTTTTCACTTCTCTCTTCCTCTCTACATATAACTCTCTCTTCCGTGTCTCAACTTCCTCCACACCCCTGTTTCTCCTCCACTCGCTTTATATTTTCTTCTTTTGCGACACAGCCTGTCTCACCTCTTCATTGCACCATGCTGTTCCTTGCACCCCCTTTGGTCTTCTCTTCATCCCAGACACCACCTCACATGCTGCACAGATTTCTTCTGTGAGTATCTTGCATACACCTTCCACGTCCCCCATCTGCTCCTAATCATATTTACCCAATCGCTTCTCCACTTCTCGCTTATATTCTGCCCTTTTTCCATCCTCTTGCAACCTTTCTACCCTCCTTGTATGGACTACTTCCTCCTGTCCTTCCTTTCTCCTACTCCTTCATTTCATTTGAACCTTGACTTTCACCACCACCATGTGGTGGTCAGAAAGTCCACTCCCCCAACCTCTGTATGCTCTTGCATCCATTACTTACCATCTCATTCTATTATCCGCACACGCATAATCAATCATTGCCTTCCTTTCACTCAGTTCACCACCGTCCCTTCTGATCACTCGCCACGTATACCTGTGGATTATTTTGTGTCTAAAGAGGGTATTGGCTATCACCAAACCCCTCCCTGCACAAATTTGCACTAGAGCACTGCCATTCTCATCCACTTCTGTAGGCACACCTTACTCTCCAACTACCCCATCCACCTTCACACTCCCTACTTTTCCACTCATATCTCCAATCAAAAACTCTCTCATTCCTTTCAAACTTTTCCATGCACGCTTCCACATCTGTCCAGAACTCTTCTTTCACTCTACTTGCACGATCTTGCGTTGGCTCATACACATGCACGTTCGCACACATTTGTAGTCCAGCTTTTAATCTTACCCACACAATCCTTGAGCCAGCGGATCCATACCCTCTTATATTCTCCTCCCATCTCTTGCACACAACAATACAAACCCCTTCCTTTGCCGATCACACTATTGAGAACTTATGGTGGATAAATGAAAGTGTGGGGATGGGAATTAGGATGAAGATCTGAGACTGTAGAATTGAGCAGGTTGGGATGGGAAGGGAGGAAAGAGGAAAAGGAAGTGTATATTTGGTTGGTGAAGTGTGTTGTTGGTTTGGAGATGGGATGTTGACTATGTATGGCTGTGAGGGTGAGGAGACTAGGGTGGGTGACGGGGATAAGGAATGTATGGTAGGGAGATGTGGCGATGTGTGGAGATGAGAGGAGTAAATCGTGGGGTGTGGGGAGTATGGACTGCCGGGAGAGCTTATGGGATGGAAGGGGGGGAGGAATGTAAAGTGCATTTGCTCTAACCTGACAAAAATCTCTAACCCCTTTCAGCTCGGTTAATGCCCAGGTGTAGCCAAGATTGGAAACTCAGTTTGATTTTTTAGCAAGGAGACTCATTCGCACCTCAAAACTAAGACCTATCGAATTTTATGCAACCACGACGTAGTATTCAAGTTGTGAGAGTGGTTCAGTTCCTTCAGATGAAAACACACCAACTTTAGTAGGGATGAAGGTAGGCTGTGTGTGTGTGAAGGTGGGAGGCAAGAGGGGTGAGGTGTGCAGGAATAGGGTGTGCCGGGAGAGATGTGGGAGTGGGGTGGGGCTGTGGGAGGCTGGGGTGAGGGGGTAGAGGAAGTGGGTAATGGGTAGGTAGATGTGTGTGTGTGTGTGTGTGTGTGTGTGTGTGTGTGTGTCTGCGGTTTTTTGTGTGTAAGGCTGTGGGGTGTGAGGGGAAGAGGACGACCCGGTGGCGTGGTCGTTGTAGTTCTGATGGCCTCACATTCTGGTCGTATTCTAAGCGGCTTTGGTGATTCGTAACACCTCTTCCTTTGCTATTTATTCTGTACATTACAAAATAGTATCCTGTACATCATATTAAAGCAAAGTATGTCGATATTAAAACGCTGTATTTGACATGCAGTTGATGATTAAATGTAATATGCAAAAACAAATCGCTAAGGAAGAGGTGTTACGAAGCCTCCTGTGCCGTGTAAAATAAACAGTCAAACCTACGCCATACTTCTGTCTACTTCTACTACCGGTATCTTCTGTTTTACCATCTGTGTAACTATCCTATCCTTAAAACCTTTCTTTTACAATCATTTATGAGGAGAAAGAGTATGAAGATGGTAGATAAATTGTGTGTGTGTGTGTGTGTGTGTGTGTGTGTGTGTGTGTGTGTGTGTGTGTGTCTGTCTGTCTGTCTGTGTAGGTGTGGAGGGGGCAGGGAAGAGGTATTGTTACCGAATCTGAGGTGACGTTGTGTGTTGGGATGAGTGTGTTTATGTATGTGTGTGTTTGCATGTTTGTGTAAATATACAGTCTGTTTATCTCATTCTGCATCTGTCTGTCTATCATTATCTGTGTGTGTGTGTGTGTGTGTGTGTGTGTGTGTGGCGGTGTTGCCAGGTGCGGTGGGGCAGCCTTGACCACTAAGGACTCCCGGGGCACACAAACCGGGACGGACAAACGGGCGGACAGGAGTGGGCGTGGGTGGGCGGGAATGGGCGGAGGTGAGAAGGCTGTGCATGCGATATTGGTAGACAGACAGGCATGATGCATAGTTGATATACCGTGCAGAGTGGGATGGGAGGGAAGTAGGTGGAGAGGAAAGCGTGGGTGGAATAAGGGATGGGTGGGGTGTGGATGGGTAGCGGTGGGTGGAGTGTGGGTGGACAGACACAGGGGAGAGGGACGGAGTGGCAGGACGGCATTGGGTATACTGAGCAAGAGTGGGAGAAACGGGGAGAGGAGTGGGGGGGGGGAGCGATGCAGCCTCTTCACTTCCTAATTTGAATATAATCGTCTTGTAACAGTAGGAACTGAATAGACATATACGTAATGGTAACTAAGTGGGTTAAAGGTTAAAGCAGACGACAGTGGGAAGGGACGGGGCGATGGAGGGGGGGAGGATGGTATGCATGCCTGAGAGCGGGCAAGTAAAAATGATACAGTGAGAGAGAAGCAAGGTGGGACGGACGGACCATAAAAATTGTAATATACAGAGGTTAGGCGTGGCTGGGCAGAACATAAGGGGAGAGTTATAGAATCCTGAAACGGGGAAAATGATAATGGGAGAGATATACAAGTGGGATGAGGCAGACAGACCATGAAAAAAAAAAAAAAGGTATATACAATGTGAGCAGTGAGATGCGGCTGGGCGGGGCAAATCATACAGGGAAAGATATACCCTGCAAACAAGGAAGAACGGGGCAGACCATGAGAACAACGGTACACAAATTTGAAAAGGTGCGGGGTGAGGCGGGGCAAATCACACAAGGAAAGATACAGCCTACAAACAAGGGACGGCTGACGAGTAATCATGGAAAGAACGATATACAAATATGAGAAGGGGCCTGGTGCGGTGGGGCAAATCATGCAGGGATAGATGTAGTCTGTAAGCCGGATGGAACGGACAGGGTGATGAGCCTGATGATCACGGGATCAGGGAGAGAAGTGAAGTGAGAGTGAAGCTGCTGGATGAGGCAGTGAGGTGAGGTGAGAACAGAGCGTGCTGGAGTGGGGATGGGGGTGTAGAATGGTGGCTGGAGAGGCAGGGTAACAGAGTTGGGGGCAGGGGTGATTGCATAAGTAGGGGGCGGAGGATAGGTAGAATGAGTGGGGGGCCAGGGTGGGAGAGAATAGAGGCCGAGGTACGTATTGGGACAGGATAGGCATAGTTGTGAGGTAAGACAGAACTTGTGTGGTTGGGGAAACCAGGGGACGACAAGGAAAGGACTCGGAGAGGAGGGAGATAACAGAGTGGGAACAGGAGAGAAGGGGAGGGGAACTGCATGAAAGGGGGATACGGGATACGGGAGGGTCGGAGAGTGGAAGAGCAGCAGACTGAGGGGTAGCAGAGGAGGGGCGGGGGAGGTAAAGAGGAGGGACAGTATAAGGTTCGGGGGAGGGGGAGCACAGAGTGGGATGGAGGTGAGGCAGTACAGGTAAACATAACACAGGCTAGACTCAGGAATGGACTGGACAAAAACGCGCCGAGCTGAGCATGGATTTAGCGGGGCGGGGAGGTGCACGGCGGTGGCGCGGTGGGGTGGGGTGGGGTAGGGTGAGGTGAGGTAGGAGCAGGGGTGGGGAAAAGGTAGGGAGGGGGCGGAGGGAATAGGTAAGGAAGGGGTGGAGGAAAAGGTACGTAGAGGGCTGGGAAAAATGTAAGGAGGGGGCGGGAAAAAGGTTGGGAGGAGGGTGGGGGAAAAGGTAGCGAGAGGGGCGGGGGTAAAGGTAGGGAGGAGGCAAGGGAATATGTAAGGAAGGGGAGAGGGGGCGAAAAGTAGGGACGGGGCAGAGAAGAGTAGGGTGAGGGGCTGATGTGAAGACAGGTAGAGGTAGAGGTGTGACTGATGAGAAGTGGGAGGATTACGTAATGGCCGATGGGGGATGGTGGGGCGTGGGATGAGGATGGGGGAACGTTGGATAAAGTAGAATGAGCTTTAGCTGCGCAGGGATTCATTAGTATAAATAAAATCGTCTCTGAGCAACCATGATAGAACACAATCTTCAGTCCGATTACGTGTTTTTCGTTTAGTCTTGCTACCATTGGACTATTTTATTTAGTTTAGTAAAGACTTCAAACTGGAGAGGTTAGATATATATATAGATCTCCCACAAGCTGAACAAAATCGTCTGGAGATACAGTGGCAAAAATAAGATAAAAGATAACACCAGACTGACGGGAGTGAAATGGATATAGAAATTGCCTTTAATACATCGGTTATGTAATGATTTCCACGGCTGAATGAAATCATCTAAAGGAAACCAGAACAAAATCCTTAAAAGTCTAAGGGTTTTAAGGGAGAGTGGGCAAGGTGCTACGTAGGCTGGGTGAAACAGGGAGAGATTTATCGCTTCAGTACGAGGACATCCTTTACCTATTAACTCTCACACTGATTCCCCCCCGCAAACACACACACACACACACACACACACACACACACACTGAAGGAATTATTGAAGGCAGTATATTATTAACCCTCCATTTCGAATTTTCCTGTAACTGAATAAAATCGTTAGAAGGTAGCAAGAATAAAATAGAAATGGATCGTTGGATTATAGTGGTTAACCAGACTAATAACAGACGATTTTATTCATTGTAGGAAAGGTGTCTGTACCCTTTTTACACTAACCTGGGCTAGAATTGATTGCAGAGTTGTATGAATAGATTAACATTAGTATATCGTTCTGGCCATGAAGAAATGTTATGGAATGGAGATGTGGCCGTAGCGTTGTCTCTTCTGTCAGTGAGCTTTTTTTTTTTTTTTTATGCAAGGAAAAAAAAGAACCAAAGGCGAGGAGCCCGAAGAATTGTTCCCTCCAACAAAAAACAAAAACAATAACAGAGCCAAATTCAAGATCCGTTCATTTCAGGTACCAGGACACAATGCGTTTGAAAGACTGGAGATCATAGACAGTAGGAAATAGACAGAGGGGGACAGTTCCAGAGTTGACCTGTTGAATACATGAAGGACTGGGAGTAACGGTTAACCCTTGCATTAGAGAGGACGAAAATCTGGGACAGGTTAAGGAAAACAGAGTACAGTAAAGAAGGGATTAATGAAAGCTATATCTAGACCCATATAGTTTGAAAATCTATCCTAATCAGAGTAAAATTACGGAAGTGGAAAGAACACACTACAGTAGAAGTCCTCGGGCTGAAGGGATTGAGGGACGTGTTCTAGGTGCCACAAGACACTCGGCCAATTCGTAACACCTCTTCCTCAGCGGTTTATTTTTCCTGTTACACGTTTTGTTCTCTTCTATAATACACACACACACACACACACACACACACACACACACACACACATATATATAGATATATATATATATATATATATATATATATATATATATATATATATAGTCCCCATTGTAGACGGAAGGGCAAGAAAGGGAGGGGAAGGAGAAGAGAGGAGGCGGGGTACATCGGATTGCGCGGGACTGAGGGAGTGGGAAGGGGGAGGGGGATGGCTAGACAACACACCTGCCCCGCCCTCACCTGTGTGGCCCCGGCAGGTAACACACACACATACTCTCTCTCTCTCTCTCTCTCAACTTTCCTGCATTCTCGCCCTGCCTCTCTCTTACTTGCCTGTCCTGTATTCTTCCCTCCTACCTCTTCCCCTCCACCACCGTCCCTCCACCCCTCTGACTCTCCCTCCTTCCACTCCACTTCCCCCCTCCTCCCTTCCTCCCTCCCTCTCTCTCAAACGTCCTCCCTTCCTGCCTCACTCTCCATCCCTGCGCACCTTCCTCTCTCTCTCTCTCTCTCTTGGCGACCTCTTCTTTACTCTCTTCCCCTCTCCACCACTCTCCGCCTCCCCCTCAACCTCCCCTTCCCCCTACCCCTCTACCTCCTCCTCCTCTTCCCTTCCTCTCTTCTCTTCCCCTCACTCCCCTTCCCTGACCTGCCACCATTCCTCTCTCACTACCCCTCCTTTTCTACCTCTACATCTCGTTTCAGTTTATCGGAGTTTTCCTTCTTTTTCTTTCCCATGCGTTTCTTCGTTTCTTCACGTATTTTCGTATCATCATTTCTAATTAACTGGAAGAGAGGGAATAGGAAAAGCAATGAGAAAGTGAAAGTGAAGGAAAGGCTGTGAAAGTAGAGAGAGAGAGAGAGAGAGAGAGAGAGAGAGAGAGAGAGAGAGAGATGAGGTAATGAGAGGAAGAGAGTGAGGGACCGAGTGAGGGCGAGTGGTGAGGGGTAGAGATGTGAGACTAACACTGCTTTAAAAAGGACTGGATGCACTGCCTCGTTCAGCTTGAAGAGAGAGAGAGAGAGATGGGGGGGTATATTCCTAGCTCTTCTTTCGTGTCTTATATGCAGATAAATAAATACCCATTCTCGGATATCAGAAAAAAAAGTAATACGCGCCATACATTTTCCTGTTTTGATCATGCACATGAAATTTTGCACTGTAGAAAAGTTTGCATCGCCATTTTGTTTCAGTTATTCAATTAACCTTGGCGGAGGGATATTCAGTTTCGCAAACACCTGAGACCAGCAATTCGCCCTCGGGTAAAAAATATATAACGATCGAAATCCAATGAAAATAAAAACTCTCGCTTGGACTGAGCACCTGGCGATAACCTTCACCTTGATGTTACCCCGCTCACACCCCCTCGTCCCTCCTTCCCTTGCCTTACAAACCACGCTAATTTTATATAGAACCCCCTTTTCTATTGTTAAGCATACACGGATGCGAAAAACAGAGAAGATCTAATACACGGGGTAAGACAAACCAGATTCCCACAGTTTGATTTACTTCTATCAACGTTGGAATTCCATGCTATACAGTGTTGTCAGTTGTAAGATCCTAGCCAACTATTATTAACAAAATCAGTACAAAAGCGCTTCAGTTAAGTATTGAGAATCAGAGTAGTTTATATAGGCTATCACTGTGGACTCTAGTGATGTCCAGACTGCTCTGTTTCCTCCAGAACTATGAAATTCCCGCCTACAGTGTTGCTTGGCGGGAAACATGGGCTCGACTGTGGACATCGCGGTGGGAGAGAATTTTGCTGTGTGGTTGGGGTTTGTCTTGAACACTTATTGCTTCATATACACTAACTTTTGCATATTATGTTTGGTTCGGCTACTTCAGGCTATATTTCTGTGCTAGGTTTCTTTATTAGGAATGGATTTTACATGTTTGATATGTAGTAATGGGAATCATGATAGCCTGTTGATGGTTAATGCTTGATGCCGCATTTGGTGCTTCAAGATGTTAGTGATTTTGGTGCCGGTTTTGTTAGGACACACACACACACGGGAAGGAACCAAAATACCTCCATGCAGTGTAAAGAAAAATGCAGCATGTTCTGGAAATGTTTGGGAGAGAATGAAATCAAGAGGGATGGTGGAGAGCAAATTAAACAAAATTCCTCAGGAAAAAATATGAGCAGACTTTGATAATGTGGTGGTATATTTTATTTAGACTGTGTTGGGGATAGTTGGCGGGTATGATAATTAAGAACATAAGAAGAGAGGATTACTGCATTAGGCCAGTTGGCCCTTGCTGGGAAGCTCCCACAGGAGTACCTAAACTACTGGAATCAGACAAGGAAAGGAAAGAAAGCGAATAGTTGAGCAAATCATGGTAAAATTAGACTTCGTTAAGTCTAAATAGGAGTAGCATGATATCTTTATACAATCACATTCCTAAAGTCAAAGCTGGGGACAGATAACCTTAACCAGACCACCTGTATAGAAATCGTCAGTCCAAACATTTCCAACCAGTTTCATAATATTATGCCTTCATGTAGAAAGGTTAGACAGCTCTACTTATCTAAAGCAGATAGAAGTGCAGCAGAACGACACAGAGAATCATAAATAAAGATGCAAAGGACAGCAGACAACCTCACAGCTGGTGATGGATCTGAAAACAAATAGAAACCCCTTCATTCGGAGCCTGTCTTTTGCTCTTATTCTTTCCACCACCTGACGATTTTAATTTTGACATCCTTTTAAGTGGAGGAGTTTTTGTTTACAGATATATATGGCAAGTTTGTCTAGGTCTGTAAGTATCTGCAAATAAGTTTAACATATAAATAGTACGGTGTCTTTTCTTATCGGCTTTGGTAGTGACCACGGTTTTGAAATTTTTCATTAACAAGCTGGAGATTGACATAGTGGTTGCTGTTTACAGTTAGATATACTGAGTTTGTTTGCGTGTATCTGCAAATAAGGCGTACTGTACAGTATATATAAATATTATGATTATCTTGTCGCCACTGGACAGTCATGCTTTGACAAGTTTTCATAACCTACAGTAGTAATCGAGCTTTTTTAATTATGCCATCGCCAATCTGTGGTGCAGGCATTAAGTGATTGGTCTGTCCGCCCGTGCAGGCATGCTTACTTGAGTCTGTTCGCCCTTAACGTGCTTGTGGGCGCGATATCTCTTAAGCCCATCGACGGATTTTCACCAGATTTTGTCTGTGGTGCATTATGAGGAGATGGTGAACTGATTAGGTCAGCTAGGTCATGGGATCAAAGGTCAAGATCATAGGGGGTCGACTTCGTTTATCCTTGTGGGAGCGATAACTCCTGAACATCTCAACGGATTTCGACCAGAATGAACTGATTATGTCAGCAAGGTCAAGGGGTCAAAGGTCAAGGTCATTCAACTTAGTTTATCCTTGTAGGCGTGGTGTCTCATGAACCCCTCGACGGATTTGAACCAAACTTTGTCAGTGATAGAACATGAAGGGACGATGAACACATTTGGTCAGCAAAGCCAAGGGATCAAAGGTGAAGGTCATATGAGTGTGGATGCGATATCTCGTGACTCCTCGACGGATGTCGACCAGAGTAAGTCAGTGATATAGTATGAAGGGACGACGAACCGATCAGGTGAGCAAGGTCAAGGTCATATAGGGTCGGTTTAGTTTATCATCAGTTCCATTTCAACCCCCAATGAACCCTGTCATCAAGGTTGTGTGGCGAGTCCGTGCGCTTGGCGAAGGCATACCGAGCGATGCTTTGCGTCTACAGCTCGAGGCCCGAGTTCTCGGCGTTTCATTTTTAAACTGATTTTTCCTTGGTCGTTTTACATTTGCAGAGAGAGAGAGTGAATAAGAGGGAAGTGTATCAATATATTACCAGGCACATAATCCCAGAGTTCATTCAGGACAACCGCAATAAAAACGCCATCCGCCCTATAACAACTCATCACCACTTCCTCCCGCCACTTCAAACTACTTCCCCTCAGTACAGTACACTGTTTTATCCACATCCTTACATCTCGTTTTCGGCATTTCTTTCTCTGATTACCTATGGCAAAGCAGGTCACTGAAAAAACAGTAAACTATTACTCGTGTCTTGCTTTCACAGTGACAGTTCGAATAGAAGAGTTAACTCCACTGATGGAAACTGTTATATAATTGAATTTCGACCAGACTTTCCGAAAATTATGTATCTTTTTAAAAGTTTCCACGTTTTCAGAAAGTCCATATCTGGTGAAAATGGCAGTATCTAATATATATATATATATATATATATATATATATATATATATATATATATATATATATATATATATATATATATATATTTATATGCTTGTGTTTTCAAATCCTTATTATACTTGCACTTAAATTGATACAGAAATTCCTCTTAGTTTTCCTTCGTTTGAGGGTTGTAGGAGGGTAGGGAGACTTCTTGCTTTGCCATCCTTATCTTCAGCTCACAATTAGATATAAGCATAAAAGACCATTAGGCCTGTTGGTGTTTGCTCCCTCTCTCCCCCCCCCTCTCTCTCTCTCTCACACACACTCACACACACACACACACACACACACACACACACACACATATATAATCCATCCATCTCCTTTTCGATCGTATTTTCTGGTGGCAGAAGGGGTCCCGTGTAGGAGCTTAAACTCTTATTATAATCGCATCTCAAATGAACCAGGAAAATATTAAGAGGCGACGTTTTGATTAGCGAATATCATGCAGAATCTTATGACCAAGGATCTCAAAAAAAAAAAAAAAAGGAGGGAGCGTGTGTGTGTGTGTGTGTGTGTGTGTGTGTGTGTGTGTGTTTTACTATTCACACTTAAAATGACGCGAAAATTCCCTGTTCGCTGTTTCTGTACATTCGTTTCTCTCATGTTCTCATTCGTCTTTTCCTTATTCACCTACGGCGCAGAGAAGCCCTTTGTAATCCTTATATTCAGAGCAAAAAATGACACAGCAAAACTAAAGAGATGAAGTTCTGAAATTATTGTCATGCAGCGATTGTAATCACATCGCAATGTTCACAAGAAATTAATAACCTTGCAGTAAACCAGAACATTGTCTTTATTTAATGTTTGTAAAGAAAGTACACTAGAAAACTTAAAAAAGCAAAACCCATATGAGAAAGGATAATACGAAAGCGGAACAGGATGTATATATGAGAGCCAAAATAGAAGACAAAATAATGTGCCGAAGACGAGACGAAACGCACAAAGAAAACAAGGCAAGGAAGAAACCGGATCTGGAAATACGAGAGCGAAAATAAAAGAAAAACAATATACCGAGGACGAGAAAGGCAAAATAATTAGTGGAGATAAGGGGAACAAAATGGGAAAGGCAAGAAAGGAAAACCATACAGAAAAAAAGGGAGGGGAGGACAACTGATGCGGAACCATGAGGGACTTAATAGAAAGGCGTCACGAAAGTCTATGGGCGTCCGAATAACCTGGAGGCTGTGAATAACTGAATAGGCTGCAAATAAACTAACGTAAGGAAGTGGAACGCGAGAGGGAGTGATTAAGGATGAGGGGGGGAAAATGTACAATGAAAGGGAAAATATGCATATAATATAAATTCTCTCTCTCTCTCTCTCAGCCTAATAAAATCGTCTACCATTAAGTGGAATCAAACAATGGAGTCGTCACACCTGTGAGATAGTGGGACCAATATCAGTAGCACTCAGGCTTCTATGAGAGAGAGAGAGAGAGAGAGAGAGAGAGAGAGATTTAGCACAGATGATGATAAAAAATACAAGAAGAAAATTAATACCGAAATTCATACTACAAGAATCAAAGGAGGAACAAAAGCCAAACAACTACCCAAGGAGATGACGCAAAACGAAAGGAACCAAATGACCGGAAAAAAAAAAAAAAAAAAGGAAAGGAAATTACGTGGACGAAAGAGATGAAGAAATGCATCCGGGAAGAGGAGAAAAATTTAAGAACGAAATCAAATGAAAAACGAAACTGAATATAAGAAGATTAAAGCAATAAAAGTGAAGATGAAATAAATTAGGTGATGAAATGTCGCTGTAATAATGGAAAATGATAAAATTTAAATTGAAACAGAGGAAACAATGATGAGAAAAATACTGAAGAGCAACGACAGTGGGAACGAAGGCAAAGGATTAATACGTAAAAAAAAAAAAAAATCCCTTAGACTTAAACTTCTGAGAAGATTTGACAGTGAAATGGAAACAAGAACAACTAAAGAGGAAAGTATAGGCGGTAGAAATATACAGCATACACATATATTATGAAAATGTTAAAAATATACCATAGAGGAATAAAAATAATGGTTTATGATGTTAAAGAAGACGAAAATGGGCAAAAAATGTGAAAACCAAGGTGATATGACAGTAGAAAAGATATTCTCTCTCTCTCTCTCTCTCTCTCTCTCTCTCTCACACACACACACACACACACACACACACACACACAGAGAGCAAGGAAACATGACAGTGATAACATAAGACAAGAATGGCGAAAGTGGATGACAGAAGCTACGGAAGACGAAAATAGGCGAAGAAATTAGCTAACAGGAGGCGCTGCAGAAAAAGAACAAATACAAGTAAAAAAAAAATAGATAACGAAGGCAAACCAAGCAAGGAAACAAAATAATGAAAACAGAATCCAAGGAGAGCGAAAGTTAAAGAAAACAGAGAGAGAGAGAGAGAGAGAGAGAGAGAGAGAGAACAAACCAAACAAGGAGACAAGAGAATGAAAACAAAAGCTAAGAAGAGCGAAAGTAAAGGAAATCAGACGTGCTGATGTGAGAGAGAGAGAGAGAGAGAGAGAGAGAGAGAGAGAGAGAGAGAGAGAGAGAGAGCACAACAAGGAGACAAAAGAATGAAAACAAAGGCCAAGAAGAGCGAAAGTCAAGGGGAAAATAGACTTTAATGAAGACGAAAGTAGCCGAGGAAATTTGCAAACATGAGCTGTAAGGTAAATGAACAAATGACTCGAGATAACGAAAGCGAAGCAAGCAAGGAGGGGGAGAAAAAAAAAAAAGCCAAGAGGAGCGAAAATCAAGAGAAATCTGACTGAAAAATATAAGAGGTAACGAAGAAAGCAAGACAAGGAAACAAAATAATGAAAACTAAAGCCAATATGAGCGAAAGTCAAGAGAAAAGCAGACGCTAATGAAGACGAAAATAGGCGAAGAAATTTGTAACCGGGAGGCTGTGACAGTAAGCCGAGGTGAAGGATCGATACTGCATTATTGCTGGCGGCCACGAGGTAATGGCAGGAGGAGGGAGGCAGTGAGAGAGAGAGAGAGAGAGAGAGAGAGAGAGAGAGAGAGAGAGAGAGAGAGAGAGAGGAACAGTGGAGAGATTCAAGGAGGAAGGTAAGAGTGGAATGGATGTAGGAATGGAAATGTGGGTAAGAATGGAGGGAAGGTGGCTTAATGAAGGCAGAGGATTTGAGAATGGTGGAACTTGTAAGTGCAGGGAGGCAGAGAGACAGGAGCGAGAGAGGGAGAAGAGGAGGGAGAAAGAGGAAAGAGGAGGGGGAAAAGGGAGAGAAGAGAGGGTGGGAAAAGTAGTGGGGGGGGGTAGATGAGGGCAGGAAAAAGAAATGCAAGATAAAGTCACGGGATGTAGGAATGAAGGAGACTGAATTAGAGGGAGGCAAAGAGGCAGGAGAAGGACAGGGAGGAGCATGGAAGGAGGCAAGGAATGGAGGAATGAAGGAAACTTATAAGTGGATGGGGGTAGGAGGAAATGAAGGGTGGAAGGAAGGAGGGGAGATGGGAGTTTGGGAGAAGTGACAAGAGGCATAGAGAAGTGGTGATGGAGGGTTGGAAGGAAGGGGGAATGAAAGAATGAAGGCAGATTGAAGGAGGGAAGCAGGAATGAAAGAAGGAAGAAGAGAGGATGGAGGGAGAAAGAGAGGCAGGGGGGAAAAGGAATGAATAGAGGGAGAAGTGGAAGAAGGCAAGAGGAAGAAGAGCGAAGGCAGTGAGAAGAGGAGGAAGGCAGTAATGGAGGTAAGACAAATATGAAAGGTGGAAGACGTAGAGACAAGATAAAAGGTTGATGTAATGGTGCAAAGAACAACAGAATACAAGATTACACACACACACACACACACACACACACACACACACACACACACACACACACACACACACACACACACACACACACACACACACACACACACACACACACACACACACACACACACACAGCCATTTGCATACTTGGGGCCTGTCCTAAGCTGAGTAAAAACTATCTAGTCATAGCAGAAATAAAATGAAAACGTGTCATAGTACTGAAGCGTTTAGACAGGAATTTTTCTAACCGCGCCACGATACACACTCTCTCTCTCTCTCTCTCTCTGCAAAAAAAAAAAAAAAAAAGCGAAAAACCAGCACATACCCCCATACTGAATAATTCCCGTGATCTGCGTCTTTTTCTCCACCACACAGTAACCAAGTAGGCTGTAACATGTTAACTCTTCCTCTTTGCTAAGGTGTTCTCGAGAGTTAGGTATCTCTGCGGAAATTTTTGTTTTAGGAAAATGTGTTGCTCTCTCCTCTCGCTTTAAATTTATTAAATCTCAGGTTTACATCATTATCCTTCTCTCCTCCTCCTCCTCCTCATCATCATCATCATCATCATCATCCCTACTCTAATCTAAAAGATTGGGTGAGGTAGGATCCAAAGGGCAAATACTTTTTACCGAGTTTTTAAAATCCTAGGAATTATTTCATCTCATGTTTCATACCTGTTTCCACCGCCTGTCCCCTTAATATATCAGTCACATGCCGTTCACACTCTTGATGATTAATAATTTGAAATGTCAGATGGATTATCTTTTTTTCTAATTAAGGTAAACATGCCCAAATGATTTGATAGAACCTGATTTTTTTTAAATTTCCGGACCGGATTCCATTATTTGTATGATGTATCCACCTGTATCTCTGACTACTTTTATGGACGAAGTCTTGGTGGTGTGTACGTATGATGTATTGAGAGAGAGAGAGAGAGAAAGAGAGAGAGAGAGAGAGAGAGAGAGAGATTCATTTATTTTAGCTAGGCAGAAATTTTCGCCCATTTGCAGCATATTTCGTGTAGCGTAATGACAAAATGGAACAACAGTACGGCTCTGCACCCTTCCCATTGCATTGCTTCGTGATTAATACCTTTTTCTATACTCCTTTTTTTTTTTTTTTTTTTTACTGAGGCGAAGATGCACTTAACAGGTTGATGATGACTGGCTGAATGTTACAAGTCCAAAAAATATTTACTAACCCAAATTTCCCTCTCAGATATTTGTTGTCAATTAAAAATGCTAGATTATGAAGTAATGTTGCATTCAGTCAATAATCACTGATCTGTTAAGTGCATCTTCGCCTCGATTAAAAAAAAAAAAATGAGTATAGTTATATAATTTCTTCTTGTAACTCAGCATTGTAGGTGGAGAGAAGGAATTTTGTCGATAGAGTAAAGTGAAGATTATAGGTGGTCATTGTTCTGCCAGCTGTCAGTAGCCATGTTCTCTATTATTATTGTTATTATTATTATTATGGTACTGCCAAACTATTTTATTCCACCTAAAATTGATGGGCTTAATGATGGCCGAATCGAACCCCGCTAGTTAGAAATTCTCTCCCAATAAAATTGTCAGGAGATGGCAAGAATAAAGCAAAATACGTCATCAGGTCGGAGGAATTTGGTCAAAATGAATAAATTTCTGGATTCGTCATGCCTTTGATTGAGTCCCTCCTGCGGTAAAAAGAAAACGGGCCTCCTGCAGGAAGAAAATGGGGATAAAAGGGGTGGAAGGAGAGAGGGGGAGAGAGAGCAGAGGGGGGAGAGTGAAAGTTGAGACACAAGTCGTGGAGAGAGAGAGAGAGAGAGAGAGAGAGAGGTGGAGGTAAAAGTGAAGAGGGGAGGAGGGCTGAGGTGAAAGCAGGAGGGTAAGAGTGAGGGGAGATTTACCGACTGCCTGAGGGGAACGTAGAGAGAGAGAGAGAGAGAGAGAGAGAGAGATGTTGCGTAGCATTAGCAACTCCATACGAAACAATGCAATTATTTCGCATATTTTTGTCTTGAAAACTTATTAGAATTGCTAAGGTGCAGATGAAAGGCTGCCAGTTGCGATCTGTGTCTGCTCATGAACGACCTCAATTTAGGAAGGTTCGTCACTGCCCCCGTTGAATATATATATATCGTGACACCTTTTCTTTAAGGCATTATTTTCAACAGCACTCTTTAGTATTATCCTGTGTTAGTTATATCCGATTAATATTGACATTGTTTATATTATTAACACACAGGTGGATATTATGGAATACTATACATTAAAAATAACTGGAAGATCGGTCAGAGAGATCATCTGCTGTCTGAAATGATGCAAGTTCGATTCCAGACTGGATGAGGGAACACTTTGATGAGCAGAATTTCGATAGTACAGACTTTTCTGATCTTCCACGAGACCCATCGACATGATACAAAGCACCCCTGCTAATGCCAGTGCACCAGTCCTGAATGAGCAGCCCTGGCATGTGTTTAGTATGGACGATGGGTATTGGTGGCGAAGTGGTGATGTGAAGGTATGTGGCACGTGGGAGGGTTACTGGACCTAAGAGAACGGGCTGTTTATCATGTGACCAGAGTCGGACACATAAGAAAAGGAAGAATAATAATAAGAAGAAAGTAATAGTAAAAATAAACAAAGAAATCCTCAAAGTCGACGAGAACATCAAGCCTTTCCACGGGAACTTCGTAGCAGTAGAAACTGACAAGCACCTACACCGTAGGAACTTAATTTGCATACGGCACGTCTAATATAGACAGTTTCCATAAATAATTGTAAACGAAATATTTACGTTTCATATAGAGAATTTTGCCTGTAAGAGATGCTCGCAGCTCTCGTAGGGATGTACTCTAAGTGACGATATTTTTTAACATCTCATTCTTAGCGATTTATTTTGTACACAAACATCATTTTCCTCATTATGTTATTTATGCAAACCAAGTTTCAATTAAAGTGACAAATAACACAGAAGACACTGTTAAGGTGTAATCAGCAAAATAAATCTCGAGGAAGAGGTGCAACGAAACCTCCCATGCTGCTCAATACAAACCTAGGGGAGGATGGTTCTTCGTGCACAAGAAACAAGGAAAGCGCAGCCAGCACCTCAGAGCAGCCACAACCAAGCTCTGAACACACACACACACACACACACACACACACACACACACACACACACACACACACACACACACACACACACACACACACACACACACACACACACACTTGTTCTTTAGATCTTAGTCATAACAAAGCATAAGGGTAATTAGGCGACCGTGGCTCAGTGTTGCCATTAGCTGCCACAAATCCAGCAATCGTTGACTAAGATCAGAGACTAGGGGATGACATATAAGTGGCATAGGAGGGTGCCTGAGGGATTTATCTTGCGTATGAAAGGACATATTGCCTGCAGCCACTTTAAACATCAGCCTCAAGTTAGATCGAAACGACCCAGAGCACCACTGAACGGGAAACCAACGAAACAATCACTTTCTTATTTAAAAAAAAAAAAAAAAAAAAAAAAAAAAAAAAAAGGAGGGGGGATGTCACAGGCACGGGGTTGGGGAGTAGGGGACGTACGCCACGCCACAGCATAACACACATCACATCACACCACAACCCACCACACATCACATCACACCACAACCCACCACACATCACACCACACCACACAACACAACACAACACAACACAACACACAACTTACCATACCACACCAAACCAAACGATACCATACCACACGAGACCACCCCACACCACATTGCACCACACCACGCCACAACGGGCCAGCAGCTCACAAATCACCAGTTACCATGGTTACGTTTCATGGCGTTGGCTGCGAGGTCATGGGCCATCCAACTTATGACCCCATCCAGTTTCACTCCCTCCCTTGAACTTCCACTGCGTCCCCAACCTTAAAATATAAATAAATAAACTCTCAGTCTCTTAATACTTATATAGCTTAATAATATCATCTGGTGTTAGCTCCTCTTCTGCCATTCTTTCTTTCATTCTTTTCTCTTCCTTCTGTCTACGGGTGAATCTACACAGAGTGACAAGCCAAATGGTTCTCTGTACACCAAGAAGCCATTTACTACGCTGGGTGGTAACCATATAACCAAATTGTGGCGCCTGGTAGTTTGGTGGGTAATTAAGGCGCTCCAGTCGGATTGACCCGGTGCAGGTTTATATCCAAGGGATGATTGGGGTTTATTGCTCACGTAATGCCAGTCAGGGATGAGTGAGGCTGGTCACTCATTTTAAATGTCAGGACCAACTTGCCTAGCCCTGGGCTCCTACGCTCCTCATGGTGCAACACTGGATTAGATGATGAATGAATGAATGAATGAATGTTAGCTGGAATAGAATAAGAGTGTTATCATGAGACGATTAAGTAGGTAAATATAAATACATAAAAAATCAAAACTTGGTGCGTATTTTGCATCAGATAATGGCGCTGTCGTGGCTGTAGTTTTATTTTGCAGAGTCAAACATTTTATATATGAGAGATTAACCTTCTCATGGGCGGGGCAACTCTGGTATTCTGTTCTTGCTAGTGACAATATTATTCAGGTAAAGTACGAGTTATAGGAGCCTGAGTGTTAATACTGTCACCACTGCTCCTCTCATGATCGGAAACACTTTAGTATTGTATTCCTGCTAACACCAGACGGTATTATTCAGCTAAAAATGAGATATATGGGCGTGAATGTAAACTGAAGTAAGAAACTGAGGTATGGTAAAAGTCACACACACACACACACACACACACACACACACACACACACACACACACACACACACACACACACACACACACACACACACACACACACAGAGAGTGTTTAAATCCGCGACTGAGCAGCACTTTTCATAAGTACTTTGCATAATTAACCAAGTTATAATGATAATATTATCCCTGAGGCCAGTGGGAAAAAGAATAGGCTCTCGCTACCCACGTATTTCCTGCGTATCATAATAGTTAACTAAAAGAGATGGAAGGTATGCCTATTTTATTTCTTGTTCATGCAGACGATTTTATTTAAGTTGAGGAAAGATCTCGTAGTGAAGAGACTAGATTTCCGCACCTCATTTTTTGCGTAGGGAACGAGGCTGTAGTGATGATGATGATGGTGGTGGTGGTGGTTGTGGTGATGGTGGTGGAATATACTTCATTGTTACATTATCTCTAGTTTCGCCGGCATAAGAACTGATGCTGCTGATAATAATAGTGGTGATGGAGACAGGTTAAGCTTATCGTTACATTATCCAAGTTTCGCTGTCCATTTTTTTTTTTTTTTTTTATCTACGAAACCATAAATTACGTACGAATAAACTCTGTATTTCTTGAAAGCTCAATCAGTTATTCCTACTCTGATAGGTAATTTGAAGTGCATTTGGTGTGTGGACGGTTTTGGCTGTGAGCTGAAGTCAGGATTCCGGGGACTTGAATGGGGAGTGAATGAGTGTGTGGCTGGATTGATTAGGTAAGCTGTTGATTATAGGTCTCCGTCCTTCAGGTTGCTTTCTGGATTCTTAACCCGTCATTAGGTGGGTAGGAACGAGGTCGGGAGGATGAGGATAATGATAACCGGTACCTGTGATAATGACTAATAGTAGTAGTAGTAATAGTAATGATAATAATAATAATAATAATAATAATAATAATCAGGTGTTCAGAGGGCACTGCAACGTCGCTCCCAAACTTAAATCTTGATCCGTGACCTTAACTCTTGATCTTCATTAAAATTAAATCACGCCTTCCTACCTTCATGCAAAATGTATGTGCCAAGTTTTATTAAGATCGGATCATGTATTACTGAACTGATTTCGTTAACACTGATAGGCCTACATATATGGATACATAGCTTATACAGAAACGGGAACCGACTAATCACAAGAGCTGTTTCTTCGACGTCGCTAAATATGTCGCGTTTAGTGCTTTTGGATGGTCCGTAACGCCTCTTCCGATGTGATTTGTTCTGCACAAAACACCTGTCATCCTACTGTGTGCTACTAATGCAGACTGTATCAATATTAAAACGACACAAGTAAATTGATTAGGAAGAGGTGCTACGAAGCCTCCGATGGCATTTGCCTGTACAATACGGACTAGTATGGGAAGGTGAAGTACAGAGCACTCCTAAATTAATCAAGTATGAGTCATTTAAGATATGAAGTACAAAACAAACATAAATTAATCAGGAATCAGCCATATAAGCTAACGTACCCATGCGTCATTTCCGGAAGAATTCACCGATGAGCGGCGGTGCCAAATGTCACACAAACTGATAATGGCCCCTCCTTTACCAGCAGCTGTGATGGAGGTGGGTGTGCGAGGGAAAGCAACACCCCAGTTCAGCCCTCAATAATTCTCCGGCCCCTGTGTTAAATTATTCGTGAGGCGCGGCTGTTTTATTTAATAGTTGGGCGGGTGGCAGCGGCAGAGCGTCCAGCATCACCCCACTGGTCGCTCACTTGTCGGGAAGGCAGATTTTGACCATTTCGGTAAAAAATACACACACTGTAGGTTCTTTTGTTTTGTAGCTCTATTCTCGCCAGAGTTATAAATGCAAGGGATATTATCCTGTTACCTACACTGTATATTGGATTATTTTAACAATTTCGAATATGCTATGATCAGCATATTTGTTATAAAAATCCTATTACCTTAGGCCTCTTGTGAGGCGAATGGTCCGAGGCAAGGCTTCCGTAATCCAGAATACTGAAGGGTAGGTGATAGGCCTACGTAGGAGCCACGATGGCTCTGTAATATCGTGATCGTCTGCCGGTTTGTTTGCTATTAATGCGTGTGTGGGCTCGCAACCCAAGCCGGGGCAAACATTTAAAGTCGGTATTGTTATGACCACGCACTTGCTAGTACAGTGTGGTATGTGTTCAGTCTTTCGGCTCATAACGATGACATTCAGACCCTGACACACCAAACAACCAATATCACTCACATGCACCGCTGCCACTGTAGAAGCCCCTTCCTAATTCTTACTTGGCTAGCTCATGGAGGCGGTCATCTCCGCGGTGGAGGTACCGGGTTGTATTTATAAACTCTCCGGAGTTCGATATGTATGTAAAGGTATTGTACTAAGATAAACTTTTCAGACGTAGAGCAGCGAGGATATTTTGAATACGACACCCGGCCCCGCATTGAACCGCGTACAGATTGATACAAACAGGCCTACGTTCCTGTGGCATTGCATGATTAAAAATATTACAGCTTGATTTAAGGGTTTAATCCAGTCACTCTGATCACGTATTTTTTGGTTTATCTACTTCAGGACGATTTTATTCCGCTTGGGACAGATTTTTACATATTGGAGAGGTTAGATACAGCCCTCATTAACACATTCACTACATTGTTTTTCTGTTCTTGTTTCCAGTCAGTTATATTCACTTCATGAGAGAATTTGCGAAGTGGATGATTTAGAGATTGTCTTCATTAATCGTTTCATTCCTTGCATGCTCGCCCAAACTGATTAAAACCAGCTGGTTGTAGCAAGAATGAAATAAAGAGTACCGGTACAAAATTGCTAGATATCGGAATCTCAGGGCCCTTCAGTTAGGCTAATGCCCATGGTGTGGTGTTGTATGGGAGGGTGATATGGAGGGTCGTGTGGTGTATTAAAGAGAGCGTGACATGGTGGGTTGTGTGGTGTGGTGTGAGCGGTTGGTATGCTGTGTTGTGGGATGTGGTGTGAGAGTTGTATGCTGTGTTGTGTGGTGTGGTGTGAGAGGGTGATATGCTATGTGGTATGGTGTGAGAGAGTGATATGCTGTTTGGTTTGGTGTGGCCGCGCTAAGGTATACAGGAATGAATTACCTCGCGTCCGAAAATTGGTAGGGAGGGACAGACAGACAGTGCCACTCCCGTAGATGCCTCCTTTTCTATAATGTCACTGGATTCCAGGTCTTAAAGCCGAAAACCGTGTAAACTTCCTCCACAAAATGAAGTATTGAGTATACGAAGGATTTTTTTTTTTTTTTACCCTCTACCCGAGTACGTTTTTATTAATTCTATATTTAAAAATTTGTCTTGCTACCCACAGAGGATTATTTTTGCTCTATTATTATATATATTTTTTTTTCTGGAGGGGTTAGGTGTAGGATTAGCCCCTTCGTTCCCAAAAATACCTTGTAAATTTAAAATCTGGTGGCGGCAAGATTGAAATAGGTGTGTGTGTGTGTGTGTGTGTGTGTGTGTGTGTGTGTGTGTGTGTGTGTGTGTGTGTGTGTGTGTGAGAGAGAGAGAGAGAGAGAGAAGCGACGGCAGCGGTCGATCATTAATCCACTCCCTCCGATGACGCGTTATTCATTTCGCTGTTGCTATCTCAGACATGTTTATTCATATATTTGTTTACTTTATATATATATATATATATTTACTTACATTAGGGGAGACGTCAGTATAGGGGGTTTAACATAGCCCTCCTTAACTCCTTCACTGCCAGAGGGTTTTCCGAAGTTAAACATAATCGTCTGAAAGAAATAAAAATAAACACTACCTCATTCAGTTTGCCGACGCTATTTCTTTTTCTTGCTACGACCAAACGATTTTTGTTTCTGGACAAACGTCTACGCTCTTTACACTAATGACGTAAAATTGGCTTATCTTCTTTTTTTATTGCTTAGTTGTAGCAGTGGATTAGTATAAGATATGATGCTAGTCACGAAGAAGTGTCGTGGAAAGGATGTGGAGATGTAGCATTTTTATGCTACAGAGGTACGCATAATAAGCTGCAAAAAGACGAAAATCTGGGCTAACTTAAGGTGAAAAGGGTATAGTAGCGAAGGGGTTTACTATAATCTATCTAGCCCCTTCAGTTCAAAGTCTCCCAAACTGAATAGACATCTTTTGAAGGTAGCAAGACAAAAAAAAAAAAAACTACAGTGCGTCGTTGGGGTGAAGTGGTGAACTAAATTACCTGCTTTGCATTTAATCTCGGCTATTAACAGGTGATTACCATGCTCGAGTAGCCTATAGTTTGTTCACTTTAACCAAGCGGAGATGTTTGTCTTTTTGCATCTTATTTCCCGTAGCTCAGTGGCAGAATGAGACAATACTGCGGCTCTACATCCTTTCCATAGTACTTCCGTTTGACTAGCAGTATAATCTAGTTTTAAATCATTACTTTAGCCAGATATTCAAGGTGGAGAGACGGCAGTTTTACGCCTGGTTAAAATGAACAAAGTATAGGTTACCAGAAATGTTAAAGCTATCACGATTTGCATGATAGATTGAGAGGCTGGCTAGGAGAGTGTATATGGATGACTTGAAGGGGATCAGGGGGAGGAGGAAACCGAGGATGAGACGAAAGGATGGGGTGGAGAAGTGTGTGTGATATGGGTGTGAGTTGGAGAGTTGTCAGTCTAATGGCGGAGGACAGCGGACTCCTTTTGGGATTAAGGCATCTGGCTATAGATAGATTTACAAATGACCACTTACGAGTTTTGGGCTAGAAGGAAGTTGAAAAGATCGAGTTTGATAATTTTCTTAGTATCAGTACAAATTCCCTTTAAAATAAAACAAAAATCACCTGAAAACAGCTTTGGCATTATATCAAATAGTTGCAGAACAATGATATGTTTCAACCAAGGTGTAAACAAGGAAGGTAGAAAATCGAAGACTGTCCATTTCATCAGTGTCTGAAAAATTGTTTAGGGTATTATTTCCCCTTATTTACGGCTAAATTAAATCATAACATTATTCATTGAGTACTTACACCGTGTCAAATAAATTTTTACGTGATATTTATATATTTTGAACCCTTTTCATGCTGATGCCACGAAAATCATCACAATTTCAACTTCGTTTTAGCTCAAAAACTCCCAAGTTGCCATTTTAACGTTTTTCATCGATAATGAAGAACCTTATATTATATCCCAGTTCCCTATACATGATGTTATTCAGCTTCACAGAAATTCACTGCTCGCAAAGAGTTTAAAAAAGAGGGAAGCTGGTAGAGCAGCGGTGGATCATTTAAGTTTTCATCAACTTAGAGTTGATTAGTCAGCAGGGGGAAGCAGTGAGCGGAGAGAGGCCGAATGAGGGATGGGGAGATGTGGTTGGTTGGGGAGAGAGAGAGAGAGAGAGAGGTGGTTGGAGAGAAAAGAGGGTGATTGGGGAGGTGCCTGGGGAGAAAATGAGGTGATTAGAGAAAGAAAAGTGAATCGCTGGAGAGAAAATATTATGTGGCTGGAGAGGAACAAAAATAAATGGATGAAGAGAGAAAATGGTGTGGTTAGAAGAAAAACTTGATACCCTGACGAACATTTAACCTGGATCTTTCGTAACACCTCTTCCTGGGCGAATTATTCTGGACATTACACATCAATATCCTCTTCTATTTTAAGTGGCATCGGAGCTTTTGTAACGCCTTCCTGAGCGATTTATTTTTGATACTGCAGGTCAGTATCCTCTTGTATGTTGCAGTTACAAACTATGCCGATATTATATATAGAAAAACATACAGGAGAATGTTAAAATGAAATATGCGCAAAGTAAGTAGCTAAGTAAAAGTTGTTACGAAGCCTCTGATGCCACTTAGAATACGGCCGTATCAAACAAATGCAACACAGCCAATGCTACACATTGTTCCTTCTTCCTTTCATAAAAAAATGCATCACTTTTCCCACAAACATCACTTCTTCATTCTTACTTTGTCAGCATGGGTAAAGGCTTATTTCTGGCTGCCACTCTCCCTCCTAGTAGAAGGTTCGATACGGTTGAGGTGTAACATGGGAAATAAATCGTTAAGGAGTAGGTGCAATGAAGATTCCTATGTTACGTAAAGTATGGTGCCACTACTCACAGTGCACAGCTTATAAGATCAGCAATGAAGGAGTAACTTACAGACCTCGGACGCATAGGCAGACACTGTTTGGGTTTGGGTTGTGAAAATCTTACTCTCAGTGGCCTGTACTGACTCCACTCCAATGACGCGTTTTTTCACTTTAATCAGTTTACCACCAGACAGTGGCCTGTACTGACTCCACTCCAATGACGCGTTTTTTCACTTTAATCAGTTTACCACCAGACGATTTTATTCAACCCCGGAAGGATCTTTTGTATTGAAGGGGTTAGTTCTGTACCTCACCTCCCTCTCCGTTCGAAAAGTCTTTCCATAGCTGAACCAGATCGTCTAAGTAACAAGAATAAGGTTGAAAAATATGCACTAGGACTGAAGGCATTAGTGCGGAAGAGGGACACCTTCACGTGATTGCACTGATGTAGCTGAGCGGCACCACTGCCTGGTTATACAAACGGCCTTCATCCTCCTCTTTATCCCTCGTAAGGAGAGTGAACTGAAGGAAATGGGACTTTCATCCTGCAGTCCACTGGGTTTACGTCTAAATGAACCTGGGATTGCACCAACCATTATTAATAAAATTGTTTATCCCAACTCCCACTGGCTTGTGATGTTGGCTGTAATAACTTTTTTCTCACAGTGGCGGATACCAAGCCAAACTCTTCAACATTTCGTCAGCGATAAAAGAAAATTTCTGGACAGAATCAATCAAACCTGATACATTTCCTCTGAAGTAAAAAAAAAAAAAAAAAAATGTTAATCCCTTTAGTCAGAGGGTCTCTCCATGTATGAATCAAATCATGTGGCATTAACAAGAATAAACACAAAGTTGTGTCACAGATACAAAGGGTTGATAGAATAACTGATGTATTGCTTAAGGTAGTCTTGAATAAAGCATCGTATTTACACGTGCATCCTGAGACACCAGCCTCTTATATTTTGGAGAAGGATAAGACGATTTCAGCATCATATGCCCATACGCATATACTATACAGTTTATATATATATATATATATATATATATATATATATATATATATATATATATATATATATATATATATATATATAAAATGTGTGTGTGTGTGTGTGTGTGTGTGTGTGTTTCTAAAATCAGTTCCATCGTTCATTAGCGTGCCAGTTATACTCGGGTTCCAAACGTCTTGACATAAGCGTTTATATCCAGTTGTTATGGCTTACCAGTTTCACTCGTTGTCATTTTGTTGCTCAACATTCTTTCCTTTATGTGATGCCTTTTTTTTTTTTTTTTTCCGTACATAATGGTTTTAGTTTATACCTGCCTCATTAGTTATTTTTTTTTCTTTTTTCCTCTCCTGTCAGTCATCATAATTCCTACTACTAAAATATCTTTCTCATCTCAAACTCACACCTCACTTCTCACGTCCCATCCCGGTCGCCTTGATATATAACTATATATTTATCCTCGTATCTCAACCATTGTGTGTATAGATCGCACCGTTCTCCTTCGCATCCCATTCATATTTATAGATTCCAACTTGACCCACTCCCTGCTTCTCCTCTCCCACCTCCACCACCTCAACAGTACAGCCAGACACTCCCGTACCTTCACCCTTCCAGTGTTATATTTTCTACCGATATGTTTTCCATGCTTATATGAAAAGAAAGAAAAAAAATAATAATACCACAAAGTCTAAGAATGTCATTTTTTTTTAAAGCATCATATAGGCTACTCCCATTGGTACAAAAATGAAACCTAAGCATCAAATTTGAATAAAATTGTATATACCGGGAGGGATGCTACGATAACCAGCATGTGTATTCGACCTCATGAGTTCTTTAACACTCAGTACTGATATGCACATCCTGGAGCACTTGAGCACACTATCTTACCTTATATGAACACCACACCAGCAATGCAAAACTCTGAAGCCAGACACTTAACAAAAAGAAAAAATGTAAATATTAGTATATTTCCCACACACGCTCACATTTAACTCAGTCACTAACTTGTTCCAACGCTGCTGTCCCATCCCCACCCAGTCCCTTATTCCCTGTCGAAACTACGTGGGACGAGACGGTGTTCTCTGACACGAGGGATTCGAACCTTTATCGTGTGTGTCAAATAAGGATCACGGGCAATGGGCAGAGCTTTGGATGAGCGTTGAAAAATGGGAATCTTATCGAATTGTTGTGCAGATTTGGGCCCTAGTGGGCATTAGATCGCGGATTCCCCCCCCCCCCCACTGTATGTGCAATATATTTTAGTGTCTAGCATGAGAGTGCAAAACGGCATAAAAATTCACCTTAAAAATGTTCCAACCCTGAACACTAACATGTGAAATACCCGGTGGACGAACATTCTGGGATATGCGGAACTCTGAAAAGTTTTTTTTTTTTCGAAGCGATTTCAATGAACTTTGGAGATTCGGTCAGTGCGAGTCATTCCCAGGGTAGAACCACAAAGCATCACTACTGTAGAGTACTCCTGGCAGCCTTGAAAATAGTGGCTCAGGCAACGTTGAACCTCATGTGTGGCTCGGAAATCATACGTCTTAGAAAAAATGATCAGTAGTTTCAAAAATGTTCTTTAAGTTGATTTATGGTAAATGATTATTTTTACGAAAATTTGGTTAATCTGTCAAAGCTGTTAATGGAACTTACGTTGGGCATTTTAAGAACTTTGCATGTTTAATTTTATATATATATATATATATATATATATATATATATATATATATATATATATATATATATATACACACACACGTATTTAGTTGAACGCATAACCGATAAGCTCGTATTTGTAGTTCTTTCACCTGAACTTGGCCCAGATTTTCGTCCTGTTTCAGTATATTTCACATAGCCATTTAAAAAGAGGATAATACTGCGTCTCTACATCCTTTCCACGACACTCATTCGTGACTAGCATCGTATTCTAGTGTGTTAATCTCTTGTTAAAGTTGAGCATTCAAGGTGGATAGTTACAGCTGAACATTCAAGGTGGCTAGATGGCAATATAGGTCAAGTCAGAGTAAAAGGAACATAGTACTTTGACATTATAGACATAGTTGTACCCTCACTATTTCCACATATGCTTGATAACATCAGTAGGAAAGTTGTAGCAAATGATGTGAAGAGTTGAGCATCCTGTCTGGTTGCAGTGTTGTGCTGAGTTGTGTCTGGGTGTCTGGGTTGGTCTTGATTAATCCATTCAGTCCAGTAGCATATGCGACTGGTTTATTCTTGCTACCTCCAGGCGATTTTATTCATATTAGCGGAGTTTGTATTTTGTGACAGCGTGGGAAGTACTGATTGTGTGCCTATATATCGTGTACAGATGCAGTAGGTGGTAGCAAGGTTAAGTTAGAACAGTGCTTTTGTTAGGCAGAGCATAGATCTGTTAGTTAGGGCATTGATAAGCTAGTTAGAGGAGTGACTGGTTGCTTGGAGCTGTGACTGATTATAAGATAGAAGTGACTATTTGGAACTAATTGGATAGCTAGAATAGTGATTGGTTAGTTAAAGCCGTGATTTATTAGTCAGAGCAGTGATTAAACACACACACACACACACACACACACACACACACACACACACACTTATCTCCCTGAATCTCTCTCCATTTCTCGTACCTCACATGATTCCTTCCTTTCTTCAGTTCTGTCATCATCATCATCAGGACCTCCTTTCCCACCCTAGGGCAGTGTGAGGAGTAGCAATGTCCAGACAACCCAAATTTGCCCAATCTAATGGGCCACGCTTCCATTCGCTCACCATTCAAGCCCCCAGAATCCTGGCTCTATCTGATACACCAAAAACATTCACCACGTTCTGTAGCTTCACATAAATGTATCCGATAGAGTCAATCCAGACGCTGTCACGTTAAAAATGGGTGCCAAATCCCTGATCATGCGCCTCCCCTCACAATATTCATCCAGCCAGCCCGATCTCTTGTCAGTCTCCTAGCCTCATTGACTTCCAAACCTCTAATCCTCCCACACTCATCCACCATATCCCTCCACCTTCTCCTTGGCCTACCTCGCCTCCTCCCTCCCTCAGATTCGCTTAGATATACCTTTTTCACCACTCTCTTGTCATCCATTTTCTCCACATGACCGTACCATCTCAGTACACTCTCTTCGATTCAGGTGTCCACAGACTTCTTCACTCCACATCTTTCACGAATCACATTATTTCGTGTCCTATCCGCTCTCTGTACTCTGCATACTTTCCTCAGCAGTCCCATCTCCACTGCTGTCACTCTTAACTTTTCATTTTCACGCCACACCATAGTTTCACATCCATATGTGAAAGCTGGCATTAACACTCCATGTAAGCTTCGTGCAGCAACAACACTCAAGCCTCTGTTTCTTATCAAGGCCTTCGTAGGACCACCTACTTTCCCTCCATCTATCACTCTACTTTCCACTTCTTTTGCACAATTTCTTCTTTTTTCTATCGCTGTACCCAGGTAATGAACCCTCACCTATTCCAGCCTCTCTCCATTCATTTCTATCTCCTCTCGTAATTCCCCTTTCTCATCCCTTAATTCCACCCTCAGTTCCCTTAATTTCCCTCTCTCTTCCCTTAATTCCTCGCTCTCCTCCCTTGATTCCCCCTCACCCCCCTTAATTTCCCTCTCTCTTCCCTTAATTCCTCTCTCTCCTCCATTAATTCCCCCCTCTACTTCCTCAGTTCCCCACTCTCCCCGTTATTCCCCTTTCTCCTCTCAATTCCCCTGTGTCTTCCCGTTATTCCTCTTTCTAACTCCTCTCTCCCTTCCCGACATTCCCCGTTTCCCATCCCGCAATTCCCTTCTCTCCTCCCTCAATTCCCCTCTTTCCTCTCTCATCTCATAATTCCTGTTTCCCCTGTAATTCCCCTCTCTACTCCCGTAATTCCTCTCTCCCCTCCCTTAATTCCCCTCTCTTACCGTTATTCTCCTCTCATCCCTTAATTCCTACTCTCCCTTGATTCCCCTCCCTCCTTCGTAATTCCCCTCTCTCTTCTCTTAATCCCCCCTCCCCCCCTCAGTTCCTATCTCTCCTCCATGAAATCCCCACTCCCCTCTCCTATGTCCCTTTCCTACTATTTCTCCTCACCCCCCCATCCCAACTTTTTTATAAGAAAGAAAAGCTTATAATCAATTTATACTTCCTGTTCTATCTCTAAACGTGCCACATAAGGACCCCTATGAGCAAAAGCATTAGATTACTTCGAGAGAATAGTAATGGAAAGGGGAATTGGTTATGAGGGGTAAGAAAAGACTCAGATTTTTGCGCACACACACACACACACACACACACACACACACACACACACAAATATTAACTGATTAAGCGGTAACATATCTGAAGTTACGGTCACATTGTAAAGGCCAAAATAATAGTAGGTGAACAACTCGCAGGAGTGGCTGGATGGAGGATGTTGTTGATGTTACCTGAGGGTGACGAACTCCGTCATTTAACACATTAATGTTAGCCACTTTCTTGTCCAGACATGTATCAGACTGTTTGTAATCTGCTAAAACTGGTGAAGTTTTGGCTTCATAATTATGAAGTACAAGTACCATATTTTTTATCTTCGAAGTGCTTAATGCATAAGGGCGTGGTTATGGGAAGGAAAAGTTTGCAAGCATTATGTATAATAAAAGACATTTCGCTGATGGATCTGGTGAACATTATTGTAAATTATTCCCTGTCTCAGAGTTTAAATACGTGGTGTTAATCGCGCATATAATGCTAATTCTTCGAGAATGATTGTTAAATTTATTCTATATTCGAATGTACTGTCACTGTTTACAGTATGCTACACAGTCTCGCTATACTCTTTACAGTGTTTACAAAATATGTTGACTAGTGAAGTCAGTATCGTACCTTCTAGAGTGTGTCCCTGCCATGTCTTACTCTGAGAGTAATGTTGAAATATTAATACATTTAAATTTCCCTTTTTCTTCAGTACGGTTTCGTATATATATCGAACACGGTCAAATGTAAACAATTTTAGTCGTCTGCTTGTTGTTGTTGACTTGAGTAAAGGTAGGAGATAGCCAATGGGCGTGCGCATTGGGGTCACGTGACTAAATTTTGGCCAATCACGGTTCAGCTCTCAGGCCCATTCACCCAAGGTTGGATATGTCATTCATGATGTAAATACGGAGAGAAATATCACCTGCACATTCTCAACCTAATATTGTGCATATTATGGCATATTAGTCTTCATATATAATCAGATTTTATCATTCATTAATGTACAGAGAAAGGCATGTATGTAGTAAATGGAGAAAAGTATTATTAAAAGTGCGTAAGATGTGGGGGAAACTTTCTCCGCGTTTCCGTCCTACATGGAGACGTATCCGTGTGTGTGTATGTGTGTGTGTATGGTGTTGAAGGGAACGACATTGATCCATATTCCTCCCTCTCTCCCTCCTTTTTATTCCATGCCAGGTACGTTCCACTATGCACTTTATGTCAGGGAAGTCCTTCTCATTGGTGTGAGGTAGAGAAAATTGGTAAATGTGAGGCGTAGAAGAGTGAGAGAGAGGGATGTGTTCCTTTGTTTTCATCGAGCGCAGGGACGAATGGCTGCCTGCTCTGCAGGTCTTGTTGCCAGTCTTGTGGTATTTTCATGCTACAGTGTATTGCATGCATCATTTCTGGCGAGTGCCTACTAGTGTACTTACAAATTATTTTGGTGTGTGGATATGCGTAAAAATGACAGTGCCACAAGAACTGTGACGTGAGAGGAAGTTCCCATCCCAGCACTTGTCACATTTGACTATTTGGACCTTTGGTTGTTTTGAGGAATTCTGTTCCTTAGTATTATGTACATATGCATAGTTCTTAACTATAGGGCAGAACTAGAGGGACTGATAATCAGTGATACAAGAAAGTACAGTATGTTCATGAATATTTATGGTGTAAGTAATGAACTTACATAGCCTAGTCTGCAGTGTTTTTCTGGAAATTTGACTAAAATAATCATGTTAGGAATATCGATCCAGATTTGATCCAGAATCATGGTTTGTTTTCTTTTTTAAAAACCCAAGTATTGTAAGGAAAAAAAAAAAAAACATCCATGTTGGAATTCACGAAGGAAAATAGGACGTCTTAATTATGGTAATTCTTTACAGTAGTTATTTTCATTTTCAGATTATAAGTACCCCAAGATTACAGTAAGAATTATTGTTGCCTCATTTTATTTTCTGATCATCTTAAATTTTCTACCATAGGCTAGTAGCCTATGTTTCATGGCACTTAGGTGTGAAATAAAGATTGATTAACCAATACTGTATTCTGAATTTAGGTGTTCTTATTGGTTATGATTAAAAGTGACGTACAGCACATTCTGAACATTAAAAGTGAAACAACTGTTTTACCATGTTTCCAGCAGTGAAAGAAATTACAGAAGCAGTGAGACCTGAATTATCTCAACAGTGTATGCAATTTTGTAACAAAAAGCAATATGAAATAATTCTATCTGTCTATCTATCTACTGCCAGACACCATAATCCCGTAAAGGGTGGCCATTTGACACTGAGTTAGTTGTTTTACAGGGAGGGACACCAACCCTCCACCAACCCACTTGTTGACACGTAGGGAGCACGTATGGTTTGGTTATATGGTTACCACCCAGCGTTGTAAAAGGTTTCTTGGCCTACAGGAAACCATTTGGCTTACATGTTGATATTACATGTTAGTGGTGTTTTAATGGTATAGTGTTTGAAGTTTTGGATGCCATGCCACAAATATATGACCATCCTGGGAGTTGATGAAAGGAGTTCAAAATATTACCAGCACTACAGTGAGACATAAGAGTTTGTAAAACATTGATAGCTATGCTTGAATGGATCCAGTGCTTATGACATTTGTCAGGGAAAAAAAAAAAAAAAAAAAAAATTTGCATATGCTGTTGTGTGCTTTTTCATATACTGGTACTGTATGTATAATGATCTATCATTTTGTATTTCAGGGTATGGTATGGAGAGCCCATAGGCTAACAGCTGCATTTCATGTGGGATGAAGCACCACTTAACTCTGTTGTATAAAGCTAGCCAGTCCTGATGTTCAGGTTCAGATGTGTGCACTTAAAGATAAACATTGAATATATAACATAGCTAGTCAGATTGTAGCTAAATGATTTTGACAACAAGAAAGCTGAATGTTACATTAGGTAATTATATATGATGGATGTATAGAAAAAATGTTAGGATATAGCACTAGCCAGTATAAGTAGCTTTACCAGTAAAACTAGGGTAATAATAATAATAATCTGTTTTGATGTTCCATTATTCTATTTTGACATGTCTTTAATTACTAGATACTTGATACCATTGAGAGAAGTACGTTAAGATATTATGCACATGCAGGACTTTAATTGGTAGAGTACTGTGCTAAGTCTGCCTCGAATTTTATTATGTGTGGTCAGTCTTAGTCTGTTGACTCTTTAGTTTTGTTTTTAGCATTCTGCCTATCGGTTTTCCATCATTACTCTGTAGTAACAACCCTGTTAAAGTGAGGGAATCATCATCATCTCCAGTGCCTTGCTCCCTTCCAAGAATTGCCCTGCAGTGGATGGCCACAGTAAGACCACCTTCAGGGTCCTTTGCCCTTACCACTTGCACTTTGTCACAAGGCCCTCTTCCTCTTCCATGATTTTCACCGGTGGGATATGCTTCTCTATTCTCTTCCATACCACATTAAGCTGTGGTCTGCCTCTTCCAGTCTTACCGTACGGAACCCTCAGTGTCACCTCCATAGACTTTTTTCAGTACTCTGTGTGCATTCTTAGAGTAGCTGTTTCCTCTTTTCTTTTAAAGTGATCTCTCATTTCTCACACTCCATTTGCTGTGTTTAAACTGTATAGCTCCCAGATAGCTAAAGCTGTAAATGTCCTGAAGCACCTCACCTCCCATTTGAAACCTGCATTCTTTCTGTATGTTCTGCTTTACATAACATTGTCATGTTCTTTCCTTTCAGGTCCTAGTGTTTTGCTTTTGTTTACATTTCATTTTCATTGTTCTTAAGCAGACTTATTCACTGCACTTTGGAAATCACTCACTTGCAGCCATCAAAAATAGCATCATCTACATGCACACAAGTTATCAGTTTTCATGCAGTGATTGACACTCCAGTTTTGTTCATTTAATCTCCCTGACTGCTCATCCATGTACAGTACCAGTACTAGCCTAATACACTGCAGCCATATTAAACTGCTAAGGCAACATAATATTCATTCATTAACATTAAAAGGATCACTAAACTTCTCCCCTACCTTTACACATGCACTAAAATGGGTTTTGTTGCCTCACCAAACTCCTTCCTTCACCTAACATTCCATAATCCCTCCCAATTCAACCTCCCATAAGCCTTCTCCAAGTCCAGAACTGCACTTTTTTGCAGTGTAAATCTCAGCTAATGACCTCATTGTAAATATCTGATCTATTCACTCCAACCCCATTCTAAGCCATTGTTAATAACTGATCTATGTACCTCCCGTCCTTTCTAAATCCACCGTTCCCTCCGTAGGTGGGTGAGCCTTTTTGTCCTGCAGTGGGCTGATGTTCTGTAGGCCAATTTTGATGAGTATGTGGCAGCTGCACTGAATTATTTTACGTAATGTTTGTTTCTTTTTTTTTTTTGAGACTTTTATTTTAGATAAGTATATTTCTCTTTACCAAAATGAAAATATTTCTAACATGTACATCATTTATTTTCCAGCTGTGAATGACTAGAGTGACTATGAAGCTTGCCTGGTTCTCTGGTAAGCAGCCAGTGGTGAAGAGCATCTTAACTATGGATGACGGTCAAGATGAATAGGCGTGGGGGCAACCGAGCAAAACGCACAGCAGAACCAAAAGCCTCAAGCAGCAATAACCGTGGGGCCAGAGGCACTGGAACCCGCAAGGAGGGGGACCCATCAGCAAACCTGCAGTCTGTTTTGAGCAGGAAGAATGAAGGGCAGTCAGAGTCACTAAGGACCCAGAAGGATGGAGTCTGTGATGCTGCTGCCAGCATCAGCAAGGGGGCACCCCCAACTTCACTGGGGAACAGTACCGGTAATCCTAATCTAAGTACTCACGCTGCAACTACCAACTCCAAGATGCCTGCTGCCACAGTAAGCAGACCACGGGTTGGTGGTATTAGCACTGGTCGGAGCCTAAGCACTACAACCTCTTCCACTACCACCACTGCTAGCAGCTCAACACCCTGCTCTTCTTCTGCCAAGGATGAGAAGCAGCCAGTACACGATGTCTGCAAGCTGCCCAAAAAGCGGAAATTTGATCCATCGGAGCTGGAGGACATTGATGAAGGGCCAAAGCCAGTTTTTGGTCCCAGCAGCCAATCAGTAACCTTGGCAACAACCAGTGCTACAGTGAGTACCAGTCTTGTGGTGCCACAGGCCTCCTCATCACGTGGCCTTACTGCCACCTCCTCTACTACCAGCTCCATAGCCTCAGCGGTCATTCCAACTCTGACGCATGGTAGGAATCCCTCTGTATCTGCACCTGACACTTTGGCTCATCCAGTGGTGTCCACATCAGCCACAGTCACCAGTTTATCAGAGACCACTCCCCAGGACCTGAGAGTGAATGCTGGAGGGATGAGCCGAGTTAGTGGGGAGACTGGGAATGATGTTGGTACCAGGAATCACCTTGTTCAAAACACACACAGACCTGGGGATTCTCCTGCTCCCTCCAATCCTGTCAACATGACCAGCAGCAGTTTGGCCATCGCTACACACACATTAGTATCCCAAGGTGTTGGGCCGTCACAGGTTGTGACTGTTCATCGAGGCCCTTTGGCTCAGACTACCCCACAGCTAATTACCCCAGCCACCCAGCTCTCCACCTCAGCAGCACACACTGCCACTGTCTCTACTCATGTGAGTGTTCCTCCCCAGCACCAGACAACATTGGTCACCATTCCACAGTACCAGGGTATCCACACGTCACAGCATCTTCAGCTTCAAACACAACAGAGACAAAAAGCACAACAGCAGTCACATCAGCAAATGCAGCAGCAGCATCCTCACCAGCATCCACACCTTCCAACAACTCATCATCAAGTACAGCAACATCATCTTCAACAGCAGCAGCACCAGGAACAACAACATGCACAACAGCAGCAGCTTCAGCATTCACAGCAGCAGCAGCAGCAACACTCACAACAACATGTACAGCAACTTCAGCTTCAACAGCAACAACTTGTGCCACAACCTCACCAACACTTGTCTCAACCCACACAGCCATTGCAGCATCAGGTGAGTAGTGGGAGTGGCCATTCTCTCCACATGCCTCACATGGTGCCCCCAGTAGCCCATTCTCAACCTGGTCCACCTCAGAGCTCTGCTGCTCGTCTTGCCCAGTCTCCAAGCTCCAAAGTTGAGTTCTCCCAGCCAAAACAGTATCCTGGGTTTAAGAGTGTGGTGGATGCAGCAGCCCAGGTTACCTTGTCAGCTCACCATGTGTCTGGGGAGACCCGTGAGGGCGGAGATGTACCCCGCACACCAGAGATGTGGTCATCCCAGCAGGGGGTTGCCCGTACCCCTGTTGATCTTACTGAGTGGAAAGGACACAGGGTACTTGCAAAACGGGGAGTCCACTACTACCCTGCCAAAATTGTGAATGTAAAGAATGCTTGTGATCTTATTGTGAGGATTGATGCAGAAGCAACCAGTGATCTCTTATATAGTAATGTTTTTTCTTCTGGAAAATATGATGTGATAAGTGATGCAGTTCCATCAGCAAAGCAACTTGTGGAAGGTGCACGTGTAGTGGTAAGACTAGATAAAGAACAACATATGTTTACAGAAGGTGTAGTGTATGAGAGACAGGGTTCTCCTGTCACACAGTACTTGGTGCGTATTAGTGGAGAGACCAGCCAGCCTTCAGTGGTGACAAATGACCATTGGCTTCAGCGGCCACACATACGCCTTCTTCAACCCCCTTGGTGGGAGGACTTAGAACCTCATGGCCAGTCCACCTCACTTCTCTCATCTGTCTCCCACCACTACCCCCCCCACAAACCCTCCGGCTATCCCTCATCAAGCTTCCAGGAGTCTCCAGGACCCCACCTAGTACCTTCAGTAGCTCCCCCATATCCCCTGGTGGCCACAACTTATGGCACTGTCACTCCTCCAAACCATGTAACTCCCCCTGGCAGTGTGGCCATGACCCCACTTAGTGCACAGTCGGGCTCAATGGGACTTAGCTCTGGTTCCGAGGAACTGCGCAGGAGGCCTGTTGATGATTATGACAGTGATGATGACCTGAGGAGAGAAGACATTACTTTCCCCACAGACGGAGGTACCGTAAACTTTCACACATTTGTGTTGTTGTTCTTTCCTTAAGCTTGGTATCTATTGGTAATCATCTAAATATCTTTCTTCCCTTATTACTGGCTACCATAGGTTCACTTGGTATTGTGCTCAGGCTAATAAAGGACTTTTAAATTTCACCAAGATAATTAATAGCAGCCAAAAGGTTAAAAATTCCCTTAATTAACCTTTCCACCACTTGATATATATTCATGGTAAAACCTAATTATTTTCTTTAGCTAATTGAAATCTTGGTTATTAGTGGGTTAATTAAATGAAACCTTCCCAGTAATCATTGTGGGTAACCATTTTCACAGCTCCATGTTCATGACCCTTGCCTAGTTATGAATTGCAACATATGCCATGCAGAGCACTATTGTGGCTATGTATGTAGGTGCTCGCACCCAGGGGAGAGTGAATGGAGATCTGAGTGATGTGTTTTCCATGAATGTTGGCGTGCATCAGGGGTCAGTCTTGAGCCCCATATTGTTTGTCATGGTGGTTGAGCTCTGTTTCTTCAGAAATGGACTCTCATGGGAGATCTTGTATGCTGATGACTTGGCGTTGATTGCAGAGAATGTAAGGGAGACAGAGGAAAGATTTAGGAAGTGGTGAAACAGATTGGAGCATTAGGTTTGAGAGTAAATGTGGATAAAACAAAAGTGATGAGATTTAGGGTTGGTGGCGGTATTGTCAGAGCAGGAGGAGAATGGCCGTGTGTGGTTTGCCACAAGAGTGTCAGAAGTAACTCCATCTTGTGCAGTACCGGTATCTGTGATAAGCGGGTGCATAAGAGATTTAGTGGTACCATATTAGAGGTAGACTGTATGATAATGCTGATTTTGTTTGCACAGTGTGTCTGGGAGAGCATGTAGAGGCTGTCAGATATGAAAGGATTGATCTTGCTGGTGAGTCGCTTTGAGTGTGTGGAAAAGTGTTGTAATTTGGGGGACATGTTACGTGTTGGAGCGAGCTTTGTGCGTAGGGTAAGGGGTGGTTGGAGGAAGTTCAGACAGCTGTTGCCTTTCCTGACATTGACAGGGCTGTCCCTCTGTGCTAAAGGATCTTTGTATGGAGCATCTGTTAGGAATGTAATGCTGTATGGTTGTGAGACATGGGCAGTAAAGGAAGAGGATACTGTATTAATGGGCTCAAACGTATGGAAATGACAGTGATTAAATGGATGTATAGTGCGTCCTTGAATGCGAGGCCCTGGGGTGCTGGGTTAACGATTGAAGAGTTGAGAGGAAGGATGAGACTGGAGTTTATTGGTGCCATGATGAAGAGGGACAGTTTGAGGTGGTTTGGACATGTTGAGAGGGTGGAGGATGACAGTTGGGTGCAAAAAGTGAGAAGTGTGAACATTGGAGATAGGGTTGTGAGAAGCAGACTGAAAAAGACCTGGGACAAGGTTATAGAGTAACCTCAGGGATAAGGGACTGAATAGGGAGGCTGCCAGAAATCGAGCAGACTGGAGAGCCACCATTAGCTGACCAAGGCCAACGCTCGCAAGCATGTTGGAGTCTTTATAAATATGATACGATCAGTGTGACTTTCATTCTTCCCTCAGTATGGTGATACCTTTCTTTAGTTTAGACTAATTCTTGCTTCCTCCAGATGATTTCCAGCTTAGGAAATGCCTCTTATACTGAAAAAGCTAAGGTGATACACATTTTTATCCTTTAGGCCAAGCTTAGGAAAATCTTGTCATAAAAAAGTTGGAAAAATATTCATTTTCACTTCCCAACTTAAATGTCGGGACCAACTGCCTAGTCCCGGGCTCCTACGCTCCTCATGGGGCAACGCAGGATTGGATGATGGATGGATGGATGGATTCACTTCCCATACAATGCTTAAGAAAGGACTTTCATGTTGGCACTGAAGAAGTTAAGATGATACCGTATCACCTTCTTGTCTCCCAGCAAAGCAAGTCTGCGAAAGGCCTGTCATACTGAAGGCACTAAGATGATGCAAATTCTCACTCCACAGGCCACTACAGTGGAAACCATCGCTCACTCTCCCTGACTCCTGGGGCACTTGGCAGTAAATATACAAGCGACCCAAAGCGCTCCTCCATGCACAGCCGAGGTTCCACATCCAGTCTTATTGAACAGGGTAGCATTGGCACCACTACCCCTCGGTCCACTCCAGTCACTCCCAGGTCAACAAATGGCAAAGATATTGCTGTAGTATTACTCTCTTTTTGGTCTATGGTGTCCTTCAAAAAAGCTTTGATAATGGAAAGTGTAGCTAATTTTTATGAAGTAAGTGGGATCTGAGTTCATTGTTCTTTTTGAGTTCCTGGATTAATGCTTACGGTGTTATTTTGTAAAAGCTGTTGACATGGGTTTAAGTTTTTTGATTTTATACACTGTGCATAGTTTGTGGCTTATTATAGTTTGTATTTAGTCAAGACCATTGATGTTGTACTTCTCAGGAAAACTGTAGTCTGTATCCACTTGCATATAATGCAAAGATAATAGAGTACAGTATGCTGGTTCTATTATTCCTCTTTAAAGATTTTTAATGCAAACTTCAAATTTGTCTCAATTGTCCATGTGCTGCATTAGTATGGAAACTCTTGATTTAAGACAGGTTTTAAATGAATTGGTAATTGTAGTCCATCAGTTGCTAGTAATCATTTTATTCTTGTGTTATTCCCATGTCTCATGCCACACAGGTCAGGAACTGCCACTCCACTTAAGTACAAGAAGGGTGAAGTTGTAACCACTCCAAATGGCATCCGCAAGAAGTTTAATGGGAAACAGTGGCGGCGATTGTGTGGGAAGGAAGGGTGCAGTAAGGAGAGCCAGCGTCAGGGTTATTGCTCTCGTCATCTCTCCATGTATGGAAAGAGACTTCGCAGCTCATCAATCACTTTTGCTGCTGGGTATGTACTAGGGTATGTACAGACAAAAGCAATAATCAGTATCCTTACAGCAGACAAAGCCATGGTCCAGTAATGTTTGTTATCCTCCACTGTTTTTGTCATCATCTCACTAAGCTCACCTTCACTGCCACCTTCTTTCTGCATTTATTTTGCTATGGAGTGACTTACCTGTTTAGTGGCAATTGCATTGTCTGCTGAGGGTTACCATTTATTGCTTTCAATATACAGTGCAGACAGTCCCCACCTGAACTTTTCAGTATACTGTTATAAATTTATCTCCAGTACTTCCAAGCAGCTTCACCAGTATTTATTGTAGGAAAGAACCCTCTAATTGAAGGGTTCAGAAACAAATTCTTCTTCATTATTTGGGTCGCATGTAAGTTGAAGTAGATTAGATGGCTCCAGCAAAATCAGTAAAACTTGTGTCACAGTACTGAAAGTGGTCTGGGGTTAGTGCATAGAAAAATGTTACCCTGTATGATGTAATGTCAAGGTGACCTACTTGTAGGACTTATGATTCAGGGGATAGAAGCACAGCATATGCTAATTTTAGCTTTAAATTAGTTTTGTAATGGACTATTAGCAGCTTGAAGCAAAAAGCAGGTGTTGGTTCATTAACTTCATTATGAAATTGCCTCAAGTAAAGCAGCTTCAAATGACATGCTGGTATGATAGTTTTTTTTTTTTTTTTTTTTTTTTTTTGAGAGTAATACCATACTGTTGTTCTTATATTGAGGAACAAATTTTGTGTGTGTGTGTGTGTGTGTGTGTGTGTGTGTGTGTGTGTGTGTGTGTGTGTGCTGTTGTGGGCAGTTGGGAGGAAAGACCACTTAACATTGTTGTTATTTATTCTGTATTTAGGAAAGACACCCCAAGCATGGAAGGTGGTTGGGAAGAGATGTCGTGTGACTCTGACACTTCACCGAACTACAACCTGACTGCACCACGTTCACAGGATGAAACTGAGGCTGCTAACATGCTCAGTAAGTAGCTAATGTAGTTGCTGAGAAAGTGGATTTTGTATCTAGTGAGTGAGCTCTTGATACACACACATGTCACATCTTGTCGTTTGTCTGTAAGCGCCATATTGTGTCAGCTTATGGGACTCTCTGGCACGACATCCTTGCCAGATTATTTCTGCAAGTGGAACATGAATATTCTCCTACGTGTTACTTTATTTAGACAGGCTGTGTCAGTACCATTGATATATGCAATGAACAGGAGAAAATAAGATTTAATAAGCAAAATATTTCGCAGTAGAAGATGTTCTGGGAAACCTCCTTATGGAGCCAAAATATGGCCCTCACTGTGAGCCATTATGTAATAGATATGTATTTTCCTCATGAGTCACCAGTGCTTATTTAAGTAGGAAAAACATATATTGGTGTTTTTGCTGTTTTATCGTACCTTACTACAGTATATTTCATGACTTCGTGACTTGAGAAAAATCTAGGTAAATTTTTTATTAGTGACTTTTTTTTTTTTTTTTTTTTAATAATAATAAATATGAAATGCAAATATGGGCACAGCCAGTTCTTTGTGTGGGGTGGACCAATTGTAACAGACTTGTAATACATTTTTTTACCCATCAAGAGTCAATCAATCAATCAATCAATCATTTCCTGTGGCACCCTCGGGGATGCATAGGGCCTCGAAGAACTCACACCACCACATCCTATCTTGTGCTAACCCCTCAAGATCTCCCCAACACTCATCTCCAGCTTCCCGTCTCATTGTCCTCTCCCACGTCTCTTTTGGCCTTCCTCTACCTCCTACCAAGTGCCACCCACCCTGGTGTACCTTGTACTATTCCCTGTCTCCTATACACATGTTCTAGCCACTTCCATCGTGAGAATCTAACATATTCATCAACCGGCTGCACTCCCGTTATTTCTCTAATTCTATTTGGTATCCTTTCCCACCACTTAACTCCTAATATTCTTCTAAGTGCTTTGTTTTCAAACACCAAGAATTTATTTTCCATAGTAACTGTGCTGTACCAAGACTCGTGTCCATAAATTAAGATACTCCTAACCATTACCTTATAAAGTTTGATTTTTGTATGCACAGAAAAATTGTTATTATTCCAAATATTTTTAAGCATTCCCATTGCCTGATTAGCCTTCTTTAACCTCTCCTCGAATTCAAGGTTCAAAGAACCATCCTTGGCTAAATAAGTACCTAAATATTTAAACCTATCAACTTGCTTTACAACCATACCTCCAATTACACATTCCTGCGCATTTTCCATATTCATATTGATTATTTCAGTTTTTCCACAATTAATAACCAAACCCACCTTGTGACCTTCACTCACCAAACAGTCCAACACTCTCTGCATCTCTTCTGGCCCATCACAAATCAAAACTATATCATCTGCATAATCTAAATCCAAAAGTTTCCTGTTCTCTCCCCAAAGTATACCTGCACCGGTTTCTGTTCCAACGTGTTTCATAATGTAATCAATGACCAATATAAATAGTAAAGGCGATAGAACACCACCTTGAATTACTCTGGACTTGACTTCAAACGAATCACTCAGACAACCATCAACCATCACTTTACAAAATGTGTCCTCATGCATGTTCATAATGACTCTCACAAACTCCTCTGGTATTCCATAATGTCTCATGATCTTCCCCATAGTCTCTCTCAAAACACTATCAAAAGCCTTTTCAGAATCAACAAAACAAAGACTTAACGGTACTCTCATTTCATTAACTTACTGCATCAAATGCCTAACTATAAAGATCTGATCATTGCAACCACGTCCCTTTCTAAAACCAGCCTGTTCATCCCTCAGAATACCCTCAACCACCGGCTCCAACCTATTTAACAACACTCTACTGAAAACTTTCAAAGCTATCGGTGACAAAGAGATTCCCCTCCAATTACCACATTCACTCAGGTCTCCCTTCTTCGGAACTTTAACAATTACACCATTCTTCCAAACTGATGGTAGTAACCCCGTCACCCATATCTTATTGAATAGCTTGGTCAAGATCATTATTAATCTATCCCCCTCCACTTTAAACATTTCCGGAAATAAGAGTAGTCAGATGTATTAATATAAATAGTTAATGTCACTGCAACACTTTTGCCCCTTAAAGTGAGAAGCAGTGGTGGTTTGTTAGTGATCTTGGGTGTTGTTTATTTATGCCCCCTTTCACGTTCTGACTAACTCATATTTTCTACACTTAGTCTTAATTATGCCTCCTGCCAATATACTTCCCTGTTAATTATACTCCATCTCATTTGGTTTAACCCACCCCTGATCTGTTCCCTCACCTCACCCTGCCCTTAATCATAGCCACATTCTCTCTTTCTCTCTCTCTCTCCCTCTCCCTCTCATTCTCACTGTTTTGGCTTGCCCCCAAAGTGACGCTGAGCAACTCATCCCGGTCGACCACCCCAGCGGGCTGTTTCTCTCCAACGTCCATCTCACCCCGGGCTATCCAGAGCCCTGTGACAGTTGGACCCAAAGGCAACGTCTTCATGCCCATTTCCCAGCCTGGGGCTCCAATCACCTCTCCCACTGGCCGCCCCTGGCTTTCCCATGACCCACTTAACAGGCACCCTGCACCACTGCTCCCACACAGGCAGATTATCAGGTGGGTGACTTAGGTCTACTCTGCTCATCCAATCAACTTTACCTTTCATAGTTACTTCCATTCATCGTTATCTTCATGATTAATATCCATCAGTTCCTCATTTACATTTTTGCTATTTCTTACTGTTGTCCTCTTCCGCATTCCCTAACCCGTCTTTTTCTAATTACTTTGTGGTAGATGGAAGATGATTTTGGTAGGATTGTAGTAATGTCAGGGAGAATTGACTGAGAGAAAATGAGAATAGCAGTTAATAGACAGCAGTCTGAATGGATAATTAGGTAGGTGGTGGTGACCATCATCACTCACTTGATGTAGTGCGACCTACTCTTTCACCTTTATCATTCTTTATCTGTGCCTGCCCTCCTGTCTTCCTGTCTCTCCCATCTTTCCTGATACTTTTTATTACTCGTCTTTCTTTTTCAGGTGGCTTTACATTGAGTGACAAGTCTAATTGTCTCCTGTAAGCCAGTAAACCACTTACAGCACTGGTTGGTAACCATATAACCAACCCATACTTGTTCCCTATGTATCAACAAATGGGTTGGCAGAGGTTTATTGTCCCTCCCCATAAAACAACTAGCTGAGAGACAAACATCCACCCTTACGAGATTATGGTGTTTGGCTGTAGATAGAGTGGAATAGTGTTAGCCTCTTCCGTATGATGGTGTTCTTTTGAATTATATTTTTGTCATTTCCTGATGATTTTATTCAACATAGGAAAGGTTCTTTAAAATGAAAAGGTTAAATATAGCTGTAGGTAAACCTTTCTCTATGGTACTACAGTTGGATAAAATCATTGCCTAAAATTGTCTGGTGGTAGTGTGAAAAAGTTATTATTGTAGCTGAGGAGGTAGTTGGCAATATGTACAAAATAGTTGGCCTGGTGTGGGAAACAAGGAAGGTATCAGATGACTGTAGACAGACAGTGGTGTTTTGTCTATATAAAGGTACAGGAAGTAAAGGAATTTTTAAAAGTTGTGTTTGTTGAGTATACCTGAGCAAGTGTATGGTTATGATGGTACAGAGTAGTACAGAAAGTAATATAAATTGCATAACGGAGTGGGTTTTATAAAGAAAGGATTGTGAGATGTTAAGGGAGATTTATTTTACTAAGGATATGAAACTGCTAGTTGTTACAAGCAGCTTCTGCTTTTTTTGCCTGCATAAGAAGATATATCATCCATCCATCCAATCCCACTTTGCCCCATGAGGAGCATAGGAGCCCGGGGCTAGGCAGTTGGTCTCGACATTTAAGATGAGAGTGACCAGCCTCACTCATCCTTGAGTGGCATTACGTGAGCAATCAACCCCAACCACCCCTTGGATATAAACCTTCACCGGCTCAATCCGACTGGAGCACAATAATTACCCACTAAACCACCAGGTGCCAAAATTTGGCTATATGGTTACCACCCAGCATAGTAAATGGTTTCCTGGTGTGCAGGAAACCATTTGGCTTGTCACTCAGTGTAGAGTCACCCACAGGCAGAAGGAAAAGGAAAGAATGAAGGAAAGAAAGACAAAAGAGAGAACGTAAAGTCACCCGTAGGCAGAAGGAAATGGAAAGAATGAAAGAAAGACAGAAGAGGATGGAAGGACGAGAGGAAAGGGCAGACAGCCAGAGCAGCACTTCATCGAGTGAGATATATATGAGGCGTTTAGTCAGATATTGACGAATGTGCCAAATCAGTGTTTTGAGATAAACAGTGTTAAAAATTTGTTTTGTTGTATTGTAACTCATTAACCAGTAGCTCAGTTTCAATAAACAGTGTCTCAAAAACTAGACCTGGTAAAATACCTGTACTTTAAGACACATACTAATAAAATACAAAATACAGTATATGATATATCCAGTTATAATGATGTTCAGTTATTAACCCTTTACCATTGTACCTCTGTGAAAAAAAATAAATAAATAAAAATAATCACAAAAATGAAAAGAAGGACAATCACCAACCCATGTACATTAGTGCTGCATGTATTTATGTGGGGAGTGTGAGAATTAACAGTAGTCCAGTACATTGTTGGTCTTGTGCCTTTCGTTCGTCACAAACTTGTTTTAGGTTTAGGACCAGTGCCTTGCTTGTCAGTTTCCACTGATCCAGATATTGTCACTTTATCATGTACAGAATAAACTCTACGCCCACCTATACCATGAATGCTTAGGAATGATGATCAACAAATATCATAAGTCACATTGCCACATTCAACACAGTACCGTAACTAATCTTGCATCACTTGCGTGATAGCCGCTTCATAGAAATACTTTTCACATGACTGGCAGTGTAACTGTTCTGTCTGTTATAATAACACATTGCCCCCAAAGTTGTAAATAGATCACTCAATTTATCATTACCCAAGTTGTTGAAACAGCCATACGTACAAGGAGGACTGATTTTCCCAGCTGGCACTTCTTTTTTTGTGCTATAACTCATGTATACTTCCCCAGCATTTCGCTTTTGCATGGCAATTGCATGTTTCCAAGAAGATGGGTCATGTTTTTGCTTCCTTGTATGCTCAGGGACCTCCTGGTCATCATCATTATGTAAATCCCTGTAAATCTGAGGTGAGAATTTGTAATAAACCCAACGCATGTCAGTGTGGCTTACAGTGTAAACAGAACTGGGAAAGGCAGGATCTTGCCACACCCACCAGCCAACACACCCACAAAACACACCGGCTGATTGACTGAGATTGTAATGTCATCATGAGACCCACCGCCCATTGGCAGCCTGAAGGAGTGCTTGCTGGCATGTTCATCTTTCTTCCACTGCAACTTCCCTGGGGAGAGAGACAGGCCATGAGTACCAACCTGCAGCAGGTTGGGACAAGAATCTACCTTGTTATATAGGATTTTTGACGATATTGTAAAGATGAACATGCCATGGAAATGTTTCCACTGGATAGAAGAATGGTGGACGAGTGTGTTGCAATGTAAATCTCAGTTTTTTATATTTGGCACGTTCATTGTTGTTCAACTAAATACCTCATGTATATATGGTGGTTTAGTGAGTAATTACGGCACTCCAATCAGATTGAGCCGATGAAGGTTTATATCCAAGGGATGGTTGGGGTTTATTGCTCACGTATTGCCACTCAGGGATGAGTGAGGCTGGTCACTTTCATCTTAAATGTCAGGACCAACTTGCCTAGCCCTGGGCTTCTACGCTCCTCCTGGAGCAACACTGGGTTAGACGATGAATGAATGATGAATAGTTTGTTGTGTTGCATTTTAAAGTTACACTATGTTAAAGTGAAACAAAGAGTTTGATTGCACAGTTGTGTTTGTATTTCAGGCCGGAATTGCTACGTCCTGGTCCAAAGCTTGCATCGGCAGTGGATCAGCAGGTATCAGTGGGTACCAGTGTGATCCGAGCTTCTCCGAGCCATGCAGCACCCATGGGCCACTCCACTGCTCTTACCCTTACAAGTCCCCAGGTTACCCTCACCCCTGCCACTGATGCAGGAGTACATTCCTTCCATCAACCACCAGATTCAGTCATTCAGGATCGCCGGGACCT
>NC_137049.1:23312269-23427269 GCF_032717465.1 Coenobita brevimanus | reverse complement strand
TTCATGTGACTTTAGAAACGGACTCCCATGGGAGTTGTTGTATGCTAATGATTTAGTGTTGATTGCAGAGAACGAAAGGGAGGCGGAGGAAGGGTTTGGGAAGTGGAGAGATGGTATGGGACACAAGGGCTTAAGGATAAATGCAGATAAAACAAAAGCGATGATATCTAGGGTTGGTGGCGGTACTGTCAAAAACGAGGGAGAGTGGCCATGTGCAGTTTGCCACAAGGGCGAGGGAAGTAGTTCCATCGTGTGTGGTGTTTGTGATAAATGGGTGCAAAAGAGATGTAGTGGTATCAGAGGTAGACTGCGAGATAATGCTGATTTTATGTGTACGGCGTGTCGGGGAGAGCAGGTGGAGATTGTCAGATGTGAAAGAATTGAACTTGCTGGTGAATCTCTTGAGTGTGTGGAAGAGTTTTGTTATTTGGGAGACATGTTGTGTGCTGGAGGTGGGGCCGGAGCTAGCTCTGTGGCTAGGGTGAGAAGTGGTTGGAAGAAGCTCAGGGAGCTTGCCTCTCCTGACGTTGAGAGGACTCTCCCTACGTGCCAAGGGGTCTTTGTATGCAGTATGTGTTAGAGTGTAATGCTGTGTGGTAGTGAGACCTGGGCCGTGAAGGAGGAGGATATTCGCCGGCTCAGACATACAGAAATGACAATGATTAGGTGGATGTGTAGTGCATTCCTGCGTCCAAGGTCTGGTGGAGCTGGGTTCACGATGGAAGAGTTGAGAGGTAGGATGGGACTGGAATGTATTGGTGTTGTGATGAGAAAAGGTAGTTTGAGATGGTTTGGACATGTGGAGAGGATGGGGGATGATAATTGGGTGAGGAGGGTGAGAAGTGTTAATATTGGGGGTGGGGTTACGAGGGGTAGACCGAGAAATACATGGGACGAGGTCATTAAGCGTGACCTCAGGGTTAAGGGACTGAATAGGGAGGCTGCAATGGATCGTGCAGCATGGAGAGCCGCCATTATGTGACCAAGGCCGACGCATGCAAGCATGTTGAAGCCTTTAAAAACGAGACAATATATATATATATATATATATATATATATATATATATATATATCGTGATCATCGTCAACTGGACCTTCTTTCCCACCCTAGGTTAGGGTGAGAAGTTGCAATGTCCAGACAGCCCAAGTTTGCCCAATCCAATGGGCCACGCTTCCACTCACTTATCCTTCAAGCCCCTGGAATCTTGGCTCTGATACGCCAAAAACTTTCACCACAATCTGTTGCTTCACATAAACATATCCAATAGAGTCTGTCTGAACGCTGTCACATTGAAAGGAGTGGCAAATCCATAATCATGCACTTCTCACAACATTCATCCAGCCAGCTAGATCTCTTGTCAGTCCCCTAGCCTCACCGACTTCTATACCTCTCTTCCTCACACACTCATCTACCATATCCCTCCACCTTCCCCTTGGCCTACCTCATCTCCTCCCTTCCTCAGATTCGCTCAGATATACTTTTTTCACCACTTGCTTGTCACTCTCATCTTAAATGTCAGGACCAACTTGCCTAGCCCGTGGCTCCTACGCTTCTCATGGGGTGACACAGGATTGGATGATGGATGGATGGATGGATGGATGGATGGATGGATGGATGGCTTGTTATCCATTCTCTCCACATGACAATACCATATCAATACACTCTCTTTGATGCTGGTGTCCACAGACTTCCTCACTCCACATCGTTCACAAATCACATTACAGTAATCCCTCTAATATCCGGACGCCCAATAACCGAACATCCCCACTAACCGAACCTTATCGTCCTGGGATCAAACATTCCCAAAATGGTCCGAAAATCCAAAAAAATTGGGAAAAAAATCGATTTTTTGCCCTCCGTAATTTGAACTTGCCGCGCGCGCCGCGTGAGAGCATTGTTTTGGTTCGTCATTCCTCCGACGTCCGATAGAGCGCCGCTGCATCCTCCCCACTTCCCGCCTGTCTCTCACCGCGACAAGACCTACGCTCTTCGCCATGGCTTGGGAAAAGTTAATGTGCAACACTTAAATTTAATGGAACATTATTTGGACTAAAGTGAACACTGTGAAAAGAACGGACTTCTGTGTGTTAGTGACTAAGTTCAGTGCAAGACTTCAGGAAGAGTGTAGTGCAAGTGCTTCAGGAAATCGTTCTTACTGTCAGAGTCCGAGAGGAGGTGGTTATTCATCGAGGTGGCCAGGGACTTGCTGTAAGTAGCCAAAATGTTTCATGTTGTACTATTTTCCATACTATATTTACCAGAATGTTTCATATTGTATTTTTTCCCATACTATACTTACCAGAAAGTGTCATACTGTACTTCTTTCCATACTAAACTTACCTCATGCATGTGCAGTAGGAATGTGTTTTTCAGAGTTCGGTTAGGTTCGGTTAGAGTCCATAAGTACCAGAATGTTTATTAATGTATGAACATACTTCTAAACCCACATTTTATGTGTCTATTGCATTTATTTCAGTCATTTATGTGCCTTATTGGTGTGATTTGGGTGTTAAATAGGTGCTATGCATGTCCGGAGGGAGTTGTATAGGTGTTTCTCTGTGTTAGGGTCCGTAAGTACAAGTCCATAAGCTGGGGCCCAATATCCGGACAAAACCAATATCCGAACCTACCGATGGCTCTATTGATCCGGATATTGGAGTGATTACTGTATTTCGTATCCTATCCGCTCTTTGTGCTCCAATATGTATATCATCGTCATCATCATCTGGACCTACTTTCCCACCGTAGGGCAGGGTGAGGAGTAACAGTGTCCAGACAGACTATATATATATACAGTACCGTCATGTCCAACACGCATTTGTCCAGCACGATTAGCGTCCAGCACGGAGAGCCAAAAATTAGTTTGACTTAATACAATTTAATTACTGTAACATGGGTGCGTTAGCATAACACGGACGGAGCTCCGAGAAGCTGTCGAAATCCACAGAGTTTGCCTCTAGCACGATCACCCCCAGTCCAACATGGTCATACTGGACGTTCCTGTGATGCTGACAGCCAATCAAAACTTCCGATCAAGTAGCCTCCCCCGCCCGTGATTGTGATGTTGCCTAGTTAAAAACACTTCTGCTGTCATGTGATGTTTAAATTTCTCCCGCCATAGCGCCACTCAGTCGCATAATTCGCATTGGATGGTGCTTTTTTCTCGCTTCATTTTCTGCCCTTGCTACTGCATTTTACCCTGCTCACGATGCCTAAGAAGCCTTCTGAGAACCCCAGGAAGCGGCTGCACCTCCCTCAGGCCACCAAGCTAGAAATCATCGAGAGGAAGAAGAAAGGGGAGAGGAATGTGGAAATCGCCAAGGCCTACGATGTGAATGAAGCCAGCGTGAGGACCATAATGAAAAACCAAGACAAGATCCTGGCAGCAGTGAAGGCTTACGGAGTGCTGGGACAGGCAGAAGCAGGACCTTCCATAGATGTGGACGAGGATAGTGATTCTGAGTGTGATTTCGAAGGATTTATGATGGAGGTTGAGGAGGGGCAGCAGCCATGGGGTGGTTGGGGTTTATTGCTCATGTAATGCCACTCAGGGATGAGTGAGGCTGGTCACTTTCATCTTAAATGTCAGGACCAACTTGCCTAGCCCTAGGCTTCTACACTCCTCTTGGGGCAACATAGGATTGGATGATGGATGGATGGATGGATGGTGACTCAACACTTAGTGACAAGCCAAATGGTTTCCTTTACACCAGGAAACCATTTACTACCACGGGTGGTAACCATTTAACCAAATTATGGCATCTGGTGATTTAGTGGGTAAGTATAGCACTCCAGTCGGATTAAGCCTGTGCAGGTTTATATCCACGGGGTGGTTGGGGTTTATTTGCCCACGTAGCCTAATGCCACTCAAGGATGAGTGATGCTGGTCACTCTCATCTCCAAAGTAAGGACGAACTTGCCTAGCCCCAGGCTCCTATGCTTCTCATGGGGCGGCATAGGATTGGATGATGGATTGATGGAATAGAGGGAGAAAGAAAATTACACAAGGCTGGCCCAGAATAGTGTTAAGTTCAGCAGTTCAAGAATATGAAAATGAATTAGCCAGTGGTTTGAGGTATTGTTACCCACAAGGTAATACTGTATTATGTCGATTCCCATTGGTAATGAAAATTATGACTTAAAAAAGTGTGAGGTGGTTGTGGTAGAGTAAAGGATTGATAACTAAATGGACCACATTTGATCCCTCACAGGAGTAGGAAACATTTTTAATTTGAATTTTGTCAGAAAGTGTTAATGAACTTTCATTACTGGTAGACTGCAGACTGAAGTTCCACATTTCTTGCAGTCCACTTTCCCCTATTTAGAAAATAGGGAGATAGGCTAGGGCCTTTTTTTTTTTTTTTTTTTTTTTTTTTAAGGCTCCAGCTTGATTGCATGCATCAGCATTGGTCACCCAGTGGTGACTGTTCACTCTGCTTGATCTCCGGAAGTCTGTCTATTCAGTCCCTTATCCCTGAAGTCACATTCTTTGACCTCGTCTCAGGTCTTTTTCACTCTGCCTCTCACAATTCTCCCTGTGCTTTGACAGTATCGCCACCAGCCCAAGATACCATCATTTTGTTTTATCTGCATTTACTCTCAAGCCCTTGTGCCCCATGCCATCTCTCCACTTCCTGAATCCTTCCCCTGCTCCGTCACCCAGTTGTATTGTGTTACTACTTGTGGAGGTCCCTCACTAACACTAACTATACCTTATAAGTGATATACAATAAGCTGGTAATGACAAAGCAAGTAGAATGGATTAAGAATTTGAATGTTTAAGTGATGAGTGAATGGATGTCCCATTTCATTGGGCAATGTTGGTACAGTAAGCATTCTTAGGTTCTCTTTCTTGTTTCTTAATTTCAACCTTATTCTAGGTGGTGGGTGAAGGTGCCATCAACCACTCACTTGATGTAGTGCTGCCTGTTTCTTCCATCATGTCAGTCATTCTTTTTCTATGTCTGTCCTTCGCTCTTCCTATTCCTCCCATTCTTTCTGTTACTGTTTATTACTCTTCTCTCCACTTCAGGTGGTTCTACATTGAGTAACAAGCAGAATAGTTTCCTGTAACTCAGGAGACTGTTTACAGTAGTGGATGGTAGCCATAAAACCAAGTAATGGGGTGATGTGGAGCCTACTATTGTGCCCCTGTTAGCTGGGTGGAGAGATACAAATGTGGCACCCACCCAGGAACCAACCTGCACATTAGTCCCCGCACTTTCCTGTGACGAGGCACTGTCAGCTGCGTGGGAACATTAGTTCACTGCATGGGATAGCCCTGCAGGGGCAGTTGCTTGCCTGTGGTTGATGGCTTTGCTCGATCAGACAGACAGATAACACAGCAACCCTCCACAATGTAATCTGGAAAATTATGGGCCTCATTATATTAATGATTGTACAAGGCATGCTGTTGGCATTTCTCCCACTTGTTTACTTTCCTTGTTTCTGGATTATACCACATCTCCTTCATGGGGGAGGGGGGAAGGTCAGGGTGATGACGAGAAGGAAGAGGATTAACCCACCGCGTCCTGTTGACGCATATATATGTCCACATGTTTTGTCACTGTCAGTCCTGTTGATGTATAGAAACGCGCATCAATTGCAAAGTCCCTAATTTGCACAATTTTCAATTTTCGCGTGTGATTTTTGGTACGTATACACGGGACACCTTCCTTTACAAGATGCCAGGCAGGGACAATGCCTTACCCCGCATGACCCCCCCCCCATCCCGCCCGCATGCCATTGTCTCGGCAATTCATGTGTCACCAGTGACCTGGCCAGTAAAGACATGTCATGCCACGGTACAAAATTCAGGGCCAGAGTGATTCCCCAATTGATGACAATGTGGAGAACAAAGTTTACATAGCATTAGAGGAAGAAACAGTCTGAATTGATGATAAGGTAATGTTGCCAAAAAAGGTCAGGTATGTTGATGTGTTTGGTGAGTGAAACAATGCGTATATTGCCTATATTACTGTGTGAAAACCAGTATACTCTTGTACTACATATAAATTTGTACCAAATAAATAAAGAAATACTGTTTATGAGTGGTGTGGAATAGTTACCCACCCATAGAACTCGTTTTCCTTGGAACCAGCCTGATAGAAAACCTAGTAAGGGAAGGGGAACTGATACCTGTATCGAGTATTTTATACCTCAGGTGAGCGATTTCTCTATGAATTTTCGATGTTTCTCACCAAAAGCGGAGGTTTGAGCCAAAAAATTTTTTTTCCAAAATTGGTCGGGATTGGGGGAAGTCAGTGGTGGAAAAACGGTCGGGACAGGGCAGGTTAAAGGATGAAGGGAATGACTACTGTACTTAATTCTAACAAATTGCCTCATACAGGGTAAAGGTGAGAAGGAGCACATCCGTCGGCCAATGAACGCCTTCATGATCTTCAGCAAGCGTCATCGTCCCCTGGTCCACCAGCGTTACCCCAACCAGGATAACCGCACAGTCTCTAAGATCCTTGGCGAGTGGTGGTATGCCCTTGGACCGGATGAGAAGCACAAATATCACAGTCTTGCCTCAGAGGTATGAAGAATGATGTATTAAGGGAAAGTAAAAGTTGAATAGAATGGCATAGTAAGGTGAGGGAACTTGACAGAATGTGAGGATGCAATAACATGGTCTCTACTATCCTTGGCAGGTGGTCTTTAGATTGAATGAAAAGCACTGATACCTCTACCGTAGTCTTGCCTCACATGTGAAGTGTATGTTAGCCCTTTGATTGCTAGGATCTTTCTTGACTGAACAAAATAGTCTTGTTAACCAGAATTTAATTCCTAGAGATACCAGTAACAAAGAAAGGGGATGCATGAGATACTTTCTGAAGCTTTTGACTGCTAGGATACCATATTTCTTGGTTGAACAAAATCATCTGGGTTAGTGTAAATAAATTTCTTGGTGTACCTGCAATACCAAAAGGGTCAAAGAATGTGGACGTTGAATAAAATGGCATTGTAAAGTGAGGAAATCTGGTATTACAGTATCCTTTTTGAGCACCTGGGAATGACTGAATGTGGTGTGTTGGGTGAAAATTTTTGCACAAAATAATGGAGGCTCTGGGCAGTCAAGATATCTCTGGATGTGTAAGTGCACATACCTGTTGGAGACCACTGACATTGTTTTTTAAAACCATCAATCTCCCATTAAATGCTGTTAATTTTCTCATCTTCAATCCCCTGTACACTTTGCCAGATCAAAGAACATCACTACCGAACACACCCAGACTGGAAATGGTGTAGTAAAGATCGACGTAAGTCGTCTACTAGTTCGAACAAGGGTGATGGTCCTCCATACACCCCCGGAGAACACTTACCCCTCACTCCAGGTGGTCCCAACACCCCAGCTGCCACCACTTCTTGTGGGCCACCGTTAACACCCTCTGGCACAACTTGTGGACCGCCACTTACTCCACAAGACACCAGCAACACAAGAACAATTCAAGTGTCAGCAGGAGGCACTCAGGTCACTATAACACATCCTACAATTTCCACCAGTAATAACATGGTAAGTGTTTTTAATAAAATACAGGTATTGTCCCACTGAATCTAAGAGCATCTGTCATGTTATTCTTGCTATCTCCTGACAGTTTTATTCAACTTAGGATATACTTTAGAAAGGGAGGAGTTACATGCTGTCTTATTATTTCCCTTTAGTATGAAAGGTCTTTCCTAAATTGAATAGGGTAAAATGGGGTAATTTCATTGCGTGTAATTTCGCTGCGACGTCAATAATTCCAATTCAGAGGCCCATAGCTCCCAGTCAATTGCATGAATTTGGCTTATGTTGGGCTTAGGTTTTAGAGGAATGCTGACCTAACAAGATCATGTGAAGTTTTGATCCATCGTGAAAAAAAAAAATGGTGTTGGAGAAATTAAATTTTTTACCAAAATATTTCAGCATTTACTGCATCAATAAGAACTGGAAAAAAAAAAAAACTGTACACCCATTATTTACATGTTTAAGGTTAAAAATGGTTGAGAACTGTTTGTGTTCACACACACACACACACACACACACACACACACACACACACACACACACACACACACACACACACACACAATAAAACAGTACCCTGCCATGCATTTGTGCCCTGGGAGAGCCCTTGGACAACTTACCAACCATGATACTATCGGTAAAACCAGGGCTGTGGAGTCGGTACCCAAAACACGCGACTCTGACTTCGACCTCAAACTCCTTGATTTCTTGTGTGTCTGACTTCGACTCCGACCCCTTAGACCAGTGGTTCTTAAAATTTTTCAGCCCTGATATCCCCAGTTTCAATCGCGATTCAGGCCGATACCCCCTCTCTAATATTGTTACTCTTTCCACTTTCGATTTCCCGTAAATAAAAGAGTGAGAATGGCAGTGAAAAAAAAATTGAATTCTATAGATTCTTTTATTTATATTTGCAACAAAATAACGTTCATACACAGATTAGTTAGTTGTAGGTACGATGCATAAGGTTTTTTTTTTTTTTTTTTTTTTTTTTTTGCCCCCAAGATACCTTTCTGGATATCCCCAAGAAACCATTTTGATACCCCCTGGGGGTATCAAGGCACTACTTTAAGAATGCCTGCCTTAGTCTTTCTCTGAAATAAATCTGCCATGATGGGTATTCACTGACTTGCACATGCCCAAAATTCCCACCTCACAGCTTACAGGCAGTGGCAGACACCTCCATGTCACTTTATACCATAATGACTTTGTTCCTAATACTATCGTATTAAAGAAACTCACCTCTAGGTTCCAGAATCAAGAAATTTTCCAGACACGTTCACTCAATGGGAAATCTTCTGCTCGTGGTGTCTGTTTACATTCTGTTCTTGTCGTTCTCTTGACAGGTGGCAGCACCCATGTTTATGTTCAGCATAAATGAAGAACAGGAGAAAAATAAGTCCTAAATAAAATGTGGAAAATAAGAGAAAAGAAACAAAGAACTGCAGCAGCAACAAGATATAAAACCAAAGGAGCTGTCATTTGTAATAGCTGCATATTACATCATCATCATGTTTAAAATATCTTCACTGATGGTCGGAGTCGGAATCGGGACTTTTTTATCGACTCTGACTCCAGCATCACCATAATTGCTTCCAACTCTGACTCCACAGCCATGAGTGAAACAGTGATGAATGGCAGCAACGCAAAGTTCGCCCAGCACATGGCATAGGCCCCACTGTGTGGTAACTTAGGCTACCCAGGCCTTGTTATGACCAGTTGTGTATGGTCCAGTATGTAGTGTGGTATTGTAACAATAATAGCAATAAATATTATAACAATAGTAACAACAAATAGGTCGCGGCGAAATTGCCCCCTCGGGAGGGGGGGTAATTTCTCTGCAAGACTTTTTTCTTTTCCGAAAATCTGTGGCATGAGCCAAAATTATTTTTTTTACAAAAATGATTATACAGTAGGTGTCTTTAGCAGACTGAATGTATAGATAAAGCAATACAAGTGTCAATATTCCATATGTCGCAGTTTATATTTAGCAAAAACCACTGTTCACGATGAAATTACCCTGATTTACTCCAATGTAATTTGGTAGCAGGAAAACTAGATAAAAACAATGTCAGGCAGATTTAAAGGGTTACTGTGTATCAGATATGTACCAGCCTTGCTCTTTTTCTCACACATTCAGCAGTATAATGAGTACAATAGGAATTTGAATGCATATTGGGATTGCTTAGTTAGGAATGCTAAAGCAGTGTGTAGTGTGGCAAGAGTAACAACAAAGAAGAAAAGTACGGCATGGTGGATGAAGAGGTTAAGAGAACATTGGAGGAAATGAGGAAGAAATGGCTAGAGTGGATGCAGGACAGGGGAAATAAGAAGTGAATACAGTATATTGAGAGCAAGAAGCATGTAAAGAGACTTCTGAAGAGGAAAAAGGAGGTAAATGACGATCTAGGAAGAAAAATGAATGCAAATTACTCTGAAAATAGGAAGTTTTTCTGCAAAGAGATGTGGAAATGTAGAAGTGAGAGTGGAAAGAAATATTAAAGTGAGAAGGATTTAGTAGTAGGTTATTAACCCTTGGGCATGAAGTAAGGAGCAGATGTTAAGAATATTTTGAAAGTCTGATGAATGGGAATGGAGAGAGCAAAGTGACTGTTAACATGATTGGTTTGGGGGATGTACAGAGAAGGAATGCAGTGCCAGGAAACGTGACAATGCAGAGGTGAAGAATACTGTGAAGCGGCTGAAAAATGGGAAAGCAGCTAAGATTGATGAGGTGTATGCAGAGTGTAGAGAGCAGAATAAAGTTCTTGTTGGAGATATTTAAGAAGGCATGGATAAGTGAAACTTTGCCTGTAGAGTGGAAAAAGGCAGTGATTGTACCCCTGTACAAATATAAAGGTGAGTAAAGTGAGCGCAAGAATAATCATGGCATAAGTCTGTTGAGTATTGTAGGGAAGGTATATGGAAGAATTATTATAGAGAAAGTAAGAGAGATATCAGAAGTCCTTGTGAGTGACGAACATGGTGCCTTTATGAGTGACAGAGTACCTGTATGTGTGGATCAAATAACTGCAGTGAGACAGAGAGTGGATAAGGCTTGTTAGAAGGACTATAAGGTGTTTATGGCATTTATGGATCTGGAAAAAGCATACAACAAAGTAGGCAGAGAAGGATTATGGAAGATTTGGTGCTTGTATGGTGTAGATGGTAAGCTACTAGGTGCCATCAAGAGCTTTTATGTTGGTAGAGCGGCATGTGTAAGGGTAAATGGGCATCTCAGTGAATGGTTCTCGATCAGTGTGGGTGTGCGACGAGGTTGTGTGATGTTCCCATGGCTGCTCAATACATTTATGGATGGGGTGATGAGAGAAGTAAAAACATGAGTAATGGAGAGAAGGATGGTGTTGGTAATGAATGGTGATGGATGGAATATCTCAAATTTGTTGAATGCTTGTGACACAGTGATACTTACAAATACCGGAAAAGAGCTTGGTCGACTAGTGCAGAGTTTTGTAGATGTCTGTGAGCGTCATGCCTTGAGAGTACATGTAGAAAAGAGTAAATTGGTGGTTATTGAGAGAGAAGGTGACTCCCAGTGTGATGTTACAGTGAATGGAGAGAGACTGGAATTGGTGAGAGAATTCAAATACCTGGGTACAGTGATAGAAAAGAGAGGAAAATATGCAAAAGAAGTGGAAAGTAGAGTGACACAAGGAAGGAAAGTAGCTGGTGCAATGAAGGCCTTGATAATAAACAGAGGCTTGAGTGTTGCAGCTGCACGAGGCTTACATGAAGGAGTGTTGGTGCCAACTGTAACGTAAGGATGTGAGACTATGGTGTGTCATGAAAATGAAAAGAGTAAGAGCAGCTGAGGTGGGACTGCTGAAGAATGTATGTGAAGTACAGAGAGTGGATAGGATATGGAATAAAGTGATTTGTGAAAGATGTGGAGTGAGGAAGTCTGTGGCCACTAGAAGTGAAGGGAGTGTACTGAGATGGTATGGTCATGTGGAGAGAATGGATAACAATAGAGTGGTGAAAAAGGTATATCTGAACAAATTTGGAAGAGGGAGGAGGTGAAGTAGGTCAGGAAGAAGGTGGAGGGATATGGTGGATGAGAAGAAGGTGGAGGGATCTAGTGGATGAGTGTGTAAGGAAGAGAGAGATGGACGTTGGTGAGGCTAGGGAACTGACAAGAGATTGAGCTGGCTGGATGAATTTTGTGCAGAGAAGTGCATGACGAGGGATTTAGCACCCATTTTTAACTTGACGGCATTTGGATTGGCTCAGTCGGATAGGTATATGTGAAGTTACAGAACATGGTGAAATCTGGGGGGCCTATTGGATGGAGCTGGGATTTCTAGGGCTTGAATGATGAGTGAATGGAAGCCATTGAAGTGGGCAAACTGTGGCTGTCTGGACTTTGCTACTCTTCACCCTGCCCTAGGGTGGGAAAGGAGGTCCAGATAATGATGCTGTACTTTCTAGCAAAATTATTGATCTAGGTCTTTGTTTCATTATTTTACCCCTGTTATTATATATTCATTTTTTATTTTAATTTATTATTATTATTTTTTTATCATTTCAGGTCAACAAGCAATTTGTAGTACCGACAAATGGGTCTGGTGCAAGGCGGGACACAGTGGGGTCAGAAGTATCAGATGATGATGCCAAGATGGTAATCTGTGAAGATAGGCAAACAGAATTACATCTTGATTCAGCCAAGACAGGTCTGTTATATCAGCTGCTAAGTTGTTGTGTGTGACATATCCAGCTTCATATAAAAATAAGTCATCACCATCCTCATCCAGACTGTAATGGAGAAGAAGATTAATTTTGCCACTGATGGTCCTTTCTATGACAACATTTTAATCTAGTTTTCATTCAGATTTGAAAACTATTTTTTTTTTCTTTTTACACTAGCAATTCTGTTTGTACTCCAGCCTTCTAAAACAGTGACCAATTTTTGTCTGCTGTGGGTACCTGTCATATACTATATATATATATATATATATATATATATATATAGATAGATAGATAGAGATAGATAGCTAGATTGATAGATATATGTACATGTGCTCGTGGGCCCTTCGGGCCCCTTGCACTTGCTCCTGCAGAGAGCTGTCACACTGCTTTATTATATTTTAGTTGTAGTTGTGAGCAAAATCTTCTACGATGATCCTATGCTGGGCGCCGGGAGAGGCATTTTTTGGTCAAAATGTGATCGCTCATTAAATATAGTAAAAGTTTTTCAATCATGATGGGACCAAATTTTTTCACATAAGTGAATTTTTTGCAATATTGGTGCAATTTTTTTTTTGCCAATATTGGTGCGATTTGATTGTGTAGTTTTGGCTGCCCAAAATACACACACACACACACACACACACACACACACACACACACACACACACACACACACACACACACACACACACACACACACACTGCTCGCTGGTGCAGTGGTAACGTTCCCGCTTGCCAACTGGTGGACGGGAGTTCGCCCTTTGCTCAGGTTGTGAAAAGTTTCACTGACGAAGTGGGTGGTTACTGTCCCCCTTGAGCAAGGGGACGGGTGTGTGCGTGTGTGAAGGTCACAGCCTTGCCCTTAGATCGGACTATATGAGCTTTCAGCTCCCTTCCGGGAGGGTAAAAGCTGACGATCACGACCATCAAGTGATCCTGACCGACCCGGTGAATTACACACACACACGGCTAGTGCTATAGTATATTAGAGAGAGAGATAGATAGATAGATAAATATATATATATATATGTATATGGTGGTGACCATCATCCACTCGCTTGATGTAGTGCTGCCTACTTCTTCCTTATCCTTTATCATTCATTCTCTGTGCCTGCCCTCCTCTCTTCCTATTTCTCCCATCTTTCCTGTCACTTTTTATTGCTTTTCTTTCCTTTTCTGGTGGCTTTACACTGAGTGACAAGCCAAATGGTTTCCTGTAAGCCAAGAAACCATTTACAATGCTTTGTGGTAACCATATAACCAAACCATATATGCTCCCAACATGTCAGCAAGTGGATTGGTGGAGGGTTAGTATAAAACAAATAACTCAAAGTCAAATGGCCACCCCTTATGGGATTATGGTGTCTGGCAATAGATATATCTATTTATTTATCTGTCTATCTATCTATTGCCAGACGCCTCAATCTTGTTCGAGGTGGCCACAAACAAATCGCCTCCACGTCGCCTTGTCCCCCACTATTTCACTGCCCTGCTCCCAACTCACACCCCTCAGGGAGTATATATATATATATATATATATATATATATATATATATATATATATGTATGTATGTATACTCCCTGGTTGATCTGAAAAGTATTTTTTTATATGCTGCCAATTTTTAATCCAACCTTCTAAAACAGTGACCAGTTTTTGTCTGCCTTGGGTACCTGTCATAAACTGTATATATATATATATATATATATATATATATATATATATATATATATCTATCTATTGCCAGACGCCTCAATCCCGTTTGGGGTGGCCACAAACAAATCGCCTCCAAGTCGCCCTGTCCCCCGCCATTTCACTGCCCTGCTCCCATCTCACACCCCCCTCTCTCATATACCTCTCCACCCCATCCCTCCATCTCATCCTCGGCCTCCCCCTCCCTCTTCCCCCCTCCACCTCACTCACATACACTCTCTTCGTCAGTCTTTCACCCTCCATCCTCTCCACATTGCCAAACCACCTCAGTGTGTTCCTCATAACGCTTCCTATCACATCCACATCCACACCACAACTCTCCTTTATATTCTCATTCGTCAGCCTGTCTCTCCACGTGACTCCACAGGCTCTTCTTAAATAACTCATTTCCACTGCTCTCACTCTTGACTTGTGTCCTTCCAACAATGTCCAAGCTTCACTTCCGTACGTTAGAGTTGGTATCACAATACTGTCATGTAGTAACTTTTTCACTTCCATGCTCACTTCCCTGTTTCTTATCAATGCTTTCAAGGAACCAGCAACCTTTCTTCCCTGCTGTACCCTTTCAAGCACTTCACCCTCCAAACCTCCATCCTTACTCATCACACTACCCAAATACTTAAACGTACTCACATTTTCCAATTCCTCACCATCCAACCTCGCTGTACATTCACTAACTTCACCTCTCTCAAAGACCATCACTTTACTCTTCCCTACATTCACCTTTAGGTTCTGTTTCTTACACACTCTTTCAAACTCATCCACCAAGCCTTTCAGTTCCCCTTCGTCTTCACTCAACAACACAGTATCATCTGCAAACAACAGTACAGGGAGTTTCCAAACACTATCCTCTCTCACCAGGGCCACTCCAACATCCACTACCCTACCTTGTACCTCTTTTATTACCCCATCCATGTACAGATTGAACAACCATGGAGACATGACACATCCTTGTTTCAAACCAACTTTCAAAGAGAAAAATTCACTTAGTTCACCATCCACACGCACTGCAGCCTTCGCACCATCGTACATACTCTTCACAGCATTCAACAACTTCCCATCTACTCCATATATTCTTAACAACTTCTTTCCCTTCTCTAGAAACTTTTCCACTAAAGATCTAAGAATGAATATCTGATCTACACAACCTCTTCCCTTCCTAAAGCCTCCCTGTTCTTCTCCAACTAATTTCTCTGTTCTTTCTCTAACTCTGTCTATAAGTATCCTACCATACACTTTTCCTATAATATACTAAGAAGACAAATGCCACTGTGATTACCACACACTTCTTTTTCCCCTTTTCCTTTGTACAAGGGAATAATTATACCTGACTTCCAATCCTCCGGGACTCTACCTTCCTCCCAGGCCAATCTGCACATCTTCCACATCCATTCTACTACTATCTCTCCCCCATGCTTCAGCATTTCACCACACACTCCATCAATTCCTGGGGCTTTCCCCGATTTAACTTTCTTCATTGCTTCCACAACTTCTATCCTACTGATTTCTTCCTGTCTTCTCACCTCCCTCCTTCTCCCAGCCATTCCCCAGCCACTTATACTCGCATTACTTCCATCCTCTACGTTCAACAATTCCTTAAAGTGTTCTCTCCATCTGCTCACTTTTTCTCCCTTCTCCACTAGTAATCTACCATTTTTATCTTTCACTCCCCTGCTAACTTCACTTCCACCCTGTCTTACTCTTTTCACTTCTCTCCAGAACATTTTCTTACAGTCCCTCCACTTTACACTCAAATTCCTTCCAAATTCCTCATCCACTCTCTTCTTACTCTCTCTTACTAATCTTTTCACCTCTCTCTTTCTTTCCACATATAACTCTCTCTTCCGCCTCTCAACTTCTTCCACGCCCCTATTTCTTATCCATTCATTGTATGCTTTCTTCTTTTGTGCCACAGCCTGTTTCACCTCTTCAGTCCACCACGCTGTTCCTTGCACCCCCCTCCGTCTTCTCTTCCTTCCACACACCACATCACATGCTGCACATATTTCTTCTGTAAATATTCTACACACACCTTCCACGTCTCCCATCTGCTCCAGTCGTTCCTCCACTTCTCTCTTATACTCTGCCTTTTTCTCATCCTCTTGTAACCTCTCCACTCTCCTTGCAACTACTCCTTCCTCTCGTCTTTCCCTTCTTCTATTCCTCCATCTTACTTGCATCCTAATTCTAGCCACCACCAAGTAGTGGTCAGAAAGTCCGCTCCCCCAACCTCTATACACTCTTGCATCCTTTACACATCTTCGCATCCTTTCATCCACACACACATAATCAGTCATTGCCTTCCTTTCATTCAGTTCACCACCCACCCTTCTCATCACTCGCCATGTATACCTGTGGATCATTTTATGCCTGAAGAGGGTATTGGCTATCACCAACCCCCTCCCAGCACAAATGTCCACTAACGCACTCCCATGCTCATCTATCTCAGCAGGCACACCCCACTCACCAACTATTCCATCCACCTTCACATTACCAACTTTACCATTCATATCACCAATCAAAAACACTCTCTCATTCCTTCCAAACTTTTCCATGCACACTTCCACATTTGTCCAGAACTCTTCTCTCACTCTTCTAGCACGATCTTGCGTTGGCGCATACACACACACAATCGCCCACATTTGTTTTCCAACTTTCAACTTTACCCACACAATCCTTGACCCAACTGATCCATACTGTCTTATGCTCTTCTTCCATCTTTTACTCACAACTATACGTATATATATATATATATATATATATATATATATATATATATATACACCTGTATGTATACACACACACTCCCTGGTTGAACGATGCAATTGGTTAAAACGCATCGCTAGGCAGGATATTGTATCTCGGGGTAGATTTAACATTCAGAGTATAGGGATGCGTTTTTTAGCCTTGGGTTTCCTCCCCTACCAAGTCCTAAACCCACGCAAATGAGTTCAAAAACAAGTTTCTAGCTATCATTAATCCCCAAATAGCCTTAAAACAAGGTAAAGTAAGCCTAAAATCAGTTTCAAACTCACCTAAACCCCCCAAAAATCTGAAAATGATCAAATATAAGTCTGGAAAAAAATCCAGCTCAGTAAACTGTACCCTAAAATGACAAAGTTCACCCCATCTACGACTAAAAACAGTTTATAAATCAACCTAAACACAAAATTTAAATTTAAAATATCATCAAAATCAGTACAAAAAATCTACACCCATTGTTAAACCAGGGTTTGGCCATCGTTAGGTGGGGTATGGTGGTATTTTTACCCCCATTGCTAAACCAGGGTATCGCATCTAAGGGTATCATATCTCGGGGTATACCTCTCTGTGTGTGTGTGTATTTAGATATATATATATATATATATATATATATATATATATACCGTCTATATATATATATATATATATATATATATACAGTATATATATATATATATATATATATATATATATATATATACATATATATATATATATATATACACACTCAATAGAACCTTCTTATCCACAGAATTTGCATCCGCGGATTTAAGTTTCCGGGGATCGAACTTATTTTGATGCTGTACTGTACTTTGTAACTTAATTTGAAATTGGTGTGCAACTCGCACTTCTTTTGCAGCTACAGTTAGCATACCCGGACCCACGGGTATTCCCTTCACTCCACCAGTCTTATTGTAAACACAAATCAGTTTGTTACTTACATCGTTGTCGCCCTTCTCGTGTTTACAGCTCTACTGTAATTCATTGTATAAGTGAAAAATGGCTCCCAAGGAACAAGTAAAGGATAAATGCAATCCTTCTAAGCCAAAGAGAGAACTTAAGGTGTTATCTGGTGTCCTGTCAGAAGGGTCAGACTACAGTAGACTCACAGCTTACCTACGGTGCCACCACACATCTCGTCGCCTCACCACATCGGCACTGTAGGAACTGCACTACAATCATCGTTGTCATCATACAGCAATCATTGTCATCTATACAGCAGTCATCATCATCATACAGCATTCGTCATCATTGTACAGAGGTTATGAAGAGAACACACAGTCTTTTGGTGAGGGTTAATATGTATTTGTAATATTTTGAAGTATGTTTTTATTTTTTCAGGGATGTGCTTAGCTTATCTGGAAATAATATGCCATTTTGTGATGATGACTTGAGCATCTGCGGAATTTGCCTTCCACGGAGGTCTCTGGAGCCTAACCCCCGCGGATAACTAGGGTCTACTGTATATATGTGTGTGTGTGTGTGTATATTTCTGCATATATGCAGTAGTCCCTTAATTATCCAGACGTGCTGATTATCCGGATACTGGGCCTTGGCTCTATTAAACCCGTATCCAAATTTACCTGCTAATATCCGGACGTAAAAGTCCTGAGAACCTCGGCCAGCCAGCCGACATGTTCAGATGTTTGGTACTGCGGCCGCTGGGCTTTAGCCGTGAGTGGGAAATAATCCGTAACCCACAAACTGAGCTATTATGTGTGTCCTCCCCTGTACTGCATGGTCAAAGTCGCACACTGGTCCGATCACTTCCTACGAACTTCCTGTGTGCGAGTAATACTGAACGTAATCCACAAGCAGTGTCAAAATGTCCGTACACATCCCCACCGAATGTCCACGGTCATGCTGCCCCTGGGATTACCCTTCCCAACTGCCACCATGCGTCTAACAGACTGCAAGCCATAAGTCAGGCGATAGCACATGTCTGCTTCTTCACCGGACGTCAAAAGTTGCCTGGTCACCAGGAGCTATATTTCCCAACCACCAACGTGCGCTTGTAAGACAGACCACAAGCCACAAGTCAGGTGAAAGCGCCTATCCGCCTCTTGACAGAAGGGTGAAAATCTGCCCACAGCCTCGCATCTCCGCCCCCCTCCCGTTCCCTCTCCATACCTTCCCGGCTCCCCACTCACTCCCTTAGTCCCTACCCTCCTGCGTGGTGATAACACTGACTTGTGAGTTTTTAAATTTTTTAGTGATTTATTCTAATACTATTGGTTGTATCGAAATTCTGCAAAATCCACGGGAAAGCTCATGAAATTCAGTATCTAGATATATGCTTAACTCTTGGAAGGTGCTGGCAAGATTTTGCATTAGGATGGTGGGAAGTTATATGAAGGTAAGTTTTACTCCTGAACGCTTTATTCTCACTGCATTTCTTTACTTTTACCTATCAGTTGTATGTGTTTTTATTAGCTTATCTTTTAAACACCAAGCGAAGATGATGATATACCATTTATACCAAAATAACCAATTTCAGTGGCATACAGGTATTTGGGTGGTGAATTTTTTTAAAGCCCAGGGAACAATCTCATGTCACTGATAACTGATTTTCAAACTGTCTTCAGTTTTTTTGTGTGGATTTTTGTTATTTATGTATTGTTTTCTTGATGTTTAGTATTGTGGATAATCCTGTGTGTGTTTTGATGTCTAGATATGGCAGAATGACCTGAAAACAGTGCCTAAAGTAGGAGGGGTACTGTACCTACAGTACTTTATAGATAGGGTGCTTTAGGTTTTCAGTGATTTTATTTTCATGGTTTTCTTGGTGTTTAGCATTACTTTGGATATTTCTATGTATGTTTTCATGTCTAAATATGGCAGATTGACCTGAAAACAGTGCCAAAATAAGCATAGGTACTGTACAAATAGGGTAGGTATAGGTTTGAGGTTGGGAATAGGTAGGGTCTGAGTATAGTAGGGGAATAGTGTTCGTTATCTGGATGTTGCCACTACTCGGACATGCCTTCGTGTCTTTTATATCCGAATAAACGAATGATTCCTGTATATATACGGTATATACTGTATATATACAGTATATACTGTATATATATATATATATATATATATATATATATATATATATGTGGAAAGGATGGAGGGTGAAAGACACTGTATATATACTGTATATATATGTATGTGGGGAGGATGGAGGGTGAAAGACTGACGAAGAGAGTGTATGTGAGTGAGGTGGAGGGGGGAAGAGGGAGGGAGAGGCCGAGGATGAGATGGAGGGATGGGGTGGAGAGGTATATGAGAGAGGGGGGTGTGAGTTGGGAGCAGGGCAGTGAAATGGCGGGGGACAGGGCGACTTGGAGGCGATTTGTTTGTGGCCACCCCAAACGGGATTGAGGCGTCCGGCAATAGATAGATAGATAGATAGATATATATATATATATATACAGTATATCATCATCATCATCATCATCATCAGCCATTTGAGTGTCCACTGCAGGACTGGCCTATTCCTACTGAAGTGGGGACGATACAGCCAGTGTATCTCTACCAAGTGGCTTAGGCTGTCTGGTAGAGATTGTATGTAGGGTGAGAGGTGCTTGTACATGTAATTGTTGTGTTGCAGTGGCTTTGGATGTGTGTAGTCTGTGAACCAAATGTAATCGGCCCGTGCAAGCCAACTGGGTGCAAGCATACTTTATAGTATGCGACACTGGTTCAACCACAGCACCCCTTATGTCCGCCAAGCAGTACGTGGCCAGAAGAATACTCCCAAAGTTTATTACCCTGGTGGGGCGCGAACCCTCATTCTTCAGTGTACGAAAACGCACACTTTACCACTGTACCACAGAGGCTCTATATATATATATACTGTATATATATCCATCCATCCATCCTTCATCTAATCCTACATTGCCCCATGAGGAGCGTAGGAGCCCAGGGCTAGGCAGTTGGTCCTGACATTTAAGATGAGAGTGATCAGCTGCCTAGCCCCGGGCTCCTACGTTCCTCATGGGGCAATGTAGGATTGGATGATGGATGGATGGATATATATATATATATATATATATATATATATGTGTGTGTGTGTGTGTGTGTGTGTGTGTGTGTATGTATGTATGTATGTATGTACAGTATATTATATACGTATACAGTATATATATCTGTACATATCTCAACGTATCTATGTATACGTTCATATGTAAAATCAGCAGACCCTTAATGTACGCAGGAGCATAGAAAGATAGACCTAGACGCAGCCCAGTAAACAGTTACACGGTATTAAAGTATAGTACTGGTTTTCTTGTTACTGAATGTTACTTTCTCTCTTGCCATTATTAGTCTTCACAGTCCAATCTTGTAACTGATACATGTTGTGTATTTATTTATTTATTAGCTGCTTTTGTGGTAGGTGAGGGTGCTCACCATCCACTCACTCAATGTAATGCTTCTCTTGGGTGTCTGCCCTTTCCTCTCCTCCATCCCTCTTTCCTTCCATCCTCTTCTGTCTTTCTTTCCTTCATTCTTTCCTCGTTTCTCTGCCCAAGGGTGACTTTACACTCCCGCTTCCATCTTTCTTTCCTTCATTCTTTCCTCTTCCTTCTGCCTGTGGGTGACTCTACACTGAGTGACAAGCCAAATAGTTTCCTGTGTACCAGGAAGCTATTTACTACGCTGGATGGTAACCATATAACCAAATTTTGGCACCTGGTTGTTTAGTGGGTAAATATGGCGCTCCAGTTGGATTGAGCCGTTGTAGGTTTATATCCAAGGGGTGGTTGGGGTTATTGCCCATGTGATGCCACTCAGGGATGAGTTGGACTGGTCACTGTCATCTTAAATGTCAGGACCAACTTGCCTAGCCCCGGGCTCTTATGCTCCTCATGGGGCGACATAGGATTGGATGATGAATGAATGAATACTGCTGTGTTATATAGTGCATTCAAGGTACACAAAGTGAAGAATTGTTAGATGAAGAGACACTTGCTGAGTCTCAGAAATGGGGGGAGGGGATCTAGCCACCATTATTTTCATCGTTGTAGCATCAGTATGAATTGTAGATGAATGACAAAACAGTCACCAGTACCATACATTTGAGAACCGTTTTCCAGTATAGGTCAGCTGCTGTATTGTATGATTGGGTTACATTTATGGAAAACCGATCAGATAACAGTTAGCCATAATTGTTGTGGCCGTTATAACTTGGGTTCAGTGAGGATATTTTTTGCCAGTGGTCAACCTCCGAACATAAATCCAAAAATAAGCTTCCAACTCACACTTCACTGCACCTCACTTGCCACTGTAAATCCAACACCATGCTGTTAGTGAATCACAGACAGTGCACAGTAACGATTGTGATGGCCGAGTGATGGGAAGACATGCAAGAGATTATGATGTAACTTGATGCATGCAGAGAAAGAGAAGATTGCACATGAGGAGCATCTGTGGGTGACTGAGTACGTAAGGTTGGTGGGAGAGGCCACACCTGCATAACATTTTGATTCATATATTATAGCTATGACTCAAAATGGGATTTTGCTTCGATATTGTACATTCCGTGGCCATCATGGAACAGATAAATGGCTGTTAGCTTGTGCGTTGGCAACTGCTGAGGCTTTGTAGAGGATCATGGCAATTGTATAAGTTAACAATGCTTGGTTGGATAGTGAGAGGGGGTCTTAAATCTTTAATATTGGAGAAATGAATGGTTGGTTAGTGGTCGATCATGTAGCAAGACTGACCTGTGTATTCTACTCCTGCTCTAATAATTTTATGTTTATAATCATGTCCTCTCAATTCCAGATGGAGGAAGTGAGATGGATTTAGCATGCAAAGAACGTGTTGGTGACTCTGACTCAGAGACACAAAGTGACACAGAGGTCGGCGAACGTTCACATCCTGGACCTTACTCACCTTCCACTGATATCAAATTTAAACCTAAGGCTGTCAAGGGCAGGTGAGTTATGCATGAAGAGAAATTAACTCCTTTATAATGTTAATATTGCAGGTATTATTATTCAGCAAAGGAAAAAAGTGGGATAGCTTAAGTGCATTGAACATTCATAAAGCCTTTCACTATGAGAGGTCTATCATAGGTTAAATAAACTTTTCTGGTAACCATCCATTCAATCGATGTAGTCCTGCCCTCGGGTGACTGCCCTTTCCTCTCTTCCTTCCATCCTTCCTCTTCTGTCTTTATTCTTTCCTCTTCCCTCTGTCTAAGGGTGACCCTACACTGAGTGGCAAGCAAAATGGTTTCCTGTACACCAGGAAACCATTTACTATGCTGGGAGGTTATCATATAACCAAATTATGGCGTCTGGTTGTTTATTGGGTAATTAAGGTGCTCCAGTCAGATTGAGCCTGTGTTGGTTTATATCCATGGGGAGCTTGGAGTTTATTGCTCTCATAATGTCACTCAGGGATGAGTGAATGGTCACTTTTATCTTAAATGTCAGAACCAACTTGCCTAGCCCCAGGCTCCTTCGCTCCTCATGGGGCAACACAGGTTTAGGTGATGTATATATGGTACAGTAACAGCAAGAACAAAATATAAAGATATGTCACCACTCATCAGATTGAAAGGGTTAAGTGGGAAACAGAATGGAAAGAAAAGGGGAAGTAAAAAGTGCGTAAGTTGGAGAGCTGTGCAGTACATTAAGCCCTCATCCCATCTCAGCTTTATTTTACATTCTTTTTTGGTGTTTATTCTTCAGGAAAGTATTGAAAAAAAATGCAAATTGGAGTTCATATTAGAGTTCCAGTGCTACTTATGAAGCTGATGTTTCTCCCACTTTACAGTGCCTAGTTAGGGTATGTAAAAAAAAAAAAAAATGAAAGAAAGAAAAAGATTATTTTGGAACAATTAACTAACTTCCATTGAGGACTGATGTTACATTCTGCTTCTCTCATCCCAGGCCCACCATGTCGACGGAGGAGGTAGTAACACTGTATGGCCCGGCTGGCTCATCTGCACAGTTTGGGGCTGACCAGCTTAACACTCCTGGCAAGCCAGCCCCACTCCACCTGCCATCAACACCCACACTACATATCCCACCCAATTCTTCTCTGCAGTCCACTGGCAGTGCCTTCAGGTAATTTATTGGATCCATGATGGATGTAAATCTTTAATTTAGACTGTGAGGATGATGTTTTGTTGAGATAATTAGGTGTTTAGAGTTTTCTCACCTGTCTGACTAAGTTTGATTGTTGTTGTACTGCAGCCCTATTTCCATCATCTTTCATGATGTATTGATGGAAAATTCTTTGCTTTTGCATTATTCAGTAAACTACCATAATCTTTGGTTTAATGTTATCCATTACACCTATTCCTCTTATATCATTCATTTATAAAGGCTCCAACATGCTTGCATGCATCTAACTTGGTCATCTAATGGCGACTTTCCATGCTGCTTGATCTCTGGCAACCTCCTGTTCAGCTCCTTATTCCTAAGGTCACACTCAATGACCTTGTCCAGGTTAGCCAGTCAGGGTGGCACTCCCGAGGAGGATGAGAATGTTGGGGATGGGAATAGTTGGAGCTCCTGTTTCACTAGCTCTCAGGATACCCTGACCATCACCCTTTGCTGACCTTTGTGACACTAACACAGAGAGTAAGCCAGTATATTCTCCCAGACACTCTTCTCTGTCTTATTCACCACCTTCATGCACTTTGTATGAGGGGTTGCATGACATAAGGTGTTCCCACGCTGGATCATAAGATGCCAGAAACCAGGTTCAGAGTTCAGCAGTTTTCACACAACCTTAACCCACCGTGTGCCAGCTATTTTTAGCACTGTGGGTCACCCCTGTTCTGGCCCCCCCCCCCCGGGGGGGGTTGTTTGTTTGTTTTTTTTTTTTTTTTTTTTTTTTTTTTTTTTTTTTTTGCTAAAATGATAGATTTTGACGTGGAAACAACGAATTTCGCCATTAAAATGCTCACCAAGGCTCGAAAATGAGTTTTATTGAGTCCTGCATACTCATCTACAGGTATAGCTGCTTGCTCACGCTCACCACATATGTGAGAGAAAGCCGTTTTCTATGTAAGTTATACTCAGGTATTTATGCTGGGAAGGTATAGCAGTGTTCAGTCCACTTTTCTGATCACTTATTACTTCTGCATCTGTCACAGTTTGCATGCCTTGCTCACTGTGAATGCATTATCTTACACTTGAAGATAGGTACAACCTGACTTCATTACATACAATCATGGCACATACAAGAAGGTATTTACAACTTGACTTCACTATATAGTCCTTACACTTACAAGAAAATATTTACAACTTACATGAAAATATTTACAAAATGCCTTCACTATGTACAGCACTGGGTGAGGCATACAGGCAGAGTGAAGCAGAGCGAGCGTGAGGGGGGGGAGTGAGTAAGTGTATGGCCTTGACAGCCTGGGGGATGGTAGAGGAACAGTTACCTTACATGCTTGGCAATTTTTACCCGCGAATCTTGAAAAATGCGGTCACAGTAAAGTTTTTTATTTTAGACTTTTAAAACGGCACTGGCCGCGGCATTATGTCAGACCGTTTTAAAATGGCACTGGCACGCAACGGGTTAACTTTTTAAATATTGAGGGTAGAATGTGCTTTTTTTTTTTCTAGGAAAGGTTTTGAGTAGATTGCGATTCTTATAATATTTTAGTCATATCTGTGAAATTAATGTTAATTAACTCCTATGCACTGGCATTTTTTATGCATGGCTGCTGTATCAGTATGGCAGTATTTTCCAATATAGTTTTATTTCAAATTATCATATACATTTGAGAAAGTATAGCAGTTCGGGAAACAAATTAAAGACCATTTTACTCAACAACTCTTCTTCTTGAGAATGAAAGCATCCCTGCAGGTGGTCACATCGATGAGTAAGGGAGTGAAGATGGGTAACTTTTACCGCTTGAAGCCGAATGTCTTTATGTGTGTGTGCGCGACCCCAACTTGGGCTTCACTCTCGAGGTGACTTCACTACTAGATTGACTTCATTCTAAATGTTTTAACTTCTCCACTACTTGATAAACTAGACACATTGGCATCCAAGGCACGCCCTATGGCACTATTACTAACTCCTTTACTAGTAACCTTGGAAAATGGCTTGGCAGGGGTGGATGAGTCAAGGGACCCACGTGAGGGGGGAATGGAATTGGATGAAACGTTTCAGAAATTATTGATCTTCACCTTGCAAAGTCACAGAGAAGGTTGAGGTACACTTGCGTGATGGCGGGAGTCTCTCTCTACCCTTTGGTGACAAGATCAAGTGGCGTCAACTTCAGACTCTGGTGGGACTACATTTGCGGTTCCGACTGACACCTGGCGGGCATTCTCAGCCAATTTTGCATTGGTCCCAATTGACGGCCAGAGCGTAGGGGTCAATAATTTTGTTTAATTTTTTTGTTTTATTTTTTTTATTTTGTTGGCCTTTCAACCAATTTTCTGGCAAAATTTGATTGCTTAAGCAAAAAATAACATTGATTAGAACAAAGATAACCATTAAACAATATTATGCTGTGGCCTCCCCCCCATAAAAATGTTGTTGGGGTAGGCCTTAAATAAGGGAAAAAAAAAAAAATCTGAGCAAGAACATTTGCATCACTGTCACCAGCATGACAGGACATTGTTACCCCAGTAATCACGCACAGAACTCCATAAAAGTTACAAAAGATTGCTGTAAAATAGCAAGAAATCCTTTTTGTGTGGTACGAACAGAGCACAGTGGTAGGGACAGACAAATGGCACAGCAAAAACTCCCACTAAACATACCGCCACGTACGGCCAGCCAATCAGTAAGCAATGCTCGTGGCCTGGCTGCATTCTCACTGGCCGCAACCAACGCAGGCACAGCGCCAAGACTCGCTTGCGGCTAGTCCAGGGTGAATGGCGAGTAGCTAGCATGAGAGCGAAGTACAATACTTTCTTAGAAGGGCTTTCAACCATACTTCCAGTGGCAGAAGATGTTCTAATCCAAGGCCACATGATAGAGTATGGATGAAAATAGTGTTATCCAACAAAAATGCATTTTGCGGCTGGTGGTCTGTGAACCCCTTCCATCGCACAGTCCCTAATGTATCACACAACATACCCCACTACATCTCAGGGGTTGGCACCAGCAAGGTCATGTGGGCAGAAAACTTTGCCCTGCTACCGTGTGGCAGACCTGAGAGGAGACGTGGCATTGGGTCTGCCAGCACAGTTTTGGGACCAGGATGCAGTGGGGGTTGAATTTGTGCCAGAGGTTACAGGGCATTGCAGTCCTCAGGCTGCTGCTCCCACCCCATAGAAAGGAACCTGAACCTGGGAGTAGCATCCCAGGAGGCTGCCCTCTCAGTGGTTGAATAATTGCAGAGCAGTCACAGTGCCAAGGCGCACTTGGAGGGTGTCTCTGTAGGTGTCCTGGCAGGGTGTCCCAAGACCACTACCACAACCACTGGCGATGGCTGGTGGTCTGTAGGTCCCTTGTCCCATGTCTGGACATGGGATTATGTGGGCAGGCAGGGTCTGTGGTCCATCTCCCCCTTCATTTACCCAATATGACAAAAATATTATTACTGATCTTTAAGTACTGTAATTGTATCGATAGATGATGGATAATTTAGGAATATATTGTGAGCATTATAGGATAAAGCATACAATATTATATGTTGATACAGATACAGTGCTTTGAAGTATGGAAATTAAGGTAATTTTTTAATGCAGGGAATGTCTTTGGCAGAGGTATCTGTGCATCACTATGTACACATATATATGTGATAGATATAGATATAAATATATATATATATATATATATATATATATATACACACACACTCAACCCTCGGCTATCACTCCCAGTTGGCCCTGCTATGGCTGCGCTATAGCCAAAACCGTGATAGCCGAATTGAAGAACTTAAGGAAATAATTCTAATTGGTGCCATGACCTCAATCTTTACCCCTAAGATACCCATTTTGTACCACATATTAACATACAATATTCCAAAAATGAGCATGTTTTATGATGTGATCATGATTCTTATAAATACCCCTCACAGTTGATTCACTGATGTTATATTTCTTCCCCACACTTCGCTTGGTCTCTCCATTGTCTATAAGAGGCACATTTCCAGTTTATCTGCATAACTGAGGTTCTTCCTTTTCTTTTCTTTCCCTGCCAGGTGCCGAAGCATTATGTTGGGTGATGGTAGCGGGACAGGGAGGGGGTATGTTGGCCATGGTCATATCATAAAAAAGGTTATTGTTCTCACTGTCACTGTTCACGGTCTGAGGGTGCGCACTTGAATGGTTTGGCGGGCAGGAGACTTGGTCGGCGTTGACGTCACACGACCTATCACAGTGAAGCTTTTGTTGGCTGGGCGGAGCACCGGAGCCTAGCCTTCTTGAAAATTTTGAGCATTTCCAGTGCGTGATAGCGGGTATTTAGTGCGTGATAAAGGTATTTGGGTAGTTTTTTATATAGGTGTGATAGCGAGATACGCTATAGCGGAATCCGTGATAGCCGAGGGTTGAGTGTATATATATATACTGTGTATATATATATATATATATATATATATATATATATATATATATATCTATATCTATATCTATATCTATATATATCTATATCTATATATATATATATATATATATATATATATATATATATACAGTGGAAGCTCGATTATCCAGGCTCGGATTATCCAGCTTTCGGTATATCCGGGCCGTAACCCAATGGTTCAGTGGTACAGTAATTCATAGAATTATCCATAGGAATGCTCCGGTTTAAACAGGAAGCATCCAGTTGCTAGGGAGAGAGGCATGGATAAACCAGAGTCTTGCTCACCCTGCCCCCACCCACACCTCCTGCTCACAACTCGATCACAAGGGTGGTAGGGTGGTGGTTGGTGAGGCAACTGATACTCCTGACGTTGCCTAACCTTGCTTAACTTCTTAATAATTTAACCTAACCTGACCTAACCTGGGCTCCAGTTGGGAAATTGGGAAACTAAATCCACTTTTGTGTACGATGAGTTTCTTCCATTATGCCCGAAGCAATCGTAGGTACGGCTTAAAGAACGTGATAAAAGAGAGAAAATATCTCAGCAAGAGAAGGTAATTTACTACCCTCAAAATAGAAAAACACAGAAAACAAACTGGAGGAATATGAAGTGAATTGGTGAAGTCTTTAGGCTGTATGCTTAGACGAAAAGTAATGGGTTTCCTAGTTCTAGGGAACGAAATGAAACAAGAATGTCTGCTAATCAGAAGAAAAAAAAAAAAAATTACTCACGTGTTCTCGTAAGTTAGCATTCAGTTCTGCATTCTTCGTTAGGTATCGCGCCTCCCAACACATTTCGGACGGCAGAGCATTGTTATTTCTTCCTCTTACATTTACTGTTCACTCTTTTGTTCATTCTTAGGTGTACTGTATGTATAAAAGAGAGTATTAATATAAACAATAATGCATTCCATTAACCCCATCATAGCTGTCAGCCTCAAGCAATGGTTTACTGTACCGGTGTCAGGGATGTTGGGTTAGGGAGAGCTATAAAAAACTGCGAACAATTATGGGAAGGGAACGAAGGTCACTGGTATGTTTTCACGACCCTCCTCTACCATCTCAAACAGTCAGGCGGCTTGCCACTTCATCTGAGATGTTTTCGCCGATATGTTTAAATGCTAATGTAACATGCATCCTAATTATGAGTAAGTTTCTTCCATTATGCCGGAAACAATCGTAGGTAAGGCTTATGGAACGTTATGATAATAAGAAAACAAACTAGAAAAATACAGAAAACAAACTAGAGAATATGAATTGAATTGGTAAGGTTATTAGGGTGTATGCTTGGACGAAAATTTACGAGTTTCACAATTATAGGGGTCGAAATGGAACAATTATGTTTACTAATAAGAAAAAATACTTTCATCTCAAGTGTTCTCATAAGGTGGCATTCAGTTCCACATTCTGTGTTCGATGTCGCTTCCCAACACATGTCGGACCGACAGAGCATACAGTTATTTCTGCTCCTTACAGTTAAGTGTACATTTATTTCACAATCTTTTGTTCGTTCGTGTATGTGTGAAAGAGAGAGTATTGATACATACAATAATGTATTCCATTAACCCCTTATGGCTGCTAGCCTTGAACAATGCTTTACTGTACCGGTGTCAGTAACGTTAAGTTAGGGAGAGCCATAAAAACTGCGAACAATTATGGGAAGGGAGCGGTCACTGGTATGTTTACACGACCCTACTCAACCATCCCAAACAGCTCGGCGGTCCTTTCATCCCAGATGTTTTCGCCGATATATTTAAATGCTAAAGTAACATGCACCCTAACTTTATGTTTAAATTCTAATGTAACATCCCCCCTAATTTTCTTTCACGAATCATAGCAAATCACAAGATGGGTTTAGGGAGGAGGGGAAAAAGCCAGGTGTACCAGACGAGTCTTTTCGAATCTGTAAGAAAAAGAAACTGACTTTATAACTTTGAAAAAATGGATTCAAGGTCTGCCACGGGAGCACACAAATTTCTGAACTCACCAACATTGAGGATTTGAGGGGGGTAAACATATGCTTTGCTGTAAGCAGTAAAAGCACCTTACCAAACCAGTTCATCCTGATAGTCTGTTATATTTTTCTGATTATTTCTGGGTTGGTAAATAAACATTTCTTGTTAAATCTTTCCCCGCTGTTTATAGCTGTTCTGGTGTGACGACTCTTTGATTCGTTAACGTAATGGCAGAAGACACTGTTCTAATCTAAGTGTTTAAACCTGACCTAACCTAGCTTAACTGCACCTAATAATGTAACCTAACCTAATCTTCAGTTGGGAAGTTGGGAAACGAAGTCCACATTTGAGTACGATGAGTTTCGTCCATTGTGCTGGAAACAATCGTAGGTACAGCTTTAGAACGAGACGATACTAACAGGGAGGAAATCTTTCAGTAAGAAAACATGATTTACCGAACTGAATATAGTCTGAAAAATACTGAAACAAGCTGGAGGAATATACATTGAACTGGAAAGGTCTTTCTGGTACTTAAAGTGTACATTTACCGGTAAATAAATCAGTCTAACAGTACAGTACTTGTGTTTCCGCCGGATTAATCGTGCTTTCGGACCAATCGGGCACCCCTTAACACCATATAGCCCAGATAATCGGGCTATCTCTGTATACAATATGTGTATATATATATATATATATATATATATATATATATACAGTAATCCCTTTAAGATCCAGACGTCCAAGTCCCGGATCTTTTGGTCTCTGGGCTTGGGAAACCAAAATTGGCCAAAAAATGTAAAAAAGCAAAAAAAGAAAAAAAAATCCGACATGTTTTCAACTGTACTTTGAACTTGCCGCGCGGCGACGAACAGCTGTGTTTTGGGGCGTAGTTCCACCGATGTCTGGCAGAGTGCCCCTGCCTCCTCACCATTTCCCGCCTACTTACTGTCGTGAGTGCACGCTTGTCGCCATGGCCGCCCACGTGCTCGCTTTTGTGCTGGTGCCCTACCTGCTGCAGGCCCAGCTGTTCCTCTGCTGCTTCTTACTTGTGTTTGTGACGATGGCCCCGCCACCTGAGAAGAGGAAACGAGTGGTTCTGACTCTGGAGAAGAAGAGGGAGATATTGGAGAAGGTGGACATTGGATGGTTGACATCCCGCATCCTCCAAGAATTCAACCTGGCCTGCTGTACCTTGTTCGATATCAAGAAATCCCGAGACATACTCACCCAGTACATGGGTGACTTCGCATCGAAGACCAAATGCAATATGCAGAGGAAGATTATGTGCCCTCCAAGGTTTGCAGAAATTGACCGCTCCACGCTGATTTGGTCTCGTCAACGTGCTGCTGGTGTGCTGGTGCCTGATACAGAGCTGAAGGCTGCTGCCGAGAAGTTCGCAAGGTTACATGACACCCCTGACTTCAGGGCATTTGAGGGTTGGCTCTTCGCTTTCAAGTTATGATATGGACTTACTAACCATAAGGCCCATGGCAAAGCTTTGGATGCAAACGAGGCTGGAGTAGAAGAGTTTGGCAGAAGGTGAAGGGCTTGTTCGAAAGGAAGGGCCTTACTCTCAGTCAGGTTTACAATGCTGACAAAACTTGGCTATTCTGTTGCTCACTGCCCATGAACACCGTAGCAGAGGAGACAGAAAAGTGTGTACCTGGACGCAAGCTCTCCAAGCAGCGGATATCTGCTTTGTGTTGCACCAATGCTAATGGCATGGACTGGCTCAGGCCCGTTATTGTTGGCCTTGCAAAGCAGCCTCGGTGCCTTCGTGGGTTGATGGATGCCCTTCCTGTCGTTGTCATTTGGTACCATTCTTTTAAGGCTTGGTTTACAGCCAAAATCTTCAAAGACTGGTTTCACCAGCACTTCGTCTAGGAGGTCATCCATTATCAGACGAAGACACTGGGAATCCCACGTGACCAGGTAAAGGCCCTTCTTCTTTTGGACAATGCACCTGCACAACCATCCGACAAGGAACTGGTGGCTGAGAATGGCCACATTACAGTGCTTGAAAAATGTATCGAGCGCCTATGTCAGGGCGCGCAATACTTTTGGCAAAAAAAGAATCACCCTTTTTTTGGACTAAAGATTGAGCCAGAAGTTTGGGCCGCTAACATGACGTCACGTCAGCCTGAAGCCTTACTGCGCGCTGGTTGGCTGCCGCCTCAGTTGCCTACAGGCTGCGTGAGAGAGAGGAACTCCGCCGCTCCTCCCTCTCTTCTTGCGCCATTTTTTATCTAGTGTCCCGCAGTGTTTTGGCTTTCGCCACTTTATTATGGCCCCTACCCATGAACTGTCGAGTGAAATCACATCACGGATCATTGCTTTAAAGGAGGCAGGCCACCCCACAAAGGAAATTAGTGATTTGGTTGGTGTGGCTCGATCGACAGTGCGAAGGTGGAGTGCCCATTTTCGAGTGGAAAATAGTGGTGACGTTCCTACAAAGAAACCGCGTCTGGTAGGCCCAGGAAAACTTCCCCGAGGTCTGTTAATGTGTTACTACTTGCAGTGGAGTCTATTCCTCGTGTGAGTGCAAGGAAAATTAAGGAGAGCAGCCCAGAAGTGTTTGGTGAGGTTTCAGTGCGCACGGTTTCTCGAAGAGTCTATGAACTTGGTTACACAAGCCACAGGCCTGTGAGAAAGCCTCTTCTTACATGTAACCAGCGGCTTTGTAGGCTTGGCTTTTGCTAACAAGTACCTTAACTGGGGTGAGGACCAATGGTTGTCAGTGTGGTGGTCTGATGAGGCAACGTTTACTGTTACCTGTAATCGAGGAGCGCGCGTATACTGGTGTAGAGGTAGTGACCCGCCTGACCCCCGTTACGTGGAGAGCACAGTTAAACACCCTGATTCACTTATGGTATAGGGTTGTTTCACTGGGAAGGGTTTGGGGAAGTTTGTTGTGTTTCCCAGGAACTGCAGAGTGAATCAGGACGTTTACCTGGAGCTTCTTTGTGATCATTTACTTGAGTCCTTCGAGCTCACAGGTGCACAAGCAGGACGGTGTACCTGCTCATAAAGCCAAATCGGTTACCAACTGGCTTTGTGACTGTGAGGTCTCCTTCATGAAAGACTGGCCAGGCAATAGCCCAGACCTCAACCCGATAGAAAACCTCTGGTACCTCGTAAAGAAGAATCTCCAAGGGAAGGACGTGAGCTCTCTGCTGAAACTGGAAGCAGCCATTTGTGAGTCCTGGGCAAGAATACCACCCCAGCACCTGAGGAACCTCACCCTTTCACTTCCACGATGTCTCAGGTCCTTGAAGAAGCGCAAAGGATACCCTACCAAGCAATAAAGGTAAATATAATGCATTATTTACATGTTTTATCAATGTTGAAAGGTTTGTGTCGTAGGAGGAACGCAGGGCGCTTAATACTTTTGGTGAGCACTGTAGGTGCTTGTTTTTGCCACCAAATATGACTGCTTTCATCCAACCAGTGGACCAAGGAGTGATTGTGGCAATGAAGAGGCTATACCATTGGAAGTTCCTGGACGAGGTGATGGTTGTTCTCGAGGACAAGGATGAGCGCAGGGAGGAACGGGACACTCAAGGCCAGTGGACAGTGGAAATCCTTTGCCACTGCAATCTCAAGTCAGCCCATCTACAACTGTGTCAATGCATGGAGGGAAGTCTCGGTCAAAACTCTGGTAAGTGGTTCGTCTTGTCTGTTTCTTGGAGCTGATGTGGAGCACAACTTTCTAGGTTTTGACGTGAATGACTTCCATGTGTGTCTTTGTGTGGCTGGCGATGAGGTGGATGTGGACAAAGTGCAAGTGGTTAGATGATGACGAGGGCGATCCTGGGTATCAGATCATGTCTGATATTGAGATCACATCTTCGGTTCCAGGCACAAGTACCTAGCTGGAAGATTCCGACGAGGACAGCGAGGATGATGCAGACTCCTCTCAGCACACCACCACTACTGCCATCTCCAAGTTGAGCGCACTCTGGGAGCACGTCGAGTTCGTTCTGGACCACCTTGAACACCCGGACTGTGACCGGGAGATGGGGCTCCTGGGACTTGTGGAGGAAGTGCACGCTTTTAGGCAGCGCATCATCACTCTCCAGAATCGCCATTCTTTATGTCAATCAACCATTGACACTTTCTTCAGGTCCATGACCCCTGCTGTGCCCAGCCCTGGCTCCACACCACTGCCTCACCAAGACATACCATCTACCTCCAAGCCACCGCCCAGCACATCGGCCATTGTAGAGTCGCCATTGAACGTGAGTTTGCGGCTATCTTCAGAGTTGTCTGCAGTGGGTAATCCATCACCATGTCCCAGCAACACACCCATTGGCCACCATCAATACTACTCTCAGACTCTGACAGTGAATAAACAACAAAAACTCGCCATTAGACCACATGGGAATTTACAATGTTGTGCAGTGTTAAGAAATTAGTGTTCAGAGTGCCAAGGATTAAGTGCAGAGTGCAACACTGGTGAGTTTCAAGTGCAGCATAAGTAAGAAAAGAATGTGCAGTGTTGAGAAATCAGAATTCAGAATGCAGAGTATTAAGTGCAGGGTGCAACACTGGTGAGTTTCAAGTGCAGCGCAAATAAGAAAAGATTGTGCAGTGTTAAGAAATTGGAATTCAGAGTGTAAAGGATTAAGTGCAGTGCAACACTGGATTACTGTATGTGCTTCAGGTACACCCTCATACTGTCAGAGTCTGAGAGGAGGCGGGTTAATCTTCGTGACGGCCACAGACATGTTGTAAGTACCCTGTACACTGCTAAATATTTTCCATACTCACTTCTAATTCCTCATTTTCTGGTTCCTTTTCATTTATTTCATGGTTTCTTTCCCTTATTTGTGTGAATAGGGTCTTAAATAGGTGCTTTGGATGTCCAGTGGGGAGTTAATTAGGAGTTAATTAGGTAGTTTTCAAAGTTAGGTTGAGTTAGGGTCCATAAGTACCTGTCCAGGGGGCATTTTCCCAAGTCCTAGAAAAACCCAAGTCCAGGACATGCCTCTGTGTGTGTGTGTGTGTGTGTGTGTGTGTGTGTGTGTGTGTGAATAAATCTATCTATCTATATATACATACATATATACAGTATACAGTAAGGTCCCGGGTTACGTCAGTATCGACTTACGTCAATTCAAGGTTACGACAGTCGGTCCGTGAGTGGAAATTTTAAAATATAAGAAAATAAAGAAAAAATACGTAAAGCGTGGGTTTTGAAGTGTTGCTGTGTACCGCAAGATGTCTCTGGCGTTTTCCCGCCTCACGCTTGACTACCAACAAGCGCTCTCAGTCTCACTGCTACCACCGCCTGATACAGTGATACCATCATTTTCTTGTGTTTTTCGCCATCCTGATTCCAAGATGCCTAAGAGACAGCTTCCTGGTGACCATAACGACTCCAAGAAACGCAAGACCATCACATTGCGTGAAAAAGTCGATATTATTAAGCGTAATGAGAAAGGAGAAAAGGCATCAGCAATCGGGCGTGCGCTTGGGATGAGCCGTACTACCGTAGCTACCATCCTCAAAGACAAGGAACGTATCTTGACTCACGTTAAAGGTGCAACTCCCATGCAATCAACTGTGATTACCAAGCAAAGATCGGGACTGTTGATTGAGATGGAACGGATGCTAATGCTGTGGATTGAGGACAATAATCAACGGTGCATGCCTCTGAGTGAACAGTTAATCTGTGAAAAAGCATGCACACTCTACCAAGACCTTAAGAAAGAAAAAAGTGAGGAAAGTGAGACCAACGAGACATTTGTGGCATCAAAAGGTTGGTTTACTCGTTTCAGGGCTCGAGCAAACCTAACCAGCAAAAGAATTTTCGGAGAAGCAGCCAGTGCAGATGACGAAGCAGCAAAAACATTCGTTAAAGAGTTGGAGGAGTTGATTGAGAAGGAAGGCTACATTCCAGAACTTATATTTAATGTTGATGAAACGGGACTAAACTGGAAACGAATGCCTAACAGAACCTATATTGCTAAAGAAGAAAAAACCATTCCAGGTCACAAAGCATCCAAAGAGCGCCTAACGCTAATTTTGGGGGGAAACTGTGCAGGCGATTTCAAGCTTAAACCGCTACTCGTGTACCACTCCGAAAATCCAAGAGCTCTTAAGGGGATCCTTAAAGCTAGCCTACCAGTTCATTGGAAAAGTAATTTAAAGGCTTGGGTGACTAGTGCAATTTTCATTGACTGGTTTTCAAAGTGTTTCGTGCCAGAGGTTGAACGGTATTGTGCTATGAAGAATCTGCCATTCAAAGCTCTTCTCATTATTGATAATGCTCCTGGTCATCCTTCGAGCCTGACAGAGTTGCACCCTAATGTAAAAGTTGTGTTTATGCCACCAAACACAACATCAATCCTACAACCCATGGACCAAGGTGTAATAAGAGCTTTCAAGGCTTACTACTTGAGAAAAACGTTCAGACAGGCAATACGAGCAACAGAAAATGGTAAAGTAACACTCAAAGAATTCTGGAAAGATTTCAACATCTATAAGGCAGTTAAAAATATTGGAGAATGTTGGGCTGAAGTGACTGAGACAAATATGCACAGAGTGTGGAAAAAAGTTTGCCCTAACCTCGTAAATGACTTTAAAGGATTTGATGAAGACAGTATAAATGAAGTCAAGCGCAACTGTGTGAAAATTGGAAATGATTTAAATCTGGACATAGACGAGAGTGATGTACATGAACTTGTTGATTCACATGATCAAGAGCTGAGTAATGAAGGCTTGCTATACCTAGGAAAACAAATGGAAAATGATGAAAAAAGTGATGAGGCAGAACCGCTAAGACAGTTTAAGATTAAGGAAATGGCAAATGCTTTCGACTTCCTAGAAAAAGCAATGGCTGCATTTGAAGATCAGGACCCAAATGCAGAGAGGTTTGCCAAAGTGTACAGGGGAATTGAGGATGCAGTGTCCTGTTATCGTCAAATCTATGATGAAAAGAAATATGCCGCCAAGCAGTCTTCAATTCTCCAGTTTTTCAAGCGAACTGAACACCGAGCCACAACTTCACCACCAGTTGCTACCTCATCCTGATCGTCAACCCCTGACTCCCTATCTTCAGCCCCTGACTCCCTTCTTCAACCCCGGACTCCCCTGCTTCAGCCCTGGACTCCCCTGCTCCGGTCCCTGACTCCCCTGCTCCGGTCCCTGACTCCCCTGCTCCGGTCCCTGACTCCCCTGATGCAGTGCCTTCCACATCACAACCCCAGTAACGAGTCAAGTTGATGTCAGAAGGTATGTAGTGACACATAGTATGCATCTTTTATTACAGTACCATACAGTAATCGGTCATTTTATCACTGAAATAATTTTGCTGTCTGAGTGAGAAAAAAAAAAAAAAAAGCCATCAAACTTGATGTTAGAAATGCTTACATTATCGTGCTGGTAATGATGTTATTTCATATTTTACGGCAGTAATTTACAGTAAACTTTATTGTATGATGAAGTATGAAAAGTGCTTGAATATAGGAATAAAATGTGTGTTGGCAGTGTGCATGTGTGTAAGGACGGGAGAGTGAGGGAGCGGCAGCCAGACTCAGTTGTGGGTGAGGCAGTGGTGGCGTAACTCTGCTGCCATGACGATGAGAAGTGCTGTTACTGCAGCGAGTGCGGTACTGTGACGAAGACTCTTAGCTAGTACAACTTATATTTTATTCAATAAATATCATCAGTTCAAAAGACTATGTTTCTTATACATACCTGTTATAAGATTATTATATGTATAGTATGCAATGTATGGTTGAAAAATCTGTAAGATGCATTGCGGTAAGTTTAATCATACGACGTACTGTATAAAACTCGAGTTACGTTCAAAATCGGCTTACGTCATGTCTCAGGAACGGAACTCTGACGTAACCCGGGACCTTACTGTACAGTATATATATATATATATATATATATATATATATATATATATATATATATGTATACAGTACACCCTCATTATCGACGTTTTTTTTATTGACGGATTTGATTATCGACGTTTTTTTTTTCTCCTGGGAGTTAATTATTATTATTAAAAAAATAAAAAAATAAAGAATTGTATTGGCACCTCCTAGCAAGTTTGCACGCCATCCCGCCAGGTGTCTCTGGCTGCTCGCGGCATGTTCCTGCCGACCCAACAAACAACAGTATCAGTACACGTTTGTCTGTTGTTCTCATATCGTGTTCGGCCACATCTATCGCGCTTTCGCGATCATCATGGCTCCGAAGCGCCCTTGTAACACTCCAACTGGAAATAAGACAGCTAAGAGAGCAAGGAAAATACTTACCTTGGAAGTAAAGAACGAAATATTACAAAAACTTAGAAGTGGAATGAGCTATGCAGCGGTTGGTCGCGAGTATGGCATGAATGAGTCCAGTGTTCGTGGCATAAAATGGAGAGAAAAAGACATTAAAGATGCTCTGGCTTCGTGCACACCAGGATCGGCTAAAGTAACGATGCATGTGAGAGATGATGCCTTGGTGAAAATGGAAAGGCACTGAATATTTGGATTGAGGACTTAAACTGTCGACACGTGCTGCTAGACTCCCAGTTCATCAGAAACAAAGCAAAACAACTCTATGCTCGGTTTGCTGGTGAAAGCAGTGGTGTTGGTGAAGATAATGGTGATGAAAGTGAGGCAGGTGAAAATAGTGATGATGGTGATGAAAGTAATGACGATGGTGAGAGGCCTAGCAATGTTGGTGCTTCTAGGCAAAAGAAATTTGCAGCCAGCAAGGGCTGGTTCGAGAATTTTAAGAAAAGGTATGGTCTACATAACATTAGGATGACTGGTGAAGCAGCTTCAGCAGATCAGATAGCAGGAGAATCGTACCCACGTGACTTTGCTGAACTTATAAGGGAGAAAGGGTACAGGCCTGAACAAGTGTTTAATGCAGACGAAACAGGCCTGTGGTGGAAGAAAATGCCTAAAAGAACGTACATTTCGATGGAGGAGAAAAGTGCGCCAGGCTTTAAAGCAGCAAAAGATCGTGTGTCTGTGCTGTTGTGTGGTAATGCAGCAGCACATGATAAAACCCATGCTCCTGTATCATTTGTTATAATGTTAAAGACGAGTTGGATTTTTTGTCAATAAAGGATATTTCTTGCAAAAGTTAAGCAGAGATTATATATGAAATATATGAGCATAAGGAGAGTTGAATTTTCCTAAAAGAAGATCCTAGCGAAAGCTAGACTAAGATTTATCTTTGATAGCATAAACTGCCATACAGTCGTGAAAATTTAGGTCTGGGAGAAATGGAATATCAAGAATGAAAGGAAGCTCTTGAGAATGAAAGTAAATAGGAGAGCATGGTCTCTCTGGTATGAGCTAGCAGCACCACGCATGTGTTGTGAAGATCGGTGCGAACAGCTGATCTAACGTAACACTTGTCTCACACTCTCAGTTATTAGAACGTATGAATGACCACCACTGCTGCTTTCGTTTTTTTTTTTTTTTTTTTTTTTTTTTTTTTTACACACTCGGTTATGTAAACGTATGGATGGCTACAACTGCTGGTTTCGCCTTTTATTTTTAGATGGAGTGAGGTGTAAGTGGAGAGAGAAGTGATGATACAGCAGCCATTACAAGTTGAGGTCCAGTGTACGACCACTATACATCAACATCAGAGATTATGCTATTTTTTCCATAATTCTTTACTTAATATAAGTAGTTTTATTATGATATTCAGTTTTTCAGTTGCTTAACTAATTTATTTCCAAGAAACACTAAAACTAAACTGCATATTACATACGAGTGATTGAAGGGATACTAAAATATATAAACAAAGGGTACCTGACCAGACGAAAATCGGTATCGACAGTTTTAGGCATCGACGGGTATCTTAGGTACCTAACCCCCGTCGATAATGAGGGTGTACTGTATATATATACACAGTACCCTCGCGTCCAACACGCGTTTGTCCAGCATGATTTGCATCCAGCACGGAGAGCAAAAAATTAGTATGATTTAATACGATTTAAGTACTGTAAAACGGGTGCGTAAGCATAACACTGACGGAGCTCCGAGAAGTGGGCGAAATCCGCAGAGTTCGCCTCTAGCACGATCACCCCCGGTCCAACACGGTCATACTGGACATTCCCGTGACGCTGACAGCCAATCAAAACTTATGATCAAGTAGCCTTCCCCGCCTGCTATCATGACGAGATCGTGATGTCGCCCAATTAAAAACGCATCTGTTCTCACGTGATGTCTTGTTTAAATTTCTTCCGCCACAGCGCCACTCAGTCACATAATTTGCATTGGACGGTGCTTTTTTCTCGCTGCATTTTCTGCCCTTGCTACTGCATTTTACCTTGCTCACGATGCCTAGGAAGCCTTCTAAGTACCCCAAGAAGCGGCGGTACCTCCCTCAGGCCACCAAGCTAGAATTCATTGAGAGGCAGAAGAAAGGGGAGAATTTCAAAGGATTTATGAGGGAGGTTGAGGAGGAGCAGCAGCCATTACTCGCTAGTGACGCCAGCAGCCATCCTCCAGGGACCCAGTAGGACTACCTACAGTCTCGGATATCACCTTCCATTCCCAGCAAGCCCACCAACACTATCCTAAAAGGTTAGTTATCATTCATAGTACAGTACCACGTATTATAATTACAGTAGTACCAATATATGTATAGGTATATGGTAAGTATTTAGGGTGACTTTTCCTAGGGTTGCTGACATAATTCGTTTTTCCCCATAAGCTCTGTTGTTTGTCCAACACGTTTTTGGTCCAACACAGGACCCATGCATGACATTATTACCGTGTTGGACGCGAGGGTACTGTATATACAGTAGATATATATATATATATATACGGTAGTTCACTGAATACTGTAGTTCGTTATATCGAGGGTTTACTGAAAATACATATATAGATGTACATATACAGTAAAATTCCAATTATTTGGGAGCTGATTACTCAGTAGATCCGATATTTCAGCAGTTTTGAGAAATACAGTACGGTAGTCCCATTTACAAAAGTCTTTGATTGTTCAGCAGATATTCCAAATCATCTCGGCAGTCCAGGAAGTGTTATCTGTGACTTGTAGGCCTACTGTGTCTTTACACTTGTGTATGTTCACTAATTTCTATACTGTATTTTTCAGATTTAAGTATAGCAATTTATTGATTACAGTATTGTTCAGTATCATACAGTATACAGTACTCTCTCCAAACACATTTGTATTAATATAAGTAGTGATGATATTGTGCATGAATACATACAAGTTACTTAGTGAGCAGGTTTTTCCATTATTCAGAAAATCTGGTTATACAGCATCAGCCCAGTCCTATAGATGTCGGATAATCTGACTTGTACTGTATATATATATATAGATAGATAGATAGATAGATAGATATATACAGATAGATAGATAGATAGATAGATACAGTATACTATATATATATATATATACAGTATACTGTATCTATCTATTTATCTATCTATCTATTTATAGATAGATAGATAGATATATACAATATACTGTATATATATATATATATATATATATATATATATATACATACACAGTAATCACTCTAATATCCGGACACCCAATATCCGAACATCCCCACTATCCGGACATAAGAATGTTTCAAACTGTACTTTTTTCCATACTATACTTACCTCATTTCACTCTTTAATGTTCTTTATTGGTGTGAATAGGGTGTTAGGAGCTATGCATGTGCAGTAGGAAGGTGTTTTTCTGAGTTTGGCTAGGTTAGGGTCCATAAGTACCAGTCCAGGAGCCAGTCACTAGAATGTTTATTATTGTATGAACCTACTTCTAAACCCTCATTTTATGTTTCTTTTGCATTTATTTCAGTCATTTATGTGCCTTATTGGTGTGATTTGGGTCTTAAATAGGTGCTATGCATGTCCAGAGGGAGTTGTATTGGTGTTTCTCTGAGTTAGGGTCCATAAGTACAAGTCCATAAGCTGGGACCCAATATCCGGACAGAACCAATATCCGGACCTACCTATGGCTCTGTTACGTCGGATATTGGAGTGATTACTGTATATATATATATATATATTATCTATCTATATCTAGCGCCAGGCTCCTACGCTCCTCATGGGGCAGTGTAGGATTGGGTGATGGATGGATGGATATATATATATATATATATATATATATATATATATATATGAGTGATAAGTGTAATGGTTTCCTGTAAGCCAAGAAACCATTTACAGCGCTGGGTGGTAACCATATAACCAAACCATACGTGCTCCCTACGTGTCAACAAGTGGGTTGGTGGAGGGTTACTGCCCCTCCCTGTAAAACAAATAACTCATAGTCAGATGGCCACCTCTTACGGGATTATGGCGTCGGGCAATGTAGATAGATAGATAAAATCATCATCATCATCCTGACCTCCTTTCCCACCCTAGGGCAAGGTGAGGAGTAGCAATGTCCAGACAGCCCAAGTTTGCCGAATCCAGTGGGCCACTCTTCCATTCTCTCACCATTCAAGTCCCTGGAATCCTGGCTCTATCTGATTTACTAAAAACATTCACCTGTCTGATAGAATCAGTCCAAATGCTGTCACGTTAAAAAAGTGTGCCAAATACCTGACCATGCGCTTCTTACAATATTCATCCAGCCAGCTCAGTCTCTTGTCAATCTCCAAGCCTCACCAACTTCCAAACCTCTCTTCATTACACATGCATCCACCATATCCCTCCACCTTCTCCTTGGCTGACCTTGCCTCTTTCCTCCTCCATGTTTGCTCAGATATACCTTTTTCACCACTCTATTGTTATCCATTCTCTCCGCATAACCATACCATCTCAGTACACTCTCTTTGATTCTGGTGTCCGCAGACTACCTCAGTCCACATCTTTCACTAATCACATTATTTTGTATCCTACCCACTCTGTACTTCACATACATACCTCAGTTGTCCCATCTCCACTGCTCTCTTGACTTTTCATTTTCATGCCACACCATAGTCTCACATCCATGTGTTAAAGATTGGCACTAACACTCCATGTACCGGTAAGCCTTGTGCAGCTGCAACACCCAAGCCTTTGTTTCTTGTCAAAGCCTTCATTGCACCAGCTACTTTCCTTCCTTTTGTCACTCTACTTCCCATGTCTTTTGCACATTTTCCTCTCTTTTCTATCACTGTACCCAGGTATTTGAACTCTCTCACCAGTTCCAGTCTCTCTTTATTCACTGTATTATCGCGGTGCGAGTCACCTCTTCTCTCAGTAACCATCACTTTATTATTTTCTACATTTACTGTCAAGGCATGATGCTCACAGACATCAGCAAAACTCTTCACTTGTCCACCAAGTTCTTGTCTGGTATTTGCAAGTAGTACTGCATCGTCAGCATACAACAAATTTGAGATATTCCATCCATCATCATTCACAGCCAATGCCATCCCCATCTCCATTATTCGTGTTTTTAATTCTCTTATCACCCCATCCATGTATATATTGAACAACCTTGGGGATATCACACAACCTTGTCGCACGTTCACACTGATCATGTACCATTCACATAGATGCCCATTATACCTTACACATGCTTCACTGCCATCATAAAATCTCTTGACGGCACCTAGAAGCGTATCGTTTACACTGAACATGCGCAGAACCTTCCATAATCCTTCTGTGTCTTTGTTGTATGCTTTTTCCAGATTCATGAATGCCATTAACACCTTATAGTCCGTCTCACAAGCCTTCTCCACTGTCTGTCTATCTCTCTATTGCCAGACGCCTCAGTCCCGTTCGGGGTGGCCACAAACAAATCGCCTCCACGTCGCCCTGTCCCCCACCATGTCACTGCTCTGCTCCCAACTCGCACTCCCCTCTCTCATATACCTCTCCACCTCATCTCTCCATCTCATCCTTGGCCTCCCCCTCCCTCTCCTCCCTTCCACCTCACTCACATACACTTTCTTCGTCAGTCTTTCACCCTCCATCCTCTCCACATGGCCAAACCACCTCAGTTTATTCCTCCTAACGCTTCCTATCACATCCACACCACAACGCTCCTTTATATCCTCATATGTCAGCCTTTCTCTCCATGTGACTCCACAAGCTTCTCTTAAATAACTCATTTCCACTGCTCTCACCATCGTACATACTGTTCACAGCATTCAACAACTTCCCATCTACTCCATATATTCTTAACACTTTCCACAATCCTTGTCTATCCACCCTGTCTAATGCTTTCTCCAAATCCATGAAAGCCGCATACAACTTCTTTCCCTTGTCTAGAAACTTTTCCACTAAAGATCTAAGAATGAATATCTGATCTACACAACCTCTTCCCTTCCTAAAACCTCCCTGTTCTTCTCCAATTAATTCCTCTGTTCTTTCTCTAACTCTATCAATAAGTATCCTACCTTACACTTTTCCTATTATACTAAGAAGACAAATGCCCCTATGATTACCACACACTTCTTTTTCCCCTTTTCCTCTGTACAAGGGAATTATTATACCTGACTTCCAATCCTCCGGGACTCTACCTTCCTCCCAGGCCAATCTGCACATCTTCCACATCCATTCTACTACTATCTCTCCCCCATGCTTCAGCATTTCACCACACACTCCATCAATTCCTGGGGCTTTCCCCAATTTAACTTTCTTCACGCTTCCTCAACTTCTATCCTACTGATTTCTTCCTGTCTTCTCACCTCCCTCCTTCTCCCAGCCATTCCCCAGCCACTTATTCTCGCATTACTTCCATCCTCTGTGTTCAACAATTCCTTAAAGTGTTCTCTCCATCTGCTCACTTTTTCTCCCTTCTCCACTAGTAATCTACCATTTTTACCTTTCACCCCCCCTGCTAACTTCACTTCCACCCTGTCTTACTTTCTTCACCTTTTTCCAGAACATTTTCTTACAGTCCCTCCACTTTACACTCAAATTCCTTCCAAATTCCTCATCCACTCTCTTCTTACTCTCTCTTACTAATCTTTTCACCTCTCTCTTTCTTTCTACATATAACTCTTTCTTCCACCTCTCAACTTCTTTCACGCCCGTATTTCTCATCCATTCATTGTATGCTTTCTTTTGTGCCACAGCCTGTCTCACCTCTTCATTCCACCACGCTTTTCCTTACACCCCCCTCCGTCTTCTCTTCATCCCACACACCACATCACATGCTGCACATATTTCTTCTGTGAATATCCTGCACACTCCTTCCACATCCCCCATCTGCTCTTACGGCAAGTATTTGATCCACACATCCTCTGCCACTATCTGTCTTACTGCAGATATTTGATCCACACATCATTTGCCACTCCTGAAGCCACCCTGTTCATCACTCACTAGGACTTCTGATATCTTTCTTACTTTCTCTGTAATAATTCTTCCATATACCTTCCCTACCACACTCAATAAACTTATGCCACGATAATTCTTGCACTAACTTCGCTCACCCTCATTTTTTTACTGGGGACAATCATAGTCTTTTTCCACTTTGCTGGCACAGCTTCACTCATCCATGCCTTGTTACCCATCTCTAACAAGCACTTCATTCCGCTTTCTCCACTAAACTCAGTCGTCTCTGCATACACCTCATCAGCCCCACATGCTTTCCCATTTTTCTGTCTCTTCACAGCGCGCTTCACCTGTGTGAGTGTCACGTTTCCTGGCACTGCATTCCTTCTCTGCACACCCCGAAAACCAGTCATGTTTACAGTAGCTCTGCTCTCTCTCTTCCCATTCATCAGGCTTTCGAAATATTGATTCCACATGGTCCTTACTTCCTCCCCATGGGTTAATAATATACCACCTACATCCTTCACACCTTCACATTTCATTTTGCTGTCACATCTACATTTCTGCACCTCTTTCCAGAATAACTTTTTATTTTCAGAGTAGTTTGCATTCATTTTTCTTCCTAGATCATTATTTACCTCCTCCTTTTTCCTCTTTACTAGTCTCTCTACTTGCTTCTTGCTCTCAGTATATTCAGTTCATATTTGGTTTGAACCCTTGTCCTGTAACCACTCTAGCCACTTCTTCCTCTTTTCCTCCACTGTTCTCTTAACCTCTTCATCCCACCATGCTGTACTTTTCTTCTTTGTTGTTACTCTTTCCACACCACACACTGCTTTAGCATTTCTAACTAAGCAATTCCTGTTTGCATGCCACTGGCTGTCCAGATCCATTTCATTCCAATTCGCTAATTCTAACTTCTCCCCTACTTTGGTCCTGTATTCATCTGCCATTTCTTTGATCCTCATTGTCTCAACTTTCAGTCTTTCTCCCTGACTGCTCCTCTCTCTCCTGGTCCACCTCTCTCCTCCTCTCAGCTTGATCTTGCATACCACAATCATATGGTCTAACAGACCTCCACATTGTCCTCTGAAGGCCCTTGTATGAGGTGCCATTCCCAGCATCGACCTCTCTACGAGCACATAGTCAATCAGGCTCCTTTCAACATGATCCCTGTTCTCTGTGGAATTTTACTGTATATGTATATATGCCAGATATCTGTGCTAGTTATTCTGTATTATGGTTTTAAGTATTTACTTTAGTGTCATGAAAATCCTAATATTCTAAGTGTCAGGTGTAAAAATTACAAGGCTTAAATGGGGAGTAACTAGTTGTTTCCCCCAGGTCAATGCCACCATCACCGAAGGTACGAAATGGAAGTGAGAGTGGTGGTGGAGTGGGGCCTGGTGAAAGTGATGGGAAAGCTGGTGTAACAGGGAGTGGTAACTTCAAGATCATCAGTAATGTGGCAGCAGGTGGTGGTCAGCGTACAGTAATGAAGACCAACCAGATAAAATCCATCCATAATCTTACTGTCACCACACAGGAACGCCGCCCTGTCCTGGTTGACACACCCATCAGCCTTCGTGCTCCTAAAGCGGAGGTTGGGAAAGCGGGGTCAGGGACAGGGACAGGTGGAGGCAACCACCAAGTTTATAACCCAGGCTTGGTGGCCTCCACTGCCACATCCACTTCTGCAGTGGCCTCACTTCCCAAAGCAACTATCCTAATGTCTCCTGGCCACTATGCCCTTCTCAACACAGGAGTAAAGGGAGGCACCTTGGTGGCACCTGGAGGATCATCTCCCATGCATGTAACTAATGTTGTAGTGAAAACAACAGCAGCTACACCTGTAGGCACCCAGCCAGGAGGCAGCAAAGGGGTAGGGGTAGGAACAGGTCAACCCACACACTTTCAATACCTTGTACCATCAGTCACCCATGATGGGAAGCTGATCATCATGTCAACAGATGCAACAGCAGCCAAGCAGCTAACTGTGGCCCCGGCATCATCTGCCCCAGGGGTGAGGATGGTGCCATCCACAGTGGTGACACCAGCTGATGCAGGTGTCATAAAGCCTGTCACTGTTGCTGCTACCAAGCCCCCATCTACATCTCAGGGACCAGCACCAGGTCAAAGTGTCATGCTCATCTCTGGAACCCGGCCTGCTGGCCCACAAATGGGAGTCACCCAAGCAGTTTCTTTAGCACAGCAACCTTATCATACTCTCACACCAGGTATGTAGCAAACAACACCGTGGACATCAGCACTGATGACTTTTTAATTCTCATTATATGAAAGATAGAGTGAATGTGATATGTGAGTATGTGAGAACTTTAAATACAGAAAGTCTTTGTGAAATGTGAGAACATTAAGTACAGGAAGTCCTTGTGAAGTATGAGAACTTGAAATACAGAAAGTCCCCATTGTGTGTTGTCTATTTTTATGTTACTTTTTTGTTGTTAAATCCATAATAATTACAGAAAACTTGCATATCAAAGTTTCACTGCTGCCTATAAAGCTGATTTGTCAGCTTCACCCAATTTGCAGTACCATTTGTATGGAAAAAGTTGTGGTATTTTGGAACACATCACGAACATATACCGTAAGTTGTCTAATGAGACCTTAGACTGTATTAGGGAACTTATGATGTGACTGGTGTGGCTGTATGTACAGGGCGTGGATCAGGTGGGGCAGCTGGAGTGGCAGCCAGTTCCCCAGCGCCAGGTTCAGTTGCTGCAATTACTCTCCCGGTGCAGCAGCAGCAACAGCCACAGCAGCAGCCATCACCTCCACAGCATGCACAGCAGCAGCAAAAAGTGAAGGCACAGGTAGCGAGCATTCCAGTGGTTGGAGGGACTGAAGATGAGGACCTGAATGACAAGCCAAAGTTCATCTTAGCTCCAACCCCAGCACAGCTGGGCAAGGCACCCCGACAAAAGAGACTTAACTCGGCCTCAGGTACCATATCAGACTACACTGTTTACTTTTTCACTGCATAGTGTTTATAGACATTCTTCCTTTTTTTTTCTTGCATCATAATAACTCAGCCACTGGTATTGTAGTATGCTGTGCTTGCTTTTTCATTGCATCATTCCTTATACATTATTTCTTTCTTTTTGTCTTGCCTCATATCCTGAAAGAAAATTGACAGTAATGCATTGGTTATTAACCATTTTCAGTTATTCAGACTCTTAAACCCTGCTGTGCTTATTGCTTTATATGAGCCGATATGCAGACTGCCCCTGGCCATGCTGATTGCCTCATATGAGGAGATGGGTCTCTGTGCCATAATTTCAAGCACAAGAAAACATCAGTGGTTTCCATGGAAACTTTGACTCTCCGTCTATGCCGTCAGACCTGTTGCCAAACCCCTCCATACCGCAGTTGCCAAATACCGCATATTTAGTAAGTCAGATATGCAGGCCATCCCTGGCCATGCTGATCGCCTTATAAGAGGTGATTGGTCTCCGCTATATAATTTCAATCACGAGGAAGCGTCGTTGGTTTCCATAGGAAAGCTGAGTCTCCCTCTATGCAACCAAGAGCTGTTGACAAGCCCTGTACCACCACAGTTGCCAAATACCACATATTTAGTACTGTAATTCAGTTTTCATTTGTAGCCCAGCAGTGGCGGATTCACGCCCGTCTACCTCCCATGGTGCATGCGAATTATCACTGCCCTCACACTCACCCAAGAGGCGTAAATTACAAAAAGACGAGGGTGATGAAGAGTTCGAGCTCAGAAACACTTGCCCTGATGACAGAAAAACAACGTGGTATTTAAAAAAAAAAAAAGTCCTAAAGTAATGACTCAGGGAAAGTAATCAGGTTGATAAGAATTAGCTCGTTGGGGGTTAAGAACATGTTTGATTATTCAGAACCATAAAGACCCAGTATGTTTACTGATATTTTTGCTGCAGAATGGATGAATAGATCCATGTTTAGCACTTCCAACTTCATTATTTAGTAAAGAAGACAGGAGGAGTGTTATCACAAAGAACAGTTTGATAATTACCACTATGAATGGCAGCTTCCTAGTGGAGTCCTATATTGAACAGATGTTTCCTATGGATGAATAAAATTGTCTGGTTCTGGTCAGAGTAAAAGTATAGTAAGTGATGCCCCTGGTCTCAGAAAAGCTATGAGAAATTCACTTTGCTGTATTTTCTTCCCAGTACATCACCCAAGCCACCCAACTCATCATTGTGATAACCCTGAAGTGTTATGTTATCATCAGTTTTGAAATTGTTATTGCCAGGCAGTTTTGTTCATTTTGAGAAGGATTGATTATAGTAGTGGGGTTTTTAACAGCACAGTGATAGTTACCATTTATATTTTTGGGGAAAAAAGAATCAAAGAATAGGAGTCTGGAAAATTTTTCCCTCCCAAGAAAGTTACACAAAAGTAAGCTGAAATCAAGATCTCTTTTTGAGATGCAGAGTACTTCTGATTTTTTAACATGAAGTCACAAACAGAGGGGATGGCCTTGTAGTGAAGGGACTTATAATCGCCCAGTTGGTGTTCAGAATTAATTACCTTTGCCCCAGCTTAAACCATGATCATTTTTTGCAAATGTTCCACCTCACTTCAATGAGGTACTGCCTTCTTGAGTGATACAGGAATGCAGTAGGCCCATCCAGAGAATCATAATCATCCATTCATTCTAATCTCCTTTCTACCCAGATTCAACCTTCAGAATTGATGCAGGGTCACTCTTCAGAATTCTGTGGGTGTAATCAGTCTTCTGCCCTCACCTTCTCTCCACCCAGATCCCATCTCTGAGAGTGACACAGGGCTACATATGGCGCCCCTCAGGATTTATCTTAATATTCTGCTCCAGTCAAGATAATTAGATAATCATCATCTTCCTCAACCTTCTGCTCCTCTCCACCCAGGCCCCACCTCTGGGAGTGATACTGGGATGCAGATGGCCCCTCCTCAGAATCCTGTGAGTGATGCCAAGGTACCCTCCACTCCTGGCGCAGGGGAGGCAGGGGATGACCACCACTACCCCACCACCCCAGCAGCCAATGGAGGGAATGGCCAGCAAGGGGGACCTCCAGTGCCACCCTCACCTAATGAGAAGAAGAGCTTTTTTAAGAAGAATATTGAGGATGGCATGAAAAAGTGGGTAGCTTTTGTTGTCCCCTAGACTTAATTACTTTAGCTTATTATTCTTATTTTATTAGTGCTTTATCACCTTTGCCCACTGAGAGGAAAAGCTTTTAAAAGCAAAATATAGAGGATGGCATGAACAAGTGACTTATTATTGTTGTGACCCCAAGCAAAATATCTTCTTCTCAAGGATGGAATATTTATTTAATCCTTTGCTGTGCCACCCTCACTCATGGAGAAGAACTCTTTGAGGAATAATGTAAATAGCAGGAAAAGTTGAATTGTTGTCGCAGTTACTACAAATTCAACCCCTTCAACGTGAAGACAGGATTTAAATTTTATTTCTAGGACAGCCCTCTTATCATTTCAATTCTTTTCATTTATAAAGGCTCCAAATGCTTGCATGCATTGGCCTTGGTCACCAGACGGCAGCTCTCCATGCTGCTCAATATCTGCCAGCCTTCCTATTCAATCCCTTATCCCGGAGGTCACTCTCAATGACCTCGTCCCAGGTCTTTTTCAGTCAGCCTCCAGCACCCCTACCCCTAATGTTAACAATTCTCACTTTATATACCCAATTATCATCCCCCATCCTCTCCACATGCCCAAACCATCTCAGTCTACCTCTCCCCATCACAATACCAATACACTCCAGCCCCATCCGTCTTCTCAACTCTTCCATCGAAAGCCTAGTCCTCACTGGCCTTACATTCAAGGACGCATTGCACCTAATCATTGTTATTTCTGTATGTTTGAGCCTGCAAATATCCTCTTCCTTTGCTGCCCAGGTTTTATTACTGTACAGCATTACCCTTATAACACATGCCGCACACAAAGATCCCTGTGCACAGAGGGAGATCCCTCTCAGTGTCGGGAGAGGCAACTCAACTTCTTCCAATCACTCCTCGCTCTAGCCACAGAACTAGCATTTTGATAGAAAAAGAATTGGTTATGGCTGTATTATACCCCTCAAATCTGAAAGGTCAGTCATAAAGTGCGTGAAATTTCCTGGAGGTACCTGTCTCTTTCTCACTGCCTTATTCATAGATACTTGAATAAGATGTGTGCGATAAAATGGATATTATGATCCTCAGATGAATAATGATATGCCCCTCAGTCCACTAAGTCACATTCAAGCATCTGTGAATCCAACCATGACACTGAGGCAGGAAAGGCAAGTGGACTTAGGTATTTGACTGTACATGCCAGGGCTTTCCCACTTTGACTCATTTGAAGGTGGTTGGTGCTTTGGATACCCTTATTAGTTGTTGTCATTTTTATTTATCATGGACAGACTGTGTTCTCATTTGTATTTATTAAGTATCCAGATATCATTTCTTATTTCAGATGTTTCTCGTCACAAATTTAATTTTCGTCAGCATTTGCTATGATGTCCATGTAACAAATATGCTTTCCTTAATACATCAGATATGGGTAATGTCTCTTTTTAGTTTATTCTTTTTGGCTGCCAAGTAGTTTTATTGACCATTGGAAAGACCTCTTGTATTGAAAAGTTTATTAAAGATATATCTAGCCTGTTGAGGGTTCCCTGGAGGGAGCAGGGTGTTGGAGATCATGATGTATATTACCCCATCAGTATGAAAAATCTGTTATAAGGTAAATAAAATCATCAGGAAAAGGTAAGAGTAAAATAAAAATTTAAAAAATTAATGTTCTCAGGAGGAATGGGTAAATAACAGTTGTGACCTGTATGTTTTTAGGGTACTGGAAGAGGTGAACTTCGAGCAGAAATTTGGAGCACTGCCAGAGTTCAATCCAGATGAGGTGCAGCAGTCTCCCAGCCTCACTGCTGGGGGCACTGTCCCATCTGTCCCGTCTTCACCTCGAGCCTTCATCACCTCGTATAGAAAGAAGAGAAAACTTTCAAGTGAGTATTTAACCCCTAAAGTACTGATGGGATCGATTGATCCTTTCCCAGAATTTCGCTAAATGCTGAATATGATTGATAGAGGAGCCTTTGTAAAAAAGTGAGGACACTAGGCTTCGGCCTGGTTGTGACGTATATGAATGCAAATCAGTGAGAACTAAGTCCTGAGTAGGGAGGGGGAGGATCTGGGCCCCTGCCCGTGGTGGGGGGGATGATTCCTCCATTGCCCTCTCGCCAGCTTCCTCTACACCAATACCTTTGTTCCCTCTCCCCCTCCCTTGTCTCTGATTGCCTCCTGCTCCCTCCTTCCCCCTCCCCCACCATCCTCCATCACTCCACTTTGGTTGCCCCCCCCTCTTTCCCCCCCTCCCTGTCTCCCTGGGGAGGGTTATATCCCCCTACCCACCCTCCACACCCCTGTACTCCCTCTCTGCCTTTCCTCTTTGTCTTGTGGTGTCTGCCTCCCACCACTGTACATCCGTACCACCCCTTCAGGCCTCTCCCCACCCCACCCCCCATCCCCTGTAATATGCCGTCCACTTACCTCCCCCCCTCCCTCTCCTTGCCTAGAGTATTATATGTCATTGTTACTAATCATGTCGCGTGTTTTCATTCATAATTGCATACACCAATGCACGAAACATAGAATGTGTGTTTTTCATATTTTTTTATGAATTTCCATGTTTTTTGCATGTTTTTTGGGGGAAAAGGGTGTTACTGGCACAATTACCGTATGTGCCTGCCAAAGGTTATTTGCATATGCATATCCATTTGATGTATTTCTCTGTACTCTTTGTTTATCAAAGCATATGATAGGTCACTCTCTCTATATTGTAGAGTTTCAGCTGAGTCTCGGGCAATCTCAGCTGTGATTAGCACCCAGGTAAATATCTCCCTTGACCCCGCGACCCTTCCATCGTTCATGTCAAAAGTTTTACAGCTGTCCTAGGCATTTCCTGTTAGGTTTGTCATATTTTGCTGTATTTTTTGTTGAAGTCTTTTTGGAATACCTTTCCCAGTATTGCCTTGCTAGTTCAAGACGTTATTTCCAGCCTCCGAATTGCCCCGCTATCACTTGTGTGGGAGTGGGAAATCTTTTGCCGTTACCCTGGGTTGCCTCAGGGCTAATCCTCCCATGAGCTGACAATTTGTCCTATGCATTATCCTTCCCCCCCCCCCCCACACACTACCCACTTCGTTACTTGACATACGTATAGTTTAGAGAGAGAGAGAGAGAGAGAGAGAGATGGGTTGTTGAATGCTGTGAAGATTATGTATGATGGTGCTAAGGCTGCAGTGCGTGTTGATGGTGAACTGAGTGACTCTTTCTCTTTGAAGGTTGGGTTGAAACAGGGATGTGTCATGTCTCCATGGTTGTTCAAACTGTACATGGATGGGTAATAAAAGAGGTACAAGGTAGGGTAGTGGATGTTGGAGTGGCCCTGGTGAGAGAGGGTAGTGTTTGGAAATTCCCTGTACTGTTGTTTGCAGATGATACTGTGTTGTTGAGTAAAGACGAAGGGGAGCTGCAAGGCTTGGTGGATGAGTTTGGGAGAGTGTGTAAGAAACGGAATCTAAAGGTGAATGTTGGGAAGAGTAAAGTGATGGTCTTTGAGAGAGGTGAAGTCAGTGAATGTACAGTGAGGTTGGATGGTGAGGAATTGGAAAATGTGAGAACGTATAAGTACTTGGGTAGTTTGATGAGTAAGGATGGAGGTTTGGAGGGTGAAGTGCTTGAAAGGGTACAACAAGGAAGATAGGTTGCTGGTTCCTTGAAAGCAGTGATAAGAAACAGGGAAGTGAGCATGGAAGTGAAAAAGTTATTACATGAAAGTATTGTGATACCAACTCTAACGTACGGAAGTGAAGCTTGGACGTTGTTGGAAGGACACAAGTCAAGAGTGAGGGCAGTGGAAATGTGTTATTTAAGAGGAGCCTGTGGAGTCACATGGAGAGACAGGCTGACAAATGAGGATGCGAAGGAGTGTTGTGGTGTGGATGTGGATGTGATAGGATCCGTTAGGAGGAATACACTGAGGCGGTTTGGCCATGTGGAGAGGATGGAGGGTGAAAGACTGATGAGGAGAGTGTATGTGAGTGAGGTGGAGGGGGGAAGAGGGAGGGGGAGGCCAAGGATGAGATGGAGGGATGGGGTGGAGAGGTATATGAGAGAGAGGGGTGTGAGTTGGGAGCAGGGCAGTGAAATGACAGGTGACAGGGTGACGTGGAGGCGATTTGTTTGTGGCCACCCCGAACGGGATTGAGGCGTCTGACAATAGATAGATAGAGATATTTTATATATACCTTGCAGCCATAGTATATGGCTTGCATCAATATTGCCGGCTATTTTTAGCTTGACACTGGCGTCCCAGTATTTCGCAATAATGGCTTGTACGCTAAATTGCTGTTGTATTCATGTCCTTTACAGTGATTGAGGAACACTGACATAATTATTTTGCGTGCTACTGTTTGGGGGGGGGGGGGGAAGAGCTGGAAATTTCTAAAGGGTGGGGTAAGGGAGGAAGAGAGGGGGGGGTGATGGGAGTGGGTGAAGAAGGTAATGGGAGGAGGAATGAGGGTGGGATAGGGTGGGAGCGCATAGAAAACTGGAGACGCCCCACCTGGAAGGGTAACTTTTTTCAGCTTTGACAGGCTATAACTCAAGAAGCAGTTGGTCTAAAATGCACCATAAGGTGTGCAAATTCAAGCTCTAAACCTTGGGCATAAAACTTTTTACTTCTGTAAGAGTTGAAAAATTGGCTCCATATACAGGTTTTCAGGGAAGTTCAGTTGATCGAATTGCGTATCCTAGGGGTTAATATTGTGTATCATATTATGTGTCCACACGTCACAGTCCTGGTTATTCCCCTCGGTCTCCAGAAGCTGAAAATGTTCAGGGTTTCAGCAGGACAGGGGATATCCTCATGTCACATCTTCTTGAAGTGTGGAGATAGTCAGATAGTAGAAAAACAGGTACCCGGTATATAGTGTTACTCATTGCACATAATTTGCAAAAGATTCATTATCATATACTGGTATAGTACATTCCTTTTTACGTCAGGTCCTCCCATAGTGTTATTCCATTGTTTCATAATTCTTTGGATAATAGTACTGTAGCTTTATACTTGTGCAGTTTGCCACAAGGGTGTGGGAAGTAACTCCATCTTATTCACTGACTGTGATGAATGGGTACATACGAGTTGTAGTGGTATTAGAGGTAGACTGTGAAATAATGCTGAATTTGTGTATGCACTGTGTTGGGAGAGCATATAGAGATTGTCAGGTGCGAAAGATTGACCTTGCTGGAGAGTCTCTTAGGTGTGTGAAGGAGTTTTGATTTGGGGGAGATATTTTAGGTGCTGGAGGTGGGGTTTGAGCTGGCTCTGTGGCAAGGGTAAGGAGTGGCTGGAGGAAGTTCAGAAAGCTTTTGCCTCTCGTAACATTGAAAGGGATCTCCCTCCTTGCTAAGGCATCTTTGTATGTGGCATGAGCTGGGAATGTAATGCTGTATGGTAGTGGGACCTGGGTAGTAAAGGAAGTGGGTATTCGTAGGCTCAAATGTACAGAAATGACAGTGATTAGATAGATATGTAATGCGTCCTTGAATGTGAGGCCTGGTAGCGAGGATTGCGATTGAAGAGCTGAGAGGAAGGATGGGACTTGAGTTTATTGGTGTTGTGATGAGGATGGGTAGGTTGAGATGGTTTGGGCATGTTGAGAGGACTGAAGATGACAGTTGGTTGTGGAAGGTGAGAAGTGTGAATGTTGAGGATAAGGTTGCAAGAGGCTGAACAAGAAGGACTGGGGATGACCTCAGGGATAAGGGACTGAATAGGGAGGCTGAAAGAGATCAAGCAGCGTCAAGAACTGCCAGTAGGTAACCAAGACCAGTGCATGCAAGGCTGTGGCTCAATTGGTAGAGAGGTGGCTTGTGGTTCTACCGGACCCAAGTTCAAATCCCCGCTGGAGCAGGGAACAGTTTAAGGATTTGAATTTCATGTAAAGCAGACTTTACTGATCTACCAGAAGACCTGCTGACATGTTGTAAAAATTCCTTCGCTAATACCAATACACCAGTCCTGTATGAGACAGCCCTAGCATGTATTCAATATGGGTGGTGAGTATTAGCGCCAAAGTGGTGACATGTAGGGGTGTATGATATGTAGGAGGAGTACTGGGCCTTGAGAGCAGGCTGTGAAAGCCTATGCCCAGAGTCGAGCACATCAAAAAAAAAAAAAAAAAAAAAAAAAAAAAAAAAAAAAAAGCTGGAGCCTTTACTGTATAAGCAATATGATATGATATGATACTTTTAACATTTATAATCATAATAAATTGTATGGTAATTTCATGGCAGGTATTCAGGAGTAGTTTATTTTTATTTTATTTTATTATTTTTGCCTTTACATCATCTGCATTAAAAATGAAGAACCATATGTGATGTAACCTAGTGATCCCATTCCTGTTTACGTGTTTTGCAGTCAGCTTTTGAATGCCAGTGGCAAAGAGCCTGAGAAATGATAAAATGATACTTTGAGCTTCTTTCTTTCTCATAGAGTTTTACGCCTGTAAAGGGGTCAAGGAAGAAGATCTCCCCCCCCCCCCCTCTTTTTTTTTTTTTTTTTAGGGAAAATTGTAAAACAGTTAATCATCAGCATTATCTTTACCCATATTCTTACTTAGAGGTGAGGTGATGTAGATCCAGAAACAAGGAAAGTAAATATGCAAAGTGAATGAACTATCGTCAGCATGTCCAGTGATATTGGTCGCATTATTATTCAGACATATTCAAGATTTTGGAATCCTTGGTCCACCTCACGCCCATAACTTTTCTTTTTTTTTTTTTACCAGTGATTTCAAAACTTTAATGTACATTATTTAATATCTTTCCTAACAGCTGGGGGTGAGGAATCTGAAACAGAGACCCCAATGAGTGTCACCCCACATCTTACTCCCTCCCTCACCCCTTCCTCTACGCTACAGGGATCCAAGTTCTTCCCTCCAGATTTCAACCCAGAAACATTCAAAGGTGAGGCTGACTAGCTGATGCCAGTATGTGTAGCGTATTTTAACTAATTTCATGTAAAAAAAAAGGTACTTTGCTGTACATCAGTGTGTGTGTGTGTGTGTGTGTGTGTGTGTGTGTGTGTGTGTGTGGTGTGTTTACCTAGTTTACCTAGCTGTGATTTACGGGAAAGGACCTATGCTCGTACTGTCCCATCTCCATAACTACTAACGTCCAGCTTGGTTTTGAAATCGTGAATCCTTGGCATTTATCACCTCTTTATCCAGGTTATTCCATGCTTGAATAGTTCTGCAAGGGAAGCTATTTTTATTGATGTCTCTCTTGCATGTGGTCTTTTTCAACTTTTTTCCATGGCCCCTCGTTTCTCTTTCTTCCCTCAAAAACAGGTCCTCCCTTTAAAGCTTCTACATTCCCATGGATACTTTGTACACATTAATCAGATCTCCCCTTATTCTTCTTTTTCTAGGATTGGGAGACTTTGTCTAAACAGTCTTTCCTCGTATGGTAATTCTCTCAAGCCAGGTACCATGTTCGTTTCTGCTCTTTGTATTCTTTCAATCCTTCTTACATCCTTCTTTAATTGTGGTGACCATACCACTTTTGTGTATTCCAGCCTCGGGTGAATGATTGATATGATCGACTTTTTCAGCATTTCTTCTTCCAGATAAGTAAACACAACTCTTATGTTTCTCAAAAGCTTATATGTATCTCTGATGATCTTGAGTATGTGATTTTCCGGCTAAAGGTTGTCTGAAAATAGTACCCCTAAGTCTTTCTCATCTTTAGTTTTACTATTCCACTAGTTCCCCATTCTGTATTTTCCTGTTTGTCTCTTTGTACTCTTTCCAAATAACATTACATTTCTTCACATTAAACTGCATTTCCCACCTTTGACTCCAGTCAGATATCAAAGTCCATTTGCAGCTGTTTACAGTGTTCCTCTTTTTTCACTTTCCTTAATAGCTTAGTATCATCTACAGAAAGACTTATATAACTGTCAGTTCCTTCCACCATATCATTTACATAAACCAGGAACATAACTGATGCCAAAGCTGACCCTTGAGGTACACCACTAATTGCTTTCCACCACTCCGAATGCTGGTCCTTTATGATTTTTCTCATCATCATCATCATCATCATCCAATCCTACATTGCCCCATGAGGAGCATAGGAGCCCAGGGCTAGGCAAGTTGGTCATAACATTTAAGATGAGAATGGCCAGCCTTACTCATCCCTGAATGGCATTACATGAGCAGTAAACCCCAACCTCCCCTTGGATATAAACCTTCACTAGCACAATCCGATTGGAGCTCTGTAATTACCCACTAAACCACCAGGCACCAAAATTTGGTCATATGATTACCGCCCAGTGCGGTAAATGGTTACCTGGTGCACAGGAAACCATTTGGCTTGTCACTTAGTGTAGAGTCACCCACAGGCGAAAGGAAAAGAAAAGAATGAAGGAAAGAAAGACAGAAGAGGGAGTGTAAAGTCACCTGTAGGCAGAAGGACGAGGAAAGAATGAAGGAAAGAAAGAAGAGGATGGAAGGAAAGAAGGATGGAGGGGAGGAAAGGGCATACACCCGAGAGCAGCACTACGTCGAGTGAGTGGATGGTGAGCACTCATCCACTTAAGTAAAGCTCCATTTAGACCTCCTATGTGTTTAAGTTTCCACAACAGTCTCCTGTGTGGTACCTTATCAAATGCTTTCTTTAGGTCCAAAAAGACCCAGTCAATCCATCTGACCCTCTCTTGCGTACCATCTGTTGCCCTAGAGTAAAAGCTTAGTTGGTTTGTAGTACCTGACCCTCCTTTTCTGAAGCCAAATTGACGATCTGTTAATGTATTAGTTCCTTCCAGGTATTTGATCCATCGATCTTTCACTATGATTCTACAGATGTTTGCAACAGCACTGGTTAGTGATACCAGCCTATAATTCAGTGGCTCTTCCTTGTTTCCTTCCTTGCATATGGGGGGCATGATAGCTCAGTGGTAGAGCATCGGGCTCGTGATTGGGGGACTGCGAGTTCGAGCCTCCCTCGGGGCTGCTGTTCCAGGAGTGGTAGCGAGCTTTTGTAACCTAGCGGGGTTATATGGCCATAGTTGCCTAGCTTAAATTTCTTCCTTTGCATATGGGGACCACATTTACTCTTTTCCAGGTCCAAGGGATACCACTTTTTGCTAGTGAACTCGTAATGATCTCATGCATCCTTCCTGTTAGTTTCTTTCTGCACTCTTTTATCATCCAGTTAGACACTCCATCTGGTTCCGGTGCTTTCCTAACGTCTTTTTTTTTCCATTAATTTCACTATTTCATGTATATATACTTGTATTTCGTCCAGCACTAAGTCCTTAGGTCTATTGTTATTTTCACTAAACTCGCTCTCTCGTAAAAACGGTTTGAAAACATTTGTTCATCATTTCAGCCTTTGCTCCTGGATCCTCATAAATGACTTCATCTACTTCCAATCTGTATATCCCTTCCTTATTTTTTAATTTTCTGTTTACGTATCTGTAGAGGAGCTTTAGTTCATCCTTCCATTTGTCTGCTACACTCTTTTTGTAATTTCTTTTTTCTTCTCTTCGAATCCTTACATACTCATTCCTTTCCAGTTTATATTTCTTCCACAGATTGTTTCCTCCCTTTCTTCTCCATCCCCTCCAAGCCTTTTCCATCTTCATTCTTGCTTCTTCGCATCTCTTGTTAAACCACTCCTTGTTTCTGTCCTTGATCTTCACCTTCGGTACGTATCTCTCAACTCCATCCTTGTATATCCATAAAACTCATCCCGCTTTTCTTGAGTACCTCTTGCTTTGTTGAAATTTCTCCAGTCAGTTTCAATGAAGTATTTTCTAAGCTTTTCAAAATCAGCTTTACCATAACGGTATTGTCCATGTCTGTATGATTCTGATCTTGTAATGTCTCTTTCATCTTTTATTATATACTTGATGAGAATGTGGTCACATTTTCCTATTGGGCAATTGTATATCAGCTTGTCAGTAATATCCATTATTGTTTGTAGTAGATCCATTCAAGAGAGTTCTTCATTTCCTCTGAATCTTGTATTCTCTCAAATCCACTGTTTCATGACATTACTCATTACCATATTTAAGTATTCTCTCAAATCCACTGTGTCACGACATTACTCATTACCATATTTAACATTTTGCTTCCCCACGACTCCTTTCCACCTTGTGTGTGTGTGTGTGTGTGTGTGTGTGTGTGTGTGTGTGTGTGTGTAATTCACCGGTCAGTCAGGATCACGTGATGTTTGTGATAATCAGCATTTTACCCTCCCTGAAGAGAGCCGAGAGCTCATATAATCTGATCTAAGGGCAAAGCCTTGACCTCCACACACGCACACACCCATCCTCTTGCTCAAGGAGGACAGTGACCACCTGCTTTGTCAGTGAAACTATTTGCATCCCGAGCAAGGTGCGAACCCCTGTCATAGCAGATGCTAAATGAGAGCGTTACCACTGAGTCGGCGAGCGGTGTGTGTGTGTGTGTGTGTGTGTGTGTGTGTGTGTGTGTGTGTGTGTGTGTGTGTGTGTGTGTGTGTGTGTGTATATATGTGTGTGTGTGGACACCTGGTGGTCTAGTGCATTAAGACATTTCAAAAGAATGGGACCTGTATCCATGGGATGTTTAGAGTTTTGCAGACAAATAATGCCACTTAGCGGTGAGTGGGGCTGGTCACCTTCAATGTCAGGAGTGAGTCATGAGCAAACCCAGAGGTGTTGCCTTAGTTGCCTGGGCAACACTCCGATGGTTAAAGAAAACAATTGTCATAGGCAGAGGAATGGGTTTTGCTAGAGAGAGAGTTATATAATGTAAAAAATCAATAGAGATCGAACCCACGCATTCATTAATAATAGGTGTATGCATGTTGCTAATGTGGTGTCAGATGAATTATCTTTGAAAACCACAGTCAATCAAAACACATTTAGAAATTGAATTAATCAATGCTTTGTTACTCTTGTATGTGGCTATGCAATATATATATATATATATATATATATATATATATTTTACTCAGTTTTCTCCCATTACCACAGTGCAGCAGGATGTCTATTATTTCAGAACAAAAATTAAAAACAGTAAAATTTCGATATAACGGACTTCAATATAGTGGAATTCGCTTTTATCGGACTCGAGGAGCCAAGTGGACTAAATTCTTATGCTCAGGAAAAGTCCAATAAAGCCAGAAGCAGTCCTTTCTTGGAATAAATGAGTAAAGAAACAATTGGAGGAAATACCATAATATCGGTCCCTCCTCTCTCCTCCACCATTCCTTCCCCTCATCCCCGTCCCTCTCGGGTGAGAGAGAGAGAGAGAGAGAGAGAGAAGGTTAAATTGAAAATGAAAATTAAAGTAACTGTGAAAATGAGTGTAAAAATGAGGGTGAAAGAGAGCACACAAGTGAATATGGTATGTCAGAGTCAACAGAGAGAGAGAGAGAGAGAGAGAATAAATACAGAAATGACAAGTGGCGTCCCCTTGGCATAAACAATTGAGGGAGATAAGCATAACCTTGGTCCCTCCTCTCCTTTATTTCTGCCCCTTCTCTCTATCTCCAGCAGAGATAGGTGAAAGTGAATGAAAAAGTGAAGGTTAGTGAAGGCATTGCAAAAGTGAAAGTGAAGGCAAAAGTGAAAGTGGAAGGTGAAAATGAAGTCAGAAGTAAAAGTGAAAGTGGAAGATGAAGGTGGAAGGTAAAAGTGAATGTGAAAGTGAAGTCAAAAGTGAAAGTGAAGATGGAAGGGGAAAGTGAAGGTGAAAGTAAACGTGAAGGTGAAAGTGAAGGTGAAGGTGATAGTGAAGTCAAAAGTGAAAGTGAAGGTGGAAGGTGATAGTGAAGGTGAAAGTTAATGCAAATGTGAAAATGAAGGTGAAAGTGAAAATGAAGGTGAAAATGAATGTAAAAGTGAAGATGAAGGTGAAAGAAAAGTTGAAAGTGAAGGTGAAGGTGTGAGTGAAGGTGGAGGCGAATGTGATAGTACGGTAAAAGAAGGGAGGGCAAACGTGAAGGTGAATGAATAATTGTAAAGGTAAATGTCCTGTCCTCTCCTCCATCCTTGTTTCGTTCCATCATCTTCTGTCTCTCCTTCATTCTTTCCTCTTCCTTCTGCCTATGGGTGACTTTACATTCTTTCTTCTGTCTTTCATTCCTTCGTTCTTTCCTCTTCCTTCTGCCTGTGTGTGACTCTACACTGAGTGACAAGCCAAATGGTTTCCTATACACCAGGAAACCATCTACTATGTTGGGTGGTAACCATATAACCAAATTTTGGTGCCTGGTGGTTTAGTGGGTGATTATTGTGCTCCAGTCAGATTGAACCGGTGAAGGTTTATGTCCAAGGGGTGATTGGGGTTTATTGCTCTTGTGGTGCCACCCAGGGATGAGTGAGGCTGGTCACTTTCATCTTAAATGTCAGGACCAACTGCCTAGCCCCGGGCTTTTGTGCTCCTCATGGGGCAACGTAGGATTGGATGATGGATGAATGTAACTGTGAAAATGAGAAAGTTAGGTTGCAAGTGAAGGTGAAATGGAAATTCAAAATGAGTGATAGTGAAGGGTGAGTGTGAAGGTGAAGGTGAATGTGAAATGAGAATGGAAGAGAATATGAAAGTGAATGTGAAAGTCAGAGTGAACTGAAAGTGAAGATAAAAGTGAATGGGAAGGTGAAGATTAAGGTGACAACAAAGACAAAAATATGTGAAGTAAAATGGAAGTGCCCAGTGCGGAGAGAGAGAGAGAGAGAGAGAATAGAATAAATACATGAATGACAAGCAAGCCTCTGTGCATAACAAAAATAGGAGGAAGTCCAGGGGGGAGTCCATGTCGCTCTTATCGGACTTTCGCTTTTTTCGGACTGGCTTGGGCCCCAATTAGTCCGATATAGTGAGGTTTTACTGTATGACTAAAATCTCAAGGCTACAATTATCACATATAACACAATATCCTTCCTTACACATATCTGTGTGTGCAAAGCTGATATAAGATTTATAAGAATGCACTGGTTGGACTCCATTGTTCTGTTTTTATCAACTTGTAGCAAACTGCATATCTTGCCCATATTTTTTATCATAACAAGGTGTAGGGCAACATCCTTAAATTATTCCTGGATCTGCCCCTGTGAGTAGTCAAGTTCCAAGCTGATGGGGAAAAGTGGATCTGGTAATGAAGGAATGCAATGAGTAGATATCATTTTTCGTGTTATAAAAAAGTCTCCAGCCGATGAATTGGAATTATGAGACCAGAGGAGTTGTATACTTGATTGGTTATAAAGCTGCTCAGAAAAGAAGTATGTTGACCAAGACAGTGAGAGATAGCAAAGAACTTGTTGAAGATGGGGAAGCAGCTGGTGTTGAAGTTCACATATTCCTGACCATATGCAGAATATCTAAAGAGTGGCAGCTGTGCATCTTAGAAATTTGCTGGATTTCAGTTTCCTGACTGGTAACTTTCATAAGAGACCTGTAGTTGTAAAAGCTATGCAGTAGTTCTGACAAACCAAAAATGCACATATGTGACAAAATTTGGCAATACTCCATGCTGGCAAACCAAGGAGTGTGGGATGAAGTCCTGAGAAAGAAGCTTGGGGTTAGGAAACTTGAATGCTGCAAGAGATCATGCAACTTGGGAAACAGCTATCAATTGACAAAATATTAATCAGTGCAAGCAGGAACTCTGCCATACAAAGGTGAATGTATGTATGCAGTGAGATGTGAGAGAAATTTACATTAAAGTGATAGTTATTTGAAGAGGTGACACAACATGCTGTGCCCATGAATGGAGTGGTACTTTTTAGCTGTATAAGATACTGTAGTGGGAATTCATGGTTGCCTGTAGTGTTTCATCCTCAGTTCACAGGGATATTTTATATGCTGTACTATTTTCATTTGGATTTGAATTTGAGGTAGTGTAATCCATGTTCTTTTCAGTGGGTGAGAGTCGGGTAGATAAATGTGAGGTGGACTCTCCTGCTGGTCGATCACCACGGACACCAAAGACCCCCCGAGATGCTGACAAAAGCCACTCCTCCTTGCGGCACATTTTGGATCAGCGCCGAAATCTTGTTATGCAGCTCTTCTCGGAATATGGCTGGTTCCCTCATGGTGAGTGGTCCCCCCCCCCAGATTTTGGGGTCATAGATGGTGAGTTAATTAGAGTGTAACCCATTTAACTGGACATGCTGTTCATTAATTCTCCTCCTGTCAAGTTTTTTCTTGCACTCTGGCTATACCTCACCACCATTCCGGGATGGGAAAAGCAGTTCAAGTTGATGGTAATAATTTAATGGTGAAAGATTGGGTTAGGATGGTGAGGATCATTTGGCTCTTTTATTTTTGCATTTTTCATCATCATGTGACTGGTCATCTGATGGTAATAATTTACTGGTGAAAGATTGGGTTAGGATGGTGAGGATCATTTGGCTCTTTTATATTTGCCTTTTTCATCATTATGTGACTGGCCATCTACCTAATGTTTTAGACTCCAGTAGAAAATAGAGGTAAAAAAGATGATATATTAAGTGTACGGGATCTGTATTTATGTGTGTTGATGAGAAAATGAGAAGGAGTTTTGCATGATACAAGATTAGTAGGAGTAGAGGAGTGTGGGTAGGGTTGTCACATACAGCACTTGTGTTATGGCCTAACCTTGGGCCTCTACATTTATGTCATAAAGGAGATGGTTTGGGATCAGCTGTTATAGTTATTGGCACAGTACTGGCTCTATCATTACTGAGAATCAGATGAATACAGTAGCTATTTGAATACACTGAATCTTGCCAAGGGGAAAGACCCTGGTTTAACCTTGGTGGGTGCAGTCTGCCTCAAAGGGGCACCAGTTCTCTACACAATGTATGTACTGTAATGTACCTGTAGAACGACCCCACAAAAGCAGTTGCTAACCTGTGGTCAACAGGGCTGCACAGCCAGACAGACTGGAGTTCAGCATCAGTAACAGCTGCAGCTTTACATGGAGGTTGGAGGCAGAGTTGAAAAACTACGGGAGATTTTGCATTTTTATGGTGGTGAAGTGTATAGTGCATGTAATTACCCAAGCTTCAACTTTTTTCATAGCACTAACCATCCATCCATCCATCATCCAATCCTACGTTGCCCCATGCAATAACAGTAGTAATAATGATAAAAAATATATATACAGGTATATATTATTCATAAGCACCATTTCTTCCAATGAGGGATTCAGTAGCTGTTAAGACACTTTCAACACGTACCAAAAAAAAATACAGGTATATATATATATATATATATATATCCATCCATCATCCAGTCCTATGTTGCCCCATGAGGAGCAGAGGAGCCTGGGGTTAGGCAAGTTGGTCCTGACATTTAAGATGAGAGTGACCAGCCTCACTCATCCCTGAGTGGCATTACGTGAGCAGTAAACCCCAACCACCCCTTGAATATAAACCTACACAGGCTGAATCTGATTGGAGCACATTAATTACCCACTAAACCACCAGGTGCCATAATTTGGTAATATGGTTACCACCCAGCATGGCAAATGGTTTGCTGGTGTACAGGAAACCATTTGGCTCATCACTCATTGTAGAGTCCCCCCCCTTATATATATATATATATATATATATATATATATATATATATATATATATATATATATATAAAACATCCATCCATCCATCATCCAGTCCTATGTTGCCCCATGAGGAGTGAAGGAGCCTGGGGTTAGGTGAGTTGGTCCTGACATTTAAGATGAGAGTGACCAGCCTCACTCATCCCTGAGTGGCATTGAGCACTGAACCCCAGGCACCCTTTGGGTATAAACCTACACAGGCTCAATCTGATTGGAGCGCATTAATTACCCACTAAACCACCAGGTTCCATAATTTGGTTATATGGGTACCGGTACCACCCAGCCTAGTAAATGGTTTCCTGGTGTACAGGAAACTATTTGGCTTGTCATTCAGTGTAGAGTCCCCCCCCCCCCTCAAATAATAATAATGATAATTTATATTAAAGTTTGGTCAGCAGCAGTGGCAGTGATATAAAGCCTATAATAATTCATCACAGCACCTCACCCCAAGTCATAGCTCATTGAAAAGAGAAAGGCTTTGAGGTTCCCCATAAAAGATTCAGTTGCCTTGTGGGTAATGGCAGTTTATTTTTTAACTTTGGGACAGTATAAGAAAAAGATTGATCAGAGAAGGATGACTGGTGAACAGCACTAGGGTTATCGAGGCGCAGTGGATCATCTTCACAAAGTAACACCACATGCGGATGGAGAGTTCCAACAGTTCAGCAAGATACTGTCTTCCACCAACTTGAAGAACCTCAGATGTAATGAGGCACAATTTAAATTCTGTTGTAGCATTTACTGGCAACCAGTGTATATAAATTAGTTAGAGGTAAGGTAGTTGAAGTTCTTGGTGGAGGGCCAAAGATAAGCCTTGCTGCCCTGTTCAGCACAGGCTGAACCTTGTCTAGTAGATTATTTGAAAGGAAGTCCATAACGAGTTGCAGTAATCAACATGATACGAACCTTTGTTTGGACCGATGTTAAAAGGCATTGTCTATATAGAAATTGTTTTTACAGAACACAGGCATCTGACATGTAGATTAAACCTTATGACAGTTTGTTTAGTAGATTCTTTATAATTTATTGTCAAATTGAAGTGTACATCCAGATTTGGAACAGAATAGACTGGAAGAAGTTGTGACTTGCTAGTCTTCATTGCCAAGGCATTAGCAGCATTACCATCCTTTCTTTTTCAGCAAATAATAATAATAATGATTTCAGTTTTACGGTCATTCAGTTTAAGTATCCTCTTTACCATCCAGGTCTTAATAACAAATACACAGTGATTTGGATTGTGCGATTGCATTCACACATATTGGCTTCATTTCTTTAAATGCACCAGCACTTTTTACTTGGATTGTTTGTAGTATGGAAAGAAGTAGTTTAGTTGCAAAGAGAGAGATACATCAAGTCTTTCTATCTATCTATCTATTGCCAGACGCCTCAATCCCGTTTGGGGTGGCCACAAACAAATCGCCTCCAAGTCGCCCTGTCCCCCGCCATTTCACTGCCCTGCTCCCAACTCACACCCCCCTCTCTCATATACCTCTCCACCCCATCCCTCCATCTCATCCTCGGCCTCCCCCTCCCTCTTCCCTCCTCCACCTCACTCACATGCACTCTCCTCGTCAGTCTTTCACCCTCCATCCTCTCCACGTGGCCAAACCACCTCAGTGTGTTCCTCCTAACGCTTCCTATCACATCCACATCCACACCACAATGCTCCTTTATATCCTCATTTGTCAGCCTATCTCTCCATGTGACTCCACAGGCTCCTCTTAAATAACTCATTTCCACTGCTCTCACTCTTGACTTGTGTCCTTCCAACAACGTCCAGGCTTCACTTCCATACGTTAGAGTTGGTATCACAATACTGTCATGTAGTAACTTTTTCACTTCCATGCTCACTTCTCTGTTTCTTATCACTGTGCTTTCAAAGAACCAGCAACCTTTCTTCCCTGCTGTACCCTTTCAAGCACTTCACCCTCCAAACCTCCATCCTTACTCATCACACTACCCAAGTACGTAAACGTACTCACATTTTCCAATTCCTCACCATCCAACCTCACTGTACATTCATTGACTTCACCTCTCTCAAAGACCATCACTTTACTCTTCCCTACATTCACCTTTAGATTCCGTTTCTTACACACTCTCCCAAACTCATCCACCAAGCCTTGCAGCTTCCCTTTGTCTTCACTCAACAACACAGTATCATCTGCAAACAACAGTACAGGGAGTTTCCAAACACTACCCTCTCTCACCAGGGCCACTCCAACATCCACTACCCTACCTTGTACCTCTTTTATTACCCCATCCATGTACAGATTGAACAACCATGAAGACATGACACATCCCTGTTTCAAACCAACTTTCAAAGAGAAAAATTCACTTAGTTCACCATCCACACGCACTGCAGCCTTCGCACCATCGTACATACTCTTCACAGCATTCAACAACTTCCCATCTACTCCATATATTCTTAACACTTTCCACAATCCTTGTCTATCCACCCTGTCATATGCTTTCTCCAAATCCATGAAAGCTGCATACAACTTCTTTCCCTTGTCTAGAAACTTTTCCACTAAAGATCTAAGAATGAATATCTGATCTACACAACCTCTTCCCTTCCTAAAGCCTCCCTGTTCTTCTCCAACTAATTTCTCTGTTCTTTCTCTAACTCTGTCAATAAGTATTCTACCATACACTTTTCCTATTATACTAAGAAGACAATTGCCCCTATGATTACCACACACTTCTTTTTCCCCTTTTCCTTTGTACAAGGAAATAATTATACCTGACTTCCAATTCTCCGGGACTCTACCTTCCTTCCAGGCCAATCTGCACATCTTCCACATCCATTCTACTACTATCTCTCCCCCATGCTTCAGCATTTCACCACACACTCCGTCAGTTCCTGGGGCTTTCCCTGATTTAACTTTCTTCATTGCTTCCGCAACTTCTATCATACTGATTTCTTCCTGTCTTCTCACCTCCCTCCTTCTCCCAGCCATTCCCCAGCCACTTATTCTCGCATTACTTCCATCCTCTGTGTTCAACAATTCCTTCTTCATCTGCTCACTTTTTCTCCCTTCTCCACTAGTAATCTACCATTTTTACCTTTCACCCCCCTGCTAACTTCACTTCCACCCTGTCTTACTTTCTTCACCTTTTTCCAGAACATTTTCTTACAGTCCCTCCACTTTACACTCAAATTCCTTTCAAATTCCTCATCCACTCTCTTCTTACTCTCTCTTACTAATCTTTTCACCTCTCTCTTTCTTTCTACATATAACTCTCTCTTCCACCTCTCAACTTCTTCCACACCCCTATTTCTCATCCATTCATTGTATGCTTTCTTCTTTTGTGCCACAGCCTGTCTCAACTCTTCAGTCCACCACGCTGTTCCTTGCACCCCCCTCCGTCTTCTCTTCCTTCCACACACCACATCACATGCTGCACATATTTCTTCTGTAAATATCCTACACACACCTTCCATGTCTCCCATCTGCTCTAATTCATATTTGCCCAATCGTTCCTCCACTTCTCTCTTATACTCTGCCTTTTTCTCATCCTCTTGTAACCTTTCCACTCTCCTTGCAACTACTCCTTCCTCTCGTCTTTCCCTTCTTCTATTCCTCCATCTTACTTGAATCCTAATTCTAGCCACCACCAAGTAGTGGTCAGAAAGTCTACTCCCCCAACCTCTATAAGCTCTTGCATCCATTACACATCTTCGCATCCTTTCATCCACACACACATAATCAATCATTGCCTTCCTTTCATTCAGTTCACCACCCACCCTTCTCATCACTCGCCATGTATACCTGTGGATCATTTTATGCCTGAAGAGGGTATTGGCTATCACTAACGCACACCCATTCTCATCTATATCAGCAGGCACACCCCACTCACCAACTATTCCATCCACCTTCACATTCCCAACTTTACCATTCATATCACTGATCAAAAACACTCTCTCATTCCTTCCACACTTTTCCATGCACACTTCTACATTTGTCCAGAACTCTTCTCTCACTCTTCTAGCACGATCTTGCGTTGGCGCATGCACACACACAATCGCCCACATTTGTATTCTAACTTTCAACTTTACCCACACAATCCTTGACCCAACTGATCCATACTGTCTTATGCTCTTCTTCCATCTTTTACTCACAACTATACATACTCCTTCCTTTGCCCTCTCATTCTCACCTACTCCTGCACATATACCCCATCCATACTCCCATTCTCTCACACTTTCTCCTCTCCATTTTGTTTCAGTTATTCCACATACATCTACTTTCGCACCCTCAAGCACCTGGAGAATCTCTCTCTCTTTCACCTCATCATTCGCTCCTCTTACATTCCACGTACCCATTACCAAGTCCTTTATCCGGTCCTGGATCGTCATCGTTTGGTCAGTCCTTGTCTGAGGCTTCTTGTTTGTTTTTTTAGTTAGTTGTTTTCCGGGGAGGGGCACTAACCCTCAGCCAACCCTTTTAGTCGCCTTTTACGACAAGCAGGGATACTGGGGGAGTATTCTTGAAAACCCCCCCTACCCCTAGGGTAGGGGGGTTTTTCCATAGTTGGAATAACTAGCATTCTATCTCAGCTAACATCAAATATCTTTCAGCTGATAGTGAACATAGGAGCCTGAGAGTGTGAAAACTGTCAGCATCAACCCTCTCATGGACAGGAGAACTTGCATTATTTGTTCCAGCTAATACCAGACAATGTTATCTTTTTTTTTTTTTTTTTTTTTTTTTTTTATGCGAGGAAGAAGGAACCAAAGGCCATGAGCCCGCAGTAACAGTTCCCTCCAAGAGAAAAACAAAATACAATATAGAGCCAAATTCAAGATCCGATCATTTTGAGATGCCTGGACACACTGCGTTTGAAAGACTGGAGATCATAAGCAGCAGGAAATACAGACAGAGGGAGACAGTTCCAGAGTTGACCTGTTGCATAAATGAAAGACTGGGAGTAACGGTTAATTCTTGCATTAGAGAGTTGGACAGAAAAAGGATGAGAGTCTGCTGCCAGACGGGTGCTACGCTGACATTAAGTGTTTATCAGCCTGAAAGTGCTAATGTCAGTTTTCTTTTTCACATCCATAGCCCAGGCAGTGGCAGCATTCCAGTCGCGATACTCTGACATCTTCCCGACCAAGAACTGCCTCATCCTCAAAATCAGAGAGGTGCGGCAAAAGCTCCACCAGAGTGCACCCAATACACCCGGTGTTCCCCCCAGTAGCCCCAACCCTGCAGCAGGTGTTATGGCTGCGGGAGGAGGGGTTGGAGGGACAGCAGTCACTCCCACCACACCCCAGCAGCTCACACATAATAACCACCACAGTCAGTACAGTATGAGTTATGTGTAACCCATTGAGCCTGGGATCATCTTTTTCATTTTATACATAGCATTTCCTGATTATTTTATTTGGGATTTTGAGAGGCCTTTTTGGAAGTTGAGTACATCATCTGTTTGCAGCAATAAACCAAGAAGGATGTCATGTGTATTCAGGGGTTTAATGTTGATCCTTTAATCCTTTGAATCTTGGTAGTATCCTATTTAGTTCCTGTGGATTGTATTGTTGCTTGATAGTTTTATTTAATTTAGGGAAGGCCATTCATTGTGGAAGAGGATTATTAAGGCTATATTTTACCCCTCATGTTTAAAATGTATCCTAAGTCAAATTTAAATATCAGGAGATGGCAGGACTGAAATGAAAAAGACATCTGTGATCTCAGTGAACGTAATGGCTCTTTCCACCCTGTTTTTAGGGGGAAATAGTGTGACGATGAAAATGAATTTGATAATGATGATGAGGATGGTGGTGAAAGTGATATTAAAGATGATGATGATGATGATGATGATTAGTATTGAAGGCGATACTGAAAATGATATTGATGATGATATGATTACAGCTAATACTGTATTAAAACTGATATTAATAATGACAGTGATGGCAACTAATTCTTCCTGACATTCGCCCACAGATGCCCGGACGAGCCTGAGTGTTCCTAGCTCCAGCCAGGCGCCATCTGCCACACTGCCCGTCACCACGTAATGATTCTTCACTCTAGCCACACTCTTTACTTCCTACTGCTATATCCATTAACTGCAGCCCAGGGACAGCATGTGTGGTTTATTCGTGCCCCTGTCACACGATTTAATTAAGCACGTGAAGCGTCCCCAAGGTGTATATTGATTATCAGTACATCCACTAACAACTGCAGCCTAGGGATGTCATTTATGGTTCATTTTTGCTGCTACCAGGTGATATTCTTTAGTTTTTGAGGAGTCCCCATGTTTTGTAGGGATTATAACTACATCCAATAATAGCTACATCTCAGTGACATTGGTTGTAGTTTATTTTTACTATACTTGTACAATTTTAGTCTGCTTAAAAACAGACGTCATGAACTGAAGGTGTTAGATATAACCTTCTTAATCCCTGCAATAAGAGAAGTCTTTCGTAAGGTAGATAAAATCATCTGGAGGTAACAAAGTAAATCAGAAAAAGATGTCACCAGGATCCTGGGAGTCAACAGTTGTCTTTTCTCATCCTGACTTTTCAGTTCACCCTCATTGCCTTCTCACACTTGATTTGCCTTAGTTATGTTCAGTTAACCACTTCAGTGTGATTATGTATCTTTTAATTTATTCTTGGTACCTCTAGATGAACATTTTTCAGCATAGGAGAGATTTCCTGAACTGGAGGGATTATATATCTCCATTAACCCCCTCAGTACAAAATGTTTCTCAGTAAGTTGAATGGAGTTGTCTGGTAGTAGCAAGAGTAATGCATGAAAGATATTATTGGATTGAAGGGTTTAAAACTAGCTTCAGAATTTTACAGTATTTCATTATCCAACCTTCCTTGGCATTGTAGCTTTTCCCTCTCAGAATTTACATCATAAATCCTGCCTCTTGCTCTTCTCTCCCATCTCCTTCATGGTTCCATTTGCCCTCCACCAGCTGACAGTGCAGTGTAAATTTGGAAGGTAATTCCTCCTCCTCCACCTGATTGTAATACACCCTCCTCCAGGTCACAGTAAATTGTAAATTAAAAAAATAATACCCTCTACCCCACTTCACAGTGCATTGTAAGAATTGACATGCATAAATTAATATCCCATTCTCCAGTTCACAGTACATTGTACAATTGTAGAAGTAATGTCCTCTCCTACCCTAGCTCAAAGTGCATTGTAAATGTTTAAAAAGAAATATCACCTCCCCCCATTCATCATACATTTTAAATAGTGAAAGTACTGTCATGGCCTCTCCTGCAGTTCAAAGTACATTGTAAATTCTAATTGTAATTCTCCCATCTCCTGACCATTGAAATGAGGTCAAATGTCAAATGGAAGCTTGAAGATGGAGATGCTGTTATACCCAGCTTCAAAACCCCTCTTCCATCCCACTGGACGACATATGGATATATTCCATTATTTGGTAAATAAAACAGGATGTTTTTGATAGCTGAAGTAACATTTCAAAATTTTAGTAGCAATGGAAGCATCCAGGAACCAAGTAGCATATTGATGGCATGTTTGTGGCCCAACATTCAGAAATGATTTCAGGTTTATATATAAAGGGAACTAGTGGATGTATTCATTTTGCTTCCCATCTCCAGTAGTTGTAAATAATACAGTAGGTCTTTAGCAGCCTTCAGTCTCCCTCACATCACCTGCACATCTTAGACTGAAACTGCCTGCACATTGCTGCTCAAGTGTCTGTCTGAATGTTTGTCTGGCTGTGGGACTATATCAGCAAAGAACTTGAATCATGGTAAGAGTAAAATGCAATACTGGTGTAATTTTTTGCTTATTTATTTATTTTATTTTATTTTATTTTATTTTTTAGTGTGCTTGAATATTGGAGATAAGTGCCACTTAACTGTTGTTCATTTTTCAATATTATATCCTATATCTATATCTATATATATCTATCTATCTATCTATATATATATATATATATATATATATATCTATATATCTATATATATATATATCTATATATATATATATATATATATATATATATATATATATATATATATATATATATATATATATATATATATATATATTTATATATATATATACATATACATATCTATATCTATATATATATCTATATATATCTATATATATATATCTATATCTAAGTATCTATTTATCCATCTATCTATATATATATATATATATATCTATATCTATATCTATCTATCTATCTATCTATCTATATATATATATATATATATATATATATATATAATGTCAGTGTTGATTATGGTAATATTTCTAGTGCATTTGGTACAAAGATAACCAGACAGACTGCTCAGTAGCCTTATTCCAGAACGTGCACTCAAGAACTGATGTGTGTGTTTATGTCTGTGTGCCTGAGTGTACAGTGCTATGACACCCTGCCAGGGAACCTCTGTTCATAGCAAGCCTGTTAGTGGTTGTAACATAGCTCCTTTTTTTGTACTAGTGGATAATGCTGTGTGAACTTGTGTCTGCTTGCACCAAATTAGTACTATGTATTCGCCTAGACACCACTCTTATCTGGTCTCTCACCTAAAACTGTTGGACAGTTCTGTTAGGCACATGAAAGTTAACATTTGCTGCTGTTGTCAAAGATGCATACTGTGCATTAGTATTTATGACATTCAGTCATTAACATTTTTGTGTTACTGTACTTATGCTGCAACACAAGTTTTACATAAAGTATAGTTGAAGATACTGTCATATTCAGAAATCAGATCAGACATGCTGCAGAATGTTTTGATGCACAAGTTTTTACCTCCTGTAATGTGCTCAGAACATCAAGAGGTGAAAAATCCCAGATGATAGAAGTTATATACATTTCTTCCTGTGTTTTGGCTGTGATGTTGGGGTGGCCTGTGCACTAATTGGTACTGTTAGAGGATACAAGAAAGTATGGAAGAAATGGGCAGACTATTTGGTATGACATTTTTTCATATCCAGTGGTTTCATCTAATGTTGAAGCATTTCAAAATAAGGCCCAGTTCATTTTGAATCCCAGTTTCATCTACTTTATTTGCAAACTAGTTTGGTGTTAGACTAGGAATGGTTGGTGATGCACAGGGTAATAGAATATTGAATTCTGAGACCAACTGCCTAGCCTCGGGCTCCTAAGGTCCTCATGGGGCGATGTAGGAGTGGATGATGGCTGGGTGGATGAAGAGTATTAGCAGATCTGATCCCTTCCTGAAAAGGTTTACTGCCAAGAGGAGTTTGTATTATGATGCAGTTATGTGTTACAGGGTAGTGGTATTTACATTCTGAACCTAGTGTAAGATCTGAACATCTCTGTTGCTGTTAAGCAATATATGAGGTGCGATGTTTGGAGCCATTTAAAGGTTTAAACATTTTGGAATTTTGACATTAAAGTTTGATCAAGATGGGCATTACATCGAGCCTACCTTATGGTGGACTCTTAATACAATACTGGTGCAGAAAATAGTACAGTATTTGAAACTTAAAAATAATCTTAACATCCTCAATTCATTTATGTTTATTTATATCAAGTTTAGTGGGCAAAGGTCCTCCATTCGGATTGAGCTGGTGCAGGTTTATATCCAAGGGATAGTTGAGGTTTATTGCTCATGTAATGCCACTCAGGGATGAGTGTGGCTGATCTCTCTCATTTTAAATGTCAGGACCAGCTTGCCTAGCCCGGGGCTTCTACGCTCCTCCTGAAGCAACACTGGATTAGATGATGATGATGGTATATCAAATGATTTTGTTCTCCTTAAGGTATACTTCTCAAATTAGAAGGGTTAAATATTACCTCTTTTTATTCACTCCCGATGGAGGGCAATCCCAGACTGGATAAAATTGTTTGGCTGCAGAAAGAGTAAGCTACAAAAAGACAATATTGTATTGAAGAGGCTAAAGCAAACCACCACTTCCATTGTACTTGCAGTTTTCCTTTTTTTGTTTTTATTTATTTTCCATTAGCAGACCCCATAGTACAAGACACAGCAATATTTCTGTGACACTGAAGTACGAGGTGACACAATTTGGGGTGGACAAGGCAGGGTTGGTTGGCAGGTGGGAGAGGCAAATTAACCCCAAGGGTTTAGATTATTGCCTTCAGGGTTTTGGTCATTACTGTTCCAAAATGAAATGAGGCTGATGCTGATACAGTAAGCTGTGATGTGCATAGAAAAAGAATCGGGACTGTGGGAAGAACTTAATGTGTATTTGAGGAAAGGAGATTGTGCAGGCTCACTTCATTCAGGTTTTCAGTGATTGGAATAAGTGGGATATGTGTTAATGGAGGTGCATTGGAGTTGGGATTTTATTGATTGGGTAAGTGGAATGTTTAGTCAGTTAATCCTTTGGCTGCAGTGACACTGAGATCTGAATAAAAGAGTCTGTCATAAAATGGAATGAAGTACGATGTTCTTTTATGTGCTGATTTTCAAGGTGCTAGAATATTGTCCTTTGTAAGCTGGAATGAAATACAAAGTTCTTCATTCTCAGCCAGAGCATTAAACATGATAGTTTTAACATTTTTGTGCCTTGGGTTTTTATTGAGTGTAGTAAAAACATCTGTCTACACAAAATGTAATGCAGAGCAGGTAATTTGCAGCCAATGGGTTAACCCCTTTAATCCATTATGTCCTTTTTATTCTGTTCTTGCTACCTCCATGCACTTTTATTCAGATTAGGAGATCTGAAGGAGTTAGGTATAGCTTTCATTAATCCCTTCAATAAGTACTGAAGGAGTTAGAGATAATTCATTAATCCCTTCAGATCTCTCCAGAGTTGATTGGATTCATGTGGTGGTAGCAAGACTAAAATAAAAAATGACATTGGATTAAAGAGGTTTTAAAAATTATGTAATATAAAGTGAATAATAAGGTGATGCAAAGAGTGTTTACAATCCACTCTAAAGAAACACAGGCCACAAAGGGACCAGATGTTGTGAGGCTCAGAATGCTTGTCAGACCGTGAATGTGTCAGCACTTGAATGTGTATGTATGTACCTATGTTCACTTGAATGTATACAAGTATCTATTATTGAGTGTCTTATGTATGTATCGTATGTATGTCCAGTCATTCTGTATGCATTTTATTATCTTATTTTGTCACTTGGTTGCAGTTGATTATGTGTGTGTGTGTGTGTGTGTGTGTGTTTTGTACAAAAGGCATAGATGTTGACAATGATTTAAGTACAGTATAGAATTCATGCATTACAGTACTGTGGATTGTTAAGCCCAAGTAATGTAAATCACAACCTAAAAGATGCTGGTAACTTCAGTTGAGTTACTTTCTTCTCACATATTTACCATTACTATCTGTAAAACTGGTAAATCCTTGACACGTTATTAAAGACATCTGACAGGTTGGTGGTTAATTGAGAGAGAGCTTAATTCAGCTGTTTTTGGTGAGTTTGAAAATATGTAAAAACTGAATATATATATATATATATATATATATATATATATATATATATATATATACAAGACGGCTGAGGAAAGCTATGCCTTTTTGCTTGACCAAACTTGGTTAAATAATTGTGAATAGTGTACAGTGAATCTCATCAGAGTTAGTGAATTTGTTAAGAAAAGAAGCTTGTACAGTGGTAAGGTACCTTTATTATCATTATTGTATAATTATAGATATTATACTTTTGCTAAACTGTATATCATGTGATAATACAGTTACTTCAAAGTTATGTGTATCATACAGTGCCATGGCAAGTGACATTGGCCATCTTTAATGTACATGTACTTAAAGAACAAACCTAGTAATCCGACAGTCTTTTCTATCTTTCCAACTACCTAGTTCTTATTATGTATAGCCCTGTAGTTATTCTTGCTTTGCCTGCATCGCTACTTCTTATCTTCCTTTGTTACTTCCACCAAGTATATTTTGTTCTTACCCTTTCCTTCCTTTCAAGTATATTTTCTCACAAGCTTTTTTTACTCCACATTGCCTTGAATCTTCCATTATTCTTTTTACCCTTAATCTAGTGTCAGCACATTTATTTGCTTATGTCTTCCAGATTTGAATACAGTATGTTTCCCCTCTTATACATTTATTTGCTTATGTCTTCCAAATGTTGAGTACAGTTTGTTTCCCCCTTTATTGACATATTATTCATAGTCATTCGTGTTGTGTGAATTTTTGACAAACTATGAGAATGTTCATTTGTACAATCAGGTTTGTTGGAATTGCTTTTTGGAGACAAGCATTGAAAATATTCATTTTTAAAATAGGTCTGTTGGATGTATTGTATGCTTACCATATACAGTATGTTTTGGCAGTAGAAAGCTATGAGAGCAAATGTATTGACGTAAGATGAATATGACGTTCTTATGCTCAAGCCTTTCCATTATCTTTGTTTACATTGAAGTGAACTTCAGCCAAGTGTAGGTAATTGCAAATACTCTTGGCAACACAGAAACAGTATAGCTTACCCGTACCCATAGTTTCAGATGGAATGGATGAATATTCCTGGTGATCTTTAATCTCTTTTTTTTTTTCTTCTTCATTTGAGGTAGCATAGTTGTTGTTCCTTTAGTGTGTTGTTTGGTAGGGGTATTGGGATAGGGGTTGAACAGACAGAAAAATATAGGACCTGATGTAGAGGATGATGGTAAAACTTTTTAAGCAGTATGGTATTCACATACAGGGCTGGAGTATCTGCTTGTTATGCGAAACTGAGAGGGGTTATAATTGTGCAAGGATAGATAGGGTATGACTCATGAACAGCTGAAGAGGTTAACTGAAATGTAAGTTAGTCTTTTGTTTGAGCATCCGTTGTTGTTATACACAGGTGTTGTGGACTTGTGTGAGAGAACTCTCCACATGTGTGTCTATTTACTGAAGTAAATATCATCACATTCACAGCTACTTGTGTGAGTCTTGAAAAATTTGGTTTATAAGTAAGCAGATTTAACTTCAGTAACAATAGCTTCATTTAAAGTCATATGTTAACATTTTGGTTAGAGTATGTGCAATTTCTTAATATTGTAGTACAGTGTAGATGGTGTAATTTCCTTGGCCAAAGAAAAGCACTTACAAAACTGGTGCTATAGCGACATGAACATTTGTAAAAACAAATGAAGTTATATTTGAGTTTGAAAGTTAGACACTGTATATTCATGGTTATTGAAGTGTAGATGGTGATTCTGGATTGTTTTTATGCAGCACCCCAGTGTCCTGGTGTTTAAGCTGTCACTGGGATAGTTGTGATTTATTTAATGCCGTAACAGGCAATCATTGTCTGATGTAAGATAGTCATGTAAGTTTTACAACAGATTAAGCATCTGTGCTTAATGATATTATTGAAGATATCAATTTGATGATGGACATTTTAAGTAACATGCATTGATATTTCATAGGTTGTTTAATTTTCGACCGTATGTATGTAATGATTCATAGAGCAGTTAATACATCATTTTTTATTATACTGTGTATGAAATCATATATTTTTGTAAATTGGATGTTTTGTTTTAACCATAATAATTGTGTGTGACATTACTGTTTGTGACCTTTTTTTATGTTATGGTACCTAGTTCTTACAGTTCCCATTTTGTTTTCTGTTAATGCAAGCATGAAATTATGAAAATGAACCAAGACTGACAATGGTATCTAAATTCAACTTCAACATGACTGTTGCATTACACCACAGCTGCTTTATGCTAATTAGTAGTCATGAGAAAGCATCACAGGGGATATGCAGTGCTGGATTATTATTTCTATTGTAAATTATTTTACTTCTGCAATACTGAATTCTGAAATAGAATTGGTTGCTTGCATTTTGTAAATTATTGTATTTTATATTGTTATTACTTTTACTGTTGAATTATTGTTATTCATGAAATTTAAAAATGTCATGGAATAGACTGCAGCTGACTGTCAGTTCTGCACATTATGAATATCAGTGAAATGTCTCTAAATTAGCAGTTTAAAATCATAGGGATTTCATTTGAAAAAAAAAAAAATAAAAAAATAAAAAAAAAAATCATTCCAGAAAATCCCTACAGTATATATAGTTATTTGCCATTACAGTACATTATACCCATACCAGTACTATGAATAATTTTATTATATTGTACGTGTCTAAACTACAAATATGAAATTGATTGAAGTGCATTACGTAGAAGCAGAAGGGCAGAGTTTCTGTGAGCAAGTAATTCAGGTGCAATACCATCATATTTGACAATCTGCCTTTCTGTCTCTGTTGACTTGACTCACTGTTTAGTATAAACAGAGTTTATATCAATAGTTTCTTTGCACAGTATACAAAATTTTATGTAGTGTAACCAGTCATGATATGTAGTTCCAAAACTTCATCACCAGTGTTCTCATAACTCATATTCATGAAATTTTGACTTTGCATTTGGGCATCTCCAGTTGTACGGTACAGTAATGAGGTATTGTGGTATTACTGTGTCAGAACTGTATACTAAAACGTCAGTAAGAAAATCTTGTTGAAATATTCCTATCTTCATTACAGCACAAAGTTGTTATCCATACCTCTAAAAAGCATCAGCCATATACTGTACTTACTGGGTTGTAAATTTTGTACAGTATATCCTTATTAGAGACATTTCACTTTGTGATATCTTTAGCATTTTTTTTTTTAAATAGATAATTCATGTTATTTATATTTTATGTACATTATTGTATGTGATCATTGAGGCTAGTAATTGACGGGTGCAAGAGCCTTGAGTCGGGGGTCAGTTGGTGGTAGGAGGAGGTGAAGGTGAGAGTCCAGATAGCCAGAGTACATCATGTCCCTTTCATGTGAACACAGGTTCATCACTTTGGCCTATTGTGATGTGTCTTCATGTTTGCTCCCATGCATTGCAGAAATGCAGAACATACATCAAGATTATAGTAAATTGAAAAAACTGTGCCATAATTTAATTTTTTTTTTTTTTTTTTTTTTTTTTTTTTTTTTTTTTTTTTTTAATAATAAACTGCTTTTCCGTTGTTGTTCCCACAAAAGTGCATTTTTTTTTTTTTAATTTTTTCAAAAAGAATGCATCATCTTTTTGACACATGTAAATAGCGGCCAGTTTGTTTACATTGCAAGTGTGCAAATAATTCATCAAGAGTGACCTCCGACAGTCACAATATTAATGTAGACTAAGCTGCGCTGAAGTGTCTTAGAGGCTCCTGAATGAGGCATGCTCAACCTGGGTCATCCAAAATGGCTACCCAGCTGACTTACCTCACACCAACACTTGGCTATGTAAATAAACAAGATTGTAAAGTGGAGCCACAAAGTCTCAGACCCACTGAAGTAAAGCTTTTTATAACATTCCTTCCATATAGCAGAGGCTCCAAGAATGTAGTGTTTTTCTCCTTGTAAATTTTAAGCTAATGGAATTTAAAGAAAAGGAAGAGAAGAAAAAATAACAGTATTCATGTTATTTTTTATTGTAAAAAGGTGTACAGTGTCCTGCATTATGTCTAGGCATCAGTTGTTTATGTAACTCCTTATATATAAATTTGTATAAATTATTTTCTACTTTTCATACACATGGCATTATCTGCCCCTTAATAGTTGTTACTGTTGTTAGTATTGTTTTTAAGTTACCTAAATGACCTGCATAAAGACCCCAAAGCATCAGTTGTATGAGGAATATACCTGCTAGGACAGTCATTTTCATATATTTACATCTTGAACACTGGACAGACTTCAATGAGACCGCCTTGCAATTTGTGTAATTACCTGGGTATTGCCAGTTTGTTCATGTCATTCACTTGACATTTGCATTATGATGCTTAGATGTCATGCCAAATTACTGTATTTTACAGTCTGTGGTGCTTTTGTCTGCCAAGCTGCATCACAGGTGATGAGAGGCCTGGTCATGTATCAAATAGTCATATTACCCAGTCTCTGCTGTGAACCATGAACAGTTTGCAAACGACTGCAGCCGGCTAGAAGAGCAGTTATGAAGTACAACAAAACTAAGCAGAAAATTTAGTTTTATGTCCCCTGCATATATTTAACTGATCAGCACCAGCTGTGGCGTAACAAATGAGCACAACAGTGTAATAATAATGAAATTATAATTTTCATGGAAAGTTATGTAAGTGAAAAATTGCAGAGTTCTGTACTGTAGCTCACATTGCTAACGAGCTTTACTACAAAAACTAGCTGAGTATGGCAGCGCAGGAATGAGTCTATAGGTTATCAGGAATGGAGAAATGCCAAACTGGAACATTGGTTGCATGTGCAGTGAGAGGTGCTGCTGATACTGCCAGGGGGTGGTAGCTGTACAGTAGGATGATCATGTGGGTGAGCTGGCCTCTTTTTGGCAGGGGAGTGCCCCCATATTCCATGATGTTGCTGCTGCTGCTTCTGCTGTACCTCCCTCAGATGTTGTTCTGAAAACTTTGGTTTCAGAGCTTGTAACATTAATCGTCGACAAATACCGAAGCCTTGAAGTAAGGGATTATTGAAGAACTGAGATTTTGTGGCCAAGTTTTTCTATGGAAATGTGTGCATCATGTAGATTAAACTATTTTCATCAAAATCTCTATTTTCCCCCCCACCCTTTCATTACTTACATTAAGAGCGTAGTGATTGCCTGCCCTCGTCGTCATTATTGTATAATAACTGGTAGGCAACTTGCAGATTATTTATATGTGAAGTTCACTGAAGAAAAACCTCAGTTGAAAGGTCATGACATTTTACCAAGCCATAATTATGACTAAATAAATACTTAAGTTTTTTAAAGGTGACTTTTATTTCATATATAGTACAGTATATACATGACTGTCCCAGGTTTTGTGGATGCAGGAGGGATGTAATGTTGGTGATGTAAAACTCAGGATGTAATATGTATGACTGATAAAGCTAAAACTGGTGTAAGATTTTAAGTACAGTATTAAGGAATCTGGTAAACTGTACCCTAGGAGGGGGGGGGGGGTAATCTGAAAAATACTGACTTATTTTGTCAGATGCAACATTCAACCAGGAACCAAACCATTACACTTTCTCACACCTTGCTATGGCAAGGCATAGTTTGCCACAAGGGAACACTGGTTCACTGAACGGGGACAACTATGCAGGGGCGGTTGCTTGATGGGTCTGCTTGTCTAGACACACCCGGGTTACACAACAACAACCGCATCAATATGTCATTAACAATATAAAACTGAGATTAAAGAATTACATAACTCTATCTATTTCTCTATGAAACATCTTAACTACTTAGGTAAAAAAAATATACATTTACAATCAATTTGAAAACTCATACCATATTACTTCGGTACAATAGTTTAAGGTGGTAGGCGGGGGCAACCATCGTCCACTCACTTGCTGTAATGCTGCCTACTTCGTCCTTCACCTTTATCATTCTTTTTCTGTCTGCCTTCCTTTTTTCCTATGTCTCCCATCTTTCCTGTCACTTTTCATTAGCTACTTTCTTTCCTTTTCAGGTGGTTTTGCACTAAGCGACAAGTCAGATGGTTTCCTGTAAGTCAGGAAACCTTTTACAATGCTGGGTGGTACCCATATAACAGACCCATACATGTTCCCTACATGTCAACAAGTGGGTTGGCCCCTCCCCATAAAATAACTAACTCAAAGATGAACAGCCACCCCTTGTGGGATTGTGGCATCTGGCTACAGATAGGCAATAATTTAACCAACATACAAAAAAGTACATTTACTGGGAGGATCATGGGTGCTTAGTTGACATCAGGAGGTACGGAAGACAGCACAGTATCTAGCTGATATTGGCAGGATCAGTGAAGCGTGAAGTTAAAATGTAGAAGAGGGCGGGAAGTGGGACAAGGGCACAATATGAAGCATGAAGCACTCCTTCAGTAAGCTGTGTTATGGCAATGATGCCGTATGCATGGAGGCCCCAGTGGCCCAGCAGGATGATCAGATTTCTGAAGTCCCTCACGCACCCTACCAGAAGGCGGTACATCGACTGGGCCACAGAAATAAAACAGTGTTAGGGAAAAGAGGGCATGTATTCTAGTGACTTCAAGATACATTACTACTAAATTTCTTTCATCTTAATTTGCTCCAGACTTTCATCCTTTCGAAGCTTATTTCACCTAACTCAGTGGCAGTAAAAGACAATACTATGACTCTACATCCCTTTCATACTACTACTCTGCAACTACTGTAGTGACATATTATAGTATTATTCTCTTGTTACAACTCAGCACTGAAAATGGATAGATGGCAACTTTATGTTAAAAAGAGCAGAGCACCTCTTCATAATCACAATTTCTGAACACGACACATTATCTTCATTCATAAGTTACTTTTACAATATTTTTAGAACACAAAGGGGATATATTATGGTACATATGAGAATATAAAGGCCTAAATTACAAGATAGATAACTGGGGAAGAGATGCTAGAGAGCCTCCTAAGCAGCCTAGAAGATGGATCACAGAGCATTATCTTAATGAGTAACTACTTCAACTCAATGCTGCCATTTATTTATGTTACCTTCAGAAGATTTTGTGTAACTGTGGAATCTCAATCTGACAGGATAAGAAGTGATCTCCAGTACACTCCACTATGAAAGGTCTCCACAAAACTAGGTTAAAATGTAAGGGTGAAACAAAAAGTGTCATCAAACTGAAGGAGCTATTCCAAAGTCCTCAATACAGTATGGATTACAACACAATAACTTGGCGTTACGCTAATTACCTGATCAAGCTGGAAAGCAAAATGAGCAGCACTGGATATAACCGATAAGATGATCACCATGTATGGAAATGAGTAATCTGCAAAAAAAATGAAACTTATAAATACCAGTACAGTATTGTGTAGCTCTATGACTGAGTGGCTGGAATAAAAAAAAACATCATTAACATCCTAACAGTAGTTATCATATGACTAAGTTACTGGGATCACTATCATTATCATCATCCACACTGTAGCTACCATATAACTGATTTACTGGGATCTATACTATCATTCTAACTCTAATTCCCCTCACATTCATCCACAGATGGGGAAAAGAATACACAGAAGTAGGATACCTATCAACCAAGTGCCCAGTGAATTGGACCATACATTCAGTTACTGTATCCATAATTCAAGTCCTTGAAATTCTTGCCTCCATCCCCCAGTCAAAAGCCATATACACAATGTGCTTCATTTCATTAATGTCTTGAACATTTTTAGTTTTATATCTGATTCCTCTACATTTTTATTCAACTCTGAATCAGTCTCTTGTATTGAGGAGGATGAAGGGGGCTACATCTAACACCCTCAGTTCAGTCTCTCCTAAGCTAAAGAAAGGCATCAGAAAGTAGCAAGAGTTTAGGGGGGGGGGGGGGAATGTAATGAATTGGTTAAGATAGTCTTGAACCACTTGTAGGGTATGTACAACCACTGTCAACTGCCAAGCTATGAAAAGGGATGCACCACTATCAGTTGCACGAACACCCCTCTGCATTCTTCCGTCTCCTGAAAGAAGGATGGTGGACTGTGGGAAAAGGGCAACTTCTGCCAGTTGTCCACCAGGTTCCACATTCAGATAAGCCGGAAGCCACAACAAAAATAACAGGTACAGTACTATAATTAAAGGCAACATACAGATCAGTCCAGCTCCAACAGCATGGATGACAATGAGGGCTGGAAGAAAATAGAGGGCTGCATTGAAAGGAACTTCATTCTCAGGTCGGGCAACCCGTAGTATGGACGGTAAAATTGCTCTCATCACCACCATTGCAAGCAAACACAAGGTGTAGAACACAAACACCATGGAGTATCTGTGGGGCAGTGAAAATGAGTTCTTGTCAGAAATAAAGGAATAGATACTATAATTCATACAACTTAGTCAATGCAGAAAAAAAACAAAAAAATGAGAATACACGTCCAGTGCTTTATATCCTTACTCTTCAATATAAATGCAGCCATAACAAACACTGCTGTGTGATCTGCATCTAAGTGAGAACAAGTACAGGACAGTACTCATAATTGTATATCTCGTGTGCTTACAGCGGATATACAGCCTCTTGAGTGCAGTGGAGGACACCCTCATAATTGGGGTTGGGGTTATACAAGAGAGGATACCAGTCAGCTAGCCGGCGTACCCGACAGGAACGTATGTTGAAGGAGCCATAAGGTTCTGTCACCAGCAAGGTTATCACAGCTGCCACAGTCACTTCTAGAATGGCTGATGCATACTGAATCAACGCTTTCTTTGTAAAACTGAAGGAGAGTGAAGACAAAGCATTCAATTAGTTATTCCTATGAGAACAATTCTACAGATTCTAAAACTTTCCAGAGAGTGAGAAAGAAGCCAAAAATTTAAAAAAGCCAAAAATTATGAATCACATCAACCTTATTATTACAGCACGAAAATTACATGATTTCACTACCTGTAGAAGGAACTATGATCATATCAACTTAAGACTGGCTACGATGCTGCAGGATGGTTTTAAAATACAATGAGGAAAATATACCATATAAAGTACTGTACATGGTACAGTGGTGAGTACAGTACAGTACTAAAACTGTAATGCCTTACGTGGAGAGATATGTTACTAAATCAATATAGCGCAGGTGGAGTGTCAATGGTAATAATCCCATAAACCCCAAGTAGAGGGCATCATAAAACTCGGGCTGGTCATTGCACTCCTCACAGGTACTGCGGTTGTTGCGTCGCAGTCCCCGTTCACAAGCACCGCATGCTGAATATGACCCATTCTCCAATTTTGTGCGGCCACAGTAGTGTCCAGGGCAGTGGGACTCAGCTGACACTACTCCTGCAATAACAAAACATAAATAGTGAGAGCATCATCTGTTTCAAACCCTTCAATTCATGCTGGAGATGGACACCTTCATGTGGTGGCACTGATATAAAGAGGCAGCTCAACTGCCCAGATATACAAACATCCCTCAAATACTTCCCTGTCCCCTAAAAGGAGGACAGTGAGCTGCAGTAGGGAAGCAGCTTGGGCATGCAATCCACTGGGTTCACATTTCAGATAAGCCCAGGGCTACAGCAACGATAATCCAATTATGTTAACCTGATAGTGTACCGGTATTTTCAGATTATTTTGTTCAACTTTGGAAGGATTTTTAGAACTGAAAGAGCCAGATGCATTCTTAATTATTTCTTCAGTACCAGAGAATTAAGAAATTCTGTCTATGTTGAATCTCTGACATTTCTCCTTTACTCCATGTCCAGTTTCTTATCCCAACATCCATCCATCATCCCAAGCCTATTTTCAACCAACCCATGGGGTAAAAGGCATCCAGATCCGAAAACATGTACACAAAAATACAAAACTATCAAAATTTCTATTTTGTGCTTTTCTGAGTTCCAGATAAAATACAGACTAATAAGATCACACACAAAATGATCCACAGGTATACATGGCAAGTGATGAGAAGGGTGGGTGGTAAACTGATGAAAGGAAGGCAATGATTGATTATGTGTGTGGATGATAGAATGAAAAGGTGTGTAAAGGATGCAAGAGCATACAGACTTTCGGGGAGTGGACTTTCTGACCACCACATGATGGTGTTGAAAGTCAAGGTTCAAATGAAATGGAGGAGTAGGACAAGGGAAGGACAAGAGGAAGCAGTCCATACAAGGAGAGTAGAAAGGTTGCAAAGAGGATGGAAAAAAGGTAGAATATAAGAGAGAAGTGGAGGAGCAATTGAGTAAATGTGATTTGGAGCAGATGGGGGACGTGGAAGGCGTGTGCAAGATATTCACAAAGGAAATCTGTCCAGCATATGAGGTGGTGCGTGAGATTAAGAGAGGACAAAAGGGGGTGCAACGAGGAGCATGGTGGAAAGAAGAGTTGATATAAGTGGTGGGGCAAAAGAAGAAAACATATAATGAGTGGATGAGAAACGGGTGTGGGGGAAGCTGGGAGACGGAAGAGAGAGTTAAATGCAGATAGGAAGAGAGAGGTGAAAAGATTAGTTAGAGGTAGTAATAAGAGAGTGGATGAGAAATTTGGAAGGAATTTGAGTGTAAAACGAGTGATTGTAAGAAAATTTACTAGTAAGAGGTAAAGAGAGTTAGAAAGGGTGATAAAGAAGTACCGGTAAGTCAGGATGCGAAAGATAAAAATGGCAGGTTGTTAGTGGAGAAAAGAGAAAAAGTGTGCAGATGGAAAGAACATTTTAAGGAATTGCTGAACACAGAGAATGAAAGTACATGTAATGCGACGAATGGCTGGGAGAAGGAGGAAGGTGAGAAGAGAGGAAGAAATCAGTAGGATGGACATAGTGAAAATAATGAAGAAAGTCAAAAAGAGGAATGTCCCAGGAATTTATGGAATGTGTGGTGAAATGCTGGAGCATGGGGTAGAAACAGCAGTAGAATGGATATAGAAGATTTGCAGATTGGCCTGGGAGGAAAGTCGAGTCCCAGAGGATTGGAAGTCAAGTATAATTATTCCCCTGTACAAAGAAAATGAGGAAAAAGAAGTGTGTGGTAATCACAGGGGCATTTGTCTTCTTGGTGTAACAGGAAAAGTATATGGTAGGATACTTATTGACAATTAGGGAAATAGGAGAGGAACTAGTTGGAGAAGAACAGGGAGGTTTTAGGATGGGAAGAGGTTGTGTAGATCAGATATTCATTCTTAGGTCTTTAGTGGAAAAGTTTCTAGAGAAAGGAAAGAAGTTGTATGCAGCCTTCATCGATTCAGAGAAAGCATATGACAGGGCAGATAGACAAGGAATGTGAAATTATTAAGAATACATGGAGTAAATGGAAAGTTGTTGAATGCCGTAAAGAGTATGTATGAGGGGGCTACGGCTGCAGTGTGTGTGGATAGTGAACCAAGTGAATTTTTCTATTTGACTGTTGGACTGAAACAGGGATGTCATGTCCCCAAGGTTGTTTAATCCGTACATGGATGGGGTTATAAAAGAGGTATACAAAGTAGGGCAGTGGATGTTGGAGTGACTCTAATGAGAGAGGACAGTGTTTGGAAACTCCCTGTAATGTTGTTTGCAGATGATACTGTATTGTTAAGTGAAGATGAAGGTGAAATGCAAGGATTGGTGAATGAGTTTGGGAGAGTGTGCAAGAAATGGAATCTAAAGGTGATTGCAAGGAAAAGTAAAGTTATGGTCTTCAAGAAAATGAAGCCACTGAATGTACAGTGAGGCTGGATGAGGAAATGGAAAATGTGAGTGCATGTAAGTACTTGGGCAGTGTGATGAGTAAGGATGGAAGTTAAGAGGTGAAGTGCCTGAATGGGTACAACAGGGATGAAAGGTTGCTGGTTCTTTGAATGCAGTGATAAGGAACAGGGAAGTGAGTATAAATGTAAAAACATCACTGGAAGACAGTATTGTGATACCAACCTTAAAGTACCGTATGGAAGTGAAGCTTGGACTTTGTTGGAAGGACACAAGTCAAGAGTGAGAGCAATGGAAATTAGTTATTTGAAAGGAGCATGTGGAGAGACAAGACTGACAAATGAGGAAGTAAAGGAGCATTGTGGTGTGGATGTGACAGAAAGCATTAGGAGAGATACACTGAGGTGGTCTGGCCACATGGAGAGGATGGAAAGCGAGAGACTAACAAAGAGAGTGTACCGTACGCATGTGAGAGAATGGGAAGAGTAAGTGGTTGAATGAGCTTATCAAAGATCTGAAAGGGGCAGGAATTGAGAGTGGAAGTATCACTAATGCAACTTGTGAAGAAATAAAGAAGAGAATAAGAGGATGGGACACAGAAGTGTGGAAGCAGAAAATGGGTGAAAAAACATGTCTGAGAATATATGAAGAATGGAGAAGAGAGATTGGGAGACAAGAAAGGATGTATGAAAATAAAATAGCTTCAGTAATACTGTTTAAGTGTAGGACAAACAATCTTAGATTGACAGATAGGAATAGGGTTAAAAATGAAGAGACAAGTTGTGATATGTGTGGAGAAGAGAAGACCTGAAGCACATCATCATGTGATGTCCAGCCTAGGCAACAGAAAGACAAAAATGTGCAAGACTTCAACAACCTTATGAAAAAGAAGAACACATTATAGGAAAATTTTTATTTGACAATGAGAGTATAAAAGAGACAAAGAGAACATTATTCAATTTTTGGAAAATAAAGAAAAGAAGGGTTCAGCAACTGAGAAAAAAAAAAAAAAAAAAGACCATAGAAAGAAAGAAAACAGAAACACGAAAAAGCAGGAAAGAATAATAAGAACATATTGGGTGGGTGCCGTTGCAAAGGCAATACTCCTGCATATCAACTGAAGTGAACTGAGGGGGGAAGAGGGAGGAGGAGGCCGAGGATGAGATGGAGGGATGGGGTGGAGAGGTAATGAGAGACGGGGATGTGAGCTGGGAGCAGGGCAGTGAAATGGCGTTGGACAGGGCGACATGAATGCGATTTGTTTGTGGCCACCCCTTATGAGGTTTAGGCGTCTGCCAATGGAAAGATAGATGTACAGTATTTTTAAAAATCTCTGCTTGTACTCACCTTTCTCATAATGGAAGCTCTTGCTCTCTTTAAATGCAGAACCACTACCAAATACAGCATATATTAAGAGGTGAACAAACAATATCTTCAAAAACATGTCTATTTGACGTTAACTACATGATTCGCCAATACACATACATACACCCAAGCTTGCGCACGATCTGTCACGGATATTCTTTAAAGGGGTTAGGTGTGTAATTATTTACTTCTCATGAGTATAAAGTTGATATTATCACTATGCAATTTTCAATGTAATTTAGTTATCCTGGTTGATGTGGATAAGCTTCTTGCTCTATAAGCATTATTTAACTTGTAATTACTGGTACAGTGTAATTTAATTGCCTTGTCTATAACTTTAAAGATTATTTAAGTACCAAACACTCTAACTTATTCCTTTAATTTTTAGTACTTAAGTACTAATAGCATTGCTTTGAAATGATAAAGCACAATCTTTAACGACACACTGTCACAGATTGACTATTGCTTTGCAGCGGTCTTGTGGAAGTAGTTGTCAGCGTTAGTGTCGTGTAGAGTAGAGTTTTATTGCTTCATCCTTTCAAAACTAGTGTAAGTACTTTAGTGATTAGTTCAGTAAGTTCATTAATATCTATATCACCGGCAAAAATTTTAAAGAACTACGCATATTCGTCCTGTAACCTATTTTTAAAATTTTAATGACAGCTTTCCAAGTATTAGTTGCCACTAATTTTGTATATATATATATATATATATATATATATATATATATATATATATATATATATATCAGATTGGTATCGTTCATTTTGTACTGAAATTAAGTTAAAGACCACATACCCAAACAGCAGTAGTCTGCCTTCAACGTGGGAAGTCAGAGAATAAGTGGTAAAAAAAAAAAAAAAAAAAAAAAAAAAAAAATGATATCTCTTTGGACAAAGTGCAAGGGAGCTCCCATTAGCAAAGGATGAAAAATAATGGAATGTGTTTCATGATTCTGTTACCGGTAATTCATTTATGATACTATGAGTAATAAGGTTATAGTTTTCTTGACACAAGCATTGGTGTCCAAGATGAGGCAACAGGTCAATTCTGACTCAGAACCCATTCATCCCCAAGTTGAAGCTAGGTTAGGTTAATTGGTAAAGGTACATTTTGTTTGAAGCAGTAGAAGTACCTTACAACATCAGTTCTTCGTGATAGTCTGTTACATTTTTCAGATGGTTGCTTGAGTTCAAGAGTAGTGTGTGACCATGCACATAGGGCACAGAAATCCTGGGCACGTGTATGAATTAAATGGGGTTGAATTAAAATCATCTGAAGTGGAAAAGGATCTTGGAGTGTTAATATCATCTGACCTTAAGTTGGCCCAGCATATTACAAATGTAGCAGCCAAAGCCAACAGGATGGTAGGACTGATCAAACGGAATTTCTCTCATATGGACTTGGACATGTGTAGAACTTTGTATTCATTCCTAGTGCGACCTCATTTGGAGTATGCGGTGCAAAGCTGGTCACCGTATTATAAAAAGGACATTATCGAATTAGAGAAAGTACAGCGTAGGATGACCAAGCTTGTACCTGAACTCAAGGACTTGAACTATGAGAAATGATGTGAGCGACTGGACCTGTTAAAAGACGTCGAGGAGATTTAATTGAAACTTATAAAATCCTGAAAGGGATAGAGAATGTTGATTATAGCATTTTCTTTGAATGCAGCGAAGGCAGTACCAGGTTGAACACCTGCAAGTTAAAAAAGAGAGCTCGTTGTAGGACATTAACCCTTACACCGCGGGCATGTTTCCCAGTGTTTTGCGTGTCCCGCGGGGTTATTTGGGCTCCGACAGACTCTCAAAAAATATTTGCCAAAAATCAGTTATTAGTCCTAGAATATTAAAATTACATATGCATATGGCACATACCTTCAGCTTTCTCCTGGGATGTTTGTTGAGCCTTCGTCGATTACCGTAGGACTTGTGGAGACCTCTGAAGTTGGGTAACAAAGTCTCCACTTTACACTTCCCGACAACCTGTAATATGATTATCACAGCCAGATATTAACACTATAAACACTACTGTATGATTATCAAGTAGTTTGGGATCCATACTCCAAATAAAAACCACTGTGAAAGCAATTAAAATTAGGAGCGCGTATGACCTTCCCACTTGCGCTAGTTCGCTGTTGGTATTCTGTCATTTATTATTCATAAAACCCCTCACACTTTATATTTCTATTACTATATAACACTTATATATATCTACAGTCTTTATCCATAAGTTTCCTTCAGTAGTATTAGTTTATTGTCCCTGTAGGGATTCAATTTCTTTCAGTAAAATACGTAGCATTCACTTTCTCATCCTGTATACTAGCATTGAGAGTGAATGTCACTTTCACCTTCACTCTCATAACTCATAGTATTCATACATGCTAGAGTGAAACTTTCACTTTCATTACTCCTAGGGTATATACTCGTATTCTTATAATACTACTCATTTACATTTCTATTTACATTCTCTATTTTATTTACATTATTTACATTTCTATTTTATTTACACTGTGTTGTGCACTGTCACTTGAAGTAACTTATAAAACTATTTTCCACTGTTCACGTATATTTACATTCATAACTTTCACTTGCTGTTTACACATTATTTACAATTCCACTTGCACTGTTTTACTCAATAGAAAGATCGTAGTGACTCTTTTATCAATTGTCAGCCCTTTACCTCTTTCCACACGAGGTTTAGTAGGGGGTAAAGGTCACAGGGCCCTTTGCATGGGGGTGAAAAGTGCCTGAAGTAAGCAGGAGCAAACAGATGTACCTTCACATTGGAAGATGAGAGTGAACTTATCAGGGTGAGCTGAGGTGGTGGCCTACCTAGGGAAATGCATTACTGCCAACGTTAGCCTCTTGACAGCAGTTAATATATAGCAGTGAAATGATTGGCAGGAAATCTAGACAATACATAATAAATTAGGTAGTTCCAGGTGAATGTAAATATCACTTAGGCTTCTCCCTTCCCTCCTTATATGTATATTTATTACGAAAATAGATTATACGGCATATTTCAAGGGGAAATAAACAGCGAAAATTAGCGAACAAGTGGACGTGAGGTGTTGTCAGGTGATAATTAGCCAATTCCAGGTGTATGGCTCTCTCACTTATCTTATTTCTTTCTTGTATATATTATTTGGTATAAGAATAGGGCATAGGGCCTATTTCAATGGATGAAATCAGTGAAAAATTCCAGGGAAGATTTACTTAGCGTAGCACGGCCGGGCAGGCGAGAGGATAGGGTAATGGAGGGGGGGTAGGGAGGGGAGTCAAGAACGGGGAGAAATGGCTAAATTGTCAACAATGGATGGGAGTACAGATGAGATTAGGAGTGCTGACTAGTGTTGGACATTGGCAGTACTGATAGATGATACAAGCCACCACTTGAAAGCCCGGGTGAATTCAAAATATCACAGAATCGCAAAAGTGACGCCCAGCGGTATGATCCCTTGCTCCCAGCGTCACGAAAGTGACGCCCCGCAGTTAAGGGGTTAACTAGGGCAAATTCTTTTAGTGTGAGAGTTGTTAATGACCGGAACTTCCTGAAGAGGTGACCACTGCCCCTACTATTGGTGTGTTCAAAGCTAGGTTAGACAGGTGGAAACCAGCACCTGAACCTGAATCTATGTAACAGTGTATGTAATGTGAAGTATTACTTTTAGTGGAGGAGAAGTAAGGAGTTTTGTACGACATTATGTGATCCTATAATGATGAAGTCCACATTCAAAGAATGGTCGATAGATGGGAGCCCCAAAAGAAACTTAAGTCTCTTAACCTCCCATGTATCTGAACTAGGTAAGTTTGATTATTTCATGGATGGTAAATAAATGTGTCTTGGGAAAGTTATCACCCTTGTTTTTAGCTATGTTCTGCTGTCCATCCTCAGTCGTAACTGAGATTTTATGTTGACTTTGTTCAAATCCCACATCAGACCTATCCCGGAGTTTGGCTCCACTGTATGGAATACAGGTTACCATGGAGACCCGAGGCTCCTGGAGTCTTTACAGCGCAGATGGACTAAGCAAATCAGTGACCTGTCCGAACTCAGTTATGCTGACCGTCTGAAAAATCTGGACCTGTATTCTGGAAAAGGGAGACTGATCAGAGTTTGCCTTAATAAATGCTGGAAAACTTTCCATTGCCAGTCCTCAGTTGCACCGCCTGAGCTTTTTTCTCTTCATTAACTCACACCAGGGGCCGTAGATTCAAGGTGGCCAAGCCCCGCACGTCAGCTGAGTGTAGGCACAGGTTTTTCAGTATCAGATGTATAGACCTCTGGAACTCTCTGTCAGATGATACTATTAGCGCTGACTCAGTCGCATCATTTAAAAGGTCCCTCCACTCACAACTAGGTCACATCTTGCTCGATTATATTGAATAACTACGATTCATAATTCAAAGTCCTTCAAGTAGTGTAACTACCCTGTGTATGACACAAAACTCAGCTCCTAATCAGTAGTCTATTCTGATGATGATGTGTATAGGAAATAGGGCCGGCATGCCAGCAGGTATGGGCTGCCCCATTTCTTGAAAATCAGATTGCTACTGAGCCATACTGTTAAATTGTAATGGGGTAGCCAACCAAGTGAGTAAACCAGGTGAGTCAGCTCATTTGATTTGTTAAGCATAATGGTGGATGGGACTGTCCTGACCTAACCTAGCTTAACTACCTAATAATTTAACCTAATCTGACCTATCCCAATCCAACTCAACCCAACCCAACCCAGCCTAACCTAACCTAACCTAAACAAAAATCCACCTTTCAGTACATTAAGTAAGATTCTTCCATTATGCTGTCAACAAACAGCCGAAGGTACAGCTTAAGGAATGTGATGATAAAAGCAGTGGGAATTTTTCAGCAGGAAAAAGCAACATACCACCCTGAAAATAATAAAAAATATACAGGAAGTGAACTGGAGGAATATGAATTGAATTGGTAAGGTCCTGCTGCTTCAAGTAAGGTGAACCTTTGCCAGTTAAGTTAGGTAAGGTTATATTAAGGTAGGTTATGTTAGGTCAAATTAAGGTAGGTTAGGTTAAGTATATTGAGGTAGGTTAGGTTATGTTGTTAGGTTGGATTAAGTTGATTTAGGTTAGATTTGTAGGGATGAGACGACTGGTGATGAATTGACATTAAGGCTAAATCGACCTGAATGCCTAGCATCATGGGAGGCCATTGGCCATGGCCAGTGTGTAAAATTGATGTTGTATGATTAGTAGCTTTAGAATTACTATCTATCTATCTATCTATTGCCAGATGCCATAATCCCATAAGGGGTGGCCATTTGCCTCTGAGTTATTTGTTTTACGGGGAGAGGCACTAACCCTCCACTAACCCACTTGTTGACACGTAGGGAGCACGTATGGTTTGGTTATATGGTTACCACCCAGTGTTGTAAATGGTTTCTTGGCTTACAGGAAACCACTTGGCTTGTCATTCAATGTAAAGCCACCTGTAAAGGAAAGAAAAGCAATAAGAAGTGACAGGAAAGATGGGAGAAATAGGAAGAGAGGAGGACAGGCACAGAAAAAGAATGATGAAGGCTTAGGAAGAAGTAGGCAGCACTACATCAAGTGAGTGGATGATGGTCACCACCACATACCACAACTCTACTAATTTCTGAAATATTTAAAAGCTTCCACTGTGGTGATTAGGCTAGTTTAAAGTTTACTGAAAAAATATATATATATATGTTTTATACATGAGAGAGCTCCTACATTCTCACCTTTTTTCTTGTAATAAACTAAAGATATATATCATTTACTTTGCAAAATATTAGATTTTCATAGTGGCTGAGTTCTCTGTATGTGTAGAGCCAGATGCCTTAGCCTAATCCCGTGATGGGTGTGGAAATTTGTAATTTTGCCTTTCACTTGCCACTGTTGATTGACATAGATTGGTCATATATGGTACCTTACCAAAAAAAAAATAATAATAATAATCAGTTAATCTTCAAAGAGGTAGGATCACCTTATCTTGCAGTTTTCTTTAGTTCTTTCTTCACCAAAGCCCTTCATGGGATTCTTTGAGTGATGTGGTGTGGATGTGGATGTGATAAAAAGCATTAGGAGAAATACATTGAGGTGGTATGGCCGTGTGGAGAGGATAGAGAGCAAGAGACTAATGAGGAGAGTGTATGTGAGGGAGGTGGAGGGGGGGAGAGGAAGGGGGAGGCTGAGGAGGAGATGGAGGGATGGAGTGGAGAGGTATATGAGAGAGGGGGATGTGAGCTGGGGTGAGGGCAGCAAAATGGCAGTGTACAGGGCAATTTGTTTATGGCCACCCTGTATGGGATTAAGGCTTCTCACAGTAGATAGATAGAATTTTTTTTTTTTCTTTACCAAAGCCTGTCATGGGATTCTTTAAGTATTTTCTGAGTGTTTTATTTTTTTTCTTATAAAAAGTGGTGGAAAGCATTGGAAAAGTAGTCTGGTAGCCAAATCTTGAAGGAGACATAGGACCACCTCTTAAATATTAACAACAGAAATGTTAAATACCTTTGAATTGTTTCAGTGACATTGTAAAGATATACAGAAGTGCATTTTTTATTATGATGAGGATTCTTATATAAACAAGGTATAGTAAATACTGTTATGTAAGTGATAGGTTAGGTTAGCATAAAATAGGTTGGGTTAGGATAACTTGGGCTGTCATGAAAATTTAGGTTAGGTTTGATTAAATTAATGATGATAAGGGTAATTTTCTGCCAAAAAATGGCATTCTAAGTTAGTGTCTGTCTGTCTTCACACACCATGATAAGGGTAATTTTCTGCCAAAAAATGGCATTCTAAGATAGTGTCTGTCTGTCTTCACACACCATGTCTTTGGCATCATGGGAGGTTGTAAACAGAACTGCATTTTTAAACAGTTCATGGCTTATAAAAGATATAAAAAGCATTGAAACTTGAAAATGCACTCAGAAAATACTCAAAGAAGAAAAAACAAGAAAATTGCATAAAAGAAGGTGGTCCTATGTCTCCTTGACGATTACCAGTTGTCTGTTTACAATCCCCAGTGGTGCCAAAGACAGATGGACCCCATCTTGTGGTGCACCAAAGACAGACAGACACCATCTTGTCATGCGGCAAAGACAAATTAACACCATCTTGTGGTGTGTATGCGCAGAATTACCCTTATTAGTGCTGATTATCAAAACAACCAAATTTTCTTTTTAAACTTAATCCAACCTAATTTACTTTTAATGTAGCTAAACCTAACCTAACCTATTTTATGCTAACCTAATTAAACTCATCCCAACCTAGTCTTATATACTGGTGTTTTCTCGGTTTATTGATGGATCCTCTTCATACTTGAAAATGCACTTCTGTACACCTTTGCAAAGTCAGTGAATCAGTTCAAAGGTTGGTTAAAATGTTCATTAGACTAATATTTAAGAGGTGGTCCTATGTGACTTTGTCTCCTTGAAGATTACCAAAAAATGGATATTACACATCTAAAGCTTATTAGAACATAACCTTGTCATGAAGTAACATTCTTTGGTCCTCACCATATACTCTACTTCTGCTATAAAAGACACTTGTACTATGCCTATTAGGAGGGTAAAGTTCGCAAGACCATGATTTTTCACTGGAGGCCAGAGACAAAAGGATCGGTACAGCATCACTTAATGCAGTAGTTCCATACGTATATACTGTGTGTGTGTATATATATACAGTATATATATCCATCCATCCATCATCCAATCCTACGTTGCCCCATGAGGAGCGTAGGAGCCTGGGGCTAGGCAAGTTGGTCCTGACATTTAAGATGAGAATGACCAGCCTCACTCATCCCTTAGTGGCCTTATGTGAGCAATAAATCCCAACCACTCCTTGGATATAAACCTTTACCAGCTCAGTCCAATTGGAGTTCAATAATTACCCACTAAACCACCAGGCACCAAAATTTGATTGTATGGTTACCACCCAGCATAATAAGTGGTTTCCTGGTGTACAGGAAACCATTTGGCTTGTCACTTAATGTCGAGTCACCCATAGGCAGAAGGAAGAGGAAAGATTGAAGGAAAGAAAGACAGAAGAGGAAGTGTAAAGTCTCCTGGAGGCAGAAGGATGAGGGAAGAATGAAGGAAAGAAAATTAGAAGAGGATGGAAGGAAAGAAAGATGGAGGAGAGGAAAGGGCAGAAACCTGAGAGCAGCACTGCATCAAGTGAGTGGATGGTGAGCACCCCCACCTACCACAAATATATACTGTATATATATATATTTGCTGGGATGAGAACCTTGAGGAAGATGGAAACAGTAAGGCCAGCTTGAGATTTCTTCTAATAGGTCCAGGCAAAGGCGCATCCTCTCTCTAATGCTGCCTGAGTCAAACTGCCAGCCAAACCCCAGGTGCGGATGGTGGCAGGAAAACTTCCTGCGCAAATACAAACTCCAACAATACTGTATATCTATCTGTCTATTTATCTATCTATCTATCTATCTATATATATATATATATATATATATATATATATATATATATATATATATATATATATATATATATATGCTGTATATACTGTATTGTATACATGAAGTAGTGTTGTAGGAAATTCCTTGCAATATTGTTGGATTTGTGTGATCCTCATAGGTTTGGTTTGTGTGATGCAGATTTACAATTTTTAAGGTTTTCTACACTTTTCTCAGTAACTACAGTATTTTGGACAGTAAGCAACGTTGGGTCTGGTTAGTACTTGGATGGGTGGCCGCCTGGGAACACCAGATGCTGTTGGCATCCCTACGTGTCAAGTGGGGTTGGTGGAGGATTAGTGCCCCTCCCTGTAAAACAATTAACTCTAAGCCCTTGGCCACCCCGTTTGGGATACATGGCATCTGGCAATGAATGAATGAATGAAAATTAAGGAGAGCTCCTCCTCTGCATCACTTGGCATGTTGTTGATATTTCTCCCTATATCATGCTTTCTCTTTTCTTGCTTACTGGACTTTCCTCACCACATTTATCTATCTATTGCCAGACGCCTCAATCCCGTTTGGGGTGGCCACAAACAAATCGCCTCCAAGTCGCCCTGTCTCCTGCCATTTCACTGCCCTGCTCCCAACTCACACCCCCCCTCTCTCATATACCTCTCCACCCCATCCCTCCATCTCATCCTCGGCCACATTTATGGCATAGGTTAAAAAAAATAAATGATAATGATGTCATCTTTGTCTAGTCTGTGCAGAAGTTGGGTTCACATACCTAGCCCTTTATCTCAGATCAATCAAGTTTGCTTGATGCTTTTACTGTACAGCATTAGGTTTATCTGGATGTAAACTACTGGAAGCCATGGTAGCTCAGGGATAGTAAGTCTGTTTTAGGATCTACAGTACCGGTATGTGTGCACTGAGTTTGGAGTTGAGAATGTTATCCATGAAGAACATTTTTTCATTTAGGCCTAACATTAGTCCCGGTAATACCAGTACTGTACAGGTATTCCCAGTATACTCTCATATGCTTGTATATGTTTATGCCTTGTTGGTTTATACCATTGCCATACAGACTGACTCTCACAAACATAGCCAAATATAGTACTTTCATGGGGATGAATTAATTCTAGAGTTGTTATTACTCTTCCTGCAAGGGAAGGTCCTGTCCTGCAGTAGATCTCGGGCAGACTGATACTTGTACAGATAAAGATAAACATTCAGTAATTATACCCTTGTATTATTTGTGTGTACAAACCATTGAGCCATTTTATTCTTTTAGATGGCTGAAAATAAAACAAGCAGTGGCACTGTGAGCATTAGCAGTGGTGGAGGTGGCAGCTCCAATGGTAACACAGGAGATGAAGGTGGCCAGGAAGCCAGTGTGCCTGTGGGTGGTGGCAGTAGTGAGGGCAGTAGTGGCACCTGCGATGCCACTGATGCTGAGCGTGAGTGGGCACAAGCAGCACATACTGAGTTCAGCAAGGGCAACTACACAGCTGCACTGGCACTCCTAAGTCAACTCCAGTCAACACGACCAAAAGACCACAAGGTTAGTCTGGGGTCAGTGTGTGAGGGAAGAAATACTGAATACTGTACTGAAGGGAGACAGAGAGAGGGAGATTAGAGAATATTGGAGAGAGGCTGGAGAAATTGAGTTTTGAAGGGAGGTTAACCTGTGGACTGTGGCAATGGGGTTGCATAACAGGGTCTGTGATGCGGCAGTGTGACTGATTTGGCAGCTGTTGCAAACTGACGTTGTACAGTGTGTACATCATTGTCTTTTACACACTTAACCGTGAAATATTTTTGCTTATCTCACAATAGTACTGGAGTTATTGTAGTTGGAAGTTTGCCAGCTAGTGGAAAACCAGTAACTTTATGAGCTTGTCTTATTCTTCTCAAAGTCTCAGTTAGCCCAGTAAACTACTGTATAACTTAAGTGTGATGTGCTACATTAAGTAATTTAGTTGATTGATTCTTCAAACCATTCTCTTGATGTTTTGGTTGATATACTGTATATAGCAATGAGCTTAGGTCAATTTTTGACCATTATTGTCTTGAGGTAGTGAAAACAATTATTATACGTGATAATTCTCCGTGGTATGGTCCATCCATTAATTCTTCACGTAGACAGTGTAGAAAGGCAGAACGTGAGTGGCCCTTGCAATGGACCGAATTGCCTCGTTTGCGTTATGCTTCTTCAAGAAGAGTAGTTGTTCACACTGTAAAAGCCCAAATGGCAGGATATTATTAAAACAAAGTTGATTTATGTGGTGGTGATAAAAAAAAATAAATAAAAAAAAAACGCTGCAGTTGTGAAGAATTTGGTTGGTCGGAGGAATGTACTGTAATTGTTATACCATCTTCTGTATCCAGTGGCTTCTGATTTTGCTTCTTTTTTTACAACTTAGATATCTGGCATAAGAAATTATTTAGACAACAGTTTTTCTAGTGAAGTGTACTCAGTTGACTTCCTATCACAGCACACAAGGGATCATTTGCATTCAACATTTCATCTGCTGCATGTAAATAAAGGCAGCTGTTACATCAGAGAACTTAACAGAACTTCTTGCCCACAAATTTTGTGCAGTCTGAGAAATGTGCCTTGTTTTAGCCCCTACTCAAGAAACCTGGTCTTGATGTTGAGAGCATGACAGATTATCATCCCATCTCTAACCTGTCTCTTATAAAAGATTATTGAGTGGGCCATACTTGATAAACTCTTACCACAACTGGAACATAAGAGAGTTGTTCCTGTTGTTCAATCAGCATGCAGAAAATGCCAGTCATCTGAAACTGCTTTAATAAGGATTCATAGTGACTTGGAGGTAAACACCTTTAGTAGAATGTCCTCTCTCATAATTCTGTTTGATCTGTCTGCAGCTTTTGACACAGTAGATCATGATCTACTGGTGTATGATCTGTATTTTTATAGCGTTCGTGACCGCTCTTTTGCTCCTTAAGTCATATCTGTCAGACAAATCTCAGAGAGTAGTTGTTGATTATGCTAGCACTAATTCTGCTCCCCTTCAGTTTGGAGACCTTTGAAGGATCAGTTTTAGGTCCAATTCTATTTACAGTCTATTCAAATAGTCTATTGTCTTGATGCTCACAACATATCTTATCATTTTTATGATGATGGCACTCAGCTCTGTGTTAAGATGTCAGATATTAATGATACCAAGACTAAGCTTGAATCTCTGTTGTCTGATATTAAGATTTGGATGGCAAGGAGGAAACTTAAGCTGAATGGTGATAAAACTGAGCTCATCATCATGAGAGGAAACAGAAGGGGTGATGACACTGATGATGCCTTGACTTTGAACGCTGGTGTGTCGCAACTTCATCCAGTTAGTTTTGTTGGAAATCTAGGTGTTTATTTTAATTCAAAGGTTAATTACAAAGAACATATTAACCAAGTTGTCAGAGGATGTAACTTCAGTATCAGAAATCTGTAGTCTGTGAGAAAATTCCTGAACAGATGTTGGCTCTTAACATTGGTCCAAGTAGTGGTCTTGTCTTGTGTTGATTATTGTAATTGACTGTGGATTGGTCTTCCTATGAGTATACTTAAAAAAGGTCAGTCAGTGTTGAACAGGGCAGCAAAGCTTATCTTTGGTCTCCCTCCAAGAACCTAGACCACCCCATTCCTAATTGAGTTGTTTTGGTTGCCAGTAAAGGCTAGAATTGAATTTAAACTGTGTTTTATTACATTCAAGGTTCTTAAGATTGATGAACCTAAGTATCTTGCTGAATTGTTAAAATTCTCATTGATACACCGAGGTGTGATGTTATATAGTGAAGATGATTCCTTGTGTCTTGATATGCCTGGAGCCATTCACCAGTCATCTTTCCCTTATCATTCTTTTGTGTAAAGAGCCACTAGGTTGTATAATACATTGCCATTGTCCATGAAACAACTCTCTTCTGTTGAATCCTTTAAGAGACATCTGAAAACCTTTCTGTTTTCAAAATGCTACAATCTGGAAAGAGGTACTGTGACGGATGTTTATAGGGTTTAATTATTGCCGCTTTCACATATTTTTACCGATGAAGTTCATGTTGTATACAGGAAGTGTCATAATTCTTGTAACTGTAAAACTAATGTATACCAGTATGTGTGTCAAGCACTAGTGAATTCCTGTTGGAAGAGCTGGCGCATCTGAGAAACAAGAGACCAGCTTCTAATCGTCCTCCTCCTCGCCTACTGTAATCCAGTGTTTCCCAATGAGGAGCATAGGAGCCCAGGGCTAGGCAATTTGGTCCTGACATCAAAGATGAGAGTGACCAGCCTCTCTCATCCCTGAGTGGCATTACGTGAGGAGTAAACCCCAACCACCCCTTGGATATATACCCGCACTAGCTCAATCCAATTGGAGTGCCTTAATCACCCACTAAACCACCAGGCGCCATAATTTGGCTATATGGTTACCACTCAGCATCGTAAATGGTCTCTTGGTGTACAGGAAACCATTTGGCGTGTCACTCATTGTAGAGTCACCCATAGACAGAAGGAAGAGGAAAGAATGAAGGAAAGAAAAACAGAAGAGGGAGTGTAAAGGCACCCATAGGCAGGAGGATGAGGAATGAATGAGTGAAAGTATGAAGGAAAGACAGAAAAGAAAGGAAGGAAGAGAGGAAAGGGCAGACATCCAAATCTGCACTACATAAGTGAGTGGATGGTGAGTGCCCCCACATACCACCAGATTCTAATTATTATTATTGTTAATATCTTTCCTTAGCCACTACCATATTTTCCTTGCTTTTGGTTTTATCATTGAGAAACGTTTCTTCAAGACAGGTTTGAGTCTTTTTCGGATGTTAATGCCATGGCAGATGGATCAGGAAGTGCATGAATTTTGTTCATAGTATCCACTGTTACTTTGTTTCAGAGCTCAGCCTAGGGGGTGGGTATGAGAGATGATAGATATCCTAATATCCCATAAAAACTGTGTAACACTGCTCCTGTGAGAAACTTTGTAGTGCCTGTTTAACCCTTGCTGCACTGCAGACCTCATATGAGGCACAGTGAAGGTCAGCACTGGCCACACTGCAAGCCTCATATGAGGTATAGTACTGTATATGAGTACTTTGGTTATGAAACAATAATTCAGGGCAGGTCAACTACCTTACAAAGAATCAGCATTGCAGGGGTTAAAAAATCCTGCTCATATGAGACAGGTCACATACCCCCAGAGTTGACTCAAATGGGGTAAGTCACATGGCATGGGCTAAGGGAGGCAGTTGACAAATGACAACACTGGAGAAGGAAAGGTTGATTGTTCTCAGTACAGTATGGGCAGCTACTGTATACCTCAGCACTGGCACTCCTAGCATAGTTTCATTCAGCACACCCAAAACATCACATGGTTCACATCATCATATGCCTTTTCCAGATCCATAAATGTCATGAATATTGAAGTTCTCAAATGCATTTACCACAGTCTGCTGTAGCTACTTTAAATAATTGATCCACAAATCCTCTACCTTTTCTGAGATGATCTTGATCTATAGCCACCAGACATTTTGATATCTGTCTTAGGTTTTGTGTCATTATTTGTTCACATATCTTTCCTGTGGGACTCGGCAAACTCAGTCTGCAATAAGTTGGGGAATTACTTCCCATGGTCACCATAACTTTCGAGCAACAGAAGAGGAAGTAGGAGAGATTGTAGGAAAAGGATTGAAGAATACTGTAGAGTACAATATGTTTATTTATGTGGCTATTAGGGTATATATTGTTTTGAAAAGTAAATGTATTTATTGTTACAGTATGTACTGTGCTTTGTTGGAATCTTTGGTACTAAGTTAATATCATATGATTTATGTATTTTGCAAAATAAGGAATACCGTTAGGTGAAAACTGATAATTTTTATGAACTGTTGGCTAGTTTTCATAATATGCTGTCATTCACCTATGGTATCCTTGTAATTAAGTAAGTAATACTGTTGCAGGTGGTGATGAATATGGCTGTTGTGGAGTACTACAAAAGTGACCTGAAGAAGACAGACACATTCAGGAAGCAGCTGGCAGACATTTGTGCTCATGTAGGTTATTCAGTAGGCATGATACTGGAAAAAAAAAAAAAAAAATGACAAACAATAGAGAGGCAAAGTCAGTATTCCATTCATTTCATGATGCATGGATAGAACAGGATGGCAGTGAATATAAAAATTGTTTCTCTTTTTTTTTTTCAGTCTGGTTTAAAGATAGAGGAGGTGGGAGGAGGTGAGGAGGGAGAGAGAAGCGTGGTACAATTTAACCATTGTGTCATATTGTACCACCTCCACCAGTACCGTGCAGCCCTCACTATACTGGAGAAGATGTACACTGGCCTAGAGTCACTTGGTTTGTCATGTTTTTCTTTATGTTTAGCCTAGAATCACTTGGTTTGTCCAGTTCCTGTTCTAATCAGTTGGTTTCTCTTGTGTTTGTCTGTTTAATGTAGCATCACCTGGTTTGTTTTGTGTTTTGTTCTACTGAGCCTAGAATTAGTTGGTCTGTTGTGCATGTATCCTGTTTTTCTCCTGCATTTGGATGATGTATATCCTGTAATTGAATATAAATGTTTACTCAACTTAGGAGAGGAAACTTGTAGTTAGGAGGTTAAATAGAGGCAATAATTTTGACCCAAGTCTCTCCTAAGATTGATAAAGTTTTCTGGTGATAGTAAGAATAGAATGAAAGTGTCACTAGATTCCAGGGGTTAGAATGACAGTATGAGGTAACCTCAGTAGTGGAATTTACTTTTCCAGATTCTTAGCTTTTATATATACCATAAATATGTACAGTATATATATATGTATCGTTACGGAACAGAGAAAGATAATGTACACTTTAAGTGAGAATACTAAAAATCACTACTGTCCCGTAAAGTTCCAGGTTCAAAACAAAAGAGTTAGGTAAAATTACAAGTTAAAGTTTAATGCTCAAACTAACAACAAAACATTCAGAACTCATAAGGATAATGTAATGGCAAAAAACAGGTTAAATATATGGTTAACTGCAATAGCCTCTATTAACACGAAATTAGCAAGAGTAAATTTATCTAAGTCAGCCCTGATAAAATGAAAATACACTGGGTAATGCTCAGTTAATGCAAGATAAATTATTACAGATACAAACTATTATTAACAATTGGCTGACATAAAACCTTTCATTAATCACGAAAACCTTACTAGGCCTAAGAATTAACACCTTATGCTACACAGTACAAGAAAAAATGCAATATCACTTATACTCAAATTACACAGCTTCTAGATGGTTGGAGACTTCCTGAGCACTCACAATAATAACAACTGTACAGGGGAGGACAGAGATGTGAACAAAATGAGGAGTAGATCTAAGTGGCAATTAATGCAGAGACTGAACTCATTATATAGGGGCCGGCAGAGCTTGATACAACTTGTAAGAAGGACGCGTAAATGAAGCCATGGGGACAAAGAGTTGACAATCCTGCTCTGAACAACAGAAAGAACGACTTACTTTACTATAAGGGAGGAGGGGGGGAGTGAGGTAGAACACGCTCGTGATCAAACATGCAGCATACTGTACGTTAGAATTACACAAAGGATGATGAAATCATAGGCTATGTAACACCTCCCCACAAAGAAAAAAGAAATTTACAAAGGAAATTTCTTATTACTCTAAAACAATCTGTCTAAAGTCTAGATAAGCAATCTGCAATAACATTTTCTTTCCCCTTGACATGTTGTATGTCTAATGAATACTCCTGAAGAAGTAGACTCCATCTTGTCAATCTCTGATTTTTATCTTTAAACTTATTATGGAATTTCAGTGGGTTATGATCGGTATAAATGACTATGGGGTCAAAACCAGAACACAAATAAAATGAAAAATGCTGTAAACCCAAAATCAAGGCCAAAAGCTCTTTCTCAATAGTTGAGTAGTTCTTTTGAGGTGGAGTGAACTTCTTACTGTAATAAGATACAGGGTGTTCAATACTCTGATCATCCTCTTGCAGCAAAACAGCCCCAGCTCCTGTATCACTTGCATCAACAGCCATCTTAAAAGGCTTAGCAAAATTTGGAGTAGCGAGCACTGGCTGACTTAATAGGATAGCTTTAAGTTTGCAGAAAGAGGATTCACAGTTATCGGTTCAGACAAATTTAACTCCCTTTTTCAGTAGGTGCGTAAGTGGTGATACAAGAATTGAAAAGTTAAGAACAAATCTCCTGTAATAACCTACCATTCCCAAAAATCTTTGTCGCTCTCTCCTACTTTTAGGTCTGGGAAGATCACTTATAACCTGAACCTTAGCTCCTGGTGGTGCAACATGTCCATCACCAATTACGTACCCAAGGTATTGAACTTTAGCTTGACCAGACTCACACTTTGACAAATTAGCTAAAAGATTAGCCTGAACCAAACGCTCAAGAAATTTACTGACATGGCATAGGTGATCTTTCCAGTTGTCACTGAAGATTAATACATCATCAATATAAACAACACACCCTGCCAAACCCTCTGTTACAACATTCATGAGCTTCTGAAATGTGGCTGGTGCATTCTTCATACCATATGGCATTACAGAACATGCAAAAGTCTTTCCTAGTGTTACAAAACATGAGATCTTAGCACGTTCAGTCATAGGTACTTGCCAGTATCCCTTTAACAAATCAAACTTACTTATGTACCTAGCCTTTCCGATCTTGTCTATGCAATCTTCCACGCGAGGGAGAGGGTAAGTGTCTGTTTCGGTTATCTGATTAACACGTCTGTAGTCGATGCAAAGCCGCTGTGACCCACCTGGCTTAGGGACTAGAGTGACAGGAGAACTCCACTTGCTCTGACAGGGCTCAATCATCTTGTGGTCCAACAGGTAGCCAAGCTCCTTCTGGATGAGAGGAACTTTCACTGGGTTCACACGGTAAGGAGGCAGTTTAATTGGCTTTGCGTCTCCAACATCGACATCATGCATCAACACAGTGGTTCTTCCTGGAGTGGCACGGAACACTTGCGTGTACTCCTGCAGTAATGCCGAAAACTCCTGCCTTTCCTCGGGAGGTAGATGAGAAAGCTTAGTCTGGAGATCATTCATGATATCAGGATTCTTCCCCAAACTATCACTCAGGCTCATGCTGCATGGGAAAACTTCACTTGCAGACTCGGGTGGAACAGCTACAGTGCAGACTGGGTTATTTTCGTCCCGCCTGTGATATAACTTTAGCATGTTGATGTGACAAAGTTGCTTGTTCTTTCTACGATCTGGTGTGGCGATGACATAGTTGACATCACTGAGTTTCTTCTCCACGAAATAAGGACCACTAAACTTGGCTTGAAGAGGTTGCCCATGCACTGGTAGCAGAATCAAAACCTGATCTCCTGGCTGAAAGTGGCATAACCTGGACTTCTTATCATACCAAGTCTTCATCTTCTCCTGAGCAGCTCCTAAATTCTCTCTTGCCAGCTGTAAAGCAGTGGTCAGCCGTTCTTTGAACTTCATCACATACTCCAGCAGGTTGACGTCATCTTCCTCCGACAGCCAGCATTCCTTGAGTAGCTTAAGGGGTCCTCTTACTTCATGGCCAAACAGTAGTTCAAAAGGTGAGAAGCCCAGTGATTCATTTGGAGATTCTCTTGCAGCAAATACAACGAATGGAAGACCTTTATCCCAGTCTTTCTGATGTTCCAAACAGTATTTCTTGAGCATCGATTTGAGTATTTGATGATATCTCTCCAACGCTCCTTGAGTCTGGGAATGGTAAGCTGAAGACGTGATCTGGGTGATGCCCAACTCTTTCAGAGACTGCTTGAAAACATTTGACATGAAATTACTTCCCCGGTCTGACTGAACCTCCTTGGACAGACCAAACTTGGTGAAGAACCCTAGCATTTCCTTATCCACGTTCTTTGCTGAGATATTTCTAAGTGGAATGGCTTCAGGATAACGAGTAGCCATATCAATCAGGGTCAACACATAAGAAAATCCTGAAGAAGTCTTAGGAAGAGGGCCCACAACATCCACCAACACACGGGTGAAAGGCGCCTCAAAAGGAGGAATGGGAACTAGAGGTGCAACCTTTTCGGTCTGATTACACTTCCCCACAACTTGACAGGTGTGACAAGACTTACAATACCAGGAAACATCCCTGAAGATACCTGGCCAGTAGAAGTGTTTCAAAATGCGTGCCACAGTCTTCCTCACTCCAAGGTGTCCTGCCAAACTGGAATCATGAGCCACTCTAATGATATCCTGCCTACAAACACGAGGGATGACAACTTGATGTACAACCTCCCACTCACAGTCGGCTGATGCTGTTGGGGGTCTCCACTTCCTCATAAGTACTCCTGACTTTATATAATAACAAGTAGAAGCACCAGCTGACTCTTCCTCACTGCAAGCAGAGTTAGCCAGACCTTTCACCTCAGGTTCAGCAACCTGCAACTCAACCAACTCTTGACGAGACAAATTATCAACACTACGGGGTACTGCCTCATCTGGTGAGTGGTCCAAATTAGCAAGAAAAGTGTCAGCTAGGATAACATCATCATCATCATCATTATCCTCTAAGTCACCAGTAACTTTAGACTTAGCCCTAGTGACAGCACATGCAGGGAACACATCAGGGACATCACAATCCTGGGCCGCAGCCACTGGCTCACTAGACAACTGAGGAGCTGGACACACTTGACTTCCATCAATATCTTTTCCAAGTAAGAAAGTTACACCTGACATTGGGAGTGTCTCAACCAACCCAACCATAACAGAACCATTAACAAAACCAGACTCTAAATTCACTCTGCACAGAGAGACAGAGAAGTAATTATTCCCTACACCTTGTAAGATTACAGTTTCATCAGAGGAATTAACATTAGAGCCTAGAACACTGGTCAGCATAAGGGATTGGCAAGCTCCTGTATCACGATATATTTTAACTGATTTCCTGTCATTACTGTCCAGAGGACTGACAAAACATCAGACAGGAAATTAGCTCATGAACTCTTGAGAGTGTCACCCATGTCACTGCTCAAAAGAGGAGCTTCATCATGAGAATTTAATTTACCCCTCAAAGCAGGTTCAGTTAACTCAGTTAAAGAATTCTGGGAACTCTCAAGGGTGGACACTAGACCAATTGACTGAATATTTAAAGACTCCTTTTTGTTCACATCACGCTGTCTCCTGAAACATTTCTCCGTAGTATGACCAAGCTTACTACAATAAGTACATTTACGTTTCTGTAATCTAGAGGTGAAGCCAGTATTTACTTCCTGAGAAACATCATCTTTATTCTCTTTCCTGTTACCTGTACTCTGAGTAGAGGCAACGTACATACTCTCAGCTTTCCTTTTTTCTCTAGAATATCTCTTGTGAGTGAGAACATATTCATCAGCTAAAACTGCAGCATCAGACAAATTATCTATTCTTTTCTCATCAAGATATAGGCTTACATCTTTACTAATACACCTTTTGAAGTCCTCCAGCAAAATCATCTGCTTAAATTTGTCAAAATCAGAATCCACATTCTTAGAATTTAACCACTGCTCTAACAGATCTTGTTTGATTTTTGCATACTCAACATGGGATTGCTTATCTTGCTTATAAGTTGTCCTAAATTTTACTCTATAGGCTTCAGGAACAAGCTCATAGGCCTTAAGAATCAAGCTCTTAACTACATCATAATTATCAGATTGATCCTGAGGCAAAGATGCATAAGTTACTTGAGCTTTACCGGTGAGAACAGTTTGAAGGAGTACTGGCCAATACTTTTTGGGCCAATTAAAACCTGTAGCTACCCTCTCAAACAACTGAAAATACTTTGTTAAATCAGATTCATTAAAAGGAGGGACAAGTTTAAGATTTTTAGCCACATCAAAATCATCAGAGCTAGATGATCCAGTTCCACCTTGTTTCATGTGATACTCTTGGTCTGCCTGAATCCTAGCAATTTCAACTTGTGCCTCAGCCTCCTTAGCTTTTGCCTGAAATTCAGCCTCCTTAGCACGAGCCTCCTGCAGGGCTAGCTGTAACTTAGCTAATTCAATCTGCGTTTGCTCATTTGGAGGAGTTACATTAAACAAGCTTTCATTAATCATGTCAACAATTTGATCTTTAGAATGATGAGAGCGAACAGCAATTCCCAATTGTTGAGCAACGAGCTTAAGTTCATTCTTTGTTCTGTTTTCTACATCACACACTGTTTGCACATTTGACAAAAAATCTTTGGCTTCATCAAGCGTAGTAATAGTAGACATCATGAATAAATCACAGTCACAAAATATCAAACAATATCCTTATGATCATATCCTGAATATCCTGATAAGAGGTCGCCAAATTTATGTTACGGAACAGAGAGGGATAATGTACACTTTAAGTGAGAATACTAAAAATCACTACTGTCCCGTAAAGTTCCAGGTTCAAAACAAAAGAGTTAGGTAAAATTACAAGTTAAAGTTTAATGCTCAAACTAACAACAAAACATTCAGGACTCATAAGGATAATGTACAGTAATGGCAAAAAACAGGTTAAATATATGGTTAACTGCAATAGCCTCTATTAACACGAAATTAGCAAGAGTAAATTTATCTAAGTCAGCCCTGATAAAATGAAAATACACTGGGTAATGCTCAGTTAATGCAAGATAAATTATTACAGATACAAACTATTATTAACAATTGGCTGACATAAAACCTTACATTAATCACAAAAACCTTACTAGGCCTAAGAATTAACACCTTATGCTACACAGTACAAGAAAAAATGCAATATCACTTATACTCAAATTACACAGCTGCTAGATGGTTGGAGACTTCCTGAGCACTCACAATAATAACAACTGTACAGGGGAGGACAGAGATGTGAACAAAATGAGGAGTAGATCTAAGTGGCAATTAATGCAGAGACTGAACTCATTATATAGGGGCCGGCAGAGCTTGATACAACTTGTAAGAAGGACGCGTAAATGAAGCCATGGGGACAAAGAGTTGACAATCCTGCTCTGAACAACAGAAAGAACGACTTACTTTACTATAAGGGAGGAGGGGGGGAGTGAGGTAGAACACGCTCGTGATCAAACATGCAGCATACTGTACGTTAGAATTACACAAAGGATGATGAAATCATAGGCTATGTAACAGTATCCATGCACTTAGTGTAGTGTGGCTCTGTTTTCAGGGTATATCTACATTGAGTGGCAAGCCAAATATTTTCTTGTAAACCAGGAAATCATTTACGACACTGAGTGGTAACCTTATAACTGACCAACATGTGTTCACTAAGTGACAGCAAGTGGGTTGGCAGAGGGTTAGTGCCCCTCCTCAGAAAACAGCTAACTAAAAATATGAACAAGAAGCCTCAGACAAGGAATGACCAAAAGGTGACGACTAAGGACCAAACAAAGGACATGGTATGGATAGCTACATAGAATGTAAGGAGTGCGAATGATGAGGTGAAAGAGAGAGAGATTGTCCACGTGCTTGAGGGTGCAAAAGTGGATGTATGTGGATTAACTGAAACTAACTGGGGAAGTGAGAGTGTGAGAGCATGGGAGTATGGATGGGGCATATGTGCTGGAGTAGGTGAGAATGATAGGGCAAAAGAAGGGGTGTGTATTGTTGTGAGTAACAGATGGAAGGAGAGTATGAGCGAGTGTGGATCAGTTGGCTCAAGGATTGTAAGGGTAAGATTGAAAGTTGGACTACAAATGTGGGCGATTGTGTGTGTGTGTGTATGCGCCAATGGAAGATCATGCAAGCAGAGTGAGAGAAGAGTTCTGGACTAATGTGGAAGTGTGCATGGAAAAGTTTGGAAAGAATGAGAGAGTGTTTTTGGCTGGAGATATGAATGGAAAAGTAGGGAATGTGAAGGTGGATGGAGTAGTTGGTGAATGAGGCGCACCTGCAGAGATGGATGAGAATGGCAGTGCTTTAGTGGACATTTGTGCTGGGAGAGGGTTGGTGATAGCCAATACCCTCTTCAGTCACAAAATGATCCGCAGGTATACGTGGCAAGTGATGAGAAGGGTGGGTGGTGAACTGAATGAACGGAAGGCAATGATTGATTATGTATGTGTGGATGACGGGATGAGAAGGTGTGTAATGGATGCAAGAGTATACAAAAGTTGTGGGAGTGGAGTCTTCGGCCACCAATCAGAATCAGTGCTCAAACGAAATGGAGAAATAGAAGAAGGGAAGGACAGGAGGAAGTAGCACATACAAGGAGGGTGGAAAAGTTACAAGAGGCTGAGAAAAAGGCAGAATATAAGAGGGAAGTGGAGGAGTTATTGGATAAATATGAATTAGAGCAGATAGGGGACGTTGAAGGTGTGTGCAAGATATTCACAGAATCTGTGCGGCATGTGAGTTGGTGTGTGGGGTGAAGAGAAGTCGAAAGGGGGTGCAGGGAACAGCATGGTGGAATGAAGAGGTGAGAGAGGCTGTGGCACAAAAGAAGAAAGCATATAACGAGTGGATAAAAAACAGGGGCGTGGAAAAAGTTGAAAGATGGAAGAGAGAGTTGTATGTAGAGAGGAAGAGAGAGGTGAAAAGATTAGTAAGAGAGAGTAAGAAGGGAGTGGATGAGGAATTTGAGTGTAATGTAGAGGTAATGTAAGAAAATGTTCTAGAAAGAGGGAAAGAGAGTTAAACAGGGTGCCAAAGAAGTTAGCTGGGGAGTGAAAGATAAAAATGGTAGTTTACTAGTGGAGAAGGGATAAAAAGTGAGTAGATGGAGAGATCGCTTTAATGAATTGTTGAACATGGAGAATGAAAGTAATGCGAGTATAAGTGGCTAGGGAATGGCTGGGAGACGGAGGGATGTGAGAAGAGAGGAAGAAATCAGTAGGATAGAAGTTGTGGAAACGATGAAGAAAGTTAAAATGAGGAAAGCCCCAGAAATTGGTGGAGTGTGTGGTGAAATGCTGAAGCATGGGGGAGAGATAGGAGCAGAATGGATGTGGAAGATGTGCAGATCAGCCCGGAGGAAGGTAGAGTCCCGGAGGATTGGAAGTCAGGTATAATTATTCCTTTGTACAAAGGAAAAGGGGAAAAAGAAGTATGTGGTAATCATAGGGGCATTTGTCTTCTTAGTAATAGGAAAAGTTGTAGGATACATATTGACAGAGTTAGGGAAATAACAGAAGAATTAGTTGGAGAAGAACAGGGAGGTTTGAGGAAGGGAAGAGGTTGTGTAGATCTGTTTGGCCATGTGGAGAGGATGGAGGGTGAAAGACTGACGAAGAGAGTGTATGTGAGTGAGGTGGAGGGGGGAAGAGGGAGGGGGAGGCCGAGGATGAGATGGAGGGATGGGGTGGAGAGGTATATGAGAGAGGGGGGTGTGAGTTGGGAGCAGGGCAGTGAAATGGCGGGGGACAGGACGACGTGGAGGCGATTTGTTTGTGGCCACCCCAAACGGGATTGAGGCGTCTGGCAATAGATAGATAGATAGATAGATCCTTAGTGGAAAAGTTTCTAGAGAAGGGAAAGAAGTTGTATGTGGCCTTCATGGATTTGGAGAAAGCATATGACGGTGGATAGACAAGGATTGTGGAAAGTATTAAGAATATTTGGTGTAGATGGGAAGTTGTTGAATGCCGTGAAGAGTACGTATGAGGGTGCTAAGGCTGCAGTGCGTGTGGATAGTGAACTGAGTGAATTTACTGTTTGAAGGTTGAATTGAAACCGAGATGTGTCTTGTCTTCATGGTTGTTCAATCTGTATATAGATGGGGTTATAAAAGAGATACAAAGTAGGACAGTGGATGTTGGAGCAGCCCTAGTGAGAGAGAGCAGTGTTTGGAAACTCCCTGTACTGTTGTTTGCAGATGATACTGTGTTATTAAGTGAAGACAAAGGGGAGCTGCAAGGCTTGGTGGATGAGTTTGGGAGAGTATATAAGAAACGGAATCTAAAGGTGAATGTAGGGAAGAGTAAAGTGATGGTCTTTGAGAGAGGTGAAGTCAGTGAATGTACAGTGAGGTTGGATGATGAGGAAATGGAAAATGTGTGTGCGTTTTAGTTCTTGGGTAGTGTGATGAGTATGGATGGAAGTTTAGAAGGTGAAGTGCTTGAAAGGGTACGACAAGGATGAAAGGTTGCTGGTTCCATGAAAGCAGTGATAAGAAACAGGGAATTGAGCATGGAAGTG
>NC_137049.1:23137269-23307269 GCF_032717465.1 Coenobita brevimanus | reverse complement strand
AGTCTATCACTCTCCATCCTCTCCACATGGCCAAACCACCTCAGTGTGTTTTTCCTAATGCTTCCTATCACATTCACATACACACCACAATGCTCCTTCACATCCTCATTTGTCTGTCTGTCTCTCCATGTGACTTCACAGGCTTCTCTCAAATAACTAATTTCCACTGCTCTCACTCTTGACTTGTGTCCCTTCAACAACGTCCAAGCTTCACTTCCATACATTAGAGTTGGTGTCACAATACTATCATGAAATAAATTTTTCACTTCCATGCTCACTTTCCTGTTTCTTATCACTGCTTTCAAGGAACCTGCAACCTTTCTTCTTTTTTGTACCCTTTCAAGCACTTCGCCCTCCAAACTTCCATCCTTACTCATCACACTACCCAAGCACTTATACATACTCACATTTTCCATTTCCTCATCATCCAGCCTTGCTGTACATTCACTGACTTCACCTCTCTCAAAGACCATAACTTTACTCTTCCCTAAGTTCACCTTTAGATTCCGTTTCTTACACACACCTCCAAACTCATCCACCAAGCCTTTCAGCTTCCCTTCGTCTTCACTTAACAACACAGTATCATCTGCAAACAACAGCACAGGGAGTTTCCAAACACTGCTCTCTTTCATTAGGGCCACTCCAACATCCACTGCCCTACTTTATATATCTTTCATAACCTCATCCATATACAGAATGAACAACCATGGAGACATGACACATCTCTGTTTCAACCCAACCATCAAATAAAAAAACTCACTCAGTTCACTATCCACATGCACTGCAGCCTTAGCACCCTCATACATACTCTTCACAGCATTCAGCAACTTCCCATCTACTCCATATATTCTTCATTACTTTCCACAATCCTTGTTTATCCACCCTGTCATATGCTTTCTCCAAATCCATGAAGGCCGCATACAACTTCTTTCCCTTCTCGAGAAACTTTTCCACCAAAGATCTGAGAATAATCTGATCTACACAACCTCTTCCCTTCCTAAAATCTCCCTCTTCTTCTCCAACTAATTCCTCCGTTATTTCTCTAACTCTGTCAATAAGTATCCTACTGTATACTTTTCCTATTACACCGAGAAGACAAATGCCTCTATGATTACCACACACTTCTTTTTCCCCTTTCCCTTTGTACAAGGGAATAATTATACCTGACTTCCAATCCTCTGGGACTCTACCTTCCTCCCAGGCTGGTCTGCACATCTTCCACATCCATTCTACAACTATCTCTCCCCCATACTTCAGCTTTTCACCACACACTCTACCAATGCCTGGGGCTTTCCCCATTTTGACTTTCTTCATTGCTTCCACAACTTCCATCCTACTGATTTCTTCCTGTCTTCTCACCTCCCTCGTTCTCCTAGCCATTCCCCAGCCACTTATACTCGCATTACTTTCGTTCTCTATGTTCAACAATTCATTAAAGTGTTCTCTTCAACTGCTCACTTTTTCCCTTCTCAACTAGTAATCAACCATTTTTATCTTTCACTCCCCTACTAACTTCATTGCCACCCTGTCTGACTCTCTTTACCTCCTTCCAGAACATTTTCGTACAGTCCCTCCACTTGACACTCAAATTCCTTCCAATTTCCTCATCCACTCTCTTACTAATCTTTTCACCTCTCTCTTCCTGTCTTCATATAACTCTCTCTTCCGTCTCGCGACTTCTTCCACACCCGTTTCTCATCCATTCATTGTATGCTTTTTTCTTTTGTGCCACAGCCTGTCTCACCTCTTCATTCCACCATGCTGTTCCTTGCACTCCCTTTCGTCTTCTCTTCACCCCACGCCACCTCATATGCTGCACATATTTCTCCTGTGAATATCCTGCATACACCTTCCATGTCCCCCATCTGCTTCAATTCATATTTACCCAATCGTTCCTCCACTTCTCTCTTATATTCTGCCTTTTTCTCATCCTCTTGTAACCTTTCCACTCTCCTTGGATCTACTCCTTCCTCCCGTCCATCCCTTCTTCTATTTCTCGATTTTACTCGGACCCTGATTCTGACCACCACTTGGTGGTGGTCAGAAAGTCTGCTTCCCCAACCTCTATATGCTTTTGCATCCATTACACATCTTCTTATCCTTTCATCCACACACACATAATCAGTCATTGACTTCCGTTCATTCAGTTCACCATCCACCCTTCTCATCACTCACCATGTATACCTGTGGATCATTTTGTGTCTGAAGAGGGAATTGGCAATCACCAACCCCGTCCTGGCACAAATGTCCACTAAAACACTGCCATTCTCATCTATCTCAGCAGGCACACCCCACTCACCAACTACTCCATCCACCTTCACATTCCCTTCTTTACCATTCATCTCACCAATTAAAAACACGTTCTCATTCCTTTCAAACTTTTCCAAGGACACTTCCACATTTGTCCAGAACTCTTCTCTCACTCTGCTTGCACAATCTTGCGTTGGCGCATACATGCACACTATCGCCCACATTTGTAGTCTAACTTTCAGTCTTACCCACACAATCCTTTTGCCAACTGATCCATACTCTGTTATATTCTTCTTCCATCTGTTAAAACAATACACACTTCTTCTTTTGCACTATCATTCTCACCTACTCTGCACATATACCCCATCCATTCTCCCATGCTCTCACACTCTCACCCCCCCATTTAGTTTCAGTTAATCCACATACATCCACTTTCGCACCATCAAGAACGTGGACAGTCTCTCTCTCTTTCACCTCATCATTTGCACCCCTTACATTCCACGTTGTCATCTGTATCATATCCTTTGTTCGTTCCTTAGTCATCATCATTTGGTCAGTCCTGGTCCAAGGCTTCCTGTTCCTATTTTTAGTTAGTTGTTTTCCGAGGAGGGGTACTAATCCTCCGCCAACCCACTTGCTGTCACGTAGGGAACATGTGTCGGTTGGTTATAAGGTTACCACCCAGCTTTGTAAATGATTTCCTGGTTTACAGGAAATCATTTGGCTTGCCACTCGATGTTTTGCATATTTAAGTTTATAAATCTTCATTAACAGGCAAATGCATTTCTTTTATGCAGTATTTTGAGTATGATTATGCCTAGCATTGTGTTAGTATCCACCATCCATTCATCCATCATCTAAACCTGTGTTGCCGCATTAGGAGTGTAGGAGCCCAGGGCTAGGCGAGATGGTCCTGACATCTGAGATGAGAGTGACCAGCCTCACTCATCCTGGAGCGGCATTACGTGAGCATTAAACTCCAACCACCCCTTGGATATGAACCGACACAGGCTCAATCTGGTTGGAGCACCATTAGGCGCCCTACACCCATACCTCAGTACTGTATCAGGCAGTGTTGTGTACCAGTGGGAGTGGTTGGTCAGCCGGTATGTCAGATATCAAAGCAATTTTCCCCATAAGATACTGAAGAAGAGCCAGAGATGTGTTCCAGACTCAAACCCAAGCTCTCATGTAGCTTAATCAATAGAGACTGACACAAAAGCACCATAGGTAATGTTGTTATCCTTATAAACAATACTATTACTTAAAAATGACACATCAAACATCATATGCAAGAGGGTAGGGTGGTGGGACATTTTGTGTCGAGATGCTTCTGGGCAACTAAACCGCCAGGCAGGCAACTGGCAGTGCGCCAAGCCGGGGGGTGGGGGAGGGTGGAGGGATGGGGAGGGAGACAAGTAGGGGTGGGGGAGGGAGACAGGTGGGGGTGAAGAGGGTGGGGGGACAGGGAAGGAGACAAGAAAGCCAAACAGCCCTGCTACCCCCCCCCCCACCCTAGTCTCACTTACTCTAACTCACTCACTCACCACTTTCACTCACTCACTCACTCTTTCACCACTTTCACTTATTCAACACTTTCACTCACTCACTCACACACACACACACACACACACACACACACACACACACACACACACACACACACACACACACACACATGGGAAACAAGCAGGGGGTTGGGGAAGGTGGAGGGATGGAGAGGGAGACAACCAGGGGTGGGGGAGGGCAAGAGGACAGGGAGGGAGACATGCCTGGCAGTGCTGAGTGTGGTGAGGGATGGAGGAGGGATGGGGAGGGTGAGAGGAGGGACAGGGGGGTGAAGAAGAGAGGGAATGAAGGGAGGATGAGAGGACCAGGAGAGCCTTGTTTCAAACCGAGAGAGAGGTGGGGTGTTGGACTGGCGAGGTGGCAGACATTCAGATTGTTTGGATTGTGGGAATGATCCCCTGTTTCTTGTGTTCAGTCTAGCTAAGTGCCGGTTATCGATGCATTGGATAACAGGGTATGGGTGTAATTTGATTACATGGTTACCACCCAGTGTAGTAAATTGTTTCCTGGCGAACAGGAAACCATTTGGCTTGTCAATCAGTGTAGAGTCACCTGTAGACAGAAGGAAGAGGAAAGAATGAAGGCAAGAATGACATAAGAGGAAGGAAGGAAGAGAGGAATGGGCAGCCACCTGAGAGCAGCACTACATCAAGTGAGTGGATGGTAGATCAGGCATATGGTTGCATCAGACATTTCCCAGTGTATTGTAGTAAAAATATGTAATCAGTTGTTATTTCATAGCCTGTACTGCATGAAACTGAATAAACATGTATAGCTGGACTGAAGAATGCGATTGCTTAGTTGGACCAGCTGCATTTTAAATGTTTGTAGGAGGGTATAATCCTTGTGTAGTGCCATACTTTAATACAGTCTTCTTTGCTTCCCAGAGGAGAGTGTGGGAATTGGTGTGTGCTTGTTGATAGCCGAGTGTCATCTGGGGGCACACCACCCTGAACGAGCCCTGCCTGTCATTGCTCACACAGAAACTACCTTTCTACCACAGCCTCTCCCACATACACCCTCACACAAACAACCTCCACCACCACATGACAAGGAGAATAAGTGAGTCACTGTAAATGTATATTGTTCTTAAACCGTGTACTTTGTGCTTTATAGTTATTACTAAAACGCACTCAGAGTGCACATACCTCTGCCAATGACATTGCATGATCTGAGTCAGAATCCTCCCCAAATTTTAATAAGTTCTTTTTTGGCCCATGGCCCACTCTTCCACAAAATTTAATTGAAATTCATTGAGAACTTTTGGAGATATCAGATGGATAAACAAATAAACAGACAATCATAGGTGAATACATAATCCCCTCCAACTTCATTGGCAGAGGTAATAACAGGGATATAAGTACTGCTTGTATATTAAAGGTGATTACAGTACTTGATAAAATTTATAAAATCTCCTGTATACTGTCCATCATCCCTATCATCAGAACCACAGCTCCTACTAACAGATAGGATGAGGTAGGATCTATAAACCAGGAAAGGTGAAACATAGATCTTGGGAAATTGTCGAGCATCGTGCCTAGTAAGATGGATCTTTACCATCCAAGTTGTTAAAATCTTGCCTTTGCCTCTCAAAACTATAATAGAGTACAATATGATGGGGCTGGAATGCATTGGTGTTGCAGTGTAGAGAGGTAGATTTAGATGGTTTGGGCATGTTGAGTGGATGGGGGATGGTAATTGGGTGCAAAAAGTGAGAATTGTTAACATTAGGGGTAGGGTTGTGAGAGGTAGACTGAAAAAGGTCTGGGACGAGGTCATTGAGTGTGACCACAGGGATAAAGGACTGAGTAGGGAAGCTGCCAGAGATTGAGCAGCATGGAGAGCTGCCATTAGGTGACCAAGGCTGTCGGATGCAATCATGTTGGGGCCTTTAAAAAGCAAACAAAATGCATATGTGTAAATGGTCATGATTTTTAAGTGAAGCCAAGATTCCAACGATGTGCGTGGTGGTAATTTTTGTAGATCCTATTACACTGAACTTTTTGTTGATAATTCTACCACTTTTATGCTGTCTTCTTCTCTGTTTCTGGATCCTACCTTCTCCCATCTTTATGTGGGAATAAGGGTTAGGATGAAAATTATGAAGGATTACTGTACAGAACAGTCCTGAACTGTGTTGTATTTATGTTGTAGATCCCCTGAGAAAAACAGTGTTTCTGGAGGGATGGGTGGCAGCAGCAGCAGCAGCAGTAGCAGCAGCAGCAGCAGTAGCAGTAGCAGCAGCAGCAGCAGCAGTAGCAGCAGCAGCAGTGCAGCCACTGAGGAGATCCGGTGCAGCGCAACACAAGAACAGTTGCGAGGGAGACTACAGCAGCTACGTGTGCGGGCATTACTTATGATGCGGGCACTTAGGCTGGCCAAGAAAGAACTCAAGACCATTGTCACACATGCAGTCAATGCTGGCAACTCACTGGTACAGTATTTCATATATTTTGTCAGTCTTTTGTACACAGAGAAAGCAATAATTCAGTATCACTTTCAGTAGACAAAAGCCGTGGGCCTGTAATGTGTGTCAACTTCCACTGACGTTCCATGACCTCTGTGAACCCACCCTCATTTTCATCATATTTTGGAGCCTGTTTTACTTTAGAGTTAATGGATCATGTACTAGCCCATAATTTAGTCTGCCGAGGGGATAATTATTTCTTTTCAAAGTTCAGTAGTGAAAGCATTTCCAGTCTCTTGTGTGGCCATAGCATCTGAACATACCTTCATTTACTGTTTGATCAGTTGTCTTCATTACTCCATGTCTCTCACATATCTCCCTGTTTCTAATTGTATACAGCCCACAAAACCTACACATTCTCCTCACCAGCCCCATTTTTTATTACCTTCACTCATGCATTACTACTACAGATGTCTCAGACTACCTTATGATAGTGTAGGTATTAACACCCCCTCATTTTAGTATTTTGCAGTCTCTCCATAGCATGGCTTTCATAGCATTTGCTACTTATCTACATTTGTTCTTGTGCCATTAACATGTGTATGTGTTTTGTTGTTGTTGCTATTGCTGGTCAGTTTTATTCAGTGTAGGAGAGATTTCATTTGACACATCAGTATGAGGATGCTGTTAGTGATTTTTGTCTGGCTTCAGTTATAGACAGACTCCTCAACTGAAGTGGCTAAATACCAGTACATTCTACATTAATCCTTTCAGTACAAAGGTAAATTACCAGCCAGACAGTTTGATTCACTGTTGGAGTGCCATCACAAGGTACTTTTTATAGTCTGGGAAAGACCTCTTGATCTACAGTAGAGGTGAAATTTTTAAGTTGGAATGATGGTTGTGACATTTGCAGTTGTTTGAGTGTCAGTTGACCAGAGGCATTTCTGTGCTGTATAGTGATTTTACCAGTGGCGTAGGTTGATTACCTACACTTCAGTGTTATGGATTATTAAAGCCTAGCCTCAGGGCCATCCTCCTTGAAGGGAGTTTCAAGATATGGCTGTTCAGGCTTTGGAAATTTTCTTGGACTTAAGGTGGTAAAACCATTGTTATTCCAGTTGTTTTCGTATGTGGTAATGTGTTCATACAGCTATCATACGCGAAGTACTGTAGTACCTTTTCTTGAGAAAATTTCAAGCTGTTCTACTTATCAACAGAATGTGACATTGATTAGCCTGAAGAGCCAATTGGAACACCTTAGAGGGAACCATCGCAAGGCCATCAAGGTGCTGAATCAGTGTGCTGCCATCCCTCCTCCCAGCCCGTGAGTATCTGTTCCCATCAGTAACTAACTTGCGTTGATTTCCTTGCTTTGTCGTATTTTTGAGCTTACAAACATGACAGAAGAGTTCCATCCGAATTCTGTCAAGTAGGAACAGTCTCACTGAACACGGTACAGCCTTCATGATGAGTCAGGGATTTTTCAAGAAATATCACAACATTTTCCACACAACTGGAACTGTATATGGGGGAAAACTGCTGAAGCAGCTTTATATCTAGCAATGATACATGTACAGACAACTTTTCTGTAATATTCTTTTTTCTTTTTTTTTTTTCCTTTAAATGTCTTGGAGAAGACATTTCATACTGGAGAGGTTAGATGTTGTCTTCAATAACCCCTTACTGTTAGAGATACTGTACTCCCTTAACCCTGTTGGGAACTATGATGCAAATTGCATCATATCAGAGTTGAGCTGAAGAGTAACCAGTGACGCAATTTGCGTCATTATCAGTTTTGGACTGAAGAGGTACTGATTAGGCAATTTTAGACAAAAATATTCACCAAAAATTAAGTTTTAGCATGAAGTGCTTCAAACTTTGTTGAGTCGTAGGGTAGGGTGTCTATATTAACTCCTAACCATGGGATGTCAGTTGGAACTGTAAAAAAAATTGGTGGCGCGGCGGCAGCAAGTGTCGGTAGGAATCGCACTTGTTATCCTGGCACAGTTTGAAGTGGCCACCACTTTTATCTCGTCACCAAAAGCTCGGGGGTGACTCCAACCAGCCTGCCCAACCTATGTCAGTCGTCTCTGTGACATTACCAGGTGTAGGACGATCTTTTCTTAACCTTTCTCATCCATTTTGTTCACGCCTCACGTGGTCTCCTGCCTCATCCTGTCCGCCCCTGCCAAGCCTCTTTCCAAGGATACTAGGAAAGGACTCGGTGATAGTACCATAGGGCATGCCTTGGACACCACTGTGTCGTTTATCAATAATGGAGAAGTTATCATGACAGCGAAGCCATAGTCGGGGCCGTGGGCAAACACACGAACACATCCTGTTTTCATGACAAAAATTAGTCCTCTTCCTCATGCCATTACTTATCAATGCAACAACTTACAGACCTGGGGGTATTTTCATTCGCAAGAAGAAGAGCTGGTGAGTAATATGATCATCAGTTCATTTCCTTAACTGCTTTTCTTAGATATTAAGGTTAGAAGTAAAGCTGGTTTTTGTTTTGTTTTTTTGTACTGAGGTGAGGTGTGAGCAGAGTTTAGCCCGTTGTCCATGGATTAAGGCCAACACTCTCAAATAGTCGGTGTCCTGTCAGCTTCCGGTGGTGATGGATGTGTGTGTGTGATTTTTGGTGTTTTACTAAAAAACTATTGGTCTTATCAAAATTCCGATAACACCACGAGAAAGCTTGTGAAATTCTGTATCTAGACATATACTTTGCTCTTGCACAATGCAGGCAAAATTTTGCGCTAGGGGGTTTGGAAGCTAGTTTTACTCTGGAAGTAGTTTATTCTCACTGCATTTCATTACTTTTACTCATCAGTTTTGTGTGTTTTTGTAACTTACAGTATAAACATCAGCAAAGATGATGGTATACAATTTATACCAATATAACTAATTTCCGTGATAAATAAAATCCTTGGGAACGTTTTCAGTTGTGCATGGTAAGAGGCTACCTTCACTCCATTCTCTCTGATCATGTCACCGAAACTTATAGAAAACTTATGGTAACTTATGGTTCCCGAGAGGGTTATTAAAAAAAAATAATAATCTGGTAATAGATCAAAATGAAAAAGACATGATATTAATAGTAATTTCATTCATTTATTTGTATGATAATAATAATATGTAATAATAGTAATAATCTGGTTTATTGAGTGTGGTAGGGGAGGTATATGGAAGAATTATTATAAAGAAAGTAAGAGAGATATCAGAGGTCCTATAGTAGGACGCGTCTACGTTTGCGGCTATGGTGTGGCCTGCACCTGTGTACAGTGTTGCCACGTTTTCTATACCGTTATCTCTCTCTCTCTCTCTCTCTCTCTCCTGGCGGGAGATGTGAGCCACCCTGAGTACTTTTGATTCTTTTATAAGTAGTTTATAATTGTGCTTTCATTTGTTATTTTGGTTTTGTTATATTTAGTGATATTTATCATTTTTTGTATACGGCGACAGATGACCGTTATCTCTCTCTCTCTCTCTCTCTCCTGGCGGGAGATGTGAGCCACCCTGAGTACTTTTGATTCTTTTAGAAGTTGTTTATAATTGTGCTTTCATTTGTTATTTTGGTTTTGTTATATTTAGTGATATGTATCATTTTTTGTATACGGCGACAGATGACCGTTATTGCAGTACCATGATTGATTTTCATTCATTCATTCTCTTTCCCCTTCCTCCATCTCTCTCTCCACACCACCCCTGAGGTCAAGGCCACCGACTGGGTGTGGAAGTGTTGCCGCTCGCGAGTGAATAATGTTTTTTTTTTTTTTTTACTTCAGTATTGGCATATGCCTACTATTTTGTCCTACATATTAGCTAATGATTATAAATGTGATTATTCCTCGCCCTTAAAATTACGGTAAAAGCCAGTAAATGTGAGCATTTTTCCCTAGCAACACCTGTACAAGCTATCCTTGTGTCTACGGAGGGGTACGTACTTTACCTTAGGCCAGACTGGGTGTGTCAGTGCTGCCACTCACAAGAATTATATGAATTATTTCTTTTACTTTGGATATTGGCATATTTCTTCTTTTTTCAGGCTCATTCTCTTATATCCATAACTGTAATATTATTACCCACCCTAAAACCACGCTAAAAAACATTAAAAGTGACTACAATTTCTTTTAGCAACACTGTACAATATGTATGCCATGTTTCTGTGTTACTGTATAAATATTTTAGGCATAATAAGATTACTGTTGATTCATCCATCAAAATACACGTGTAGCTTTTATTCATCTGAACTTATCGTATTTGTGTTGCCTTGTACATAAATAGCTTCCGTTTCACATCGCAAGTTGGGGAAACGTGGCACCATTGTACACAGGTGCGGGCCACACCACAGCCGCAAACGTAGGCGAGTCCTACTATAGTTAGTGATGAACAGGGTGGCTGTAGGAGTGGCAGTGGATGTGTGGATCAAGTATTTGCAGTGAGACAGATAGTGGAGGAGGCTTGTGAGAAGGACCATAAGGTGTTTATATATAGCATTCATGGATCTGGAAAATGCATACGACAAAGTAGACAGAGAAGAATTGTGGAAGGTTTTGCGCATGTACGATGTAGATGGTAAGCTGCTTGGTGCCTTCAAGAGTTTTTATAATGGTAGTGAAGGATAATGGTTAATGGGCATCTAAGTGAATGGTTCACAATCGGTGTGGGTGTGCGACAAGGTTGTGTGATGTCGCCATGGTTGTTCAATATGTAAGTGGATGGGGTGATGAGAGAAGTAAAAACACGAGTAATAGAGAGGGGGATGGCGTTGGTAATGAATGGTGATGGATGGAATATCTCAAATTTGTTTTATGCTGATGATGCAGTACAACATGCAAATACTGGGCAAGATCTTGGTAGACTTGTGCAGAGTTTTGCTGACGTCTGTGAGTGTTGTGCCTTGAGAGTAAATGTAGAAAAGAATAAAGTGATGGTTATTGAGAGAGAAGGTGACTCCCAGTGCAATGTTACATTGAATGGAGAGACAATGGAATTGGTGAGAGAGTTCAAATACCTGGGTACAGTGATAGAAAAGAGGGGAAATGTGCGGAAGAAGTGGAAAGTAGACTGACACAATGAAGGAAGGTAGCTGGTGCAATGAAGGCCTTGATAAGAAACAGAGGCTTGAGTGTTGAAGCTGCATGAGGCTAACATGAAGGAGTGTTAGTACCAACTTCAACATATGGATGTGAGACTATGGTGTGGCATGAAAATGAAAAGTCAAGAGTGAGAGCAGTGGAGATGGGACTGCTGAGGAACATATGTGGAGCACAGAGAATGGATAGGATACTAAGTAATGTGATTCGTGGAAGATGTGGAGTGAGGAAGTCTGTGGACACCAGAACCAAAGAGAGTGTACTGAGATGGTATGGTCATGTGTAGAGAATGGATAACAGTAGAGTGGTGAAAAAGGTATATCTGAGTGAATTTGAAGAAGGGAGGAGGCAAGGTAGGCTAAGGAGAAGGTGAAGGGATTGGTGGATGTGTGTTTTTTTTTTTTTTTTTTTTTTTTTTTTTTTTTTAATGCTATAAAGAAGGAACCAAAGGCCACAAGCCCACAAACTGTTCCTTCCAAGAGAAAAACAAAATATAAGAGAGAGCCAAATTCAAGGTCCGATCATTTCGAGATATCTGGACATACTGCGTTTGAAAGACTGGAGGTCATAGCTAGCAGGAAATACAGACAGAAGGAGACAGTTCCTGAGTTGACCTGTTGCATAAGTGAAGGACTGGGAGTAATGGTTAACTCTTGCATTAGAGAGTTGGACAGAAAAGGGATGAGAGTTTGCTGCTAGACGGGTGCTACTCGCCCGTTGTAAAGGTGGAGGGATGCAAGCAGACAGTTAAGAGGAGCAGAGACCATTGAAGTAGCAGTAGAAAAGAGATAAAGATGCAACAGTGCAGTGAACAGACATAGGTTGAAGGGAGCCAGTATGAGGAGGAGAGTTAATGAGATCACGAAAAGCCTTTGACTCCACCCTGTTGAGAAGAGCTGTATGTGGGGAGCCTCTCCACACATGAAAGTTGTACTCTACACAGGGGCAGAGAAAACCCATGTATAAAGTCAACAACTGTGTAGGGGTAAAGAAGGAACAGAGTTGGCTTAGCACACCTAATCTCTCGGAAGCAGATTTTACAAGAGATGTAATATGATCTTTCCAAGATAAGTTCTGAATGAATGAAACCCCAAGCATGTTCAAGGATGATGCAGGATTAACCCCTAAAGTACGCAATTCGCTCAGCAGGTCCGTCCCTGCAGCCGTGAAACATGGTTGATTTTTCGACTTTCACCAAGGTAAAAATTTTTCTTCCACATTTCAAGAGACTGCATTTACACACCTGAATATAATTGTGGTAGGTGGGGGCGCTCACCATCCACTCACTCGATATAGTGCTGCTATCGGTTGTCTGCCCTTTCCTCTCCTCTCTTCATTCCTTCCTTCCTCTTCTGTCTTTTTTATTTTTTTTTTACTTCATTCTTTCCTCGTCCTTCTGCCTCTGGGTGACTCTACACTGAATGACAAGCCTAATGGTTTCCTGTACACCAGGAAACCATTTACTATGCTGGGTGGTAACCATATAACCAAATTATGGCACCTGGTGGTTTAGTGGGTAATTACAGCACTCCAGTCGGATTGAGCCGGTGAAGGTTTATATCCAATGGGTGGTTGGGGTTATTGCTCATGTAATGCCACTCAGGGATGAGTGGGGCTAGTCACTCTCATCTTAAATGTCAGGACCAAATTGCCTAGCCCTGGGCTTCTACACGTCTCATGGGGCAACGTAGAATTGGATGTTGGATGGATTGATGGAAAATGTATGTTTCAGCCAGACTGACCAAATAGTTATCGCACAATCGCCTGTCAAATATGCAAAAAAGTTACCAGTCCCCATGGGTGAAAACAGAAAATGTACAGAAAATGCATTATTTACGGTAAATAATTATATATACATAACTAATGTCAATGTGGGAGCCTCTGTGGTACAGTGGTAGAGTGTGCGTTTCGTACACTGGTGAACCAGGGTTCGCGCCCCTCCAAGGTAATAAACTTTGGGAGTGTTCATCCAGCCACGTACTACATTGGCGGACACAAGGGGTGCTGTGGTTGAACCAGTGTCTCTTATTATGAAGTATGCTTGCACCCAGTCGGCTTGTGTGGGCTGACCACACTTGGTTCACAGACTACATTCTGTGCACATCCAAAGCCACGACAACACTACAATTACACTTACAAGCTCTTCTTATCCTACATGCAATCTCTACCAGACAGCCTAAGCCACTTGGTAGAGATACATTGCCTGTATCGTCCCGACTTCTGTCATGATGATGATGATGATGATAAATGTCATTGTGAAGTTGGTAGGACAAGCTGTCAGTGTGGCATATGTCCATAGCAACAAGACAAGCCAAGCAAAAAGTGGAGGTAGGGTGTGTATGGCTGAAGGGGGGAGGAGGATGGAGAGATAGGAGAGGAGGGATACGGGAGGAGAGAGGGGGAGGAGGGAAAGGGGAGAAGAGTTGCTATGCACACACACTGCTGTAGGGGGTATGTTGAGGTATGGTTGGTTGGGAGGGGACAATGTGGAGATGACATGGTGGGGCTGAGGGAGGTAAAGTGGCGGTGGTGGTGGGGGGTTCCTTCTCCCCCACCTTAGGGGGCCAATCACGCCATACCACCCTAGACACTCTAGCTCTCATTGGTCTGATCCCATATACTATACATCACCAAAGGGGCAGAGTTACCCTCCCCCAGCTTTTTGTATGTCTTTAGCGATCGTGCGGGATAGGCTGGCATGTCAAATTACACAAAAGCACAGTTGTGCAGCGTCGGTCTTAAGGGATTAAGCTGAATATTATTATACATTAGTGGGTACTCCTGTGGAAGTGTGTGAGGAAGAGAGGTTTGGAAGTTGGTGAGGCTAGGGGACTGACAAGATATCGAGCTGGCTGGATGAATATTGTGAGGGAGAAGTGCATGTTCAGGGATTTGGCACCCCTTTTTAACATGACAGTGTCCGGATTGTCACTATCGGATACGTTTACGTGAAGCTACAGAGTGTGTTGAATGTCTTTGGTGTATCAGATAGAGCCAGGATTCTGGGGGCTTGAATGATGAGTGAATGGAAGCGTGGCCATTGGTCAAATTTGAGCTGTGTGGACATTGCTACTCCTCACCCTGCCCTAAGGTGGGAAAGGAGGTCAGGATAAAGATGATGATGATAATCTGGTCTTATGTTTATCAAGAATATAAGTTCTTCCTAAGGAATTGACTAGTGCCTGACTCATTTACACTTTTATAAGTGCAAGAATTGTGATATCACTCATATGCAGTACTGTGCAGACCTCATCAGCAGATTCAGTGGGTTAATGGGAGGGGTTAACGGACTTTGACCAAGGAACAGTACAGTATACCAAAATAGACACTTTTCCCTCTCATAGCTTGGCATCGAGAGATTTGAGTGTACAATAAGTCTCCCTCCCCCCCTTTTTATTCCTATCAGGTCACCATTAAATTAAAGTTAGATGCTTGTGAAAGTTTCAGTGGTACCTGAAAAGTCAGTGTGTACGTTTCCATCAGTTTACAATACCAGACTACCTGTAATGGAAAATGTACAATGCTTTAACACTCCTCTGACTTGTCATAAGAACTGCTTTTTCTCTTGACTTTTCTAAGAGTCATCACTCATTGGCTTATGTTTGTGCTTTCTTTGCAGTATATAATGGGTATCTGGGTTGTTGAAAGAGTAGCAGTTGTGTAGTATTGTATAACCTTAGTTTCCTGGTGAATACCTTTCCCTATCAAAGGCTGTCCTGTCAAAGTGTTTTCTTTCTTTGGATGTAATTGTTTTTACAATACAGTAAACTCTCAGTTATCCAGCATAATTCAGCCAACCCCCATGCTGGTTATTGCAGAACGCTGGATATTGCATAGTACTCCCCATCGGCTCAACATTTGGCTTTGAACTGGATGATGTGTTACAGTCCATCTTAACCCTCTATTCTAAAAACTTTTCCATGAGTAAAAGATGAAATTTAAACAAAGTACAGTACAATATTGATACAGTACTGTAATACAGTACATGGTGTACTATTTACTCACTGAGTGTTGGCACTAGTGGAGGGTAGAGTTGTACACCATGCAATACAGTGCAGTGCACTTAATCCCATGTGGTCTAGTGGTGGTACAGTAATTATGTGTACAGTAATTTCAGAATCACAATAGAGCACTAGGACATGAAGCACTGAGAGGCCACAAGCTTTGCAACAAGAAGAAGTGAGACATGGGAGGCCACAGAATAAGTCACAGAGCCAGGGATTTGCCACCTCATGGCCAAAAGGGCAGAGTGCATAGATATGTCTTCACTGTACAGGATCCATGGGAACGAATGAGAGAGCGACAGTAGGCTTGGGGCACTGGGTGGGCTGATCCTTCAATGCAGTCTGATTGGCACGCTCATTGCGTGCATTCTGATTGGCTGGCACATTGCAGGGTTTTCCCAGGTGTCGGTTGCTTATCGTTTCAGCAGTGGATATTGCTTTAATAGAGCCAAGCAAAAGCACTAGGTACAGTATTGCATTGGGCAGGATATTTCAACAACGGATGATTGAGAGTTTACTGTACAGTATATGAAAAGACTGATAGGTATTTACATATATGGTTTACAGTATCAGCCATACTCTGTACTAAACATTTTGGGTGTTTATATGACTTGAGACTTCTCCCTTATTGTATATCCAAGATCATACGGACCAAGCCTGGGTGTGATGTATTACAACAACTTGGGTGTAATCCACATGGGCCTTGGCAAACCCACCCTGGCCTGCCTTTACCTGCAGAAGGCATTGAAGGAAGCCCAGGCAGGGGAAGATCCAGTTTCTCCTAATTCAGGTATAGTACTGCCACACCAAGGAGTTTTAACTGTCAGTCAGTAGTTCGTTTCTTCTACTAGTTACCTAGTATAGAGGTGCAAAGCACAGTACAGTCATGACAGTTGCTACAGTTCATTTACTTTGCTTTCAAGCAGATGATAAATTTATGCTCAAGTGAATTCCCTAGACAAGGAAGTGCAACTCCACATTGTAAACTCTTATAATTCTGAACACAACCTGTGGAGTGGAATTTTTAATTTGACACATTTGTGTTGCACTCATTTTATCACTGGTATCTGCAGGTGGTGTAGATGACCTACTGAACCAACGACCTTTGTACCAGCTGAGCAGCAATGTGCAACTGGAATTGTACTATAACCTGGGTGTGACTCTGCTCCACATGAACAAGCCAGATAAGGCATTTGACTTCCTGTTAGAAGTAGTGCAGGTGTACTCCATGAATCCAAGACTCTGGCTGCGGCTGGCTGAGTGCTGTATTGCTGTACACAAAGCTGTGAGTGTTTCTACACTGATGTATGTTGATATTAAATGTAACATACTATATTCTTTCTTTTGAAATCATGCAGCAACTGCAAATTGACTTATGACCTCCCCTCCACAGGGTATTATAAAACACAGAAATCATAGTATATCACAATGTTTGTTAATGAAATGCCATTCATTAATATGAAATCATGTTTCCCTTGTTTTTAGGACCATTTGGATGCATTTTGGCATGGAATCAATTAGATCTCTAAAGTAATATAAGGACATTTCTTTGCACCAGACATCTGTCAGTTCAGTCTTGAGGCTGTCCAGATTGGGTGTCTTCTCTGCCATGATTTTCTTCATCTTTGCCCAGCAGTTTTCTGTCGGATTTAGATCCAGACTGTTGCCAGGCCAGTCGAGGACCTCAGTCTGATTATCCTGAGGCCATTTTGTCACCTTTCTTGGCTTTTGACGTGGAGCAGAATCATGCATGAAAAAGTCACATCCATGAATAGCAAAAAAGTTTATCAAATGATCTTTCAGAACTTGAATGTAGCGGCCACCATTCATCATCAGGTTCTTAGGAAGAAAGTAGAGGCCCCTCAATCCCATTTCACCTGAGAAACACCCCCATACCATTACTGATTGTGGGTGCTTAACAGTCAGCACCATGTAAGCAGGGTCATATCGACTATGGGAGGCAGGGCAACGAACCTTGGCAGAACGCACCTGGAACACTTGAAATGTTCTTTCATTGGAAAACATAACTTTTCTCCACTCATCTGATGTCCACTGTGCACACTTCTTGGCAGACTGAATGCGCTGCTTCTTCATTAAGTCAGTGAGAAAAGGTTTCTTAGCTGCGGTGTGGCTTGGCAAACCCAGCTATTTCTGCAAGCGGTGTTGGATAGTTGGAGTTGAGACGTCTTGTAACAGCTGGGGATGCATTCTCTTCAATTCTGCTGCTGTCAGTTGAGGATTCTTGATTACTTCCCTCCTCAGAAGTGTATCTGTACCTCTGGAAGTCATCCTCTTCTTTCCAGTGCCATGCTTGTGCTGTGGTATGACATCTGGTAGCAGGCTACGTGCTGCAGCAAGAATCTTCATGATGGTCGACTTTACACATCCAGTACGTTCAGAGATCGTGTTGATAGGGACATTTATCCTGCCTCCATGCAGTGATATGGACCCTCTCATCTCTTGAGCAGTACTTTCCAGGCATGACAACTTGACTCTGGGAAAATAACAGGGCAAACAGTAATGCATATGAAAAAAGAGGAAGGTGCAAGTCCGGAGCGACGGGAACATATACTCCCACTTTCGCTTCTGGACAAGCTCTGACGTGCTGAGTGTTTCACCACCTCCCACCAACACTAGAGGAGTTGCCAGTTACTTCTTGCCCAAAAAATTCACTTGGTAGAGGTGGAAAGACAGACAACTCTCCCATAGCAATTCTGTGTGTAGGTCCTAAGTCAATTTGCATTGGGTGTATGTACATTCTGGTGATTACTCAGAATTGAGATTTAATGGAAAGCTAACACTTGTATTGTACTTTTACATCAGGACAATGTCAAACCTGACTAGGTTGAATCTATGACATATATGATTGATGTTGGTTTGAAACATTCAGAATGACTTGGTGGCATATCCAGTGAATAATAAATGAACATTTAAGAAACAGAAGATAACAGTTCAGAGATGTCTCTACTTATGAGCTATCTGGACATTATATACAGAGATGGACAAGTGGTACTTTTAAAGTGCTGGTGGTAGCGATAGCGGTACAGGTTGAAAACAGCACCTGCGGTGACAGTAGTGTTACTATTTATCTATCTATTGCCAGACGCCTCAATCCCGTTTGGGGTGGCCACAAACAAATCGCCTCCAAGTCGCCCTGTCCCCCGCCATTTCATTGCCCTGCTCCCAACTCACACCCCCCTCTCTCATATACCTCTCCACCCCATCCCTCCATCTCATCCTCGGCCTCCCCCTCCCTCTTCCCCCCTCCACCTCACTCATATATACTCTCTTCGTCAGTCTTTCACCCTCCATCCTCTCCACATGGCCAAACCACCTCAGTAGTGTTACAACTTCTGTAAAGTATTGGTGGCAGTGATATCAGTACTCCCTAGCGATGCTTTTTTATTAACTATTTGAGTCTTCCTTTAACCAAATCTGTGCAAAGATCTTAGTAGGAGAATAGTTGGGACTTAAAGGTTTAAATAAAAACTTTTAAAAAGTACCGGTATTGTATCTTACAAAACTTGTCACTGTCTGCTTTCCACATATTCCTGTTTACAACCATTGTATGCATTATCATTTATTTCCTATAAAAAATACAAGCATTTCTAAGTGATCATCACTCAGTCCTGCTTGTTTTGGGTTAAGGACGTCTTTTTCCCAACGAGAGCAGTTGCTCAACTGCAGCACTGGAGCAGAGTTGCCTTGAATTCCACACTAGTTGTGATGTCATTATTCCACATGTTCTCATTTAGTAACCAGGATGACAGAAGATGTGTTGTTCATACAGCTACCAAACATTTGGTATTCAGTGAATACTGAAAGAGAGGGTATAAATAATAATGTTAGACCTATTATAATTCAAGTGTAAAGATGTTGAACGATTAAGATAGTTAATAATTCAGGAAATTCTGATTAATAACCAATCAAGAGACAAGAAAGTTTATCCACTTCCAAGTTTCTAGTAGATGAACTGTACATGATTCACAACATTCTTTACCATTAGAAAGTAAGTGTGGAATGCTAATGTTTGGCATGTATCTTGTAAATACTGTAATTGTTATTTTTTCAGTATGAAGTACAGTAATCCCTCGATTATCCTGTGTAAAAGAGCCAAAGGCATGTCCGGAAAGTGGATCCATCTGGATAATGGACCTCTCCCCTGGCCCCCCTTCATACATAACCCAACTTGAAAGCCGTTGTAAAAGGCCACTTCAGTACATTGTACAACACTTGTTCCTGTTGTTTAGCACTATCTGGTCAAGCAGACCTGTAAACCACAGCCAAGCAATTACCATGGTCAAGCAGACCCATCAACCAAAGACAAGCAATCACCACTGCAGGGCCATATCCTGCAGTGACATGAATAAAACTGGTTATGGTAAAATGGGGTAATTTTGTTGCAATGCCAATAATTCCAGTTCAGAGGCCCATAGTTCCCAAACTATTGCATGGATTCGGCTTCTTTTGGGCTTAGGTTGTACAGGAATGCCGACCTAATAAGGTCATGTGAAGTTTTGATCCATTCTGCAAAAAACTGGCATTGGAGAAATGAAATAGTTTATTGAAAAATTTCAGCATTTATTACTTCAATAAAAACTGGAGAAAAACATTCTATTTACCCATTACTGTATTTACATATTTCAGGTTAAAAGCAGTTCAGAACTGTTTGAGTTGTTCTCACACACACACACACACACACACACATCCATTATATATTCAAGTACAGTACACCATTTACTGGGACTTTCGTAAACAGCGAGTTTACATCAAAGCTTATAAGTTTAACATCCCCATGATGGCACCTGAGTTTGTCGATTAGTTGTACAGAATTCTTTATTTGGGATTTTGAGATGATGCCCACTAGGGGAGACAATAAATACGCTATCCACTTTGATAGTTTGTGTCCTAAAGAACCTACAGAGCTAATGATAGGACGCAAAGGCTTTTCTTGTTTGTGTGTCTTTACTAAGCTGTACATGTATGGAAGAGCTAGATTTATCACTGCAAAATTTTTAATACTTATGGGGTGTTCTTGGGAATGCTTTTTAGTATTGTACTAAAATATTTGTTCATGTTAGCAGTGAAATCTTTGTTAAGCTTCTAATAGGTCAGTTCATCACATAGAAGATCATTAAGTTTATGAATCACAGTTGATTTGTCTGCCTTGGTCATGTGAATATCTTTGTTCTTTCTTAAATTCTTTAATTGAGCACATGGTCAGTGTCGGGCACTTTACCCATGGATTATTTTTTTGGCAGCTCCCTTGAGGATGTATCAGTAGGTGAAGCAATGACATAGATCAAAAATATTTTAAGGTTAGCCAGAAACACCAGGTCAGGTCCCACCCACGCGAGGGTTAATCTGACACACGTGGTCAAGTTAGATACCCCACCCAGGGATTAGTCACTTGACAACTCTCTTGAGAATGTTGGTTCTACTGTATAAATACTGCCTTCTTGTCTCTTTACACTTATTCACCTGAAGATGTCTTGAAATACAGACGACAGCTTGGTGCTCCTCTGCCTATTATTTTCCTGCAAGTTTTCACAACATGTGTCATCACGTGCTCATGTGATATTGCTTTCATATATATATATATATATATATATATATATATATATATATGTATGTATATATATCTATATCTATCTATCTATCTATCTATCTATCTTTATATATATATATATAGATATAGATATATATATATATATATATATATATATATATATAGATAGAGATAGATAGATAGATAGATATATGCACCTGGTGGTTTAGTGGGTAATTATGGCTCTCCAATCAGATTGAGCTGGTGAAGGTTTTTATCCATGGGGTGGTTGGGGTTTATTGCATACATAATGCCTGTTAGGGATGAATGAGGCTGGTCACTCTCATCTTAATTGTCAGGACCAACTTACTTAGCCCAGGGCTCCCATGCTCATCGTGGGGCAACGTAGGATTGGGTGATGGATGGATGGGTGGATATGTATATGAGGCGATGGGTTCAATACCGGGCTAAGCGCCAAAATGGCCGCCAAGCACCTACATGCACCAACAAGTAGCTAAACCATCCCTTTATACGTTGGAAGTAAAAAGTGTTAGGAAACAACCTACAAAGGGGTCAAAATCCTGGTTAAGTAGACGTGTGTTGCGCCGTCACACCATACAGCAAAAAAACCCGTCTGGTTCCGCGCTAGTCCTTAAGGCGGGCAACTGGGTCCAGAATTCTGCCAGCTGTATGGTCGCTTTTTCTTTGAGTTCAGCCTGTCTGTGTTCCTTATGTCGGCTTCCCGTGGTGTTAAAGCAAATGTGACAGCATTACTGGGCTATATCCCAGCCCCTTTCCTTACCCCCCTTAAAGCTGGCCAATCAATAGTCAGGTTGCACTGCAGCTAGCCAGTAAGCTGACAATGACACTACTTCCACCAGCAGTTGGGAAGGGGAGAGGAGAAGGGACAATATTCTCTCACCTGCCTTGCAGGTGCTTTCTCATTATTATTATAATATTTTTTAACCATTATTACTATTATTATTATTGCCATTGTGTTTGTGAAGTTACTGGTACTCGTAGCATTTTTTTTTAGGTTACTTTTTTTTTATAATTCTAGTTACAGGGGTTTTCTAATAATGTCCCCATACATTGAATGCAGTCTTACTTTTTTATTATTATCAGCAATATAATAATTTATTATGTTTTTCTCGATGTTTGTGTTGTGGTTCGAGTTTATTGGTGATTAAAAACTCCGAGAAAAACACACACAAAGTTTCCAACCTTTAAACTGCTATTATTGTGAAAATAATAATACTTATGTCATAGAAATTTGATTTTATTCCACAGTGACACTCCTGAGACATTATGCTAATATGTTATTGACCTTTTATGATGTATTTCTGTAGTTATTTGTAGGATAAAAATATTTCCTTAACCGATCGGTCCAGCAGTTGGGGGCAAAATTTTACTTCTTCACACTCTATCATCATGGTTAATGACAGATAGCACAAAATAGAGGTTATTGCAATAAAGAAAATACCATAAGCTACATTAAAAAAAAAAAAAAAATTCAAAATAACACAAGTGGTTACAGAGATATTTTCTGGCGTTTTGTAGTTTTGGCGCTTAGCCCAGTAATGAACTCAGTGCCTCATATATATATATATATATATATATATATATATATATATATATATATATCTATCTATCTATTGCCAGATGCCTCAATCCCGTTTGGGGTGGCCACAAACAAATCGCCTCCAAGTCGCCCTTTCCTCCACCATTTCACTGCCCTGCTCCCAACTCACACCCCACTCTCTCATATACCTCTCCACCTCATCCCTCCATATCCTCCTCGGCCTTCCCCTCCCTCTTCCCTCCTCCACCTCACTCACATACACTCTCTTCGTCAGTCTTTCACCCTCCATTCTCTCCACATGGCCAAACCACCTCAGTGTGTTCCTCATAACGCTTCCTATCACATCCACATCCACACCACAATGCTCCTTTATATCCTCATTCGTCAGCCTGTCTCTCCATGTGACTCCACAGGCTCCTTTTAAATAACTCATTTCCACTGCTCTCACTCTTGACTTGTGTCCTTCCAACTACGTCCAAGCTTCACTTCCATACGTTAGAGATGGTATCACAATACAGTCATGTAGTAACTTTTTCACTTCCATGCTCACTTCCCTGTTTCTTATCACTGCTTTCAAAGAACCAGCAACCTTTCTTCCCTGCTGTATATATATACAGTATTTATATAATGATTAATAAGATTAATTTTTCTTGGTTTAGTTGGTGGTACACTAAAAATATTAATCATTGCCAGTGTGCATTTGTACTCTGTTTTGTAACCAGTCCATTTGGATGGTAGAGGTAACCTTAGTTGAGGAATGGTCAGACATGTCTTCTTTTGCAAATAATCTCCGTAATTGCATGGCACATAGACTTAGTATGGAGAGAAACCTCTCTCTCAATTTTAGCTATGATCATCTTATTTTAATTATTATTGTATGTGATGAAGGTCTGGCATCACTGTTTTCACTTTATAGTCATTGAATTAACACTATCTGATAGATAATAATGTCTTGCATTGGATTAACACTATCTGATAGATAATAATGTCTTGCATACTGGTATGTGTAGGAAGATGTGCTTAGAAGGTAGAGTTAGGATTCTGTTGCACATATCTATGGTATAGGAATATATAGTTTATGGTTCTGTTAACAAGTTGTTTCCATTTTGCATGGTAGGTTTGAAAACAGAATTTAATAAAGGTGTAAAATTGTTAATGCAGCCAAATGTGGTGGATTGAGATAATTTCCATTGTGTTAACATCAGGGAGTGAGGGAGGACCCCACCAACAAACGCGCCATCATCCAGGGAACGGTTGGAGTGGGACTACATCGTAAGATCTGCCTTGCCACACGTATTGCTGACCACAACAAAAAACGGTAAGCACATAGTCATTGTAAACCAGTTTATCCATTTGGCAGCTATTGCGAATGTTTTCAGTTAACTGTTTACAATCTACGGTAATCTCTCGATTATCGGTACAGTCCGTATCCGTTTCATGCTCCATATCCGTTCATTAGGCCTTGGCTATCTTATAACCGTAACCGGATTTATTTCTCCGTAACCGTTCATACAAGCTCCAGCTTCGGCAACTGGCTGGCCAACAGAGTAAAAAAAAAAAAATAATTGTTCAGTGGCTCACTGGCTTCTCTGTCCAGACACGGGTAATAGACCTTAACCCACAAGGTGAGCGAGAATGGCTGTACGGATCCCTAACGTATGGTGGAAATCATCCGGCCACCCCAATAAACGGAAACCTACCAGCTGTGCGTGAGGAAAGCAGACATAAACCACAGGGTGAGAGAGAATGGCTGTATGGGTCCTTACCAAGTGGTGAAAGTTCCCTGGCTGGCTGGATCAGTGGGAACATACTGCCCTCTGAGAAGTATCACAGAGCCTATCCCTCTAGGAGAGCAAAAGCCCCTCTCCGCCTCCTCACTGAAAGGTTCAAGTCCCATGGCATCTCTCACTCCTCCTCCCACCCTCAGACCCTCCTCCTTCCCTCCCCATGCTCACAGCTGGCTGGCTTTCCTCCCTCCCTCTCCCTCAGTCCTCCCCCACCCCTCTGTTGCCTATCATCCTTGCATGAGTTTTTAATTTTTTTGCAGTTTATTCGAATACAGTAATCTCTTCAAGATCTGATGTAATAGAGCCAAAGGCAAGTCCGGGACTTGGGTTTGTCCAGGACTTGGAAGAATACCCCCAGGACAGGTACTTATGGACCCTAGCCCAACCTAACTTTGAAAACCATCTAACTAACTCCCCACCAGACCTGCATAGCACCTATTTAAGACCCTATTCACACAAATAAGAGACAGAAACCATGAAATAAATGAAAAGGAACCAGAGAATAAGAAATCAGAAGTGAGTGTGGAAAATATTTAGCAGTGTACAGGGTACTTCCGACAAGTCCGTGGCTGTCATGAAGATTAACCCACTTCCTCTATGGCTCTGACAGTGGTGAAGGTGCACTTGAAACATGTACAGGAATCCAATATTGTGCTGCACTTAATTCTTTGCACTGTGATTTATAATTGTTTAACACTGCACATTCTGTTTTAACTTGCAACACGCCATTGTTGCACTGTGCACTTAATCCTTTACACACTGAATTCTAATTTCTTAACACTGCACAACATTGTAAATTCCCATGTGGTGTAGTGGCGAGGTATTGCAGTTTATTCACTGTCTATTCTCAAAAACGAGCCATGGCAGCCATGGTGACGAGTGTGCAGTCACGATGGTGGGTAGGCAGGAACTGGGGACCAATGCAGGGGTGTTCTTGTGGTCATCAGAGTAACTACGCTCCAAAACACAGCTGTTAATCACCGCGGGGCAAATTTAAAGTAGGGATGAACACATTGACCTCTTTCCAAAGACCTGAGACCAAAATGTCCGGGACTTAGGGTGTCCAGGACTTGGGCATCCAGGTCTTAAAGGGATTACTATTGGTTGTATCGAAATTACGGAATGAACACAAGAAAGCTCACGAAATTCTGCATCTAGACATGTGCTTAGCTCTTGCACGTTGTGGGCAAAATTTTGCGCTAGGATGTTGGGAAGTTGTTTGAAGGTATTCTTTACTAACTAGGTTTAGTTTCAGTGCATTTTTGTACTTTTACTCATCAGTTTTGTGTGTTTTTATTATCTTATAAGCACCAACAAAGATGGTGGTATACAATTTATGCCAATATAACCAGATTTCGGGGAGCATATTGAAATTGAAAGATATTTTTTTCTTTGTGAAAGGAGTCAGCCATTACTCTTACTGTCTGAGGAACTTTTTGAATTCCCAAGAGGGTTAAAAATACTGCAACTGTTGTCGTCATTGATTTATTTTGTGGATTTTTGTTGTTTAGGCATTGCTTTCCTAGTATCTAGCATTACACTGGATATTCCCATGTGTGCTTTGATGTCTAAATATAGCTGAAAGACAGGAGAACACTGCCAAAATTAGGAGGGATACTGTACATTATAGGTAGGATATTTGTGGATTTTTGTTGTTTATGCATTGTTTTCTTTGTGTATAGCTTTATGCTGGATATTCCCATGTGTGGTTTGATGTCCAAATACTGCTGAAAGACCACAGAACACTGCCAAAATTAGGAGGGGTACTGTACATACTGGTAGGGTTTTTTTTTTTTTTTTTTTTTTCGTTATTTTCTTAGTGTCTAGGATTATATTGCATATTCCAGTGTGTTTTAATATCCAAGAAGAGCCAGAAAACCATAGAACACTGCCAAAATTCAGAGGGGTAGTGTGCATATTGATAGTTTTTTTTTTTTTTTTTTTTTTTTTTTCATTGTTTTCTGAGTGTCTAGGATCATATTGCATATGGCAATGTGTGCTTTGATGTCAAAAAATAGCCGAAAGACCTCAGAACATTGCTAAGATTAGGAGGGGTACTGTACATATTGGTAGAGTTTTGCTTTTTTTTATTTTTTTTTATTTTTTTTATTGTTCTCTTAGTGTTTAGCATTATATTGCATATTCCAATGTGTGTTTTGATGTCTAAAAACAGCTGAAAGACTGCAGAACACTGCCAAAATTAGGAGGGGTACCGTACATACAGGTTGGGTATAGGTATAGGGAGGGTATGGGTACAGTAAGGAATATTGCTCCTTATCCATTCATTGCCCTTATCCAGTCATGTCTTTGGCTCTGTTGTGACGCATAATCGAGGGATTACTGTAATTTTATTATGAACATAAGGAATGAGTGTTAAATTTGCTTCTGTTTTGAATTTACCCAGTGCTAATCAGGGTACTGTATCTGTTCTATTTGTATCAGGTGTGACCCCCATTCTGAGTCTGATGCAGCCTTTCCTGAGCCTACGCTAGAGTTTGGGCGTTTGTGTCTGCGAAACGCCTTGGCCCTTCTCCAGGATGATGCCTCAACTACACCTCTCACTGATGAGCAAGAGGCATCAGGTGGGTTACTTTAAGCTGAGATCAGGGTCATTGTTTATATAAAACCAAAAGTCAGACAGGAAGTACAGTAACTCCTTGTATGTCAGTATGGTAATATGTTCTTATGTATCACAACTTCCATACAGTTGGTATTATCAATTTGGGGAAAATAGCAGATCAGCTTTGTAGATACCAGTTATACTTATAATAGATAAATTTTTTGTTACCGGTACTGTATATAATTTATTGCCTCTTCTGCCTTCATTCTTTCCTCGTCCTTCTGGCTCTGAGTGACTTTACACTCCCTCTTTTGTCTTTCTTTCCTTCATTCCTTCCTCTTCCTTCTGCCTGTGAGTGACTCTACACTGAGTGGCAAGCCAAATGGTTTCCTGTACACCAGGAAACCATTTACTATGCTGGGTGGTAACCATATAACCAAATTTTGGTGCCTGGTGGTTTAGTGGGTAATTATTGTGCTCCAATTGGATTGAGCCGGTGAAGCTTTATATCCAATGGGTGGTTGGGGTTTATTGCTCACGTAATGCCACTCAGGTTTGAGTGAGGCTGGTCATTCTCGTCTTAAATGTCAGGACCAACTTGCCTAGCCCCGGGCTCTTATGCCCCTCATGGGGCAGTGTAGGATTGGATGATGAATGAATGAATGAAATAGCATGATTTTTTTTTTTTTTTTTTTACAGGACTAATTTTGATGTTTTGTTGTTTAGGAGTCTTGCCTGAGTTATACCTAGCTGGTCCTTCATCACCGCTGCGTGGTGCCGAGGTAGTCAGCTTGCGTGTGTCTGCCCTGGCTGCCACTGCCTATGTCACACTCTGCCTCTCAGACTTCCCAGCTGCCCTCAGGCATGCAGAGCTTCTGCTTGCAGCCCATCCAAAGACTCCGGCAATGTACAAGTAAGTTTAGGACATTACTAGATTTGAATGTTTACTCCCTAGAGGACTTAATACTGTATTTTAGTTTAGTCCTCCTTACTGGTATTGAAAAAGGACACCTTTACATGGTGTCACTGATACATATGAGTAGTTCCAGTGCATGGTTATGCAAACATCCCTTAGCTTCCTGTCAGTCTTACAAGAAGATGGTAAACTGTTGGCACAGGGCAGCTGTAGCCTACAGTCCAATTAACATTTTTGTGTTAACTCCTGCTGGGCTAATTCTTTGTAAGGCAGTTTACCTCCCCTGAGGCAGTGTTTTATAACCAGTGTAAATTGTACCTCATATGAGGCTTGCACCTTGGCCAGTGCAGACCTTCATTATGCCTCATATGAAGTCTGCAGCTCAGCAAGAGTAAGGATGATGATGATGATGATGATGATGATGGATCCTACCCATCCCATATATATAATTAAGTAGAGTTAGAATGACATGATGATGATCAAGATGCTGTTGCTACTGCTAATACTGCTTTATTGTGTGATCAGGCTGTTGGGTCACCTGTATGCTGGAGAGGCTCTGATCTACCTGGGAAAGGTGTCTGAGGCCATTGCACACTTAGACCCTCGTCTGGTGGGGGACCTCACCCTCTCACCTCCCACCCCAGATCCCACACATACTCCCACACCACCCACCCTTACTCACAACCAAGGCATGTTATATTATTATTATTATTATTATTATTATTATTATTATTATTATTATTGTGGTGGGTGGGGGTGCTCACCATCCACTCACTCAATGTAGTGCTGCTGTCGGGTGTCTGCCCTTTCCTCTCCTCCATCCTTCTTTCCTTCCATCCTCTTCTGTCTTCCTCACCTTCATTCTTTCCTTTTCCTTCTGCCTACAGGTAGCTTTACACTCCCTCTTCTGTCTTTCTTTCCTTCATTCTTTCCTCTTCCTTCTGCCTGTCGGTGACTCTACACTGAGTGACAAGCCAAATGGTTTCCTGTACACCAGGAAACCATTTACTACGCTGGGTGGTAACCATATAACCAAATTTTGGCGCCTGGTGGTTTAGTGGGTAATTATTGCGCTCCAATAGAATTGAGCCGGTGAAGGTTTATATCCAAGGGATGGTTGGGGTTGATTGCTCATTTAATGCAACTGAGGAATGAGTGAGGCTGGTCACTCTCATCTTAAATATCGGGACCAACTGCCTAGCTCCGGGCTCCTACGTTCCTCATGGGGCAACGTAGGATTGGATGGTGGATGGATGGATTATTATTATTATTATTATTATTTAGAGAAAGCGTATGATAGAATTGATAGGGAGGCTTTGTGGACTGTTTTAAGATTGTATGGACTTGATGGTAGGTTACTAAAAGGGGTGAAAAGTTTTTATGTAAATAGTAGAGTGTGTGTAAGAGTGGGAAATGCTGTGAGTGATTGGTTTCCTGTGAGAGTGGGGCTGCGACAGGGATGTGTGATGTTGCCTTGGTTGTTTAATATTTACATGGATGGTGTTGTAAGGGAGGTTAATGCAAGAGTTTTAGTTGGAGGTCTGAGTCTGGTGAATGTTGATGGTGGAGAGTGGAATCTGAAGCAGCTGCTGTTTGCAGATGATACTGCACTGGTGGCTGAGTCAGAGGAGAGATTGAGACAGTTAGTAGAGGAGTTTGGAAGGGTGTGTGAAAGGAGGAAATTGAAAGTAAATGAGAATAAGAGTAAAGTGATGAAGTGTACGAGGTTGGTAGATGGTAGGGGGATGAATATAGTTTTGAATGGTGAGTTGCTTGAGGAGGTAGTGTGTTTTCAATATCTAGGGTCACATGTTGCTGTGGATGGAAGAATAGATGCAGAAGTGAAGTTTAGAATAAATGAAGAAGGAAAGGTGCTGGGAGGAATGAAAAAAGTGTTTAGATGTCGTTCGCTTAGAATGGATGTAAAGAGAAGGCTGTATGAGGGTGTTGTGGTACCGACTGCATTATATGGGGCTGAAACTTGGAATATGGGTGTAGCAGAGAGGAAAAGTTTGAATGTAATGGAGATGAGGTGTCTGAGGAGTATGTGTGGAGTGACGTGTATGGATTGAGTGCGGAATGATGAAGTGCGAAGGAGAACTGGAGTTGTTCAGGAGATGGCTGGTAGAGTTGAGCAGAGGGTGTTGCGATGGTTTGGGCACATGGAGAGAATGGATAATGAGCGATTGGTGAAAAAGATAACCATATCTGATGTGAGAGGTGTAAGGCTGAGAGGAAGACCGCGAATAGGATGGATGGACAGTGTGAAGAGAGCACTGGATGCGAGAGGGATGTCTGTTGAGCAAGGAAGAGTGGCTGTGGGTGACAGAAATAAATGGAGAGAAATTGTGAATGAATAAGTGATGACTCAGCCCTGAGGGGATATTCTCCCGCATTTGGTCTGATCAGCGATTTCAGGTCAGGTGCGGGTAAGGGGATGAGTCTGTTATGATGTGGCAGGGGTAAACCAGCTCTGTTGTCGGCCCTGCTGCAGATGTCACTGATTGCATTGCGCAGTTGACCCTTGTGCGGTGTGGTGCGGTGAGGATCTGTCCGTTCTCCCCTTTGGGGCGAAGATGCTAATGAATGTGTTTGAATGGATGAGTAAATGGGGAGTGTGTCGTCCTGTCTTGGCTCCCTTTCCTTGGGGGAAGCAGCCTAGGTATATAGATAGATTGATTATTTGGTGGTGGTAGGTGGGGGCGCTCACCGTCCACTCACTTGATGTAGTGCTGCTTTGGGTGTCTGCGCTTTCCTCTCATCCTTCCTTCCTCTCCTGTCTTTCTTTCTTTCATTCTTTCCTCTTCCTTCTGCCTACGGGTGACCCTACACTTAGTGACAAGCCTAGTGTTTCTTGTACACCAGGAAATCATTTACTGCACGTGGTGGTAACCATATAACCAAATTATGGTGCCTGGTGGTGTAGTGGGTAATTAAGGCACTCCAGTCGGAATGAGCCTGTGTAGGTTTATATCCAAGGGGTGGTTGGGGTTTATTGCTCACATTATGCCACTCAGGGATGAGTGAGGCTGGTCATTCTCATTGTAAATGTCAGGTCCAACTTGCCTAGCTCTGGGTTTCCTTTTTCAGATCCATAAATGCCGTAAAAACCTTATAGTCCTACTCACAAGCCTTCTCCACTGTCTCGCTGCAAATACACTGTATTTGATCGACACATCCTCTGCCACTCCGAAAGCCACCCTGTTTGTCACTTACTAGGCCTTCTGGTATCTCTCTTACTTTCTCTGTAACACTTCTTCCATATACCTTCCCTACAACACTCAGTAGACATATGCCATGATAATTCTTGCACTTGCTTTGCTCACCTTTATTTTTGTACAGGGGTACAGTCACAGCCTTTTTCCCCCTCTACTGGCACAGTTTCACTCATCCATGCCATCATACATATCTCCAACAAGCACTTCATTCTGCTCTCTCCACCACACTTAATCATCTCTGCATACATCTCATTAACCCCAGCTGCTTTCCCATTTTTCAGCCACTTCACAGCGTTCTTCACTTCTGTGAGTGTCACATTTCCTGTCACTGCATTCCTTCCCTGCACACCCTCAAAACCAATCATGTTTACTGCCACTTCGCTCTTTCCATTCCCGTTCATCAGACTTTCAAAATCTTCTTTACATCTGGTCCATATTTCATCCCCATGAGTTAATAATCTACCACATGCATCCTTCACGCTTTCACATTTCTTTCTACCATCACTTCTACATTTTCGCATCTCTTTCCAGAAAAACTTCCTATTTTTGGATTAATCTGCAGTCATTTTTCTTTCCAAATCATTTACCTCCTCCTTTTTCCTCTTCACTAGTGTCTTTACATGCTCTGTCATATATGTCATGTGAAATAACTTGTTGCTAGTGTAGCATTGAGAATGAAAAAGATAATTTTCACTCTCATCTTAAATGTCAGGACCAATTTGCCTAGCCCCGGGCTCCAACGCTCCTCGTGGGGTGACAAGAATTGGATGATGAATGGCTGGATAAAATCTTGAATGAGTGAATGGATTTGAGGTTCATTTCACTGCATAGTCACCGTACGTGATAATAGTTCCCCCTTTTCTTACCCCAGGGTTTTCTATAATGTAGACCTCAATAAAATGAAGTATGATGATGATGATGATGATATTTAACATTTGATGGGATTTTTAAAGTTAGATGGATGGGAAAAAAAGGTAGCGATGATGATGATGATGATGATGATTTGAAGTTGCATCATTTTCAGGATACTCCAGCCTGCTGATAAGATTAATTTTACTGTAGCTATTTGACTTTTTTTTTTTTTTTTTTTTTTTTTTTTTTTTTTAAGCGAGGAAGAAGGAACCAAAGGCCATGAGCCCGCAGTAACAGTTCCCTCCAAGAGAAAAACAAAATACAATAGAGAGCCAAATTCAAGATCTGATCATTTTGAGATGCCTGGACACACTGCGTTTGAAAGACTGGAGATCATAGGCAGCAGGAAATACAGACAAAGGGAGACAGTTCCAGAGCTGACCTGTTGCATAAATGAAAGACTGGGAGTAACGGTTAACTCTTGCATTAGAGAGTTGGACAGAAAAGGGATGAGAGTTTGCTGCCAGACGGGTGCTACGCGCCCGTCGTAGAGGTGGAGGAATGCAAGCAGACAGTTCAGAGGAGCAGTGACCATTAAAGTAGCGATAGAAAAGAGATAAAGATGCAACTGGTTTCTTTACTGTGTAGTAGTTTTGTAATTAACCCTTCAAGACCGATGCCACACGATCGTGCTTTTGTGTAATTTGAAACACCAGCCTGTCCCGCACGATCGCTAAAGACACAAAAAACAGGGGGAGGGTAACTCTGCCACTTTGGTGATGTATAAGGGATCAGACCTATGAGAGCTACTGTAGAGTGTCTAGGGTGGTATGGTGTGATTGGCCCCCTTAGGTGGGGGTGAAGGAACCCCCCCACCACTACCGTCACTTAACCTCCCTTAGCCCCATTGCATCATCTCCATATTGTCCCCTCCCAACCAACCACAACCCAACATACCCCCTACAGCGGTGTGTGTGCATAGCAACCCTTCTCCCTTCTCCTTCCTCCCCTATCTCTCCATCCTACCCCCTCCAGCCATACACACTTCACCTCCGCTTTTCGCCTGGCTTGTTTTGCTGCTATGGGCATATGCCACACTGACAGCTTGTTCTAGGGAACACTTCACATTGACGTTAGTTATGTATATATAATTATTTACTGTAAATAATGTATTTTCTGTACATTTTCTGTTTTCGCCCATGGGGGATCAGTAACTTTTTTGCATCTTTGACGGGTGATTGTGTAATAACTATTTGGTCAATCTGGCTGAAACATACATTTTCAGGTGTGTCAATGCAGTCTCTTGAAATGTGGAAGAAAAATTTTTACTTTGGTGAAAATTGAAAAATTGACCCAGTTTTGCAGCTGGAGGGACAGACCTGCTGAGCGAATTGTGTTCTTTAGGGGTTAATGATGAACTGTTAATACATTAATATTTGGATTTTTAGTACAGTATATGTAACATGAAATATTTGTAGGTGGATACCCCGTGACAACAGCTTCAGCAATGTTGGTGATGCGATACAACTTGAGCGTTGCGTATGCTTTGCGCAGGGAGTGGGAGAAAGCAAATAACCTATTAAAAGAGGTAAGGAAAGGCATTTCATGTGTCATACCAGTTAAACTGCTAGGTGCCATCAAGAGTTTTTATGATGGAAATGAAGCATGTGTAAGTGTAAATGGACATCCAAGTGAATGGTTCACGATTGGTGTGGGCGTGTGACAAGGTTGTGTGATGTCCCCATGGTTGTTCGATATATATACGGATGGGGTGATGAGAGAAGGAAAAACACGAGTAATGGAGAGAGGGATGGCATTGGTAATGAATGGTGATGGATGGAATATCTCAAATTTATTGTATGCTGATGATGCAGTACTACTTGCAAATACCGGACAAGAACTTGGTAGACTAGTGCAGAGTTTTGCTGATGTCTGTGAGTGTCGTGCCTTGAGAGTAAATGTAGAAAGGAGTAAATTGATGGTTATTGAGAGTGAAGGTGACTCCCGGTGTGATGTTACTGTGAATGGAGAGAGACTGGAATTGGTGAGAGTTCAAATGCCTGGGTACAGTGATAGAAAAGAGAGGAAAATGTGCAAATGTAGTGGAAAGTAGAGTGACACAAGGAAGGAAAGTAGCTGGTGCTATGAAGGCCTTGATAAGAAACAGAGGCTTGAGTGTTGCAGCTGCATGAGACGTACATGAAGGAGTGTTAGTGCCAACTTTAACATATGGATGTAAGCCTATTGTGTGGCATGAAAATGAAAAGTCAAGAGTGAGAGCAGTGGAGATGGGACTGCTGAGGAATGTATGTGGAGTACAGAGAGTGGAGAGGATAAGAAATAATGTGATTTGTGAAAGATATGGAGTAAGGAAGTCTGGAAACCATTTACTACGCTGGGTGGTAACCATATAACCAAATTTTGGCACCTGGTGGTTTAGTGGGTAATTATTGTGCTCCAGTCGGATTGAGCTGGTGAAGGTTTATATTCAAGGGATGGTTGGGATTTGTTGCTCACGTAATACCACTCAGGGATGAGTGAGGTTGGTCACTCTCATCTTAAATGTCAGGACCAACTGCCTAGCCCCGGGCTCCTACGCTTCTCATTGGGCGACATAGGATTGGATGATGGATGGATGGATGAAGTCTGTGGACACCAGAATCAGAGAGAGTGTACTGAGATGGTATGGTCATGTGGAGAGAATGGATAACAATTGAGTGGTGAAAAAGGTATATCTGAGTGAATATGAAGGAGGGAGGAGGCGAGGTAGGCCAAGGAGAAGGTAGAGGGATATGGTGGATGTTTGTGTGAAGAGGGGAGGTATGGAAGTTGGTGAGGCTAGGGGACTGACAAGTAATTGAGCTGGCTAGATGAATGTTGTGGGAAGAAGTGTATGCTCAAGGATTTGGCACCCCTTTTTAACATGACAGTGGCCGGATTGACTCTGTCCGTTACGCTTATGTGAAGCTACAGAATGTGGTGAATGTTTTTGGTGTATCAGATAGAGCCAGGATTCAGGAGCTTGAATGATGAGTGAATGGAAGCATGGCACATTAGATTGAGCAAACTTAGGCTATTTGGACATTGCTACTCCTCACCCTGCCCTACGGTGGGAAAGGAGGTCCGGATGATGATTTTTTTTTTTTTTTTTTTTTTTTTTTTTTTTTTTTAAAGTTTCTTGATTATGCTCTTCACAGTGTGTATATTTATTGTATTTGTATACTCATTCATTCCCACTCACAACTAGTGTTTAGTTTCGTAGTCACATTAGCTAAATTTACTGTGCATTATAATCTTTGCTAGCAAGATATTATCACTGCTGTGTTATGCATCTTGGCCAATATATTCAGTAGAATTTTGTATCTGTGGGGGTTTCAGAAAAGGAATAAAAGATAGATAATAAGACTTCTAGTGTCAACATCTCGGCTTAAGCTCTCATTTCTGGTGAAGTTCCTTGCCTAAGAGTGATGATGGTACAGCTGTGAACCATGCATGTTATATCAAATTCTTATGTCAGTACAGTGCCTTATATGACAAGGGGTTGCAAGGCACTTACTATGCATACCTACAATGGTAAAGATAACACATATACAGTAATTGATTTGTACCATATTCCTTGTATTCCCAACGTTGACGAAGTGACTTGTTTGTACAGGTGTGGACAGAGAGTAATGGGAACATGCCAGCTCAGGTCATCATGCTGGCAATGTATATTCAGCTGCAGATGGGTGAGTACTTAGCCTGGACCAGGTTAACTAAGTGCTGAAAAAAATTACATAGCTACACAAATTTATGACAACAAATGGCTCTGGTGATATAATGGTTGTAACACTCTGATGTTGCACTGACAGCCATACCATGTGGTTACTTTTGAACCCAAGAGGAGACTGGTTTGCAATCATGTAATTCCACCAGAGAGAGTAGGTTGGTTATACACCCTTGCATAGTTGTATTGGAGTATGGTTGCGTAGCTTCATGTCTGAGAATCTTGAATGGGGTAGTCTGTGCCAGGTTGTTATTATTGTAGATATGAACTATGAAATTATCAAGACAGAAGATTTGCTAGCCGTAGCAGACTTTGATTTTTTAAAACTTTTAACAGTTTTGAAGTTACATCATGCCATTGTATGCTATAAGAGCCTTTTTTTTTTTTTTTTAGGAGTCAAATCTAGGCTGCCATAGACCAAATTAAGTCAGGCTGTAGAAGACCTTCCTGCATCCTTTGCAGTCTCTCGTTTCATTTTGTTTATAAAGGCTCCAACGTGCTTCCATGCATCGGCCTTGGTCACGAAATGGCAGCCTTCAACATTGCTTGATCTCTGGCAGCCTCTCCATTCAGTCCTTTACCTCTCATCTCAGTTCTCTTTTTTGGTCTGCCTTATGCAACCCTACTCTTTGTGTCCATACCCCTTACAATCTGCACCCAGTTAGCATGACAGAAAACCTCTGGCTACGTACTGAATCTGAACCATTGTGTTTTACACTCTTTCTCAGGCTTCCAGTCCTCTCTATCGGTGCTTATCCTTATTCCATCCCACAACTGCAGGTCTTCCCTCATCTATTTTTCCCTTCTGATTTTGTCTCATTCTAGGTCTTCTCTCCATCATGGGCAGGAACAAACTGTCAGGCATTTATTAGTACTGTACACTACTTCTCACATGGTTATGCTGGGCTTGAGTGACTGTTTAAAAGATTACTGTACCTTGTAGAACTGTCTTTAATGATAATGATATATGTAGGACAGTGTGTCAAAATAATTACCCTGATTTTCTAAATCTGGAACTGTGCAAGTATGACTGTCATAAACTTTTGGAGAACTTCTGCTTTACTTATTATAATATACAAAAAGATACCAATACCTTCAAATGCAGATGTAGTAGTTTTAGTAAGTGCTTTCACAACCCTTCATGGGAGAGGTTTGTAAATTGGTGAGTTTTATATTTTTATTTTATAGTGATGATGATTTCTTTTCCTTGCAGGTAATGTTGATGTTATGAAGAACATAGTCAAGAAAAACATTTTGTTGACTTGAGCATAGTTACAAGGTTAGTGTACATAATTTCACTGGAAGTAAATACAGTATTCATTTGATGTATTCCTGAAATACACAAATTGTAGTTTTGTCAGAACTTGTTTCTTGTATCAATTGTTGACATTGAGGTACCACTGGCAAAACCAGAGGCTGTAACATCAAGGGAGGTGGCTGTAGCACCAGCCGATCAGGGATGTACTCCCAAAGGGAATGGGAATGCTGGTGATAGGGAGAGCTGGAGCTCCTGTTTCAGTAGCTACCTAACCATCCCCCTTTGCTGACCTTTTTATGTGACACTAACATGGAGAGTAGACCAGCATACTCTCCCAACCACTTCCTCTAATTGTCTCATACACTACACCACATGTACATTACATATCACATGATGTACCCCACTACGTCACAGGGGTTGATGCCAGCAAGGGCATGCGGCCAAAAGACTTTGCCCCCTCTACCTAATGGTGGACCTTTTGAGGGGAGGCGTGACAAGAACTCTGCCAGCATAGATTGTGGGGCCGGGGTGAGATGGGGCTCGAACCTTGCTAATGGGTATAGGGCATTGTGGTTCCCAGGCTACCACTTCCCCCCAATAGAGAGGGGCCCAAACCTGGGAGTAGCACCCTAGGGTGTATAATGGTGGGGCAGTTACAGTGCCAAGGCGTGTTTGGAGGGTGTCCCTGTAGCTGTCCTGGCAGGGTGCCTCGAGGCCACCACCACAGCCACTGGTTGAGGCTGCTGGGCAAGGGGTCCCAGATCCATTGCCCGGACCTGGGACTGTGCAGTGGGTGGGGCCTGTGGCATGTCTCTCGCCTTTATTAATTAATGATTATGACCAAGTTAAAGAATGAAATTCAAAGCAAGCCTTAGGACACTAAATCACCCAGGGGATCAGAGTAGCATTGTGGAATTTGGAAAGTTTGAGGGGTAGAGTAGGGAATGTGATTGAGGCATTAAGCAGGAGGTGGGTGGATGTGGGATGTGTGCAGGAAGTCCTGTATAGGGGAGGATCAGCCAGATTGATTGCTGGGAGGGATTGTTATAACTTGGTTTGGCAGGGAAGAACAGATGGATATGGTAATGGGGTATGTTGGTTGGGGAGAAGTGGGTGGAATATATCATGAATGTGGTGAGAGTCAGTGATAGGATAATAGTAGTGAACACTTTGTTCAGTTGGATTATGTTTGCATTTATATCGGCATATGCTCCACAGGCAGGCTTGGATGAGGTAGAGATGGATAGGTTCTAGGATGACCTAGTATGTGTTGTTAGTGTTATGGGGGAGGATGAGATTGTAGCTTTGGAAGGGGACTAAAATGGTCATGTAGGTGAAGCAGTTCAAGGATATGAAGGAGTACTTGGGGGATGTGCATATGGTGCAAGAAATGAGGAAGGGGAGTGGATACTTGAGCGCGGGGAGGCAGTGAACATGATTGTATGCAACACACGTTAGGAAAAAGAGTAGGTTGATTACATACGAGTCTGGGGGAAATAGCAGCCAGATAGACTATTTCATGCTCAGGAGGGCTGATAGGAGGTTAGTGAGGGATGTTAAAGTTATAGGGAGTGAGGAGTGTGTGCTGCAACACAAGTTATTGGTATGTGAGATGGTGCTTAAGGAGCGGGTGATGAAAAAAAAGTTATGTGCTGAGGAGGAAAATGTGGAAGCTGAACAGCCAAACAGTAAGGAAGACAGGGAGACGTTGACATAGGTGTAAATGAACGGTACAGAGCCCTCAAGAGCAACTTTTTGAGAGTTATAGATTCAGTGTGTGTATGGACAAGGGCCCCAACACAAAATAACATGGCAGTGGGATGCAGGTGTAGAAGCGGTAGTTGAGGAGAAAAGAAGGCTTTTCCAGGAATGGAAGAAGGGTGGTAACAAAGAGGAGTACTTGGCTGCCAAGTATAGGGCTAGAAAAGAGGTTTACAGGGAGACGTGTGAGTCACAGACTTTTACTTGATAACCTAAATCATGTGGAAATGAAGAATATATTTAAGGTGGCAGATCAGATGAGGGAGACTAGGGACATCATAGATGACCAGTGTGTGAAGAATGATGAAGGGAGGGTAGTGGTGAACAGTGCGGATATTAAAGACACTTGGAGAGAGCTTTATAACCGGTTGTTGAATGAGGAGTACGACTGGAACAGGGAAGGTTCGCAGCCAGGGGATCCAGTGTTTGACCCTTGGCTGTTGATTGATGCTGCAACTGTGAGCAAGACAATAGGCAGGATGCATGGAGAGAGCATTACAGCAGGTTGTTGAAAGAGGAGTTTGACTTGGACAGGGAAGGTTTGGAGCCAGCAGATCCAGTGTTTGGCCCATGGCCTTTGATTGATGCTGCTACTTTGAGCAGGGCAATAGGCAGGATGGAGGTGGGGAAGGCAGCAGGTGTGTCTGGGTTGACTGCTGAAATATTGAAAGCTTTAGGAGATATGGGAGTGGGGTTATTCACTGACTTGATAAATATGATTATACAGTATATGAATATAAATATGATTATATATGTGTATGTTGTCCCAGATGATTTGATTGGCTGATGAGAGTAATTGTAACTGTGTACAAGAGGAAGGGTGATGCCCTGGAAAGAGGAAATTTTAGAGGCATAAAGCTCTTAGACCAGCTAATGAAGGTAATGGAGAGAGTTCTAGAACGTATGATTACAGAAAGAGTGAATATTGATAAGATGCAATTTGGTGTTATGCCAGGCAAAAGTATCACTGATGCCGTATTCATCGTTCGACAGCATCAGGAAAAATATATAGGAAAGAAAAGGGAACTGTGCTTTGTTTTTGTTGATTTGGAGAAGGCCTTTGACAGAGTCCCCAGAGAGGTGGTGAAGTGTGCAATGAGAAAGCTTGGGATTGAGGAGTGGCTGGTTAGGGTAGTTATGGCTATGTATGTGGGTGCTTGCACCCAGGTAAGCGTGAATGGAGATTTGAGTGATCAGTTTTCCATGGATGTTGGCGTGCACCAGGGGGCAGTTTTGAGCCCCTGGATGTTGATCATGGTACTTTCAGTCCTTGCACATGACTTCAGAAATGGACTTCTGTGGGAGATGTTGTATGCTGATGATTTGGTGTTGATTGCAGAGAATGAAAGGGAGGTGGAGGAAAGATTTAGGAAGTCGAGAGATGGTATGGTGCACAAGGGCTTAAGAGTAAATGCAAATAAAACAAAAGTGATGGTATCTAGGGCCGATGGTGGAACTGTCAAGGAAGAGGGAGAGTGGCCATGTGCAATTTGCCACAAGGGCATGGGACGCAATTCTATCTTGTGCAGTGTTTGTGATAAGTGGGTGCATAAGCAATGTAGCAGTATTAGAGGTAGACTGTGAGATAATGCTGATTTCATGTCTGCGATATGGGGAGAGTTTGTGGAGATTGCCAGGCATGAAGGGATTGATCTTGCTGGAGGTGGGGCTGGAGCTGGCTCTGTGGCCAGAGTGAGGAGTGGTTGGAAGAAGTTCAGGATACTGTTGCCTTGTGTGACATTGGGAGGGCTCTCCTTCCGAGCTAAGGAATCTTTGTATGTGGCATGTGTTAGGAGTCTAATGCTGTATGGTAGTGAGACCAGGGCAGTAAAGGAAGAGGTTATTCGGAGGCTCAAACATACAGAAATGGCAGTGATTAGGTGGATGTGCGATGCATCCCAGAATACAAGGCCTTGAGGAGCTAGGTGTACGATAGAAGAGTTGAGAGGTAGGATGGAACTGGAGTGTATTGGTGTTGTGATGAGGAGAGGTAGACTGAGATGGTTTGGGCATGTGGAGAGGAAGGGGAATGATAATTGGGTGCAGAAAGTGAGCAGTGTTCATGTTAGGGGTAGGGTTGCAATAGGTAGGCAGAAAAAAGACCTTGGACAAGGTCATTGAGTGTGACCTCTGGGATATGGGACTGAATAGGGAAACTGCCAGAGATTGAGCATCATGGAGAGCCGCCATCAGGTGACCAAGGCCGACGTATGCAAGCACGTTGGAGACTTCAAAAACGAAACAATTCGGGAAAACTGAAATATGCACCTTAGCATAATATCACAAGAGTAAGGAACTCTTGCCCAGTCTCCTGGAGATAACCTCAATACCACACTTGTATTTTCTTAAACTGTTCATCAGGGTTTACTAAATTTCTTAATTGAAATATTTATTTTATATTATATACTGAAAGACATGCAAATGAACTAAAAAGGGAGTGGAAATGGGGTTGCTGAGTGTGGAGAATGGATAGGACAAGGAATAACGTAATTCATGAAAGATATAGTGTAAGGAAGGCTGGACATGAGTGTGTAGATGATATGATAATGAGGAGAGAATGGATATGAATAAAAGGGAAAAAAGGGTATATCTGAGTGAGCTTGAATATGGGAGAAGGTGCAGTAGTCCAAGAAGGTAGATAAAGAGTGCATGAGTGTGTGACAGAAGTGAGGTATGGAGGGTGATGAGGCTAGGGAACTGATAGTAGATTAAAAGAGTTGGAAGAATTTTGTGTGGAGGCTAGGGAACTGATAGCAGATCAAGATGGTTGGAAGAATTATGTATGAAGGAGTGTATGACAAGAGTGTGGCACCCCTATTCTTTCCTACTGGTGATAGTCGTTGGATTGACTCTAGCTTATAGGTGGTATGAAACTAGCGAGATGGAGTCAGTAGCAGAGATGCTTGAGTGATGAATGAATGAGGTTGTGACCTATTCTCCCCCCACATTAATGGGTGGAAAAGAAGTATGGGTAATGATTATGCAGTATATTGTATTCTCTTCATTGACTTACAAAATCTGTTTTCATTTTAATTTGCATAGATTTAAAAGCTGATTTGTAACTTTTTTTTTTTCCCAAAACTTTCATAGAAAAATTTCAGCTTTAAAATTCTGTGTACATATATGGGAAAGGAAGTATGGATTATGATTATGCAGTTTATCATATTCTCTTCATTGACTTACACAATGTTTTCATTTTAATTGCATAAGTTAAAGCTGATTTGTAACTTTTTTTTTTTTTTTTTTTTCCAAAACTTTCATAGGAAGATTTCAGCTTTTAATTCTGTATATATTTTTAAGCACTGACCCAGTGTGCTGTCTTGCTTTAGTTATGACGTGTGACTGAGGTTGTTGTTTTTGTGCCCTGGCAACCTACCCTTCAGGAGTGTCTTATTTATTTATTTATTTTTTTATGCAAGGAAGAAGGAACCAAAGGCCGCGAGCCCGCAATTATTGTTCCTTCCAAGAGAAAAACAAAATACAAGAGAGAGCCATATTCAAGATCTGATCATTTCAAGATGCCTGGACACACTGCGTTTGAAAGACTGGAGATCATAGGATGCAGGAAATACAGACAGAGGGGGAGTGTTCCAGAGTTGACCTGTTGCATAAATGAAGGACTGGGAGTAACGGTTAACTCTTGCATTAGAGAGTTGGACAGAAAAGGGATGAGAGTTTGCTGCTAGACGGGTGCTACGCGCCCATCGTAGAGGTGGAGGAATGCAAGCAGACAGTTCAGAGGAGCAGTGACCATTGAAGTAGTGATAGAAAAGAGATAAAGATGCATGTGCTTAGTGTATAATATGTCCATGTATGATAATATTTGCACATGATATATTTGTGCATAATAATATAATACATGTATACTGTAATATGATATGAATCGGACGCACTTCTGAATGGTAGGTTGCCAGGGTACGATAATGACAACCTCAGAGTTGTGTGCCGTGACTATAGTAAGCCAGCTTTTTGGTCCAGTTATCAGAACCCCTCCTGGGTAAACACTGCTCCTGGTCAGCTGTCATCCATGGGACCCGTAGGGATGGAGAACAAGATACTGTAGTGGGAGAAGAGACAGTCACTGTTGACAGTGATGTAGTGGGCTTGGTGGGCTTTGATGTATTAATGAGAAGATTAATAGACAAAAAGTAACTAAGTGAAAAAGAGTTTATTTTACACCTACACTTAGTTGATGGGTCTGCTCAGCCAGACAGACTGGTATAAAATAGCAGTACTGATCAAGGTAGTAATAATTTACTGAGATATGTACAGTGTATTCACTATTTATGTCTGGTATACTGATCAGGGTGGTAATAATTTACTGAGATATGTACTGTACTGTGTACTCACTGTTTATGTTTTGATTCCTCATTAATTTTTTTTTTTTATTTGCAGATGGCGTGAAGCTTTGACTCCTCTCCTTCATCATACCCAGTCCCTAGGTCTTCCTGCTTCATTTGTGGTTTTCATGAAAGCTGTTATGAAATTCAGTAGAAAGCAAGTGTTACAGGTACCATTCATCTATATTGCTTCCAGTTCAAGTCTGATATTATTGTGAGTTAACTTCTTAAATTGTAGTTGTGGTTATAAAACTAAGTTGCAGATATCAGAACAAACATGTTAGCATTCCAGTTTATGCTCTACTCATTAGGGTATAAACAGCATCCACTGTGTGAGTATACACTTTGGACACTGTGTTTAGCAGTTTAGTGTAAATATAGTAAGGTAGGCACAGATTTTTATCCATCATTGCCTTTGCATTTGGACATATTGGACAGTAATGTTATCTCCATAGTTTACCCCATGCTTTGCATTTTCACTTTGTGTCTTACATAAAGTCAGATTGAGTGAGTGAAGTGTAGTAGTGACATATTTGTCCCCATGGCTTTGTGTATCAAAGTGATTTACAAGTACACAATGTTGCCGATTGCCAGTGGCAAGCATATTTTTGTGGCACAGTTATAAATCTAATTACTGTATCTAGAGACTGGTAGAAGACCTTCTCATGTATGCTGGGAATGCATGCCACATCATGTCCATTTATACAAAATGTATCTTCATCAGTTGAAACCAGTTTAATGAGATAAGATTTGTGCATGGTACATTGTAGATAGTGGACAACATCACAGCTATGCTGTATCAGCTTGTGTAATTGCAAATAATTTTAGGGATTTTTACATAAACCAGGACTTGTATCCTCCTTGTATTGAGATGGTGGAGGCATAAACTACCCTTAATAACACCAAGCCCTGTGGTGGTGATAGGGGGGGGGGGGTTCATCTTAGACTGTGGATCATATTCTAGTCAGTGCAAGAGGCCTTCAAAACCTCTTACCAGTTAATTTCTGTATGTGGCACATTAATGTTTCTTCATATGTTATTTATGCAGTCTATGTCAAGTGTTATAAAAGCAAGTAACACATGGGAATGGTAAAGTGTATTCTGTAGAGTATGGCACTAAGAAAGAAGTGCTAGAATGCCTCGTAAGCTGACAGGAATTTTGTCTGTCTATTGCCAGATGCCTTAATTCTGTAAGGGGTGGCCATAAAACAAATTGCTTCCATGTCGCCCGGTCCCCTGCCATTTCACTCCCCTGCTTCCAGCTTACACACCCTCTCTCTCATATACCCTTATTAAAGTGCCAGCTGAGGCAGAGGGTGAGCCACAACTCCAGCATGTATAGAAAAGCCCACCTCCCAAAGGTTTTCTGGTAGTGAAAACTTTCACCACGTCAGACATTTTGGTGGGATCCTACTGTCTTGTGGCATGACATCCACTCAGGGTAGTGTAAAGATTTATTGTGTGGTACTATTCTGCCAGTTTAGGCAGAGTGTAAAATTAAGAAGAATGCTGTGGGGAGAAAGATAACCTAGTGGTAGTTCCATAACCTTTGCTTGGCTGTGCAACCATTCACCCACCCCCCATCCCTTCCAACGTGTAATTGAAACCCATTCCAAAAGCTTCAGATAATTAGAGATTCCTTTGCTGAATTGTACTCAATCTGGGATTGTCAGCTTGCCATCAGATGAGATTCCCTTGTATGGTGGAAAGAAAGCTGCTACTTCCACAAAACTGTAGTGGATTATATATTTTTATACACATTGTGAATGGCTAAATGGGCATCTAAGTGAAATGGTTCACGATCAGTGTGGGCATGCGAAAGAGGTATGTGATGTCAACATGGTTGTTCAGTATATATATATATATATATATATATATATATATATATATATATATATGGATGGGGTGATGAGGGAAATAAAAACACGAGTAATGGAGAGAGGAATGGCATTGGTAATGAATGGAATATCTCAAATCTGTTGTACGCTGATGATGCAGTGCTACTTGCAAATTCCAGACAAGAGCTTGGTAGACTAGTGCAGAATTTTGCTGATGTCTGTAAGCGTCATGTCTTGAGAGTAAATGTAGAAAAGAGTAAAGTGATGATAATCAAGAGAGGTGACTCCCAGTGTGATGTTACAGTGAATGGAGAGGGACTGGAATTGGTGAGAGTTCAAATATGTGGGTACAGTGATAGAAAGGAGAGGAAAATGTGCAAAACAAGTGGAAAGTAGAGTGACACAAGCAAGGAAAGTAGCTGGTACTATGAAGGCCATGATAAGAAACAGAGGCTAGAGTGTTGTAGCTGCATGAGGCTTATATGGAGGAGTGTTAGTACCAACTTTATCATATGGATTTGAGGCTATGGTGTGACATGAAAATGAAAAGTCAAGAGTGAGAGCAGTGGAGATGGGACTGCTGAAGAGTGTATGCGGATAGGATACTAAATACTGTAATGTGATTCATGAAAGATGCGGAGTGAGGAAGTCTGTGGACACCAGAATCGAAAAGAGTATACTGATGTGGTATGGTCATGTGGAGAGAATGGATAACAATAGGGTGGTGAAATGGTATATCTGAGCGAATTTGGAGGAGGGAGGAAGCGAGGTAGGCCAAGGAGAAGGTGGAGGGATATAGTGGATGAGTGTGAGGAAGAGAGGTATGGAAGTTGGTGAGGCTAGGGGATGACAAGAGATCAAGCTAGCTGGATGAATGTTGTGAGAAGTGCATGATCAGAGATTTGGCACCCCTTTTTAACGTGACAGCATTCAGATTGACTCTCAGATACGTTTGTGTGAAGCTACAGAATGTGATGAAAGTTTTTGGTGTATCAGATAGAGCCAGGATTCTGAGGGCTTGAATGAAAAGTGAATGGAAGCATGGCGCATGGCCCATTGGATTGGGCGTACTTGGGCTGTCTGGATATTCCTCACCCTACCCTAGGGTGGGAAAGGAGGTCCAGATGATGATATACACAATGAAGTTCCAGTTCTCCTTCTGTCACAGCTAGTGGCTCCTCTGTGATGTTTCCCTTAACGTCAGTGTTTGGCAGCAGTTGCTGTGGCACCTTACACTTCCTTTCTGTGGTGTTGACACCATCAGATATAGTTTGTGTAACTGTACAAGTGGGCAACACAGCTACCCAGTCCATGAGGCTGTGTATGAACTTTTATGGCATTGCCAGTACTGTATTCAGTTTCTACCTTTGTTACTCAGGTGTCCTAGCGAACTTACAAAAAGTGATGAAGATGCTTTGTGTAGGAAATACAGGTTTTCTGAAGTGCAGCTGGCCAATCCGTATTTACTTGATTGAGTTAATTTGTAGTTTTGGTGGCATATACACTACCGTTGTATCCATAGACATGCAGGACTGCAGAACAGTTGCTTCCCTATTACAAATTAAGTTACAAGCTTCTCAAGAAGTATTAATAGTGTTATTTTTCAGAAGTTGTATGCGGCTTTCATGGATTTGGAGAAAGCATATGACAGGGTGGATAGACAAGGATTGTGGAAAGTGTTAAGAATATATGGAGTAGATGAGAAGTTGTTGAATGCTGTGAAGAGTATGTACGATGGTGCGAAGGCTGCAGTGCGTGTGAATGTTGAACTAAATGAATTTTTCTCTTTGAAAGTTGGGTTGAAACAGGGATGTGTCATGTCTCCATGGTTGTTCAATCTGTACGTGGATGGGGTAATAAAAGAGGTACAAGGTAGGGTAGTGGATGTTGGAGTGGCCCTGGTGAGAGAGGATAATGTTTGGAAACTCCCTGTACTGTTGTTTGCAGATGATACTGTGTTGTTGAGTGAAGACGAAGGGGAGCTGCAAGACTTGGTGGATGAGTTTGGGAGAGTGTGTAAGAAACGGAATCTAAAGGTGAATGTAGGGAAGAGTAAAGTGATAGTCTTTGAGAGAGGTGAAGTCAGTGAATGTACAGCGAGGTTGGATGGTGAGGAATTGGAAAATGTGAGTACGTTTAAGTACTTGGGTAGTGTGATGAGTAAGGATGGAGGTTTGGAGGGTGAAGTGCTTGAAAGGGTACAGCAGAGAAGAAAGGTTGCTGGTTCTTTGAAAGCAGTGATAAGAAACAGGGAAGTGAGCATGGAAGTGAAAAAGTTACTACATGACAGTATTGTGATACCAACTCTAACATATGGAAGTGAAGCTTGGACGTTGTTGGAAGGACACAAGTCAAGAGTGAGAGCAGTGGAAATGAGTTATTTAAGAGGAGCCTGTGGAGCCACATTGAGAGACAGGCTGATGAATGAGGATATAAAGGAGCGTTGTGGTGTGGATGTGGATGTGATAGGAAGCGTTATGAGGAACACACTGAGGTGGTTTGGCCATGTGGAGAGGATGGAGGGTGAAAGACTGACGAAGAGAGTGATGTGAGTGAGGTGGAGGGGGGAAGAGGGAGGGGGAGGCCGAGGATGAGATGGAGGGATGGGGTGGAGAGGTATATGAGAGAGGGGGGTGTGAGTTGGGAGCAGGGCAGTGAAATGGCGGGGGACAGGGCAACTTGGAGGCGATTTGTTTGTGGCCACCCCAAATGGGATTGAGGCGTCTGGCAATAGATAGAGACTATCAATATGCAGGATCTCAATATGTGAAACACCTACCGGGTAATACATGAACTCAACTCCGGAAAATTATAATTTTTTAAAATGCAAAATGTGATTATAAAATGTGAATCTGTTGTCTGAAAACAAGGGAAAACCGGTGTTCCCACTCAAAATGGTAGTCTGGCTGATTGGTTTCCCACTGTTTTTCTCCTTCATGGCATCTCTCAAGTCAAGTTTCAAGACTTTCAGTTTGTGTCTGCCCGCACCTCTCGCATATTGTGGTGTTTTTAGCATTGTACAAGACTAGCTCTTACTCACCTGTTACATCATGGACCCACCACTGCATTCCAAGACTAAGTGGAGCTGAAAATGAGGGTTATAGAGGTGGATAAGCAAGGTAAAAGGAATTAAAACATTGGCTGTGAACCTGGCTTAGGTGAATCGACAATGAGGAACATTCATAAGAACAAGAAGCAGATTTTACAAACCGTCAAGACTCGTGGAGGCCAGCAGGTGGATGGGCACAGTAAGGTTGCTAATCCCTCAATTATACAAATGAAGCACCATCTAGCACATTATATTCATAGGTCTAAAATCTTTCTTGGAGCAAATCTTTCTTAAAACAATAGTCAGTAATGGGAAAGTACCGTAAATGACAAAGATAGGGTGAGGTGTCGACCACAAACATATATTTCCATTGATTCAATGGTTTCTAATATGCGAAGTTTCCAATACGTGGCGCATTTTGTCAGACATGTTCTGGCATGTTGGGAGACCTCACTGTACTAGACTAAAATGCTAAAATTTCTAAAACTGTAATTTGCTTGAGGCAGTTTGTACAGTACTGGTATATCAGTATCTCTGTGCATTCAAAATGTTCACCAATGATTTGTACAGATTTAGTCTTATGTATTAGAGAATTTCAACTTATGAACCAGCTCCTGGAAACAATTAAGTTCATAGATAGAGAAGCAGCAGTTTGTAATTGTCATGATTATTTACATTTGAATCAGATGTGGTCACTGTCCACCACTCATCCTGTTAATATCCTTCATACTCATGTAGTTTGTTCATACACTTCTCAAGTAGCGTAAGTTATTCTTGTCTGTGCTCTGTGGTCTTATCTTACTCCTGGGCTTCTGGCCAAATTGGTGCACATGCTATTCCCTCAGGGCCAACCCTCTCGTTACCATTCAATGCAGGCTGTGTCCTGCCACGGGCGAGTACTCGTGACACGAGCCTTGGCGCCCAAGGCCACACACTGAGACCCCCCCCCCCCCCCCCCCCATCACCACACACTCAGTAGTTCATAAATAATTTTTCCTCACACCCTTATTTATGCTTTGATAATCGTAATTTTTTTCACCATAATCTTGAATAAATGTACTTTCTTATGATGTTGTAAAAAAAGTTCAGCCGAATGTAAATTATGCTTTTTTTCTTTTTTTTTTTCCCTCATAGAAATATAATTTTCTATGGTAATTGTTACTGAGAAAAAGTTACAGGGAATTTATTTGGGGACATTTTGATGTATAAAGAACACGGCAGGAAATTATCTTACACTTGAGCAAGGCTCATGCAAACTGACTGGGGCAGTGGGGTGATGCTAGGTGCTGTGTGGGTTGAGCGCGGCGGAGGGATACACAGGGACACAAGTAGTGCTTTGTTCGACGCAACCAGGGTTGAATGGTAGCAAGCAGGTGAAATGTATCCAGACAGCCTGCATCAACTGGTAATGAGTGAGTGAAATTTGCACTGCACCCATATGCTTTGATAGTAAACCCTAGTCTTAAGTACACCTTCTTGTCACATAAGCAAGAAATTGAGGTGAGGGTAGAATTGGGGATGGGGGTTGTCCTTATTATGGATAGTCATTGTCATCATTCTGACCTTTTTCCCCCCAAGATATAGGGTAAGGTGAGATCAAGAAGGCATTAAGTGATAAACATTGTAAGAGGGAGAAGGAAACAGCTGCATACCCTTGAAATGGGCCACCCGCACACTCACCAATTCCAGCCCTCCAGAATCCTGACATCCTTTCATTGGCATAGCCTTCCACACATATGCAGTTCTTAATACTTCAGTAAGCCTGGAATCTCCATTGTCATAATATTTGTCTCATGCAGGGTAAAATTTATGGTGTGTGCAGTGTGTCAGGGAGAGCACGTTGAGTGTATCAGGCATGAAAGGACTGATCTTGCTGGTGAGTCTCTTGAGTGTGTAGAGGATTTTTTTTTTTTTTTATACTTTGGGGACGTGTTCTGTGCTGGAGGTGGGGCTAGGGTAAGGAGTGGTTAAAGGAGGTTCAGGGAGCTGTTGTTTCTGACATTTAGAGGGCTCTCCCACTGTGCCAAGGGATCCTTGTATGCTGCATGCGTTAGTAGTGCAATGCTGTATGGTAGTGAAACCTGGGCAGTAAAGGAAGTAGATATTCGTAGGCTCAACTGCACAAAAACAACAGAGATTAGATGGATATGTTGTGCATCCTTAAATGCGAGGCCTTGGGGGGGGCTAGGATTACGGCTGAAGAATTGGGAGGAAGGATGGGACTGGGGTGTATCGATGATGTGATAAGGACAGATAGATTGAGATGGTCTGGGCATGTTGAGAGAATGGAGAATGACAACTGGGTGCAGAATGTGAGGCATGTGAATGTCGGGGTAGGGTTGAGAGAGGCAGACCAAAAAAGACCTGAGACAAGGTCATAGAGAGTGACCTTAGGGATAAGGGACTGAATAGGGAGGCTGCCAGAGATTGAGCAGCATCGAGAGCTGCAATTAGGTGACCAGGCCATCACATGCAACCTTGTTGGAGTCTTATAAATTATGTGAACGATACAGTTTACATGCAGGATTATACAGTACCTTGGTTTTGTAATGTATTCCCCAAGCCAGACCTTGATAGATCATACAGCCCCGCTAGGTGACGGGAGAGTGTTACCTCTCCCAGCAGGGCAGCTACCCGGGCAGGGTGCAAACTTTTAGTCCTTTGGTCTCAAGTTAGGTGCCCTACCACTGAGCCACCCTGTCCCCCCCTTCCCTCCATTATGTAAACAAGACTGACATGACTACATATGGAACAGTTTGACCCTTCCTGCTGTGTCTTGACACTGAAACCTATATGCTTAACCCCTAAAGTACACAATTTGCTCAGCAGGTCTGTCCCTCCAGCCGCAAAACAGGGTCGATTTTTCAACTTTTACCAAGGTAAAAATTTTTCTTCCACATTTCAAGAGACTGCATTTACACACATGAAAATGTATGTTTTAGCCAGATTGACCAAATGGTTATTGCACAATCACCCGTCAAAGATTCAAATTTGTTACCGATCCCCCTTGGGCAAAAATAGAAAACGTACAGAAAATACATTATTTACAGTAAATAATTATATATACATAACTAACGTCAATGTGAAGTGTTCCCTAGGACAAGCTGTCAGTGTGGCATAGGCCCACAGCAGCAAAATAAGCCAGGCGAAAAGTGGAGGTGGAGTGTGTATGGCTGGAGGGGGTAGGATGGAGAGATAGGGGAGGAAGGAGAAGGGAGAAGGGTTGCTATGCACACACACTGCTGTAGGGGGTATGTTGGGTTGTGGTTGGTTGGGAGAGGACAATATGGAGATGACGCAGTGGGGCTGAGGGAGGTAAAGTGACGATGGTGGTGGGGGGGTTCCTTCACCCCCACCTAAGGGGGCCAATCACACCATACCACCCTAGACACTCTACAGTACCTCTCATAGGTGTGATCCCTTATATATCACCAAAGGGGCAGAGTTACCCTCCCCCAGTTTTTTGTGTCTTTAGTGATTGTGCTGGATAGGCTGTCGTGTCAAATTACACAAAAGCATAATTGTGCGGCATCAGTCTTGAGGGGTATGAAACTTTGGGGACCTGACATTGTTGGATTTTGTGGCACCCTCACATTTTGGACCACCTGAACATATGACTGTGAGACCTCAAATCAGCTTTTCACATTTATGGTTCTGTAGATTCATTCATACTCATCTTTGAAGTATACGGTAAGACCTTACTATAACGGACTAATTGGGGCCAAGGCCATTCCGAAAAAAGCGAAATTCCGATAAAAGCGACATCCAGGCTTCCCCCTGCTAATCCGGACTTTTTTCAATATACAGTAAGACCTCACTATAACGGACTAATTGGGACCCAAACCATTCCGAAAAATGCGAAATTCCGATAAATGAGACATCCGGACTTCCCCCTGCTAATCCGGACTTTTTCCGATATATTAGACATTAGTCCGGATCGCATGAACAGTTCTTCAACTGTTATGACTACCATGGCGGTACTATACTGTTATAACTTCAGTACATTAATCAAATGGTATAATATACATAATAATACAGTACTGTACATTGATAAATGTGTCTTTTATTTACCTTATTGTGGTGACAATAACTGAAGTGGTCAGGCAGTCCGGACTGCTTCTGGCTTTATCGGACATTTTCCAATATATAGGAATTTAGTCCGGTAGCTCCTCAAGTCCGATATAAGCGAATTCCGGTCTACTGAAGTCCGTTATATCGAGGTTTTACTGAATCAGACATTAGTCCAGATCACACCAACGGTTTTTAAACTGTTTTGACTACCATTGTGGTACTGTACTGTATCATACCTTCACTACAATAATCAAATGGTATAATATATATACAGTAATAGTACTGTATTGTACCCTGTAAACATGTCTTTTATTTCCCTTATTGTGGTGAACATAGCTGAAGTGGTCAGGCAGTCCGGACTGCTTCTGGCTTTATCGGACTTTTGCCGATATATAGGAATTTAGTCTTGTAGCTCCTTAAGTCCAATAAAAGAGAAATTCCGGTCTTCTGAAGTCCGTTATATCGAGGTTTTACTGTACATACAGTATAGGCTGACCACACTACGATTGATTGCTGTGTGATCATGTGCAAGATCTGTGAAGTTTCATCCTTTCCTCTGTTAGTGATTTGCCAGAATCATTTATGCAGTCTGTGCAGTTTTCCCTTCAAGTCATCTGTGCAGTGACACAGAAGCTGACAATCATACAGATGAGCCAAAATGGACGTTTTAAACAACTGCACAGATCCCATTGCTTCCACCACCCCTTTGAAGTCTTCATGATGCTCGTTCACCCCTTCATGAGTTGTTCCACCACGATCATGTCTCTCCTTGCGTCCAGCAGTTTACATCGCCTTCTCGCATGTGAATAGCCATTGGACCAATATTGTTATTGTAGTGGAAGTGCTCGACTAAGCGCTGATTTGATGCCGTCCTTGCAGTTGGGAAATGTGTCCTCCCTGACTGCAGAGTGGCTGACAAGGACCAGGGACCCTACCCTGGAGGAGATGGAACAGCTACTGACGATATGGATGAAGGACTAAGAATTAGGAGAGAGAGCCTCTGGGGATGAGTTTCATTTGCATGAAGGCTCTGTCCTATGGAATGATATAAAGAACAGGATGAGGATAAAGGTCAAGGAGCAGTTCAAAACCAGCTCAAGCTGGTTTGACCACCTCAGGAGCTGGCTTGAAGAACATCACGCTGCATGGTGAGGCAGCCCATGCTGACTTTGAAACGGCAGAGTTCCTGGAGTTAATCTTGAAGTGAATCACATCTGGTGGTTACAGCCCAAAGCAGGTGATCATCTTTGATGAGATGAGACAGGCCTTTTTTGGAAACAAATGTTGAAGACTCATCAGTGAAGAAAATTATGTGTCCGGTTTTAAGGGGGCAAAGGACCACCAGATGCTGGTTATGGAGGGGGAATGCTGAGAGCAATCTCAGACTAAAGCTGCTGCTCATCTACCACTGGGAGAATCCAAGGGCACTGGCCAGATAAGTGAAGGAAGACCTTTGGGTGATATGGAAGTTCAACCCCAAGGTGTGGCTCACCACCTCAATTTGCTGCTCTTGGCCAGCTACCTATCCTCAGTGCTCTGGGATTATGCCGCAAAGAACAACTTATCCAGCCAGTTTCTCCTGGTGGTAAACCCTAGTCAGGGGCCCTGGCCATAGACATCAAAAGTGGCATTTTACACCACCACCCTGTTCCTGCCAGTGGATCAGGGGGTCATAATGACATTTATGGCTTGCTACCTTAACACTCCATGGAACAGCTGGTGAGGGCAAGTTACTGAGAACAAGAATTGTTAAAATCTTTTGGCAGAATTATAGACAGTATTCCAGTCCACTGAAGGAGATGAAGCAGTCCACAGTGAACACAGTTTTATGAACGTTGTGGCCTGAATGTGCGCAAACATTCATCAGGTTCCCTGTGGTAGAGGAGCTACAATGAGACACCCTGAACTTGTTTCACAAGGCAGGGTTCTAAGATGTAGACAGGGCAGATGACCAGGAGATGCTCAAGAGTCACAGGGAGGAGCTTCAGAACAAAATTTCTTGAACCTGGAGGACCAGTGGGCCCATGTGGAGGAAGGGAAGGAGGTAGAACCGGTATGAATGTGACCAAGGCACTGAAGGACCAAGCCATACCATTCATTCAAGAGAAGGATCCCAACCCTGGCAGTTGTGACACTACCTACTGTGAAATTGAAAATTCTTTTCGAATATACCATGAGCTACTTTCCTCAAAGAAGAGGGTAGTGAGACCAACAAGCATAACCTCATTCTTCCAACCCAGACCATCAGTTAGTAGGGAAGAGCTGAGGTCTTCCAGCAGTGGATCATCCATGCACTGCACTGCCTTAATTTTGACTGCCTACTCCACCTCACCACCTGATTGGTCTCCCCATTGCTCATCACCTGCTCCTGAGGACAATGAGTGCACCCTGTGGGATACCAGCTGTCCCCCAGCCTCGGTGGGAGCCCACGGTGATGACTTGGACCAGCCAAGGAACCAATTTAGCAAGTCAGCAACTTTTTTTTTATACTTCGTAGGGTGGGTGGCCCTTCACCAATAACATGTCCCTATTAAAACCACATTATAATGTGTAACAAGGTTGGACTGTATCATAAAATATAAGACTTATGAGGTGATGAAGGGTATAGGAGCTAATATTAGACAGTGTAATCAGAGCAGTTGTACACTAGAGTATTAATCTACTTATAATAGCATTAAATTCATGGTAGTGTCACTTTTGAGCCGACATGTCAACTTCAACACAATCCTGCATGTGATTCAAAGTCACAGTAGATTCATGTCCTTTCAACAACCCAACTCTTTCATGCTCAAAATTCACATGTGCAGTACCCACCATTCCGAGATGGGTAAGCACGTTAATCATAAACCCTCAAACCTCACTAACCATTCGACTGACATTGCTTAATTGAGATACTCGTTTCATTTATAAAGGCTCCAGCATGCTTGCATGCGTCGGCCTTGGTCACCTAATGGCAGCTCTCCATGCTGGTCAATCGCTGGCAGCCTCCTTATTCAGAGTTCTTATCCCTGAGGTCACACTCTATGACCTTATCCTGGGTCTTCTTCGGTCTGTCTGTCGCAACCCTGCCCCCAACACTAACATTTCTCACTTTCTGCACCCAATTGTCATCCCCCATAGCGATTCAGAATATAGATCCTGCAATCGTGAGCATCCTCTGAATTAACGGTAGTTAGGATAATCATGTTCAGATTAATTTTGAGTAAATAAAAATAAAATAGATCACACTAATTGTGAGTAAATAAAACTAAAAAAGATCACACTAATTTTGAGTAAATAAAAATAAAATAGATCACACTGGGAGGAGAAAAAAATATGTACACACACACACAATCAACTTTCTCAGACTACCACAGGCAGTTAGCTTTTATGCTAACCAAACCCAATGTTTTTAGATACTAAGTTAATGAACTTTAGTTACATGCACACTAAAATTATGAATTCTTGGGTAGCAACAGTACTTAACTGAAAACCATATACTACTACTATGACTGTGATGGGTTACAGTGTATCTTAAAGTGCCTCCATCACTAACAAGGTATGGTAGCTGGTAGGATTTAACACTTAGAGGGAGAGGATTATCAATTAAAATCATCTGGCTTATGGAAATGTGAAGTGATTCCCATAGCCAAAATAAACCTAAAACCACTGATTGGGTTAATATGCTGTACTGCAAATATGTACAGAATATTAATCTTGTAATTACAACCTAGTCATCATTGTAATAAACAAGTGCCGTACTGTGAAGAATGCAAAACTGTATATTAGAAATATATAGCATTAGGAACATAACTAATTTTAACTTATAATACTAGTATATTAGTAATTTTGTAGAATGTAATTTAGTGTCCTAGTAGTGTTAAAAAACAAATATATGTGTTTTTTATTGCCATTTACTTCACATAAAAACCTTACATTACACCATTAAATATAAGTTTGGAGTATTTTGACAATAAAAACTTACTATGTGAGATCACTTAAGAAACCTACCATGTGCTGTGAACACCGATGGCATTACGTAAACTTGAAAACGTCTGACTGCACGGAATGGCTAAAAGTGGTCCTTTCTCAGAAACAAAAAACTGACAGGCTTATTATGTCTTGAAGCTTCAGTCCAAATAGATAAGATTTTTGGTGTCTGATGACTGCTGCTGAAGCTGCTGCTGCTGCTGCTGATGCAACAATAGTGAGGCTCGGGTGGCTGCAGAGATTGTGCCACAATGGGATGTAGGGGTAGACTGCTGCTGTAGGGAGGAGTCCAGGAGGGAGGTGGAGGAGGCCAGCATTTGGAGGTTGGTACTCAGGCTAGCCAGACCCGGAGACACACCTGTAGAGGAGGGAAACTTGTTACACCAGCCCTCATACTTACCTTGCCACCTCCTCCCTCCCTCTCTCCTTTTCTCGCACTATAGGCAGAACAGGCCCATTTACTGTATACGGGGGAGAAAAGTCCAGATCCAACATATTAGACATCGTATTTATGGATATATTCAAATACATACTGGATTGTGAGTAATGTCTGGTAATTTCTTAAACACATGGCAGTAATTGTGAAGGTACAAGATGTAATTGAGGATGAGATAGCCTGGAAGAGTTTCTGTTACAGCCATCCCCTGCTTGGGGATTTCCAAGAGGCAGCAAGGCATCTGAGATAATAATCATAAGGAGGTGGGGGGTCAGGATTATACTGTATCAACTAAATAAGAAGTCTGATGAATTTTATGTGGCTAGAAAAGACATTAAAGTTTTGACTGGTTATTTTCAACTCATAAATAGTTATTGAGTAATTTCTCTGCCAGAGGTATGTTGTCCTAAACCTATTAACGTGTTCAATCAAATTGTGTGTGTGTGTGTGTGTGTGTGTGTGTGTGTGTGTGTGTGTGTGTGTGTGTGTGTGTGTGTGTGTGTGTGTGTGTGTGTGTGTGTGTGTGTGTGTGTGTGTGTGTGTGTGTGTGTGTGTGTGTGTGTGTGTGTGTGTGTGTGTGTGTGTGTGTGTGTGTGTGTGTGTGTGTGTGTGTGTGTGTGTGTGTGTGTGTGTGTGTGTGTGTGTGTGTGTGTGTGTGTGTGTGTGTGTGTGTGTGTGTGTGTGTGTGTGTGTGTGTGTGTGTGTGTGTGTGTGTGTGTGTGTGTGTGTGTGTGTGTGTGTGTGTGTGTGTGTGTGTGTGTGTGTGTGTGTGTGTGTGTGTGTGTGTGTGTGTGTGTGTGTGTGTGTGTGTGTGTGTGTGTGTGTGTGTGTGTGTGTGTGTGTGTGTGTGTGTGTGTGTGTGTGTGTGTGTGTGTGTGTGTGTGTGTGTGTGTGTGTGTGTGTGTGTGTGTGTGTGTGTGTGTGTGTGTGTGTGTGTGTGTGTGTGTGTGTGTGTGTGTGTGTGTGTGTGTGTGTGTGTGTGTGTGTGTGTGATTTATTTATTTATTTATTTATTGAGACTTCTATCAGAAGTTCAAAAATAGCCTTCATTAACCTTTTTACAAAAAGTCTACTGCCTGCTGAACAAAATCATCTGCAGGAAGAAAGAATAAAAATGGCAAGTATGTATAGAAGGGGTTCAATGTAGTACTTTTTCAATTACATCCCACCTAAAGATGCTCTACACATACAACTCTTGAAATAATCAATTTCTGGTAAAGAAACTACACTCATTATCAAGCAGTGCTGAACTCGCTTGCCTTCCATAAATAATATCAGTTGTGGTTGTTAACCTTAGTATAATGGAATTGATAAGCAGGTACTGTGGAAGGTTTCAAAATTATACAGAATGGGAATCTGATCTATGATGGTCGTCCAGAGCATGTACAAGGAGGGGAGTCCGCCATCAGAGTGGATGGTGCCCTTTGAGAAGGCTGACAATGTGTTCACTGGAAGAACTGAATAATACTCTCTGGAATTAAAAGACAAGGTCCTCTAAGTAGGTTAAACAGCAGACTGAGACAGGTTTATGAAAGTACCCACTACTGTTCACCAAGTACTGATGGCATTACTGCTACAAGGAGTGACAATACTAGGGGTGTGTGGTAATGATGAAGGTTAGCTGTCTCAGGAATTCCAGTGCTACCACATGATGATTATATAAAATGAAACTAATCATGGATGTAGATGGGGCAAAGTGATGACTATATTGTAGCCAGTGGACTGTATGAAACGGCATCTCAGTGGGGTGATCTCAGATCTTTTGTTGATTTAAAGCTCAAATATTTCATGTGTTAATAAGAATGTGAAATAGATAGGCATCAAGGCTGATTATTCAATTTCTTCTGTGCATAACTTAACAGTTAACTGCAGGACAAGCTTACTCCACTAAGGAGAATGCACCTACTTCATGTTGGCTCACAAAGGATTGACAAGGATCCTGGCTACCATGCTGAAGACTTGAACCCATGTCTCCTGATCCTAAGAAGTATGAGATGGACACTCCAAAGAAAGCTACTGAGATGCCAGACAATCATGGAAAAATGAGTGGTAAGCTACCTAATAAAACATTTGTAGATAGTGGACACTGCAGAATTTTTAAGGATCATACATGGTAGTACAGAGGCAAATTTAAAGGGGCAAAAGTGATTGAGAGCACTAACAGCTGCAACGTGGAATGAAATGTAGATACAGAAGTATGAGTAGAGTATGTTGTATAGAATTAACCCTGATGTAGGGTGGTGAAGTACATGTGATCCTCAACAACAGTTATGGAGGGCAGTGGATGCAAATTAAAGTGTTTGGAGCATGAATTAAAGGGACACATTGACAAATGAAAGGGTTTATGAGTAATGTGGGAAACAAGAGAAATACTTTGAGGTGGTCCAGGTACATGGAACAATTACAGAGTGAGAGGCTGGCTAACAAAATGTATGAGGGCATGACAGAGCAATATGGTGAAACCGTAACTCCTTAAATCCAGGTGACACACTTTTTTTTTTGTTTACTGTTTATTATTGTGGCTACTGGACAATATTATTGGAAAGGCCTCTCATAATGAATAGGTCAATTAAGGTTGTGTCTAACCCCTCCATTTTAACAATTCTAACCTAAGCGAAAAAAATCATCAGGAGATGACAAATGAAAATGTCCCTTGGTTTAGTAGGTGTTGTAGGAGAGGTTATTTATCAAATGAGTACAAGAATACTAAAGGTCCTCTTACCAAGCATCTGTCACAGGGATGTAGCACTGAGGCAACAGAGCGTAATACTGTATTCTAATTTCTGTTTTGAACAATAATAAATCTCCATCCATCCATCATCCAATCCTACACTGTCCCAAGAGGAGTGCAGAAACCCAGGGCTAGGCAAGTTGGTCCTGACATTTAAGATGAGTGTGACCAGCCTTAATCGTCCCTGAGTGGCATTATGTGAACAATAAATCCCAACCACACCTTGGATATAAACCTTCACTGGCTCAGTCCAATTGGGTGCCGTCATTACCCACTACTTTAAACCATCAGATGCAATAATTTGGGTATATGATTACCACCCAGTGTAGTAAATGGTTTCCTGGTGTACAGGTTACCATTTGGCTTGTCACTCAGTATACAGTAGAGGCACCAGTAGGCAGAAGAAGAAGGAAAGAATATGAAGGAAAGACAGATGAGGGAGTGTAAAGTCACCCATAGGCAGATGGACGAGGAAAGAATGATAAAAGAGGATGGAAGTGAGAATTAAGCAGACACAAGAAGGCAGCACTGCATCAAGTGAGTGTAAACCTTAATTTGAAATTCACTCTAACACAGCTACAAGTATGGTATGGATGGGAGAGACTATTTTTTAGTTTAGTTGCTTTATCAATTACTTTAGTCTTATGATAACCTGTAAATTTAACAGTACACTGCAAACTGTGTAGAAAAAACTTGTAATTTTCTTCTGCTAAAAATAATACCTACAAATTTGGAAACTGGTTCTGAATGGATTAACCATGATAAGCTGTATAAGAATAGTCTTAAAAAAAAAAAAAAAAAAAAAAAAAAAAAAAAAAATCTGTACAGTAATCTTTAGGAATCTGATAAAGATAAAACAAACTTTCACTTAAAGAACAAGGGCAAAATACAGCCTAACATGATTAACCATTAAAATTTCTGCCATAAGAATATCTACTTTTGGTGTTCTTCTTAGAGTTATTCTTGGGCATAGTAGAGATGGTGTTTCTTGTGGATGGTTTCTTATATACATTGACATATTTCTGATTACCCAAGAGTAGAAAAATAAAAGCATGTGACTTTTGTGACACCCCATATAGCCTACCGGAACACAGTGTATGCCCTTTTTATAACTGAAAATAATTCTAACACTTACTTTACATTGAATGTTATCATATTTAGATGAAGGATTGTTCAGTCATTATCAAGCCCTTATATAGAGTGAATAAAGATGTTAAACACGGAATCTGTCACATCAGCTCAACTAGATAATTTAGATGAAGGATTGTTCAGTCATTATCAAGCCCTTATATAAAGTGAATAAAGATGTTAAACATGGAATCTGTCACATCAGCTCAACTAGATAATGGGTCTGCCAAGATGTCACATTAAGGATCTGCCAAGTAATAATTCAGTCATCATATAAGGAATATCTGTAAGATGGATGAATATGGGTGATACAAATATTTTTATGCTATACATATATTTTGAGATATCTTCAAAGAACATAAGAACTTGACATCCCTCCCAGGCATTAAAGCAAGTCAACAGGCAGGGTATCAAGCCAGTTAGTGCACAATGAAGTAAGGTCCCTCCCAAGCAATAATAAAAAGCAAAAAGCCTTGTATCTGCCTGAAAAAAAAAACTATTTCAAATTTAAACAAGTTCTGTCATCCAAGAAATTGTAATGGTACATTAGCCACAACCAATATATGAAACCATTATAACATTGTGTACTTCACCATTTACTACACTACAAAGTTTATTGCTAACTCCTTCTGGCTAAAACTAACAGAAGGAAAGGGAGTGTGTTTTGGCAAGGACAACTGATCTGAACTAAAGGAAAGAAAAAAAAAATAATAATAATAAGTTGGTGAAAGTTGCTTAACATTTCTGGTGCTCAAAAGACTGCCTGCCAGACCCAACTCAGTTATCTTCAAAATGAGCTACAAGTGTTCATCATCATCATCATCTGGACCTCCTTTCCCACCCTAAGGCAAGGTGAGAAGCAGCACATCCAGACAGCCTAAGTTTGCCATAGGCCACACTTCCATTCACTTATCATTCAAGCCCCCGGAATCCTGGCTTTATCTGATATGCCAAAAACATTCACCACATTCTGTAGCTTCATATACACGTATCCAACAGAGTCATTCCAGACGCTGTCACGTTAAAAAGGGGTGCCAAATTCTTGATCATGCACTTCTTCTCACAACATTCATCCAGTCAGCTCTATCTCTTGTCAGTCCACTAGCATCACCAACTTCCAAACCTCACTTCCTCACACACTCATCCACCATATCTTTCCACCTTCCCCTTGCCCTACCTTGTCTCCTTCCTATTTCAAATTCGCTCAGATATACCCTTTTCACCACTCTACTGTTATCCATCCTCTCCACATGACCATACCATCTCAGCACACTCTCTTCGATTCTGGTGTCCACAGACTTCCTCACTCCACATCTTTCACGAATCACATTATTACGTATCCTATCCACTCTCTGTACTCCGCATACATTCCTCAGCAGTCCCATCTCCACTGCTCTTACTCTTGACTTTTCATTTTCATGCCACACCATAGTTTCACATCCATATGCTAAAGCTGACACTAACACTCCTTCATGTAAGCCTCGTGCAGCTGTAACAATCAAGCCTCTGTTTCTTACCAAGACCTTCATAGCACCAGCAACTTTCCTTCCTTGTGTCACCCTATTTTCTACTTCTTTTGCACATTTTCCTCTCTCTTCTATCACTGTACCCAGGTATTTGAACTCTCTCAATCCCAGTCTCTCTCCGTTCATGGTAACATCACACTGGGATTCATCTTTCTCAATAACCATCACTTTACTCTTTTCTACATCCTTGTCGCACACGCACACTCACAGACATAGGCAAAACTCTGCACTTGTCTACCAAGTTCTTGTGCAATATTTGCAAGTAGTACTGCATCATCAGCATACAACATCCATCCATCCATCATCCAATCCTACGTTGCCCCATGATGAGCATAGGAGCCCAAGGCTAGACAAGTTGGTCCAGACATTTAAGATGAGAGTGACCAGCCTCTCTCATCCCTGAGTGTCATTACATGAGCATTAAATCCCAACCACCCCTTGGATGTAAACCTTTTCTGGCTCAATCTGATTGGAGCGCTGTAATTACCCACTAAACCACCAGGAGTCATATTTTGGTTATATGGTTACCATCCAGCATAGTAAATGGTCTCCTGGTGTATAGGAAACCATGTGGCTTGTCACTCAGGGCAGAGTCACCCATAGGCAGAAGGAAGAGGAAAGTATGAAGGAAAAAAAGACAAAAATGGGAGTGTAGTCACCCGTAGGCAGATGGACATGGAAAGAATGAAGTAAAGAAAGACAGAATAGGAAGGAAGGAAAGAAGGAAGAAGAGTGAACAACAAATATGAGATATTCCATCCATCACCATTCATTACCAGCGCCATTCCTCTCTCCATTACTCGTGTTTTTACTTCTCTCATCTCCCCATCCATATATATATTGAACAACCATGGGGACATCACACATCCTTGTCGCAAACGCACACCAATTGTGAACTATTCATTTAGATGCCCATTTACCCTTACACATGCTTCACTACCATTATGAAAACTCTTGACGGCACCAAGCAGCTTACTATCTACACCGTACATGCGCAAAACCTTCCACAATCCTTCTCTGTCTACTTGTCGTATGCTTGTTCCAGATCCATGAATGCCATAAACATCTAACGGTCCTTCTCACAAGCCTTCTCCACTATCTGTCTTACCGCAAATATTTGATCCACACATCCTCTACCACTCCTGAAGCAACCAGTTCATCACTCACTAGGGACATCTGATATCTCTCTTACTTTCTCTATAACCTTCCCTACCACACTCGGTAAACTTACTCCACGATAATTCTTGTACTCACTTCCCTAACCTTTATTTTTGTACAGGGGTATAATCACAGCATTTTTCCACTCTGCTGGCAGAGTTTCACTCATCCATGCCTTTTTACACATCTCCAAAAAGCACTTCATTCCGCTCTCTCCACTAGTCTTAATCATCTCTGCATACACCTCATCGATCCCAGCTGATTTCCCATCTTTCAACTGCTTCACAGCGTTCTTCACCTGTGTGAATGTCACGTTTCCTGGCACTGCATTCCTACTCTGCACACCCCCAAAACCAATCATGTTTACAGCTGCTCTGCTCTCTCTATTCCCATTCATCAGGCTTTCAAAATATTCATTTCATCTGGTCCTTACTTCATCCCCATGGGTTAATAATATACCACTTACATCCTTCACACTTTCACAGTTCTTTCCACTGTCACCTCAACATTTCCGCACCTCTTTGTAGAATAATTTCCTAGTCTCTGAGTAATTTGCATTCATTTTTCTTAGGTGGTAGGTGGTGGCAACCATCATCCATTCACTTGATGTAGTGCTGCCTACTTCTTCCTAAGCCTTTATCATTATTTTTCTGTGCCTGCCCTCCTCTCTTCCTATTTCTCCCATCTCTCCTGTCACTTCTTATTGCTTTTCTTTCCTTTACAGGTGGCTTTACATTGAGTGACAAGCCAAATGGTTTCCTGTAAGCCAAGAAACCATTTACAACATTGGGTGGTAACCATATAACCAAACCATACATGCTCCCTACGTGTCAACAAGTGGGTTGGTGGAGGGTTAGAGCCCCTCCCCGTAAAACAAATAACTCAAAGTCAAATGACCACCCCGTACGGGATTATGGTGTCTGGCAACAGATAAATAGATAATCATTATTTACCTCCTCCTTTTTCCTCTTCACTAGTTTCTTTACATGCTTCTTTCTCTCAATATATTCTGTTCATATTTCAACTGAATCCCTGTCCTGTAACAACTCTAGCCACTTCTTCCTCTTTTCCTCCACTGCTCTCAACCTCTTCATCCCATCATGCCGTACCTTTCTTCTTTACTGTTACTCTTGCAACACCACACACTACTTTAGCACTCCTAACTAAGCAATCCCCATACGCATTCCACAGGCTGTCCAGATCATTTCATTCCAATTCACTGATTCTAACTCCTCCCCTACTTTGGACCTGCATTCATCTGCCATTTCTTTGATCATCAGCTTCTCAACTTTCAGTCTCTCCCTGACTGCTCCTCTCTCTCCTGGTCCACCTCGCTCCTCTCAGCTTGATCTTGCATATCACAATCAAATGATCTGAAAGACCTCCACATCGTCCTCTCACGGCCCTTGTATCAGCAACCATTCCCAGCATCGACCTCTCTACGAGCACATAATCAATCAGGCTCCTTTCAACACGTGCTAAACAAGCTAAACTACAGTTAACTGTGGAAATTCTTAACTTGTCTGTAAGCTGATGATGCAGTTGTATGTCAGAAAGTGACTGGGTTAGAAAGAGTTGGCAGAAGAAAACTTAATGTTTGCAAACAAAAGCAAAATAACAGTATCTGAAAGAATATGCCACAGTAAATTTTGGCATGCTGCATATGATACAAAGGTCACAGGACTGACTGCAGAGAAGAAATGGGAGGTGAGGAACTTGAGATGTTAACAATTTTAAATATCTGGGAGTCGTACTAGGCAAAAATGGCACAATGGCTCAAGAGGTTAGTTAGTGAGAGATCGCTTCAGGCGAAAAAAGCAGATGAAGAACATGGCAGAATTCTGAAGGATTGGATGGTTAGTGCAGTGTTGCAAAGATCCTGCATTAAAGGTAATCCTACAAAATTTTCATGAAACTGGAATACCTAACTGCTCTATCATCCAGTCCTTTACTGTCATCATGAACACAGGGGTCCAGGTCCATGGTACTCAAGACATTTAAGGCAAAAGTGACCACCTGCTTGACCCGGCTGGCATAATGTTAGCAATAAACTGCAACCCTTTCAGATTTACATCATTATGGATGGTCAGCTGTTAACGTTTGGAATGAAAACTTTTGTCAGGCTGCACTGTATCATTATATTAATGATCTTTGTTGGAACTCATTATTCAAATGAACCAACTGCTACAATGACAGATACATTAAGCTATAGGTATAGTATTGATGCCACAGGTTTAAATCATGCTGATCACTAATACTGATCAAAATGCCAGATACTTGACTAAACTGTGGTGAATGCTAAAAATCCCCCAAACAAGGCATTCTGGGAAGTATCCTACTGGAATACCTGAAGCCAAACTGAAAATGTCAGTTTACTGAAGGCTCCTAGTGCACCTACTTGGGTGGTGTCACTAGCTAAGTCATAAAATCAGGGCTTTGCTGTACTGTACAGATGATTACTTGTTCATGGGAGTGAAACCTGGCAAGGAAGTCTGGGGAAAACTTCCTGGATTACTGTTGTAGTACAAATGATTTTTTTTTTCTAATTCATATATATGACAACCACAGGTCTTAGTAACTGAAAATTTGGGACACTCTGGAATGAAGGATAGGGCAACAGGAGTGAGGTACAGAATTTCTGGGCTGAAACAAAGAAATTCATTGAGGTGGTTCAGTACATATATATTCAAAGCAAGTCCCTAAAAATGAGACTGGGAGTAATGTTGGAAGTTGCAAACTATATGTATCATGAAGAAAAGAGTGGAACAGTACATTAGTGAGACAAGAAACAGGACAAGGAGTGTCACAGATAAAGACATATAAGAAGAAAGTTAGGGACGTGTCATGGCATAATGTGAAATATAAATCACCATGACCGAGGTGCCATGAAGTCATGTATGCCATCTAAAAAATACACACCTAGGTCTGAAATTACTCCACCCACCACTACACACTCAGCCTTCTGTGTCACCTAAAAATATGGACCTAGATATGAAATGGCTCCACCAACCACTACACGTTGAGGCTGATCTGGCAGAACCAATAGCTCAAGAAGATTGCATCATAATAAACACCCAAAGCCAAACGATACCCTGCACAATTAATGATTTATTGTCAAGAAAACTGCAGCAAAATCCACCATGACTAACAGGGAGGACCTTCAGAGGCAGGATTTAATGACCAAATCATGAAGAATTTTACAAAGACTATTTCAGTTAAGCAAGATGTCTCTGGCTTAATTAAACACACCTAACATGGATGGACAGCTCTACTACACATGCTGACACCATGTTTAATAAGTTCTGAAGGAGTAACTGAGCAGTGAGGCCTAGGAACAATTCTTCTATAGAAGTTACTCACCCTCACCCAGTGCTTCAGATATGGATTAAGGAGAGCTAGCTCCTGAGAGGCAAACTGGAAAAGAGGTATGATTCCTACTGATCCAGAACCAATACTGGATGCTCCATAATCTTTAGAGACTCAACAAAGGAAAAAATGGATGGAAAATTATTTATTATTATTATTATTATTTTTTTTTTTTTCACTCATCTTAAATGCCAGGACTAACTTGCCTAACCCCGGGCTTCTATGCTCCTCATGGGGCAACATAGGATTGGATGATGGATGTTTTTTTTTTTTTTTTTTTTAAATGCATACTGAAAGACCTAGGATGAAATCAATATGACCTCAGGGATAAGGGACTGAAGAGGGAGGCTGCCGGAAATCGAACACCATGGACAGCCACCATTAGGTGACCAAGGCCAATGCATACACGCATGTTGAAGCCTTTTTTAACAATACAAAATGACAATTGCCAGAATGAAAGCGCACACGTGCGTGCCCACACACACACACACACACACACAGAAGAAGTTTTGGCTGGAGAGGCAGAGCACAAAATTTCAAAGGCTTAGATTATATCCGAACTGTGAAAGCCCAATTCTCTGAGTAAGAGGTTGATATTTCTACTTTTGTGCTTCCTCATTCCTGTTTGCTACCAAACGTATTTTCAGTGGGAAAAGGATTATGCTAATAATCATACAAGTAATGGCATGAAATCCAGCAAAAAGGAAAAACAAACAACTCACAAAGGGCCTGTGTTATAGTGTGGTTATTAACTCAATACCATCAACTTCTACTTGGGATATAAACCTACATAAATCTTTACACTTTACAACTGTCACTTGTGAATTAGTAATGTGACCTGAACTGAACTAGAGTGTAGTTATCAGTTTTTACAAAATACTTTGAACTTTCTGAATGAGGTGAGATAATTACAAGGTTACTACTGTCTTCTCTGACTTAGGGAAAATCCAAAACTGACATTAGCCACAGACACCAAAGGGTTAATTTGACTTAGCACACTGTAAGCACAACAGTACTGAAATGTAAAGTTTGACACACAAAACATAAGTGGTCATGCCATGTGCTAGCATAAAGAATACTAAGCATATCACCAAGCAAACCAAAGAAACAGCCATGCAACACATGAACAGAACCACATTCTTTTCATCAGGTTATTGGGCAGCTTAGTTGGTATGGCAGTCAGGAGCTTTATACACCGGATTTAAGAGGTCTCATGATGATCTATGCAAGGTAAATAACTGCAGCCTTTCAACAGTTGAAACACTAAATATTATACTTAATATGGCAAAGTAGTCAATTCTGCAACATTTAATGAGTTATTAACAGGTACAGGTTTTTGAGAGACTGCAGGGGGACCTGGTGAGTACTAGCCAATAGAAGGGGCAGGAATGTGAAGTCCCTGCTCCAAGAGACTCCTTACTCAAGGTGAGCAGTGACTCCTGACCACCAGTGACAACCACACTCACCGAGCCGGGTTAGTGTCACACTGGGCCACGCAGAGCAGCATCACCACCAGCAGCAGCAGCAGCATGGGTCTACTTGGAGGCAGGGTTGGCAGCCATGGGAGGGATACCTGGGAAGGCTGCCTGCACAGCACCTTGGGTGGTGGCGGCACCGGGAAGGGAGTACTGGGGCCGGAAGTTGGCAAAGTTGGTGTTGCCCAGAGATGCCAGCTGACCAGCAGGTGTATAGCCCACGGGGAATGGTGTTGCCTCACCACCTGTGGGGTACCTAAAGGTTAGTGTGCCCGGCTATATCAGGGATCATGGATGACTGATTAAGATAGTAAGAACATCACTCTACTATTCAATTTGCTAAAACTGCCTCACTCCATCTTGCTGACCTACAGTATAACTGGAGATTAACATAAAATGGGGCTAGTTAGGAAGACGTATTAAAGACAGAATGTAGAGCCCAGTATGGTCTTAGTGTGCCACTGACCTTTGGGAAATAACTTACGAATACAGTCAATCACCAAGTAAAGCGGACAACAGGGACTGGACAAGGACATGCTACTCAAACAGGTGTTACTCAATGTGTTTGAATGTATAACAGTACAATGTGTTCTGGTGACTTACCAAAACTCATACTCCTTCTTATCACCCTGCCCCACATAAATTACCCCCTACTTATACCCACCATCAGGTAAAACACTGAGAGAGAGATAACTGTTGTAACTGAAATCATAATTGGTATTAAAATAGCATTAATTAAAACAAAAGTTAGGCTAGGTACCCGTGTGTTATTGATGGGTACCTCCGCAGCACTCTTCCCCTGCCCCCCATCCCCAATAATGATGCTGTCATTGTTGAAATGTTCCTGCCCCTGCATTTCCTTCTTCAACATCTAAGTCGAATCTTTCAGTGGCCAGGACTGAAACAATGAAGTTGACCTTGTCATCGGAGGTGGATGTACCCAGATGTAAGCCGGCCAATCATGGCAAGTCAGGCAGGCGATGTCACCACGCACAACTTTCAAACTGCATCGCCAGGCCAGTTGACATTTCCCACGTAAGGTCAAGATCTTCCCCGTATTGATTATGACTTGTCGCATTATGCTGACCATTAGAACAAAAATGCATTACTGAACCGCGCATTACTCAAGCATTGACTAAAGATAAAATCACCAACCATGTTGAGAAGAAAAATTACACTACAAAACATACTTTGTCCTGTCAGCTCTTCCGTATGCCAATAATTCACTGACCTTGTCAGGATGTCACAAGAATAACAATTAATGTTTATGACAAGACTCTGTACAAGTAAAAGTGCCAGTAACCTTCAGCTTCATGGCATACTCTAATGGTCTGAACAGTGTCTGCTGGGAAAAAGCTGCATTTCTAATAATGATCACTGTTACATTCAGTTAATATACACTTGTTCAAGCACACTACAGTGTACATTCCATCCCGACACATAGAGGACACCAGTAACAAAAGCAAAGAATTATTTATATGAACAGAATTACTTTATCCTGTGCATGACACAAACTTTTTCATTCAGCCTGCATATGGATAAATTTAAGAGACAAAGATGATGATGATCTTAATTCGTAAAGACTGATTCCTCTACTCTGAGCTGGGCAATAGGCAGGATGCAGGTGGGGAAGGCAGCAGGTGTGTCTGGGTTGACTGCTGAAATGTTGAAAGCCTCAGGAGATACGGGAGTGAGTTTAGTCACAGACCTGATAAATATGATTATATGCTGCGCCTGGAGGTTTAGTGGGTAATTACAGTGCTCCAGTCGGATTGAGCCGGTGAAGGTTTATATCCAAGGGGTGGTTGGGGTCATTGCTCATGTAATGCCACTCAGGGATGAGTGAGGCTGGTCACTCTCATCTTAAATGTCAGGACCAAATTGCCTAGCCCCGGGCTTCTACACTCCTCATGGGGCAACATAGAATTGGATGATGGATGGATGGATGGTGTTGTTCCAGGTGAATGGCTGAAGAGTGCAATAGTAAATGTGTACAAAGGCAAGGGTGATGCCCTGGAAAGAGGAAATTATAGAGGCATAAAGCTTTTAGACCAGATAATGAAGGTAATGGAGAGTTCTAGAAAGTATGATTAGAGAAAAAGTGAATACTGATATGCTGTTTGGGTTTATGCCACGCAAAGGGACCACTGATGCCATATTCATTATTCAACAGCTGCAGGAATATATATATATATATATATATATATATATATATATATACTGTATATATTTATATTTATATATATAAAGGAACTGTAGGTTGTTTTTGTTGATTTGGAGACAGGTTTTGACAAAGTCTCTAGAGAGGTGGTGAGGTGGGCAATGAGAAAGCTTGGGATCGAGGAGTGGCTGGTTAGGGTCGTTTTGGCTATGTATGTGGGTGCTCACACCCAGGCACGGGTGAATGGAGATTTGGGTGACAAGTTCTCCGTGAATGTTGGTGTGCATCAGGGGTCAGTCTTTAACCCCTACACCGCGGGCATGTTTACCAATGTTTTGCGTGTGCCGCGGGGTTATTCGGGCTCCGAGAGACTCTCAAAAAATATTTGCCAAAAATCAGTTATTAGTCCTAGAATATTAAAATTACATATGCTTATAGCACATATCTTCAGCTTTCTCCTGGAATGTTTGTTGAGCCTTCGTCAGTTACCGTAGAACTTGTGGAGACCTCTGAAGTTGGGTAACGAAGTCTCCACTTTACACTTCCCGACAACCCGTAATATGATTACCACAGCCAGATATTAACACTATAAACACTACTCTATGATTTTCAAGTAGTTTGGGATCCATACTTAAAAAAAAAAAAAAAAAAAAAAAAAAAAAAAAACACACACACACACACTGTGAAAGCAAGGAAAATTATGAGCGCGTCTGACCGTCCCACTTGCGCTAGTTCGCTCTTGGTACTCTGTCATTTATTATTCACATAACCCCTCACACTTTATATTTCTATTACTATATAACACTTATATATATCTACAGTCTTTATCCATAAGTTTCCTTCAGTAGTATTAGTTTATTGTCACTGTAGGGATTCAATTTCTTTCAGTAAAATACGTAGCATTCACTTTCTCGTCCTGTATACTAGCATTGAGAGTGAATGTCACTTTCATCTTCACTCTCATAACTCATAGTATTCAGACATGCTAGAGTGAAACTTTCACTTTCATTACTCCTAGGGTATATACTCGTATTCTTATAATACTACTCATTTACATTTCTATTTACGTTCTCTATTTTATTTACGTTATTTACATTTCTATTTTATTTACACTGTGTTATGCACTGTCACTTGAAGTAACTTATAAAACTATTTTCCATTGTTCACGTATATTTACATTCATTACTTTCACTTGCTGTTTACCCATTATTTACACATTATTTACAATTCCACTTGCACTGTTTTACTCAACAGAAAGATTGTAGTCACTCTTTTATCAATTGTCAGCCCTTTACCTCTTTCCACACGAGGTTTAGTAGGGGGTAAAGGTCACAGGGCCCTTTGCATGGGGGTGAAAAGTCCCTGAAGTCAGCAAGAGGAAACAGACGTACCTCCACTTCGGAAGATGAGAGTGAACTGATAAGGGAGGGCCGGGGTGGAGGCCTACCTAGGGATATTCAGTACTACCAATGTTAGCTCTTGAAACAGCTATGTATAGCACTGAAATGACTGGCAGGAAATCTAGACAATACATTATAAATTAGGTAGTTCCAGGTGAATGTAAATATCACTTAGGCTTCTCCCTTCCCTCCTTATATGTATATTTATTACGAAAATAGATTATACGGCATATTTCAAGGGGAAATAAACAGCGAAAATTAGCGAACGAGTGCACGTGAGGTGTTGTCAGGTGATAATTGGCCAATTCCAGGTGTATGGCACTCTCACTTATTTCTTTCTTGTATATATTATTTGGTATAAGAATAGGGCATAGGGCTTATTTCAATGGATGAAATCAGTGAAAAATTCCAGGGAAGATTTACTTAGCGTAGCACGGCCGGGCAGGTGAGAGGATAGGGTAATGGAGGGGGGGTAGGGAGGGGAGTCAAGAACGGGGAGAAATGGCTAAATTGTCAACAATGGATGGGAGTACAGATGAGATTAGGAGTGCTGACTAGTGTTGGACATTGGCAGTACTGATAGATGATACAAGCCCCCACTTGGAAGCCCGGGTGAATTCAAAATAACACAGAATCACAAAAGCAACGCCCCGCGGTATGATCCCTTGCTCCCAAGCGTCACGAAAGTGACGCCCCGTGGTTAAGGGGTTAACCCCTTGATGTTTATCATGGTACTTGAAGCCCTCTCATGTGACTTCAAAAATGGACTCCCGTGGGAGATGTTGTATGCTGATGATTTGGTGTTGGTTGCAGTGAAAGAAAGGGAGGTAGAGGAAAGATTCAGGAAGTGGGGAGATGGTATGGGGAACAAGGGCTTAACAGTAAATGCAGATAAAACAAACGTGATGGTATCTAGGGCAGGCAGTACTATCAAAGAAGAGGGAGAATGGCCATGTGCAATTTGTCACAAGGGCTTAGGAAGTAATTCCACCTTGTGCAGTGTTTGTGATAAGTGAGTGCATAAGAAATGTGGTGGTATTAGAGGCAGAGTGTGAGAAAATGCTGATTTCATGTGTGCAGTTTGTCGGGGAGAGCATGTGGATATTGCCAGGAGTGAAATGACTGAACTTGCTGGTGAGTCTCTTGAGTGTGTGGAAGAGTTTTGTTATTTGGGAGACATTATGTGCTGGAGGTGGGGCAGGAGCTAGTCCTGTGGCTACAGTGAGGAGTAGCTGGAAGAAGTTCAGTGAGCTGTTGCCTCTCCTGACACTGAGAGGGCTCTCCCTCTATGCTAAGGGATCTTTGTATGGAGTGTAATGCTGTATGGCAGTGAAACCCAGGCAGTAAAAGGAGAGAATATTTGCAGGCTCAAACGTATAGAAATGGCAATGATTAGGTGGATGTGCAGTGTGTCCTTGAGTGCAAGGTATGGGGGGACTAGGTTTAGGATGGAAGAGTTAAGAGGTAGGATGGGACTGGAATGTATTGGTGTTGTGATGAGGAGAGGTAGATTGAGATGGTTTGGGCATGTGGAGAGGATGGGGGATGATAACTGGGTGCAGAAAGTGAGAAGTGTAAATGTTGGGGATAGGGTAGTGAGAGGTAGACCGAAAAAGACCTGGTACGAGGTCAACGAGTGTGACACAAGGTTAAGGGACTAAACAGAGAAGCTGCCAGAGATCGAGCAACATGGAGAGCCGCCATTAGGTGACCAAGGCTGATGCATGCAAGCATGTTGTAGCCTCCAAAAACGAAAACAAAAACGGTTACTGAGTAGCAGTGTATGATAATACAACTATACACTTGGTACCTGCTATTCAGTAAAGCATCAGGACCTGGATATACAGAACACAAACTGCTGATAAAAATTGAATCAGCTAATCCTATATTATACCCTTTGGGGTACATGAATCCAAGGCTAGGCTTTCACTGTTCATACCATTATAGGGAAACATGCCCATGGGTGCATTACATGCCTGAAAACCTCTGGGAGATTCTACCCCATGACTGCAAGGCAAGGCATATGCCCATGGGATTGTTACATGTCTGAAAAGCCATCAGTCACCTCTGGGGAGATTCTAACCCATGACTGCATGGCAAGGCCACCAGTCATCCCTATATCACCAAACTGATCACACTTCAAAAATAAAAATCATAAATTGGTGATCCCACATTATGGGATTTTCAATTACCCTAAAAATAAATAGTAATAATAATCCATCCATCCATCATCTAATCCAGTGTTGCCCCGTGAGAAGCATAGGAGCCTGTTGCTAGACAAAATGGTCCTGACATTTAAGACCACAGTGACCAGCCTCACTCATCCCTGAGTGGCATTAAGTGAACAATAAACCCCAACCACTGCTTGGATATAAACATGCACCGGCTCAATCTGACTGGAGTGCCTTAATTACCCACTAGACCACCAGGCACAATAATCTGGTTATATGGTTACCACCCAGCATAGTAAATGGTTTCCTGGTGTACAGGAAACCATTTAGCTTGTCACTCACTGTGGAGTCACCCTTAATAATAATAAATGATATAAAAATATATGTTTACAGATTCCACTGTTTCTCCTTTCCTCAAATGGTTTATCCAGTTTTTTACTACTTCAGCAATTACCTTATAAGTTCTTAGCTACTACCTTAAGGATACTATAACTAAACATGGCTTATTATTCTGGAACCACTTACTATAATACAAATTAGTTTTCATATAAAGTTATCAACTCCTTGATGGCAACACAATATTGCTGCTACTTCAAGATTATTTTAGGCAGGTGTTGTGGAAGTCCTACTGTGATAAAACCCCTCCAGTTAAAAACAGTTTCTCCTCCTCCTACTCCTCCTCCTCATCATTCATACCTCATTTCCCACCCTAGGGCTGGGTGAGGAGTAGCAATGTCCAGACAGCCTAAGTTTGCCCAGTTCAATGGGCCATGCTTCCATTCACTCATCATTCAAGCCCAAGGAATCCTGGCTCCATGAGATAGGGAAAAAAAAAAAAAATCACATTTTGTAGCTTCACATATACCTATCTGATAGTCAATCCAAAAGCTGTCACTTTAAAAAGGGGTGCCAAATCCCTGGTTATGTGCTTCTCCAAACAAGTCATCCACCCAGCTCGGTCTCTTGTCAGTCCCTTAGCCTCAACAACTTCCATACCTCTCTTCCTCACACACTCATCCACCATATCCCATCACCTTCTTCTTGGCCTACTTTGCCTTCTCCCTCCATCAAATTCACTCAGATATACATTTTTCGCGACTCATCTGCCATCCATTCTCTCCATATGACCATACTATCTCAGTCCACTCTCTTCTGTTCTGGTGTCCACAGACTTCCTCATTCCGCATCTTTCACAAATCATATTATTCTGTATCCTATCCACTCTCTGTACTTCTCATTCATTCCTTGGCAGTCCCATCTCCACTGTACTTACTCCTGACTTTTCATTTTCATGCCACACCATAGTCTCACATCAATGTTAAAGCTGGCACTAACACTCCTTCATGTAAGCCTCGCACAGCAGCTACACTCAAGCTTCTGTTTTTGATCAAGCCCTACAATGCACCAGCTACTTCTCTTCCTTGTGTCACTCTACTTTCCACTTGTTTTGCACATTTTCCTCTCTTTTCTATCACTGTGCCCAGGTATTTGAACTTTCACATCAATTCTGGTCTCTGTCTTCATTCACTGTAACATCACACTGGGAATCAACTTCTCTCTCAATAACCATCATTTTACTTTTTTCTACATTCACTCTCAGGGCACGACACTCACAGACATCGACAAAACTCTGCACTAGTCTACCAAGATCGTGTGTGGTATTTGCAAGTAGCACTGCTACATCAGCATACAACAAATCTTAGATATTCCATCCATGGCCATTCATTACCAGTGCCATCCCTCTCTCCATTACTTGTGTTTTTACTTCTCTTGTCACCCCATCACATATAATGAACATCCATGGGGACATCACACAACCTTGTCGCACGGCCAAACTGATCGTGAACCAATCACTTTGATGCCCATTTACCCTTACAGATGCCTCACTACCATCATAAACATTCTTGATGGCACCTAGCAGCTTACCATCTACACTGTACATGCGCAAAACCTTCCACAATCCTTCTCTGTCTACTTTGTTGTATGCTTTTTCCAGATCTATAAATGCCATAAACACCTTATTGTCCTACTTTCACACCTTCTGTACTATCTGTGTCGCTGCAAATATTAGATCCACACATCCTCTGCCCGTCCTAAAGCCAATTTGTTCATCACTCATTAGGACTTCTGATATCTCTTACTTTCTGTACACTAATTTTTCCATTCACCTTCACCACCACACTCAATAGACTTATGCCAAGATAATTCTTGCGCTCGCTTCACTCTCATCTTTATTTCTGTACAGGGGTACAATTACTGCCCTTTTCCAGTCTAATGGCACAGTTTCACTCGTCCATGCCTTCTAACACATCTCCAACAAGCACTTCATTCCGCCCTTTCCACTACACTTAATCGTCTCTGCATACACTTCATCAACCCCAGCTGCTTTCCCATTTTTCAGTTGCTTCACAGCGTTCTTCACCACCGCATGTGTAACATTTCCTGACACTGCATTCCTTCTCTGAACATCCCCCGAACCAACCATGTTAACAATCACTTTGCTCTCTCCATTTCCATTCACCAGACTTTCACAATATTCTTTCCATCTTGTCCTTACTTCATCCCCATGGGTTAATAATCTACCACTTACATCCTTCACACTTTCACACTTCTTTCCACTGTCACTTGTACATTTCTGCACCTCTCTCCAGAATAACTTCCTATTTTCAGATTAATTTGCAGTCATTTTTCTTCTAAATCATCATTTATCACCTCCTTTTTCCTCTTCACTGGTCACTTTATGTACTTCTTGATTTTAATATATTCATTTCTTATTTCAACTGAACCCCTGTTCTATATCCACTCTAGCCACTTCTTCCACTTTTCCTTCACTGCTATCTTTAACTCTTCACCCCACCATGCTGTAACTTTCTTCTTTGTTGTTACTCTTGCCACACCACACACCGCTTTTGTTTTCCTAACTACGCAATCCCTATATACATTCCACAAGCTGTCAAGATCCATTTCATTCCAATTCACTGATTCTACCTCCTCCCATACTTTAGCCCTGTATTCATCTGCCATTTCTTGATCTTTGGCTTCTCAACTTTCAGTCTCTCGCCCTAACAGCTCCTCTCTCTCTCTTGATCCACCTCACTCCTCTCAGCTTGATCTTGCATACCACAATCATATGATCTGACAAACCTCCACATCTTCCTCTTACTGCCCTCGTATCAGCAACATTACCCAGCATCAATTTCTCTACGAGCATGTAATCAATCAGGCTCCTTTCAACATGATCTCCATTCCCTATATACCACATATTTTTATGTGCATATTTGTGTTTAAAATAAGAACTACAAATGCACAACCTTCCTTCAAGACACATGTCCTTCAGTTGCTTCCCAATATCATTTTCTCCTGGTATGCCATTATTACCATATTATCATTCACAGGACCAGTGCCAACTCTACCATTCATATCACGCATTACAATCACTTTATATCTCCTGGGCATTTCTCCTACTATTTCATCCAGCTCATCCCAAAACCTGTCTATCTCTGTCTCACTCCAGTTCTCACACAGTGCATAGGCAACAATCACTGCTACTTTCACCTTCTCACATTTGAACTTGACATACATACATGTTGAGCTGACACATTTGTAATCTCTCATTCCACTCTGCTACAGCTCATTCAACAACAAAGCAACTCCTTCCTTGCATCTTCCTTGCCCATTCATGCCTGACCTTACACACTTTACACCCTCCCACTCCTCCAATTCACTCTCTTTCAACTTAGTTTCACACAATGCCATCTCGGCACATCTCGCACTCTTGAACACATTCACCACTTCCACCTTCTTACTCTTCTCATTCACATCTCTCACATTCCACATGGCCATGCGAATCCGTCCATCTGGTTGAGGCCCAGGGTAGGTACTGGGCCCTCCGTGATCTATCTATCTATAGCCCGATGCCCTAATCCCGCAAAGGGTGGCCGCAGACAAAACACCTCCAAGTCACTCTGTCACCCACCATTTGACTGCCTTCCCCCCAACTCACTCCCCCATCCCTCATATACCTCTTAACTCCATCCCTCCACCTCATCCTCAGTCTTCCCCTCCCTCACCCTCCCTCCACTTCACCTACATACACCCTCTTAGTCAGTTATTCATTCTCCATTCTCTCCACATGTCCAAACCACCTCAGTGTATTTCTCCTAATTTTCTCAACCACACCCACATCCACCCCACAATGTTCCTTCACTTCTTCATTCGTCAACCTGTCCCTCCGAAAGGTTTTCCATAATTTAGTGATATCAGATAGAGGTATCAGGGGGACACTTAACCCAGCCAGACACCCTGGTTATATGGTTACCACCCAACATAATACTTGGTTTCCTGGGTACAGGAAACCCTTTGGCTTGTCACTCAGTGTAGAGACCATAAGGCAACACCACATAGAGGAAGTGGATGATGGGCACCCCCACTACCACAATAAGCTGAAAAAAGTCATCTGGAGACTGCAAGAAAAAGTCCTCATAATGAACAGAAAAAATAAAGAAAGTAAAATATAAAACCATTCTGTAACATCACTCTCACCACCCTGGGGCACTGAAAAAGCCATGCACGGCACTGGAAGGTCAGAAATTTTGTTTGTGGTTTAAAGATGGTCAGTTCCAAGATACCAGTTGCACAACAAAGGTATGGTCAAGGTGCCAGATTCACTGATAAACTTATTGTCAGAAAGGTCAGAAATTTTGTGGTTTAAAGATGGTCAGTTCCAAGACACCAGTTGCATAACAAAGGTACAGTAAAGGTGCCAGGTTCACTGGTAAACTTACTGTCAAATTGATGATTTGTTTTTGCAGAAAAAGCAATGAAAGTGTACAATGTTTTCCAAGCCTCATTCTTTCTGCAAATCCAAATCTCAATTACTATAGTAAACTTACAAACTATTGTTTATGCAGGCAGGAGGAATAAGAAGAGTGCATATACTTTTCATGCCTTTTGTTCTTTCTGCACACCAAAATCTATGTAGTATGAGGGACTTGGTCATAAGTTTTGTGGTGAATCTGGATTCAGAGCATTAGCCAATTAAGTGTATGGGGCCATGTGGTTTAAGGTGGAATTCTAGGTAGCTATGAAGACTCGTAACATCTTCCTCAGTAACTTATTCTGTACATTACACCCCAATATCCTCTTGTATGTTACTGATGCAAACTAAGTCAATATTAACTACTATCCTCCAGGTCAGAAGTACAGTATACTAGTGAAATTTGAGCTTCCTTGGGTCCTCTGGGCCACAAGTACACTCCCAACTGCATTACTGCCATAGTTTTCAGTGTCAGCCAATATTTTCCCCCGCCAGCCACTCCCGAGATATACTACAGGCTCTGGCATGCTCCAGAGTCAGTCACCCTCTCAGCAACAACTAAGTCAGATATACTGTATATTTTTGTTATCAGCCACTCACAAGATGCCCACACACAAATCAGTGAGTCACACAGATGTATTATGGCAAAAATAAGGGCAGTGAATTGTGATGCTTTCACCACCTAGCCAAGAACCTAACGTTACTCCAGTTCCTCCGCTCCATTCTTGGTAACATCACCTAAACATGGGGATACTTGCATCAGCAAGAGGAATGACTGGTGAGATTTCTGGTCTTTGAATTGAATGTTATAGGTGGTCTAGTTCCTGGGATGTGATGGTGTGAAGGTGAGTAATTTTCGAGACTTCCCCAGGAAGTGGTGAATGCTCGTTGTGCAGTATACCCTGAGAGGTGTGGGTTAAAATGATGTACTGTATATAACATAGAAGACAATATTAAGGTGTAATATGTAAAATAAGGAATAGGTACTATGAAGCCTCCTATGTCATTCAGAATACAACCTCTACCCACTGTGCTACCAAGAAGGTTCAGGTGTTAACTTATTGAATCAGATGACATATTACATTACCTTATTCTTGCTACCTGTAACTATTCTCTTTCTCATCAGAAAGACATCTCCTGATTGAAACATCTTTCCGAAGCTGAGTATTATCATCAAGTAGCAAAAATAAATTACAGAAGATGTCCTCTGGCTAAACACAGTCAATACCAAGTTGAAGAATTCACAAATGAAAGAGAAAGATAGTTATAAACCTACTAAAGACTATCCTACATGGTTTACTAAATTTTCATTACTAATGATGACTAAAAAGTCAAATATACATACTATAGCCCAATATTTAGAATATGTATCCCTTTGAACTACAGTAGTATGTAGGAAGAGAATATGAAATTTTGTTTCAGGCAATTTCAGTAGAAAGTAAGACATAAACAACCAAACCATTTGCAGTGCACTCACTAGTTCTGCACCTAATTGATGCAACAATCGCTTCACGAAACTAAAACTTGCGAAACTCGTGCATATACTTTACATCTAATAAGTGGTAATTGGTTCCAGGGTCAGCCATCTCATTCCCCCTCAGCTACCCATTAATGACACGATACCCCTACTATAAATTACATACAGTTAAACAGGCATATATATATTACTCAGTCATAATACTAAAGACTTTACTAACACTGACACATTGGCTGAACTGCTTGATGAGGCTTGAAGATGAGTTCTGAAGCTGGGAGTGGTGGTTAGTTACCACCTGCACCCTCATTGCTCCTCGCCACCACTGTTAAGTCCCCCACATCACCACTTCCTGATGCCTCAAAGTCAAAGCCCTCAAAATCCAGTGGGAGTTCATCAAGCTCACCAATGTTGTGAACAAGTGACCAAGGAGATGCGTATGCGTGCGATTACTCACCGCTGGGACTTGTGAACCTTTCAGTGCAATCGCGAGACTCCTTGCAAAGGAACTCACGAAATTGCTATTCGCGAAAGTATATTTCGTGAAACTAGTGAGTGCACTGTACTAATATCTGAGAAATTAGTAGCTACAATATTTGCATATTACAAAAGGGAGTATTAAGGAAGACAATGACAATGTAGAATGAGGATGATAGACCAGTGACTAACTAGCAGCAAGTGGCCCCTCACCTGCCCCTGTATTATTCTTGTCCAAATTACCAGCTCCGGAGGCCAGGCGAGACAGAATGGATCGCTCTGACATCTGCAGCCGCTGTGCCACAGGTGGGATGCGGGCTAGGGAAGCGGGCAACCTCGTCACATCTGACTTCATGTCAGACAGAAGCTCTTCTAGCTGGTTCAGCACCTGTGGATATATTCCTTTCAAGTAAGTGAGAAGGATTACAAGATCTAATGAAACTGATGCACAAATTTAGTCACTGGGTCTCATGACAACAGGATCTAATCAGCTGTTGTGGCCCCAGGCTCATCTGGATTTGTACCTAATATACTACAGTCTGAAGCTGGCCTTTTCTTGCAGCCTGCCACTCCTTTCCAGATGGGAAAGCTGAGGGACATTCGTATAACTAGGCAATATTGGTGTCTGTGGAAAATGGCAGTTTAGGTACCTTCAGAATACCAGGAGTGAAGGGAAATGGGAATACTTTGGGCAGTATTCACAGTGAAGCAGTATTGTCCATCACAAGTACTGTCAACAGAAACTGATACACAAGCATTTATGGTGAGGGAAAAGAAGATTGCAAGGAAGAATGATAACATGAGGGAATGACTGATTGTGTGTGTGTGGGATGCAAATTAAGGTAGAAGTTTGGGCAGTAATACAAACAGTGAACTGCCATACCACTCTGCAGGTCAAGTCTGGCAAATGTTACAGTGAAGGGAAGGATGCAGCAGTAAAGGAAACACCAGGATGAAGGGTTATGTTGCTCAGAGAGGAAAGCATGCAGAGTGACAATGAAAAGGTTCAGGAGAATAAAGAGGTTGAGCAGGTATGAGAAATACTTTTAAGGATTCAGCATCAGGTGATAAACAATTAGATGATACTGAATAATCAGCTTATTCTATGTACAAAGAACACTTGGCACCTTGTTGAGCACAGCATTGGCAGGCTTGTTGCCAGCAAGGGATTCCTTGCTTAGGTGCTGGTGGGACTCTGCCAGACACTCCACCTCAGCAAAGCGGGCATTAAGGGCACAAGCAGGATGGTGAGGATCCTGCTGAAGGTTAAGGAATGCTGCACGACGCAGCTGTTCTTCTATTACCAGTGCCTGTTCCAGCAGCTGAAACAAATTATAAGTAGTTATTGGAAAAGGATATAGCAAGAATTAGGTATACCCTTTTTAACTTAGTCAGTGGATTAACTATCCGGCAGATAATGTTATGCACAACTATATACAAAAATATCCTAAAATATGCAAAGATAGTTAGGCCTGTGACACAGAGCCAGGATTCCCTGGGCCTATGCAGTTTGTCAATAAGTCTGGCCCATTTCACAAGGCATACTGTTGATAGTTTACCCTCTTTCATACATTCTATTTCCTTATTTTCTGGATCCCACCTTACCGTATCCTTACACGGGAAGAACACGTCGCAATGATGTTATGAAAGATCAAATCATCATCATTATGACCTCTATTTTCCCACCTGAGGATGGGATGAGGGAGAGTTCAGAAAGTAAGGAAAGAGAAAATGCAACAGAAGAATAACTATCAACACTCTGCCCAATGAAATGGGCCAGAAACTCAATTTAACTCACCATTTTAGTCCCCCAATCACACAGAAAGTATGTGGCACCTACCTTGAACCTCCGAGCCAAGAACTTATTTTTGATCTCCAGAAAGTTGCCCTTGCCCACATCCATCTTGAAAGGTTCATTGATGATGGCAAATCTCACATCATTTTGAATGTCCTGCCAACGCCCATACCCATGCGTCACAATGCCCGCCAGCAGCCAATAATCATGTCTAAGGAAAAGGAGGAGAAAAATACAAGGTAAGTCTTACTAGCTTCCTCTTTCCTTGTTTTCAGGGAGTCAGGATGATGGTTATGATGATTCATGTTTTGACAGACTGCAGGTACGGCTGGACAAAGGTAAAAATTCAAAATGAAAAGTTTGTGGTAAAAAAACAGATCTTGAATTTTCATGTGTTATGAATAAAACTGGAATTTTCAGTAATGTTAAAGTACTATGAAAGAAGCTGAAGGTACATAACCTGACAATGAGGTCAATAATCATAAATAAGTTTGGGATTGTTGATAAATGCATGACTGATGTGGGTTATGGGAAAATAAACTAAGAGGATGAATGAAAATGAAATGCATGGTAAGTGGCATAAGAAGTCCCACAAAAGTGGGAACGAGAGAGTAATAAGCCTATTCACAAGTGGTCTCCTGAAAACTGCATAAAATCATATCTTTGGCAGCCAGTGTAAGAGATTATCAAACTGAAGGGGTTAATTTAGCAAACCTCTACAATACCAAGGGTTCCCTACCAGGCATAATGCTGTACTGTACATAATTTGATAGCTGGAGTAAAAGAAAAGCATATGCATACAAAAGAAATATCATCAAGGCACTGAATAAGGGTACAATGATAGAAGCAGAGGTAACATCCTTAGGGAAATCAAGAGAGAGAAGTAAGTCACATGGGGAAGAGTAGAGGCAATTATCATGGTACCTCATGGTACAAGTTGAAGACAAGGATATTAAAGCAAGATGCACTGGGATAAGGTGATGGCCTGGGATGTGGGACAAGGGTGATAGGTTAGAATGAGAGGATGAGTGGGAGGAACTGGGGAGGGGACGAGTGAAAGGATACAGGAGTCAAAACACTGAATATGGGAACGACCTGAATACAGAAGGTGTATGGAAGTGTTCATGGTGGGAAACAAATCACTGGAATGAGTGACATGAAGTTCTGACTAGACAAGTAGCAGATGACTGGGAAGAATGAGAACTATAAATATTAGATTATTAAACAGTAGTTATCAAAAATTATAGCTTGCTAACTATTTTGGGACTTGCTTGTTAGACAGCAAATAAAAAGTAAGATGGGATAAGGAATATCAGTTATCTGCATACACAAGAAGCTGGATAATCAAATGTTAGAAGAGGGAAATGGTTCGTTCGTAACCAAACAGGTGGCGAAGAAAATGTGTGTAGTATATGATATCTTGGACAGTGTTGTGTACCTCTGACTATTGTTCTGATACCTAGTACTGTACTGGTACTTCGAGTATGACACTAGATTGTAATATTAACTAAAACAGGTGTAAGTTAAGGTGTTAATATTGTAATATGATTTCAAGTTTCATCTATGGATCTATTTATCTATCTATTGCCAGACGCCTTAATCCTGTAAGGGGTGGCCACAAACAAATCGCCTCCATGTCACCCTGTCCCCCGCCATTTCACTGTCCTGCTCCCAGCTCACACCCCCCTCTCTCATATACCTCTCCACTCCATCTCTCCATCTCATCTTTGGCTTCCCCCTCTCTCTTCCCCCCTCCACCTCACTCATATACACTCTCTTCATCAGTCTCTCACTCTCCATCCTCTCCACAAGGCCAAACCACCTCAATGTGTTTCTCCTAATGCTTTCTGTCACATCCACATCTACACCACAATGCTCCTTCACTTCCTCCTTTGTCCATCTGTTTCTCCATGTGACTTCACATGCTGCTCTCAAATAACTCATTTCCACTGCACTCACTCCTGACTTCTGTCCCTCCAACAAGGTTCAAGCTTCACTTCCATACGTTAGAGTTGGTTTCACAACACTATCATGCAGTAACTTTTTCATTTCCATGCTCACTTCCCTGTTTCTTATCACTGCTTTCAAGGAACCAGTAACCTTTCTTCCTTGTTGTCCCTTTCAAGCACTTCACCCTCTCAACTTCCATCCTTACTCATCACACTACCCAAGTACTTAAACATACATTTTCCATTTCCTCCTCATCCAACCTCACTGTACATTCACTGACTTCACTTCTCTTGAAAACCATAACTTTACTCTTCCCTACATTCACCTTTAGATTCTATGGATAATCGCATCTTACATCTTTATATTTACTGTGGCATTTACATGTACTTTACGAGAATATGAATAAGCTGTATAGTATGGTATCATGTTCAGAAAGTTTAAACAATAAATTAAAGGAATCAGTTATCATCATCATCCAATCCTACATAGCCCCATGAGAAGCGTAGGAGCCTAGGGCTAGGCAAGTTGGTCCTGACAATTAAGATAAGAGTGACCAGCTTCATTCATCCCTGAGTGGCATTATGTGAGCAATATACCCCAACTACCCCTTGGATATAAACCTTCACTGGCTTAATCCGGCCGGATGGAGTGTCTTAATTACTCAATAAACCACCAGGTGCCAAAATTTGGTTATATGGTTACCACCCAGCATAGTAAATGGTTTCCTGGTGTACAGGAAACCATTTGGTTTGTCACTCAGTGTAGAGTCGCCCACAGGCAAGAGGAAGAGGAATGAATGATGGAAAGGAAGACAGAAGAGGGAGTGTAAAGTCACCCGTAGGCAGAAGCATGAGGAAAGAATGAAGGAAAGAAAGACAGAAGAGGATGGAAGGAAGAAGGATGGAGGAAAGGAAAGGGCAGACGCCCGAGAGCAGCAATACATCGAGTGAGTGGACGGTAAGCGCCCCCACCTACCACAAGGAATGTTCTAAGTGTTTTAAAACTACACTTCACCAGTCAGCAACTATTGAAGTCCTGCAAGGGCAGGATACATGTTTCAGAAAGCAGTCATTTTTATGTTAGTACAGTACAATATGTCCATTCATCATCCAATCCTACATTGCCCCATGAGAAACGTAGGAGCCCGGGGCTAGGCAGTTGGTCCCGACATTTACGATAAGAGTGACCAGCCTCACTCATCCCTGAGTGGCATTACATGAGCATTCAACCCCAACCACCCCTTGGATATAAACCTTCACCGGCTCAATCCGATTGGAGCGCAATAATTACTCACTAAACCACCAGGTGTCAAAATTTGGTTATATGGTTACCACCCAGCATAGTAAATGGTTTCCTGGTGTACAGGAAACCATTTGGCTTGTCACCCAGTGTAGAGTCACCGAAAGACAGAAGGAAGAGGAATGAATGAAGGAATGAAAGACAGAAGAGGGAGTGTAAAGTTACCCATACGCAGAAGGACAAGGAAAGAATAAAGTACAGGAAGACAGAAGAGGATGGAAGGAAAGAAGGTTGGAGAAAGGTTGGAGAAAGTATATAATATTAAATGTGTACCTTACAGCTAAGAATGTTCAACTGTTTGATGTTTTCAGGTGCAACACACAAAAAGATAGTTTCCTTCGGCAGTTAACACCAAAAGGATGAAAGAATCTGCATTCTAAGTATAGCAAACACCAGGTTAGTAGGATATTAGTCACATCTAAAATTCTGAGGCTTTTGCATGCACAAATGTAGACACAAACTGGACAAAGGTATCCAATTCATCCATTCTTGGTTACCAACTCAAACACCAGCATGGCTAGTTTCCATCACAAACATCCATATTAGTATTGTCAGTAGTAGCGGTAGTTAATTTTTACATTTTGTTATACCTCCTGTGCCAAATTTCACACTCGCGTCCTGGGACAGCTGCTTTCTCCTCATTCTGCCACAGTGTGTGAAGCTCGGTGAACCCTCCATCTGCGATGTTGAACATAAACTTTCTCTTCGACACTGGCTCAATCTCCTTTTTCTTGGTTCCCTCCTTGTCTCCACCTTCCTTATCCTTGTCCTCCTCCTCCTCTTTCTTCTCTTCCTCTGGTTTGCCATTCTCCTTGCTCTCTTCCTCTTTCTTGTCTTTTTCTTCAGGCTGGGAAAAAAAAAAAAAAAAGTACAAGACCTCCACTGTACGTCTAGTTATCTACTGCATGAAACTACATCCTATTCAGAGGTGGTCCTAACAAAAAGCTCTTCAGGCAATTCTGTCCCTATACAGCAATGACTCCCCCATGACACTACTGTCCTTGATATACAATACAGACTTTCTTCCACCTCATTCTTGACCGTTGTCTTATATCGCTTTCAATATTTATAAACACTGATGTATATAAAAACTTTCTAAAAGTACTCAACCTATCTCCTCTTCCAGTCTGTAAACTCTTCTCTTAACAGACTTAACATATACTTCAATAAAATGTTATGTGAATTCTTGAGGATGGGGTATATGTGCAGGAGTAGGTGAGAATGAGAGGGCAAAGGAAGGAGTATGTATAGTTGTGAATAAAAGATGGAAGAAGAGCATAAGACAGTATGGATCAGTTGGGTCAAGGATTGTGTGGGTAAAGTTGAAAGTTGGAATACAAATGTGGGCGATTGTGTGTGTGTATGCGCCATCGCAAGATCGTGCTAGCAGAGTGAGAGAAGAGTTCTGGACAAACGTGGAAGTGTGCATGGAAAAGTCTGGACGGAATGAGAGAGTGTTCTTGATCGGTGATATGTATATAAAGTAGGGAATGTGATGGTGGATGGAATAGTTGGTGAGTAGGGTGTGCCTGCTGCGATAGATGAGAATGGCAGTGCATTAGTGGACATTTGTGCTGGGAGGGGGTTGGTGATGGCCAATACCCTCTTCAGGCATAAAATGATCCGCAGGTATACATGGTGCGTGATGAGAAGGGTGGGTGGTGAACTGAATGAAAGGAAGGCAATGATTGATTATGTGAGTGTGGATGAAAGGATGCGAAGATGTGTAATGGATGCAGGAACTTATAGAGGTTGGGGGAGTGGACTTTCTGACCACTACTTGGTGGTGGCTAGAATTAGGATACAACTAAGATGGAGGAATAGAAGAAGGGAAAGACGAGAGGAAGGAGTAGTTGCAAGGAGAGTGGAAAGGTTACAAGAGGATGACAAAAAGACAGAGTATAAGAGAGAAGTGGAGGAACGATTGGGCAAATATGAACTGGAGCAGATGGGGGACGTGGAAGGTGTGTGCAAGACATTTACAGAAGAAATATGTGCAGCATGTGATGTGGTGTGTGGGAGGAAAAGAAGACGGAGGGGAGTGCAAGGAACAGCATGATGGACTGAAGAGGTGAGACAGGCTGTGGCACAAAAGAAGAAAGCATACAATGAATGGATAAGAAATAGGGGCGTGGAAGAAGTTGAGAGGTGGAAGACAGAATTATATGTAGAAAGAAAGAGAGGTGAAAAGATTAGTAAGAAAGAGCAAGAAGAGAATGGATGAGGAATTTGGAAGGAATTTGAGTGTAAAGTGGAGGGACTGTAAGAAAATGTTCTGGAAAGAGGTGAAGAGAGTAAGACAGGGTGGAAGTGAGGTTAGCAGGGGAGTGAAAGATAAAAATGGTAGATTACAAGTGGAGAAGGGAGAAAAAGTGAGCAGATGGAGAGAACACTTTAAGGAATTGTTGAACATACATGATGGAAGTAATGCAAGTATAAGTGGCTGGGGAATGGCTGGGAGAAGGAGGGAGGTGAGAAGACAGGAAGAAATCAGTAGGATAGAAGTTGTGGAAGCAATGAAGAAAGTGAAATTGGGGAAAGCCCCAGGAACTGATGGAGTGTGTGGTGAAATGCTGAAGCATAGGGGAGAAATAGTAGAATGGATGTGGAAGATGTGCAGATTGGCCTGGGAGGAAGGTAGAGTCCCGGAGGATTGGAAGTCAGGTATAATTATTCCCTTGTACAAAGGAAAAGGGGAAAAAGAAGTGTGTGGTAATCATAGGGGCATTTGTCATCTCAGTATAATAGGAAAAGTGTATGGTAGGATACTTATTGACAGAGTTAGAGACAGAACAGAGGAATTAGTTGGAGAAGAACAGGGAGGCTGTAGGAAGGGAAGAGGGTGTGTAGATCAGATATTCATTCTTAGATCTTTAGTGGAAAAGTTTCTAGAGAAGGGAAAGAAGTTGTATGCGGCTTTCATGGATTTGGAGAAAGCATATGACACAGTGGATAGACAAGGATTGTGGAAAGTGTTAAGAATATATGGAGTAGATGGAAAGTTGTTGAATGCTGTGAAGAGTATGTATGAGGATGCTAAGGCTGCAGTGCGTGTGGATGGTGGACTAAGTGAATTTTTCTCTTTGGAGGTTGGGTTGAAACAGGGATGTGTCATGTCTCCAAGGTTGTTCAATCTGTTCATGGATGGGGTAATAAAAGAGGTACAAGGTAGGGCAGTGGATATTGGAGTGGCCCTGGTGAGAGAGGATAGTGTTTGGAAACTCCCTATACTGTTGTTTGCAGATGATACTGTGTTGTTGAGTGAAGACGAAGGGGAGCTGCAAGGCTTGGTGGATGAGTTTGGGAAAGTGTGTAAGAAACAGAATTTAAAGGTGAATGTAGAGAAGAGTAAAGTGATGGTCTTTGAGCAAGTTTGGATGAAGAATTGGAAAATGTGAGTACGTTTAAGTACTTGGGTAGTGTGCCGAGTAAGGATGGAGGTTTGGAGGGTGAAGTGCTTGAAAGGGTACAGCAGGGAAGAAAGGTTGCTGGTTCTTTGAAAGCAGTGTTAAGAAACAGGGAAGTGAGCATGGAAGTGAAAAAGTTACTACATGACAGTATTGTGATACCAACTCTAACGTATGGAAGTGAAGCTTGGACGTTGTTGGAAGGACACAAGTCAAGAGTGAGAGCAGTGGAAATGAGTTATTTAAGAGGAGCCTGTGGAGTCACATGGAGAGACAGGCTGGCAAATGAGGATATAACGGAGCATTGTGGTGTGGATGTGATAGGAAGTGTTATGAGGAACACACTGAGGTGGTTTGGTCATGTGGAGAGGATGGAGGGTGAAAGACTGACGAAGAGAGTGTATGAGTGAGGTGGAGGGAGGAAGAGGGAGGGGGAGGCCGAGGATGAGATGGAGGGATGGAGTGGAAAGGTATATGAGAGAGGGGGGTGTGAGTTGGGAGCAGGGCAGTGAAATGGCGGGGGACAGGACGACGTGGAGGCGATTTGTTTGTGACCACCCCAAACAGGATTGAGGCGTCTGGCAATAGATAGATAGATAGAATTCTTGAGTACAATATGCTTACCTTATCACTGTCAGATTTCTCTTCCGTTGCTTCTTTGGTTTCTTCTTCTGCTTTCTCAGCCTTCTCTTCTTTCTTTTCTTCCTCTTTCTCCTCGGTCTCCATTTTCTCTGGTTCCTCCTTCACTTCCTCTGTCTTCTCTGTCTTTTCCGATTCTTCTGGCTCTTTCTCTTCAGTAGTTTCTTCTTCTTCTTTCTTGGGTTCAGCTGTTCCATTCTCCTCTGTTTTCTTTTCCTTGATTGATGAAAATTCAGATCAGTCTTCATAAGCATCATTATAATCCTAAAACAACTTCCCGCCAAAAATGAGATAGGTAGGATGAACAAATAGGAACAAGAAACCATAAGATTAAAAAAGTAGTATACTGGGCTGAAACATACCTTTCAAACATAATTTCTGGTAGCTTAAATCTAGGCTTGTTTTTCCAAGTTTCTGTGTTTCCATATGGCATGAAGTGATTGTTTACTGATGACAAATGGCCATAAAAGGGTTGATATAGCTTTTGGCTTGCATGACAGTGGTAGTGGCAACTTCCCGCTAGACTGGAAGTTCCCATATGAGATGTTGTAGGCTAATGACTTGGTGTTGATTCAGAGAATGAAAGGGAGATGGAGGAAAGATTTAGTAAGTGGAGAGACAGTGGGGCACAGGAGTTTGAGATGAAATGAGGGTAGAAAAGTGATGATATCCAGGGCTGGTGGTGGTACTGTCAAAGCAGAGGGAATGTGATAATGTACAATTTACCTTAAGGGTGTGTGAAGCAACTCCAACTTGTGCAATGTTTGTGATAAGAGGGTGCATAAGACATTTAGTGGTATTAGAGGTAGGATATAACAATAATGTTGATTTAGTGTGTCTGGTGTCAGTGGGTGCATGTGAAGACTGAGAAGTGTGAAAGGACTGATGCTGCTGCAGAGTCTCTCAAGTGTGTGGAGGAGTTCTGTTATTTGTGGGACACGTTGTGTGCTGGAGGCAGGGACGGGTAAGGAGTGTCTGGGTAAAATTCTGGGAAATATTGCCTCTCCCAACACTTGAGAAGGCACTCGCTTTATGCTAAGGGATTCTTGCATGCAGCATGTGTTAGAAGTGTAATGTTGTACGGTTGTGAGACTTGGGCAGTAAAGGAAGAGGACATTCACTGGCCCAAACATACAGAAATGACAAAGATTAGATAGATGTATAGTGTGTCCTTGAATGCAAACCTGGGGGACTAGGACTGACTGAAGAATTGAGAGGAATCGTTGTTTTCGTTTTTAAAGGCTCTAACATGTTTGCCTGCATCGGCCTTGGTCACCTAATGGCGGCTCTCAATGATGTTTGATCTCTGGCAGCCTCCCTATTCAGTACCTTTCCCTGAGTTCACGCTCAATGACGTCATCCCAGGTCTTTTTCGGTCTACCTCTCACAACCCTACTCCTGATGTTAACACTTCTCACTTTCTGCCAGTTGTCATCCCCCATCCTCTCCACATGCCAAAACCACCTCAATCCATCCCTCCTCATCACAGCACAAGACACTCCAGTCCCATCCTACCTCTTACTTCTTCCATCGTAAACCTAGGCCTCGCACTCAGGGACGTACTGCACATCCTCTTAATCACTGTCATTTCTGTATGTTTGAGTCTGCAAATATCCTCTTCCTTTACTGCCCAGGTCTCACAACCATACAGTATTACACTCCTAACACATGTCACATACAAAGATCCTTTAGAAAAGAGGGAAAGCCCTCTGAATGTCAGGAGAGGCAACAGCTCCCTTAACTTTTTCCAGCCACTCCTAACTGTAGGAACAGAGCTTGCTGAAGCCCCACCTACAGTATTTAACATGTCTCCCAAATAACAAAATTCTTCCACACAATCTAGAGACTCACCAGCAAGATCAGTCCTTTCATGCCTGAATCCCCACATGCTCTTCCCGAAACACTGCACACAATATCAGCATTATCTCACAATCTGCCTTTAATATCACTACATCTCTTATGCACCCACTCATCACAAACACTGCACAAAATGGAATGTACTTCCTACAGCCCTGTGCAATACACATGTGGCCACTCTCCCTCTTCTTTGACAGTACTGCCTACAGCCCTTGATAACATCACCTTTGTATGTGGAGAAAGAAACACTGACGTGGGACTCAGTGTGTATTGACATTTCACCTCAAGGCTTCCTCAGAATACTATCTATCTATCTATCTATTGCCAGACGCCTCAATCCCGTTTGGGGTGGCCACAAACAAATCGCCTCCAAGTCGCCCTGTCCCCCGCCATTTCACTGCCCTGCTCCCAAATCACACCCCCCTCTCTCATATACCTCTCCACCCCAGAATACAATTGCTGAATATGATTCATATTTCTTGTATATACAGGAGAAGGTAATGGGGGTGTGAGGGAGGGGGGAGTTACTGGTAGAAGGGTGAAGACAGGTGTCTAAGGTGGGAGGTGCTAGGTTTGGACACTGTAAAGACAGAGATATAAATGTGCACACTCACACAGACATAAACACACACACACGCGCTGTGATCTGCATTCCTCTTTTTTTTTCCCATGACCTCAATTTCCTCACCTGAACCATTCCTTCCCTCTCCCAAAGGACTTCCCACTTCACCTGTCCCTTGTTTCTTTTCATCATTGTGCCATGATCTGTAATCCCTTTCCCCTGTGTCCTTGCCTTCCTTACACCACTTGCACTCTCCCAAAGGACTTACCACCTCATCCATCCCTTGTGCCATTTTTGTCCTTGTGCCTTGATCTGTAATCCCCTGTCCCCTGCGATCTCACTTTCCTACCCAACCATATCTTCCCTATCCCACTGGACTTACTACCCCACCCATCCCCCATCCCTCTGTCTTTACAACGTCCAAACCTAGACCAGCCCACCGCAGACACCTGTCTCCACCGCCCTACCAGTACCTCTGCCCCCCCTCACACCCCCACTGCTTTGTTTTATATATATATATATATATATATATATATATATATACATATCTCTCTCTCCATCCATCCATCATCCAATCCTACATTGCCCCATGAGGAGCGTAGGAGCCCGGGGCTAGGCAGTTGGTCCCGACATTTAAGATGACAGTGACCAGCCTCACTCATCCCTGAGTAGCAACACATGAATATATATATATATATATATACAGTAAAAGTCCTATTATTCGACAGCTGATTGTTCGGTAGATCCGACATTTCGGCAGTTTTGAGAAATAGTCCCATTTACGAAAATCATTGATTGTTCGGCAGATCTCCGGAATCATCTCGGCAGTCTAGGAAGTGTTATCTGTGGCTTGTAGGCCTAATGTTTCATTACACTTCTGTATGTTCACTAATTTCTATATTTTTATTCAGATTCAGATATAGTACTGTATTGATTACAATATTGCACAGTATCATACACTACAGTAACCACCCCCACCAAATTAGCAAGGGTTACGTTCCAAGCCCCCACGCTAATTCTTGAAATTCTTTTTCTTGATGCCTTCCTGAAAATGACACTTACCAGTAATTGAGTAGCCCATGAACCACTGACACTGTAATGCATTACCCATAAATAAATGTCGCTTGTTAAATCAGTTTCCCTGTTGTTTTTAGCTGTACAGCTATGACAGCTCTAGTATTTTTATTCCTCAGCATAATGGTGGAAGAGACTGTCCTGTTTAACTAAACCTAACCTAACCGAGTTTAACTGTACCTAATATTTTAACCATACCTAACCTAACCTATAGTCAGAAAAATACTTAAAAATAAACTGGAGGAATATGAATTGCTAAGGTCTCTCTGATGAAAGTTAAACGTACATTTAGTGCTCATTCTTTTGTTTGTTTTTGTGCTTAACGTGAAAGAGAGAGCATTGATGCAAACAGTAATATATCCTATTAACCCCTTAATAACCTCCGGCACTGAACAACCTTTTACAGTACCGATGTCAGTGATGTTAAGTTAGTGTGAGCTATAAAGAAAACTGAACAATTATGGGGAGGGAACAAAGGTCACTGGTATGTTTACATGACTACGCTACGATTCCAAGCAGTTAGGCGGTCGGTTAATCTCAGATGTTTTCGCCCATTTGGTAAATACACCGTAACTTTATCAATCTTTCAGTGACTCATAGCGAATCATAGCATAGGTTTAGGAAGCTAAATAACACATTGCTAGGTGAGCCAGACGATTATCTTCCCATCTTTAAGAAAAATAAATTGATTTCAGAAGAATGGAAGAACTTTACATACTCAGAGAGGGATTTAATTTCTTCCATTTTCTTATAAGATGTGAAGATAATCGTCTGGCGCACCTAGAAATGTGTTATTTAGCTTCCTAAACCCATGCTATGATTCGCTATGATTGACTGGAGAATTGATAAAGTTACGGTACATTTACCAAATGGGCGAAAACATCTGAGATTAACTGACCCCCTGACTGCTTGGAATCGTAGCTTAGAGTCATATAAACATACCAGTGACCTTCGTTCCATTCCCATAATTGTTCACAGTTTTTCCATAGCTCACTCACTCGACATCGGTACTGTAAAGGGTTGTTCAATGTCGGAGGTTATTAAGGGGTTCATGGAATACATTACTGTTTCCATCAGTACTCTCCTTTCACATGTAAACAAAAAAACGAACAAAAGAGAGTGCTAAATGTAAGTTATAACTTTCATCAGAAAGACCTTACCAATTCAGACCCCTTTATTTTATGCAATTTTCCGACTATTTTATTTTGTTTAGAAAAAGTACTGTATACAGTCCTCACTCCAAACATATTTGTAATAATATAAGTACAGTAGTGATGAGTTCACCAATACAAGTGATGTACTGAGCTGGTAGGTAATATTCCGTATCATTTCGGCCATCCAGGAAGTGTTATCTGACTTGTAGGCCTACTGTGTCATTACCCTTGTATATGTTCACTAATTTATATATATATATATATATATATATATATATATATATATATATATATTTCAGATTCAGGTATAGTACTGTATTGATTGCAGTATTGTACAGTATACAGTACTCTCCAAACACAATTGTAATACCATACCATAAGTGGTGATGAGTGTTCACCAATATATTTAAAGTACTGAGTGGGTAGGTTTTTGATTATTCGGCAAATCTAATTTCTCGGCATCATCCTGGTCCCATAGATGCCGAATAATGGGACTTGTACTGTATATATATATATATATATATATATATATATATATATATATTATATATACAGGAAATATGATGTATATTCAGCAATAATAGTCTGAGGAAGCCATGAGGTGAAACATTAATACTGTGCACACTAAGTCCCACATCAGTGGTACTTTCTCCAATCTGTCCACGAACCATTTTGTATATATTTTTTTCCTTTAATGCAAGGAAAAAGGAACCAAAGGCCAGGGGCCTGCAAATTCTTCTCTCCAAGAAAAAACAGTAACAAGATAACAGAGAGCAAAATTCAAGATCCATTCGAGATGCCTGGACACACTGTGTTTGAAAGACTGGAGATCATGGGTAGTAGGAAAAACAGATGGAGGGAGACAGTTCCAGGGTTGACCTGTTGCATAAATGAAGGACTGGGAGTAGCAGTTAACTTGTATTAGAGTGTTGGGGGGATGCAGGCACACAGTTATGAGGAGCGGTGACCATTGAAGTAACAAGAGAAAAGAGATAAAGATGTAACAGTGCAGCAAAGAGACAGGTTGTAGGCAGCCGGTACGAGAAGGAGATTTAATAAGATGAAAAGCCTTTGACTCCACCCTATTGAGAAGAGCTGTGTGTGGGGAGCCTCCCCACAGATAAGAGTTGTACTCTACACAGGGGTGAATAAAACCCCTGTATAAAGTCAACAACTGTGCAGGGGTAAAGAAGGTACGGAGTTGGCTTAGCACACCTAATCTCTTGGAAGGAGATTTTACAAGGGAGGTAATATGATCTTTCCAAGATAAATCTCAAGAGAATGAAACCCTAAGTATGTTTAAAGATGATGCAGGATTGACCTAGATATTGTTAAAAATTAGAGGGTACTCCTGTGGATGATTTTGTTGGGTTGACAGATGAAAGAACTGAGTTTTCGATGCATTAAAAACAAGGTTATATTTACCTCAATCACATATATGAGGCAAGTCAGACATTAAGTGTGCCACAGCCTCATCCTTTGTGTGTTGCAGCAACTAATATGGACACTGCGGGAAGCGAACGGAAAGGTGAAGGGTGGAGTCATCAGCGTATGAGTGGATAGGGTTAGATGTACAACTTAGGTCACTGGTGTTTTGAAGAGGGGTAGATTATGATAATCTTGGCATTTTGAGAGGATGGATGATGGGGAGGCGGTGGCTGAATCGGTAGAGAGGCGGCCTGCAGTCCTGTTGGACCCAGGTTCGAATCCTGGCTGGGGCAGGGAACAGTTTAAGGATTTGAATTTCATGAAAAAGCAGACTTTCCTGATCTACCAGATGACCCGCCGACATGTCATAAAAAGTACCCCCGCTAATACCAATACACCAGTCCTGTATGAGACAGCCCTAGCATGTATTCAGTATGGACGGTGGGTGTTAGCGCCGAAGTGGTGACATGTAGAGAGGTGTATGGTATGTAGGAGGACTACTGGGCCTTGAGTGCAGGCTGTGAAGCCTATGCCCAGAGTCGGACACATAATAAAAAAAAAAAAAAAAAAAAAAAAAAAAAAAAAAAAATGGGTGCGAGGGGTGAGACGTTTGCTGTTGAGGGTTGAGCTGTGGAGGGGGGGGGGGGAGGAAGACCTTTGGCAAGGTCATACAGTGTGACCTTAAGGATAAGGTACTGAAGAAGGAGCCGCCAGAGATCGAGCAGTGTGGAGAGCCACCACTAGGCGATTATAGCGGATGCATATTGGAGCCTTTATAAACAATATGATACAAAATGGCCAAAATCAGGCATCATCATCTCATCACTCAGTGTGAATGGGGATTTCTTTAGTATTCTTGTTTTATTTGTGAGTAGAAAGAATGATATACTAAATTACTTGTGTACTGAATTTTTATTGATCTACTTTATTTTTATGAAACTTCTCAAATCTCTCATACATCTAAGACTCTGTTCTTAAACCTATCAACCCGACAAAATCTTCCACAGGTATACCCACTAATATTTAATAATATTCAGCTTAATCTGCATCATCCTTGAACATGCTTGGGGTTTCATTTACTCGGGACTTATCTTGGAAAGATCATATTACATCTCTTGTAAAATCTGTTTCCAAGAGACTGGGTGTGCTAAGCCGACTCCGTTCCTTCTTTGCCCCTGCACAATTGTTGACTCTGTACAGGGGTTTTATCTGCCCCTGTGTGGAGTACAACTCTCATGTGTGGGGAGGCTCTCCACATACAGCTCTTCTCAATGGGGTGGAGTCAAAAGCTTTTCGTCTCATTAACTCTCCTCCTCTTACTGACTCCCTTCAACCTCTGTCTCTTTGCAGCACTGTTGCATCTTTATCTCTTTTCTATTGCTACTTTAATGGTCACTGCTCCTCTGAAATGTCTGCATGCATTCCTCCACCTCTACGACGGGCACGTAGCACCTGGCTAGCAGCAAACTCTCATCCCTTTTGTCCAACTCTCTAATGCAAGAGTTAACCGTTACTCCCAGTCTTTCATTTATGTAACAGGTCAACTCTGGAACTGTCTCCCTCTGTCTGTATTTCCTGCTGCCTATGATCTCCAGACTTTCAAACGCAGTGTGTCCAGGCATCTCGAAATGATCGGATCGTGAATTTGGCTCTCTATTGTATTTTGTTTTTCTCTAGGAGGAAACTGTTACTGTGGGCTCATGGCCTTTGGTTCCTTCTTCCTCAAAAAAAAAAAAAAAAAAAAAAAAAAAAAAATCACCACCATCATCTAATCCTGTGTTGTCCCATGAAAAGCGTAGGAGCCTGGGGCTAGGCAAGATGGTCCTGACATTTAAGATGAGAGTGACCAGCCTCACTCAGCCCTGAGTGGCATTACATGAGCAATAAACCCCAACCAACTCTTGGATATAAACCTGCACTGGCTCAATCCAACTGGAGAGCCTTAACCCGTGCCACACTTGGAAAGTAGACATACGTCCCTCTCTAAAATGCCAGCAAAGCAGATATACGTCTTGCAGCACTGAGAAGTCATTGCAGGAAACTGAAGTAGAATGGAAAGTAATAACATATCTTGCTAACTTCAGAAATTTCTCTGTTATGCTTACAACGCTGATTTAGAGGTACGAGAGGCAGCTGACAATCTTCACAGGCTCACTGCTGCTCTGCTCTCTCAGTAATCCCAAAGATTTCAGAGGTTATGTGACAACGACCCAACTCAATTTAACCAACTTTCTGGCTTTGGTGATTACTTTTATTGATGCCAGGGATCTTATATTGATGTTTTACGCCCACTTAGCCAGAGAAAAAGAAAGAAAAAATAATCTAAAATCAATCGGCATAGAGGGGTATCTCCCCCCCCCTGTGTGTTACAAGTTAATTACCCAATAAACCACCAGGCACCACAGTTTGCTAATGTGGGTACCACCTGGTGTAATAAATGGTTTCCTGGTGTACAGGAAACCATTTGGCTTGTCACTCAGTGTAGAGTCACCTGTAGACAGAAGGAAGAGGAAAAGGAAAGAAAGACATAAGAGGAAGGAAGGAAAGAAAGACATAAGAAGAAGGAAGGAATGAAGAGAGAAAAGGGCAGCCACCCGAAAGCAGCAATTTCACACCTCAGATATTCCTTCTGACATGCATGACACAAACTAGAGATTAAATAAAAGTTCTACTTGTACAATTTGCAATTTAAAAATCTTCTTAAGAAGGGCTGATGAACATATGGTGAAGAAGTTAAACCATCTGAGATATGCATAAGTTCACTTCAGACTCTGATTACAGAACTTTGAATTTAAATAACCCTTTAAAGAAGCTGGGAAAATAGTTAATTCCCAGACTGACGTAAGAGGACAGTGTGAGTTATGGTACAACTGTGTTACTAAACTTTATATGAAACTGAAAATAAATACTATAAACATGATATACCTCTTCTGTTTCTGCAGTTTCCTCTTCTTTTTTCGCTTCCTTCTCTTCCTCCTGCTTCTCACCCTCTTTCTCCTCTGGCTTCTCCTCACTTTTTTCTTTATCTCCCTCCTTCTTATCTTCTTCCTTTTCTTCCACTTCACCCTTGACTGAGGGTGCTGGAGATGGTGTCACACTGGTGGCTGGAGTTCCTGCAGGTGAGAAAATGGTTATGATGATGATTATGATGGAAGAGATTAGTAACATAAACCTTTCAACATGAGCAAAAAAACGTAAAGGTAGGGACAGACGCCACGAGATGCTTAGCTGCCGTTCTCATCTCTGTAACTTAGACCTTTGAGCCTGTGGCAGGTTCTTCACCCAATATCCTTGGATAAAAGACCACTGCATCATCCAGGTTACCACACTTACCTCCCCTAGGTATTACCTTAGGCACTCATTTTACCTACCAACCCACAGAGTGGATAGACACCCGAGCTGAGTGATGCCAGCTGTCCACACCATGATTCGAACCCTGGTGCTAACAGGTTGGCAGCTTCTCAGTCAGCGACACTGACCACTCAGCCACTGCAGTGAAACCTAAGTACTGCACATCATTCTTATAATCTCACTGCTACCAGATGATTTATCCAGCCTTTATTCCTAATTTAACCCCTTGAAGCTGACTAGAGTGGAATCTCCTAAATCGCACATTTCTAAACAGTGAATTCATAATACGTGGAAACATCATGCAACTGTTTGCAGGCTCAGTAATTCGTGGAAATTATGAGTAATGCGCGACTGCAACCTCAAAAGCAAAGGTTTCCTGATGCGTTTTTTTTTAACATGTCATGCTGTTTACATAAACACAGTCTGTGTGTGTGTGTGTGTGTGTGTGTGTGTGTGTGTGTGTGTGTGTGTGTGTGCACTCTCTCTTTCCATGGGAGGATGGGGGTAAGGTGGAGTGGACTGTGAGCGGGGAATTTCTTAAGGGGGAATCGGTGTGGGAAGGGCCATTCCACCAGGGACCTCATTACAGGATATAGCTTGTACAGGACTTCATTATGGTTGAAATTATCTTGAGAATATTTACTATGGCCGATCATGTGATAAGGAGGAGCCCCTCCCCCCTCCCCTGTCCATTCAAGCAATGTCATCAATCAGAATCAGGTAAAAATCTTAAAATATTGTTCATTTCCATTAAATACACTGCTTGTTTCTTTTCCAGGTTGTTTGAATTTGCTGGTAACCAGTTTGATGTCGGTTTGGGGGTAAGGGGGGCAGCTTTTCGTAAACAATAGAATCATAAAGCAATTTCTCCCATAAAAAGATTAGTTATTTCTATATCATAAGTCTCAAATCATGGCATGAGCCCATTCTGATAAGACAGCAATTTAGGAGATTCCACTGTATTTCATTCTCACTACTACCAGATTATTATTTTATTCAGCTAAAGGACTGAACTTGCTGGTGAATCTCTTGAGTGTGTGGAAGAGTTTTGTTATTTGGGAGACATGTGTGCTGGAGGTGGGGCTGGAGCTAGCTCTGTGGCTAGGGTGAGAAGTGGTTGGAAGAAGTTCAGGGAGCTCTTGCCTCTCCTGACATTGAGAGGACTCTCCCTACGTGCTAAGGGGTCTTTGTATGTAGCATGTGTTAGGAGTGTAATGCTGTATGGTAGTGAGACCTGGGCAGTGAAGGAGGAAGATATTCGCCGGCTCAGACGTACAGAAATGACAATGATTAGGTGGATGTGCAGTGTGTCCCTGCGTCCAAGGCCTGGAGGGGCTGGGTTTACGATGGAAGAGTTGAGAGGTAGGATGGGACTCGAGTGTATTGGTGTTGTGATGAGGAGAGGTAGATTGAGATGGTTTGGACATGTGGAGAGGATGGGGGATGATAACTGGGTGAGGAAGGTGAGAAGTGTTAATATTGGGGGTGGGGTTATGAGGGGTAGACCGAGAAAGACATGGGACGTGGTCATTAAGTGTGACCTCAGGGTTAAGGGACTGAACAGGGAGGCTGCAATGGATCGTGCAGCGTGGAGAGCCGCCATTAGGTGACCAAGGCCAACACATGCAAGCATGTTGGAGCCTTTAAAAACGAAAACGAAAGGCTCTTTTTTTTTTTTTTTTTTTTTAAATGCAGGGGTTATATAAAACCTTTATGACTTCACTACTGGAGGTCCTGCTGATTTATAATTTAACCTCTTCACTCCAAGTATATCATTGTTATCACTGCTCTCTGATGTTTTAATTCAGCTTTAAAACTTAAGGGGTTGGGGTTCTCTAACCCTACTGCTGCTAATAATTTCACTCAATTTGAACAAATCATCTAATGGTAACCCGATTGATTAAAAAAATAAAAAATAAAATAAAAAAAAACTTGTAGTTAAAGTACCACTCTTTCAAACTCATCAAAAGCTTTGCTACACTAAATACAAAAAAAATATTCCTCCTATCTTATAATTATGTAATCAACATTACATACGCTACACATCACTAAATGCAATCCTACCTCCTCAAACAATAGCAGTATCAATATAGCATGGCAAGTTTTTTTTTTTTTTTTTTTTTTTTTTTACTCTGGGCATAGGCTTCACAGCCTGCTCTCAAGCCTCAGTAGTCCTACGTACCGCACACCTCTACATGTCACCGCTTCGGTGCTAACACCCACCGTCCATATTGAATACATGCTAGGGCTGTCTTATACAGGACTGGTGTATTGGTATTAGTGGGGGTATTTTTACGACATGTCGGCGGGTCTTCTGGTAGATCAGTAAAGTCTGATTTTTATGAAATTCAAATCCTTAAACTGTTCCCTGCCTCAGCGGGATTTTAACCCAGGTCCGTTAGGACTACAGGCTACCTCTCTACCGATCGAGCCACCACCTAAGTTGCTTATGAATTAACATATTTTCTTCTAAAAGTGCTTCTTATTTATTTCAAGCTACTCTGTGGCCAGAAATTAGTTTTTTGAGCATCAAACCTCTCCACCATGAACCAGAATTTCAAAGCTGTTTCACGTAAAGTAACATTTTGCCTGTACAATTACAGACTAAGCGAGGACCATTCCCTCCGCTCTTTTACATCAACTGATGTTATTCAATGACTAACCTGAGGCAGAAGTTCCATTGCTCTTGTCTAACAGGATTGGCTCCACAGGTTTGGTCAAAGCCTCAGGCATTGAGTAGTGGCCATTGATTGCTTCAAATTCAGACACCTGCAAGGTAAGATAATAGCAGTGTGATCTGGAGCAACTGGCAAGTGAGCTACGGAAACTGCAATGCTTGCATTGTACTTAAATGCATGATTAAACACCAATTTTGTATGATTTGCAAATTCTATTTACTGCAGATAGCTAGAACTCTAAACACTTCTTGTTTAAAGTTCCAATCTTTTTCCTCTCCAAGCGACATGCAGAACTTGAATTACTTCATGTCAAAAGGTCTAACCTTTTTCCTGATGAGTGACATGACCCCGATCCTGGTGAGGACATGTTGCCGGCTAAGTCCCTCCCTAGGCACTCCATCAGCAAATGTCTCTGCATTGTCATTGCCCGGCTCACACAAATGTCGCATGAAGAGTGACGTGTATGCCCGGAAACATTTTTCACTCTTTCCTCGCAAATCACGCACCAACCTGTGGAGACGGCACGATGTTATTAAAAAATACAGTAGTAATAATAATAGTAATAAAATAAAGCTTTTATCCCAGCAGATCACTTATGTAAATTACAAACTTATAAACTTGCACAAAGAACTAAGTTAATGTGACTGAAAAATAACTGTTCTGACAGTTTCATATCGTATCACATCGTTTATGAAGGCTCCAATATGCTTGCATGTGTCAGTCTTGGTCACCTACTGGCAACTCTCCATGCTGCTTGATCTCTGGCAGCCTTTGTATAAAAAAAAAAAAGCAGATATTTAATACAAATGCTTACAATAAAAACTGTTACTACAGGAAAGATAAAAAGTACAGTAATGTACTATTATGTATGCATTTTTTTAACTCTGAGGTACCATACTATACATGCTGTAGAGAAATGCTTTCACATAATATCACTGACATCACCAAAAGGCTCCACTAACCAGTTTTACAACCATCCCTCATCTCCTTCCCCATCCTCCTAAAGGAAGATGGTGGATTGCAAAGGGAATCTTCAACCTGAAGTCCACCTGGTTCACGTTCAAATGAGCCTCAAACCACAACAACCATACTATGTGGATACACTACTCACCACTGAGAATTAAAGGCTTCTTGTGGTGGCATACCATACCGCATCACAGCATTCAGGAATGACTTTCTCTGTCGTGCATTGAATCCAAGAACCTGCAATCACAGAAAATTTGATGACTAAAGTTTCTTTAAAATGAGGGTATGAGGAAAGTGTAAGTCCCAGTCTAGTAACTCGCCACCTAGCCATTAAAGCTCAGGCAAGACATCAGCTGTAAATAATGCCCAAACAGATTCTCACACATAATAGATCTGTATACACTATTTTTCAGCTGGTATCCCTGGTGCTGAGGGAAGAGAACTCAACCCACATATTTCCCATATGCCAAGATGATTGGGGGAGTAGTGTGAACTAAGAATTTCCTTATCCTTAAAGAAAGTACCTAAAAAATGTAGTATTTGGGAGGTCTCAGACATAGGTCCTGTGTCTGCACAGGGCCAGTACAACTAGGCAGACTCACTGGGTGCATGGCATTACAATGGTCTGAATGACTTATGTAAAACGGTGAAGGTAATGAAATGAGGGCATATAAGGACAGTACATGATGACATTTTTTACACGAAGATGAGGTGGGGATGAAGTCGACGAATGGGTATAGGTCTGCAATGAGCACTGAATGTTGGAGTGAAGAGAGAGTTAGTCTGCTGAAAAACAGTCAGAGGTGTAGATGAAATAATGATTACCAGCATATCAACTCAAGGTGCATTCATGTCAGGTATGGGTTTGTGATGGAGAAAGTGGATCTGATTACTGCATACGTAATATGAGATGAGAAGCATGGAAGATAAGGAAAAGTTTTGGAATCACCTGGAAAGAATAACAAGTTGTAGTAAAACTGTCTCCTATCATACTTGGCATACTATAATTGATTCTAATAAGAAATCCACCCCAAATTTAGCATATCTGTTGTTGCACCTTCTACTCCTGCTACTTTTCTAACATTATCACTTCTAGTATCTCTAGCCTCCTATAAATTTTTTATCTTTTCCTATTACATACAGGTATATACCAAAATAGATAAAACTTGCTATGTGCTAGAGTGCCTTTATGCCAAGCCATAACTGTGACAAGGCTCCTAAACCTCTAACAAATATGTTCTTGTCCATGTTTTTAAACCATAACCAAAACTTACTGGTTAGGCTAAGATCCACAGACGTGACATAAATGTACTGATATACAGTGGTGTCACCAGGGGGTGGCTAGGGGGGGCTTAGCCCCCCCAAAATTGCAGCCCCCCAAAATAATAATAATAAAAAATCACCAGCTTACATAGTATGCTTGCAGCTCAGCATTGACCCACCTAGCTTTCCCCCAACCCCCTACCACCAATCCACTTTTATTCGTGCATCCATATTAGTTTAATACAATATTATTTATAGCTATATAATCTGATTAGTTATTCACAATTTACGTAAACCTATGACTCAAATCATAATAGTTATAATATACTAGTTTCCCATATACTTTTTCCAAGCTTGGTTTTCTTTGAAATATATTTATTGCACAAAGAATGCAAGATTGTATTACATTTATCAGACTTATTATATATTAACAATATATAATATGGAATATATTAATCATGGAGCTTTAAATTTGGATTATGCAGTCTAAAATATCTGACCTATGCAATTTTTCACAAATTCGAATGTTCAGAGTATCGGAACTCGGAATGTTTGTTTACACTGAGAAGTTTCTGTGAACTGTGGCTAAATCCTGTGTTGTTTTCGGTTTTATCTGAATGTATTGGTTTCAGTGGCTGTATAGACGTTACTACGTTCCGGTATATTGCTAGCCACCTCACTTTACCTGTTCATTTTTGTTTTTACAGATATGAGATCTAGCCTATACTCTATACAAAAAGTCAGCAGTACTTAGTTGGTTCAGTCGACACTCGACTGTCAGAATGCCTCTAATACTGCTCAATTTCCGAAAAAATTTCCGGGGGGGCTTACAGCGCCCCCCTGTACCCCCCAGCTGCATAGACTTGCTTTGCTCGCCCCCCCCCTTCTACCTACACCAGGGCTACAGCCCCCCAAAAAACTGACCCCTGGTGATGCCACTGCTGATATACATTATTTCTTTTTATGAAAGATAATTTTGCTCGACTAACAGGTACAACATGCAAATATCACTGTCTTTGATCATACCTTTTTGTATAAATAACAGCATATTCATTTATACAGATAAAATTTTGTCAATCACCTCATTAATGTCATATTTAAAAATTGTAAATGTGTCGATGCCTACATTAGGGAGATCATTATTGCAACTTGTAGGCAATCTGATACAACTTCTTCTGTGATTAAGATTACACATACTCCACAATCCTGAATTATTTTGGTCAAGGCAAAATTAAAACAGAGTAGCCATTTTCTGTTCCAATACTTTACTGAATTAACGAAACTACTCTTTCAACTAAGCTCTTTACAGTAAAAGTCCTCAACCAGCAAGGGGTCCTTGAAGGGCTCAGGTTCAGTGACCTCCACTCCCTCAAGGTCAACAACCTCCATTGGGTTGATCAGGGGTGGAGATGTAGCAGAAGCTTCAGAGGGTGTTGCTGGCAGTGGTGATAAAGCAGTTGATGATGAGGCTCTTTTGGCAGCTTTTCTGAAGAGGTCATACAGTGCTGCCTACTTGAGTGATGCTGCCCCCCCCCCCTTTTTTTTTTTGGAACTCCCAGTATGGCAGGTGAAACCACATAACTCTGGTGATGGTGTAGAGAAGACCTCTCAATGAACCTCAGGAATGTCTCACAGCCCTCTGCTGCCATCTTCCAGGAGACATTCCCTGGCTCTTCCTCCTCATCATCACTGCTGTGATGGTCTCTAGCCTTCAGTGCCTTGGGATTCATCACACTCAAGATTATCTGGTCATCCGTCTGCTCCTCCACCACTGGTGCATTGTCGTCACCCTCCACCCACTCAGCAATTCCATCCTCCAACTGGGTGCTCAAGACACTGGATGGTGGGAAACCCTGAACTATTTTTCTGATGGAATGGTAATCATCGGTATGCTTGTCACCAAAGCCAGCAAACTCCTTTTCTTCCTCATCCATTTGGAACACAGAACCAAGCCACAATTTCCTCAAACACCTTTGCATTGTGGCCTTCTTAAACCGTACAATCCTGCCGTCGGCATGGTACCGACAGTACAAAAGTCTTGATTAATCCCAGCGATGTGATGGTGCCGACAGGAAAATTCGAGCACTGTAGCACATCTCAAACTGCTTCAATCTCGATAAATTTTTGCTAAAGAGTAGCTTAATGTATTGGCAATACTGTGTCCAAGCAGCTGTAGTACGGAGTTTGGTTCTGCATGGCCGGGTAACATCAGTTTGCCACTGTCCGTCATAGCGTCAGAATGTCGCGAAAACCATGCCATTTTCCCGCCTCATTGGGCTAGAGGAGGCTGTTGAAACTGTCACATGGACCCTTTTGTCCCTTCATTTAGTGATTCTTCAGAAGAGGAAGACCTGGATGACTTCTGGGGAGGAATATGAGCCAGTGGAGAAGGATATTGAGAACAGGGAATCCCCCATTCTCCTCCCCCGTTCTCACGCATCCCGCCCAGTTGGGTGGGAAAACATCGCTCACAGTTTGGGAAACTGGGCTAAAAACATGACAGACGGCCATCCTGCTCTTATTTCTCCTATAAGGAGTACTTTTTTTTTTTTTTTGCTTGATTTATATGTCCTTTTGGATTGTTTTATGCAATGAAAATTTTTCCGTTTTTGATCCGGGATTGGGTGGGTATAAAATTGCAAAAATGCCTGGGATGGTAGGGGTTAACATCTCCCCATGCAAGGGAAGGCATGTAGACTGCATCCTTGATACTGAACCCCTTCTGGGAGTCGGGAACAGAAGCAGAGGAATTCAATACTTGTCGCATAAATGATGTACAGTGCAAAGACTTAAACTTCTGCATCGCTCCCTGGTCCATAGGCTGTATGAGAGACAGAACAGTTGGTGGTAGGTACACTTCAAAAACATTCCTGTTGACCAATTCACTTGCAAGAGGATGTGCTTGACAGTTATCGGGCAGGAAGACAACTTTTGAGTCAGCAGGAAGACCTTCCTTCTCCAAATTCATCTTCACTGACAGGACAAAGTAGTGGTGGAACCAGTGCAAGAAGGGGGTTGCAGTCAGCCAAGTATTACCTTGTGCATCATACCATACAGACAAATTCTTCACAGTTTTCAAGGCCATCAGTTTCTTGAACCCACAATGAACAGTTTCAGCTTGTGGGTTCCCATGGCATTTGCACACACTAACGCCGTTATGTGGTCCTTGTTCCATTTGAACTCCATGGCTGCTTTTTCACCAGCCCCTGCCAAGGTTTTTTCTGGTACATTCTTAAAAAATAGGCATGTTTCATTGGCACTGTATATTTGCCAAGGCAGCAGATCACGTTCCCGAATGAGATCCGAGAACGTTTGGCTGTAACGTTCTGCAGCGTTGGCATCAGCTGACAGATCTGTCACTAACATCCAGCTGCCTAATGCCATGACGTTGCTTGAAATTTCTTAACCAGCCACCAGAGAAAGCACATTGTTCTGTTATGTTCAGTTCTGCATAAAACATTTTTGCTTTCTCTATGACAAGTGCTCGTGAGCCCTTTGGACCCCTCGCACTTGCTCCTGCGGAGGGCTCTTGCGAAGCTATAATATAGTTATAGCTATGGGCAAAAAATTCTACAGAGATCCTATGCCGGGCACCGGGAGAGGCGTTTTTTGGTCAAAATGTGATCGCTCATTAAATATAGTAAAAATTTTTCAATTGTGATGGGACTAAGTCTTTCACATCAGCAAATTTTTTTGCGATTTTTGTGCCAATTTTGGTGCGATTTGAATGTGTACTTTCGGCTGCCCAAAATACGCACGGCTTGTGCTACAGTATAATAGATAATTGGTCCCAATACAGGCTTGCCCTCAGACCACATGCCAACAAACCATTTGTACAATACCAGATATAGTAGCTCCTCAAACTTTGGTTTCTTCATGACTCTTCGTTCACTGGTTGTTCCTTGTGACACAAACTTAGTCAAATCAGCCTTCTATTTCTTAAGGTCGCATATAGTGGAAAAGCTCACACTGAAATCTTCCAATATCTCCTTCTTTCGAACACTCACCTCCAATTTTTTCAATAATTCTTGATGATAGTCAGCACCTTATGGGTATGTTTTTTCACAACAACAATAGGCTTTCCATTAGAAGAGGCCATAGCACAACACGAGAACAAGAGGATGATCGTAAGGTAGCACAACAAAGTTTCCAAACTTTTAAAAAGTCCCGCTCTCAAAGCCAGACACTCATGAGTTATGATGGCTGACAGCGCAGGCGCTGTTGGTGAGCAAAAATCTTCAAAAGCGCTAAGCTCAACTTTAAAATGCACTAAGCTATAGATGAACTGTTCAAACCTTCATGCTAAACTGGAGTTCAAAACACACTAGATATAGAAGAAAATTTAATATTGATTGGTGCTAAATTATTATGAAAAGCGATAGATCTAGTGCCAACAGCACCAAATCAGCAACTATGGGTGCACTGCATGGGTACCAATAGCAAACTGGCGACCCTGTCGCGGGTGCCGATTAGCTCAGCATATGTGCCACCAGAGCAGAGAACCTTCGTAATGGGATTATTTATGAAAACTGCTGAGACCGGAAATTCCTTAAGACCAGATGCCAAATGAGAGGACTTTTCCTGTATATTGATACATTAGCGTCTAAAATTCATTTTATTTTTACAATACTGACTATAAATTGTGCAGTAGTTTAAAAACTCACCTCTATATTTCCTCCCACTCTGGCTAATAGAGGTGGAAGAGGACGATCCCGATCATTACGATCTCCACGCCTCCGCGATCTTCGGCTCCCATCATCTGGGATGGATCAAGGTTAGTTTTAGACAAGCACATGTTATAAGTAGACAGATAAACAAATTGACTGACAGACAGAAAGACAATGCATTCATTAGGTAATTCACTCATTCATTCATCATCTAATCCAGTGTTGCCTGGGGATAGGCAAGTTGGTCCTGACATTTAAGTGACCAGCCTCAGTCATCCATGAGTGGCATTACCTGAGCAACAAACCCCAACCACCCCTCGGATATAAACCTGCACCAGCTCAATCCGACTGGAGCACCTCAACTGCCTACTAAAACACCCGGTGCCATAATTTGGTTATATGGTTACCACCCAGCATAGTAAATGGTTTCCTGGTGTACAGGAAACCATTTGGCTTATCACTCAGTGCAGAGTCATCCACAGACAGGAAGGAGAGGAAAGAATAAAGGAAAGTAAGAGAGAAGAGGAAGGATGGAAAGAAAGAAGGAAGAAAGGAAAGGGATGGCACCTGAGAGCAGCACTGCATCGAGTGAGTGGATGGTGAGCATCCCCACCAACCTCAGAAATGCACTGTGATATAAAATGCAGGAAGAATATCCTTGTACAAAACTTAACATTTAATGACAATTTGACAGGTGTGGAATCTTAGTCCTTGCTGGTCTCAACAATAAGTAAGAACTAGTTATTGTATTTCATTACAGAACCAACATTTTTCCACTAGAATGCCAAAATATTATGATAAAAAACACACATCAATATTAGTCAGTGAAGTCAATCTTGTCTGGTCTCCTAATACTTACTCTCATTCTTCTCATCAAACTCATCATCATTATCATTGTCTGAGGGCATGGAGAAGTCGGAGTTGTAATCTGATCCCTGTTCCTGCCATGTGAGGTCTTCTCGGCCATCTGCTGCATCATTATAGTTCACCTGTAAATGATAAGTGATGTTACAGTATACAGAGCAACAAACATGTTCTGTGGTTACCTTCCAACAAATATATTCTATAACAAACTTCCTCATAATTTATTAGACCAACAAACATGTTTATGGTCACCTTCCAACAATTTTTTTTTTTTTTTTTTTTTTTTCCCAAGGAAGAAGGGACCAAAGGCCAGGAGCTTGCAAATTGTTCCCTCAACAATAAAAAAAAAAAATAATAACAAAGAGCCAAATTGAAGATCCATACATTTCCAGATGTCTGGACACACTGCACTTGAAAGACTGGAAATTATAAGCAGTAGGAAATACCCCCTGGGGGTAGGGGGGTTTCAAGAATACTCCCCCAGTATCCCTGCTTGTCGTACGAGGCGACTAAAAGGGTTGGTGGTGGGTTAGTGCCCCACCCCGTAAAAAGAACTAACTAAAAAAGCAAATAAAGCGCCTCGGACCCGGACGGACCATACATTGACGACTAAGGAACGGACAAAGGACATTACGAGGGTAGGAACGTGGAATGTGAGAGGAGTGAATGATGAAGTGAAAGAGAGAGAGATTGTCCAGGTGCTTGAGGATGCAAAAGTGGATATATGTGGATTGACTGAAACTAAATGGAAAGGTGAAAGGATGAGAGAATGGGAATACGGTGTAGGTATATGTGCGGGAGTCAGTGAGAATGAGAAGGCAAGAGAGGGAGTATGTCTGATGATAAGCAAGAAGTGGAAGGAGAATATAAGAGAGTATGGAACAGTGGGTGCAAGGATTGTATGGGTGAGGATGAAAGTAGGTATACAAGCATGGGCGATTGTATGTGTGTATGCTCCAACAGAGGATCGAGTGGCAAGAGTGAAAGATGAGTTTTGGGCGAGAGTAGAAGCATGTATGGACAAGTTTGAGAGGAGCGAGAGAGTGCTGTTGACTGGAGACATGAATGGCAAAGTTGGGAATGTACGAGTGGATGGAGTGGTTGGTCAGTGGGGTGTGCCAGCTGAAGTAGATGGGAATGGTAGTGCTTTGGTGGACATCTGTGCTGGTAAGGGGTTGGCAATAGCCAACACCTACTTTCGTCATAAGATGATCCACCGGTATACATGGAGAGTAATGAGGAGGATGGATGGTGAACTTGTTGAACGAAAGGCAATGATAGACTACGTGTGTGTGGATGAGCGAATGAGAAGACAAGTGTTGGATGCAAGGGTGTGGAGAGGGTGGGGGAATGGAGTCTCGGACCATCACTTAGTGATGGCCAAGGTAGAGCTGCAAAGAAAGTGGTTGAGGAGGCGAAGGGGAAGACAGGAGGAAGCAGCTCCTGTGAGAAGAGTGGAGAAATTGCAAGATAGTGAGAAGAGGACAGAGTATAAGAGCATAGTGGAATAAAGATTGGGAAGGTATGAGCTAGAGCAGATGGAAGGGATGGAAGACGTATGTAAGATATTCACGGAAGAGATAAGCGCAGCGTGTGAGGCGGTTTGTGGAGTGAGGAGATGCAAGGGTGTGCAAGGGACAGCATGGTGGAATGATGAGGTGAAACGAGCTGTGGAACAAAAGAAGAAGGCATATGGTGAATGGTTGGCGAGTAGAGGTAGGGGAGAAGATGAGAGAGAGAAGAGAGAGGTATATGTGAGCAGGAGAAGGGAGGTTAAGAGACTGGTGAAGGAGAGTTAGAAGAAAGTGGATGAAGAGTTTGGGAGGAATCTGAGTGTGAAATGGAGGGAGAGTAAGAAATTGTTTTGGAAGGAGGTAAAGAAAGTAAGGCAGTGTGAAAGGGGAAATAGTAGGGGAGTGAAAGATAGGAATAACAGATTGTTGGTGGAGAAGAGAGAGAAATTGAGGAGATGGAAGGAGCACTTTGAGGATTTGTTGAATGTAGAGAGTGAGAGCAGTGTGAGTATAAGTGGTTGGGGAATGGCTGGGAGAAGAAGAGATGAGAGGAGGGAGGAAGAGATCAGTAGGTCGGAAGTAGTGGAAGCGATGAAGAAGATTAAGCTGGGAAAGGCCCCAGGAATTGATGGAGTGTGTGGTGAAATGCTTAGGTATGGGGGTGAGATTGTTGTGGAGTGGATATGGAAGTTGTGTAGATTGGCTTGGGAAGAGGGAAGGGTTCCAGAGGACTGGAAATCAGGTATAACTGTTCCTCTGTACAAAGGAAAAGGGGAGAGAGAAGTATGTGGTAACCATAGGGGTATTTGCCTTCTTAGTGTGACTGGTAAAATATATGGTAGAATACTCATTGATAGGGTTAGGCATATGACAGAGGAGCTAGTTGGAGAACAAGGGGGATTTAGGAAGGGAAAAGGGTGTGTAGATCAGATATTTGTTCTAAGATGTTTAGTGGAGAAGTATCTAGAGAAGGGAAGGAAAGTGTACGCTGCCTTCAAGGACTTGGAGAAAGCTTATGACAGAATAGATAGGAAAGGTATGTGGAAGGTATTAAGAATATATGGAGTGGAGGGGAAATTGTTGAGTGCTGTGAAGAGTATGTATGAGGGAGCTAGGGCTACGGTGCGAGTGGATGGTGAGCTGAGTGAGTTCTTTGATCTCAATGTGGGACTGAAACAGGGGTGTGTAATGTCTCCATGGCTGTTTAATATATATATGGATGGGGTTGTAAAGGAGGTACAAGGTAGGGCAGTAGATGTGGGGGTGGCCCTAATGAATGAGGGTGAGATTTGGAAGCTTCCGGTGTTGCTGTTTGCTGATGATACAGTATTGTTGAGTGAAGATGAATGGGAGTTGCAAGGTTTGGTGAATGAATTTGGGACAGTGTGTAGGAGGAGGAAGCTGGAAGTTAATGTAAACAAAAGTAAAGTTATGGTGTTTGAGAGGAATGAAGTCACAGAGTGTGCAGTGAGGTTGGATGGTGAGGATATGGAGAATGTGAGTGCATTCAAGTACTTGGGTAGTGTGATGAGTAAGGATGGAACTTTGGGGGATGAAGTACGTGAAAGGGTACAGCAGGGAAGGAAGGTTGTTGGCACACTGAAAGCAGTGATGAGAAATAGGGAGGTGAGTATGGAAGTTAAGAAGTCACTGCATGATGGTATTGTGATCCCTACCCTGACGTATGGAAGTGAGGCGTGGACCTTGCAAGAGGGGAACAAGTCAAGAGTGAGAGCAGTGGAAATGAGTTACTTGAGAGGAGCATGTGGAGTGACGTGGAGGGACAGGTTGACGAATGAAGAAGTGAAGGAACGTTGTGGGGTAGATGTGGATGTGGTTGAAAAGATTAGGAGAAATACACTGAGGTGGTTTGGACATGTGGAGAGGATGGAGAATGAAAGACTGACTAAGAGGGTGTATGTAGGTGAGGTGGAGGGAGGGAGAGGGAGGGGTAGACCGAGGATGAGGTGGAGGGATGGAGTTGAGAGGTATATGAGGGAGGGGGGGGGTGAGCTGGGGGGAGGGGAGTCAAATGGTGGGTGACAGAGTGACTTGGAGGCGTTTTGTCTGCGGCCACCCTTTGCGGGATTAGGGCGTCGGGCTATAGATAGATAGATAGATAGATAGGAAATACAGACACAGGAAGACAGTTCCAGAGTTGGCCTGTTGCATACATGAAGGACTGGGAGTACCTGTTAACTCTTGTATTAGAGTGTTGGACAGAAAAAGGATTAAAGTTTGTTGCCAGACGGGTGATATGCACACACCAGAGTGGTGGGGGGACGCAAGCAGACAGTTCTGAGGAGCGGTGACCATTGAAGTAACGAAAGAAGAGAGATAAAGATGTAACAGTGCAGCGAAGAGACAGGTTGAAGGCATCCAGTATGAGAAGGAGAGTTAACAAGATGAAAAGCCTTTGACTCCACCTTGTTGAGAAAAGCTGTATGTGGTGATATTCCATCCACCACTATTCATTACTAACGCCATCCCTCTCTCCAGTACATACATTTTTACCTCTCTCATCATCCCATCCATCCATATATATATATATATATATATATATATATATATATATATACAGTATATATAGAACAACCATGGGGACATCACACAACCTTGTCACATGCCCACACTGATCGTGAACCATTCATGTAGATCCCCATTTACCTTTACACATGCCTCACTACCATCATACAAACTCTTGACCGCACCTAGCAGCTAACCATCTACACTGTACATGTGCAAAACCTTCCACAATCTCTCTCTGTTTACTTTGTTGTATGCTTTTTCCAGATCAATAAATGCCAGAAACACCTTATAGTCCTTCTCACAAGACTTCTCCACTGTCTGTCTTACTGAAAATATTTGATCCACACATCCTCCGCCACTCTTAAAGCCACCCACTCACTAGGATTTCTGATATCTTTCATTACTTTCTCTGTAATAATTCTTCTACATACCTTCCCTACCACACCCAATAGATTTATGTCATGATAATTCTAGCACTCACTTCGGTCAATTTTATTTTTGTACAGGGTACAATCACAGCCTTTTTCCACTCTCCTGGCACAGTTTCACTCATCAATGCCTTCTTATGTATCTCCAGCAAGCACTTCATTCCACTCTCTCCAACTAGCTTTAATCATCTCTGAATACACCTCATCAATCGCAGCTGCTTTCCCATTTTTCAGTCGCTTTACAGCATTCTTCACCTGTGCGAATGTCCTGTTTCCTGGCACTGCATTCCTTCTCTGCACATCCCTCAAACCAATCATGTTTACTGCTTTTCTGCTGTCTCTACTCCCATTCATCAGGCTTTCAAAATATTCTTTCCATCTGGTCCCTACCTCAATACCATGAGTTAATCTACCACTTACATCCTTCACATTTTCACATTTCTTTCCACTGGGAGTTTTACATTTCTGCACCTCTTTCCAGAATAGATTCCTATATTCAGGGTAATTTGCAATCAATTTTCGTCCTAGATCATCATTTACCTCCTCCTTTTTCCTCTTCACTAGCCTCTTTACATGCTTCTTGATCTCAATATATTCATTTCTTATTTCAACTGAACCTCTGTTCTGCATCCACTCTAGCCACTTCTTCCACTGCTTTCTTAACCTCTTTATCCCACCATGCCGTACCTTTCTTCTTTGTTGTTACTCTTGCAACACCACACACTGCTTTAGCATTCCTAACTACGCAATCCTTATATGCATTCCACAGGCTGTCCAGATCCATTTCATTCCAATTCACTGATTCCAAATCCTCCCCTACTTTAGACCTGTATTCACCTGCCATTTCTTTTGGACCTGTATTCACCTGCCATTTCTGTTGGACCTGTATTCACCTGCCATTTCTGTTGGACCTGTATTCACCTGCCATTTCTTTGATCCTCAGCTTCTCAACTTTCAGTCTTTCTCCCTGATTGCTCCTCTCTCTCCTCATGATTTAAAGTTATAACATACATTATAAACCATTGACATCCATGCAATTTACATGAGTACATATGAGCATACACACAAAATATACTCTTCCTTGAGTATCTGTTCACATTCATCAGACTTACACCTTCCTTCTTTATCAACACACAAGCATTCAGGTGCATCTGTTTGTGTAAATGGGCAACGTACCTGCTTCCGGACACGCTTACCCTTGCCAAGGGTGCGGGCAAGGTCTTCTTGCTGCTGTTCGAAGTGGTGTCTCAATAGTCGTTCCCAATACTGAGAGTCTGTGTTGTCTGCCTCCTGCTTCAGCACCTCAACATCTTCCATGTCATCCTTGGGGAATAAAGTAAATTTACCATGGCAACAATTTATATTAGTCAGTACTCATATAATTAAAATGTTAAAAATGCAAGTATACCAGCACAGTTTATTCTCTCTCTCTCTCTAAATATATATATATAGATAGATAGATAAACAGATAGATAGACTGATAGATACATACATACATACACAAATATATACCTGATATGTATATTCATATACCTGCTGGTGAGTGTAGTTGTCTTCTCTATGCTTAAATTATTTTAGACAAATGACAATCACCTGTTTTATCTGTAAATCATAAAATACTATGTAAAGCTTAGTGCTTCAGAGTGTAACTTAAGCTGCACTCATCCATACACAAGACTACCATGTTCACCTGTCTACACTACATTCTATCATTTAAGTTAACTACGGTAATTTTCCTTAAGAGTACCGTACACCAGTAACAGCCAGAACTATTTACTTCTAAGCAGAATCTCACCTCCTCTCCTTCTTTGGTGACATATGATGCAACCTTAAATGAACTGAGGTATTCATTAGCCCAGTTCTCCTTCTGTTCAATACCCTCCTTGCTACGGTCCAGCAGCTCTTCGATAGCTTGGTTATCATAATGAATGGCCTCATCTTCCTTTCCTGACACTTCTTTGAAAAGTTCTTCAGTTCCAAACCTGAAATTTGTTGATGGTAACTTGTCTTGCAACTACAAAAGAGAACTCCACTATTGTTTTTTAAGTAATTTATGCTTTGAATACCTACTATACAGTCTGCATCAATATCACACAAGAGATTTGATTATTGATGTGTAAAATACAGAAAAGCAAGAGCTATGAAAGTAAGTGTTACAAAATTTCATAAAACACTTAGAATATGATCCCCTGTTTCCCACAACCTTACCTAAGAATATCATCTAACTCCTGTTTTGAGAAATTGGTTGACTTTGACCCTCCCATACCAGGTCGCACCACCAGATGAGTCAACATCATCTTGCGTTTGGCAACTTGAGTCACTCGCTCCTCTACTGAATTACGAGTCACAAATCGGTAGATCATAACCTGTCGGAAAAATGGACAAGCTTCATGCACATCAGGATTTTTAAGTGGACAGTGTTATCCATCATCCAGTCCTATGTTGCCCCATGAGGGGCGTAGGACGCCGTGGCTACACAAATTGGTCCTGACAATTAAGATAAGAGTGATCATCCTCACTCAGCCCTGAGTGGCATTACGTGAGCAGTAAAATCCAACCCCCCTTTGGATATAAGCCAACACAGGCTCAAGCAGACTGGAGTGTTTTAAATTCCCCCTTAAACCACATGGTGCCATAATTTGGTTATAAGGTTACCACCCAACACAGTAAATGGTTTCCTGGTGTACAGAAAACCATTTGGCTTGTTAACGTCATCCATAGGCAGAAGGATGAGGAAAGAATGAAGGAATGGAAGACAGAAGAGGGAGTGTAGAGTCACTCGTGGGCAGAAGGAAGAGGAAAGAATGAAGGAAAGCAAGACAGAAGAAGGTAGGGAGGAAAAGGCAGACACCCAAAGCACCACTACATTGAGTGAATGGATGGCGAGCACCCTCACCTACATGAGAAATAAAAAATTATCATCCTTACTTTTCTTCTCACCAAAGGATGTGGTGGGATTAGGATTTAGAATCATAAGAAAGTGTAATAACATCAAAGAACTCCAGAAACAAAGAGACAGTACTAGAGTACAGTAGTAAAATTATGAACAGCATGCTCATAAATCAAAATGGGGACACAATATACAGAAGCATGGACAAGGATGCAACATTTATTTATTTCAAAATGTCTTCAAGTATAATGCAATATTGTAACTGTGGCCCACCTTATTGGCTTGCCCAATACGATGAGCTCTGGAGAAGGCCTGGATATCGTTGTGAGGGTTCCAGTCAGAATCATAGATAATGACAGTGTCAGCAGTGGCCAAGTTAATGCCCAAGCCTCCTGCACGAGTTGACAGCAGAAAGATAAACTGCTGTGCTCCTGGGGCATTGAATCTGGAAGAAAATCTTAATGCTAATTACTGAATACACATTTCCTGACATCTTTCAGACTAACAATATCTGCATTAAGAATTATTCCGATTATACTTACGAACATTTGCAATGATCAGTATTATGATAACAGCTACTGAATAGGCCAAATGGTCAGTTTTATGAAAGTCTATGTCAGTTTATGGGCTTATTTTTATTTCCATTTACATCATCATCATCACCATCATCCAGACCTCCTTTCCCACCCTAGGGCAGGGTCAGGAGTTTCGTTTCCATTTACCATTTATTCAATTATCATCATCATCATCATCATCTAGACCTCTTTTTCCCACCCCAGTAGGGCAGGGTGAGGAATAGCAATGTCCAGACAGCCCAAGTCTGCCTAATCCAATGGGTCATGCTTCCATTCACTCATCATTCAAGCCCCTTGAATCCTGGCTCTATCTGATACGCCAAAAACTTTCGCCACATTCTGCAGGTTCACATAAATGTATTTGATAGAGTCATTCCGAACACTGTCACGTTAAAAAGGGACGCCAAATCCCTCATCACACACCTCTTCTCACAATGTTCATCCAGCCAGCGCGATCTCTTGTCAGTCCCCTTGCCTCACCGACTTCCATACCTCTCTTCCTCACATACTCATTCACCATATCCCTCCACCTTCTCCTTGGCCTACTTTGCCTCCTCCCTCCTTCAAATTCACTCAGATATACCTTTTTCACCACTCAGGTTATCCATTCACTCCACATGACCATACCACCCCAGTACACACTCTTCGACTCTGGTGTCCACAGACTTCCTCACTCTGCATCTTTCATGAACCACATTATTTCGTATCCTATCCACTCTCTGTACTCGACATACACTCCTCAGCAGTCCCATCTCCACTGCTCTCACTCTTGACTTTTCATTTTCATGCTACATCATAGTCTCACATCCATATGTTAAAGTTGGCACTAACACTCCTTCATGTAAGCCTTGCACAGCTGCAACACTCAAGCTTCTGTTTCTTATCAAGGCCTTCATAGCACCAGATACCTTCCTTCCTCGTGTCACTCAACTTTCCACTTTGTTTACACATTTTCCTCTCTCTTCTATAACTGTACCCAGGTATCTGAACTCTCATCAACTCCAGTCTCTCTCCATTCTGCCACTACACCATCATTCTATTACACAGCAGTTCTGTATTATCCATTCTGGGTAATTAATGTACTCCCTTACCTTTTCTGTCCCCTAACAGTCCTTAACTCAAAGTTCAAGGACTTGAGTATTACGTAATTATTAAATAACTCTCATATGTATAAATATATATATATATATTTTTTAGATTAATGTACACTGTTTTGTCATGCCACAGCTCTAAAGTGTACAAAAAAGGGACTAACCTATCAATGGCCTCTTGGCGGGCAAGTCCAGTAATCCCACCATCAATTCTCTCATATTTGTATCCTAAACCATCACAGAAATCCTCAAGCACATCCAGCATCTTTGTCATTTGTGAGAAGATCAGCACTCTGGAAAAGGGAAAATTGGTAAGAAAAGTACAGGAGTAGTAACCAAGGATGTACACACAAAACTATTATCATCACCCATGTTTTACAGCCTTTCCATGCTTGCATAGGAGTCGTAGTTTACTTTATGGCAGCCTCAAACGTTCTGTGATCTCTTGCTCCTTCCTAACTAAAGTCTTAACACCAAATCTGTCACACATTTCATTTCAGGTTTCCTAGGAAGGACTTTCAACCCTTGTCCATCCATCCATTCTCGTACACATATACAGAAGTAACTAAACCCATCTCTTCAATAAGCAGTGTACAGCCTACACTTTAACCCCTATGCATCAGGTGACGGTTATATCCGATGTAAAGCTGGTGCACTGGGGCGCCAGGTGACTGCCATAATCGCAAGTGTTTTCGCGCCACAGTTTGAAGTAGCCACCACTTGATCTCATCGCCAAAGGGTGGGGATTGCCTCCCGGCACCTGAGGCAAACATACCTCAGTCGACTCTGTGACTCTGCTATGTGTAGGATGATGTTTTCTTACATCTCTTGTCCAATTCTGTTTCCCCCTTATGTGGACCCTTGCCTCATCCACCCCTGCCAAGCCTCTTTCCAAGGACACTAGGAAAGAGTTAAGTGATTGTGCCATAGGGTGTGTCTTGGATGCAACTGTGTCTAGTTTATCTAGTAATGGAAAAGTTATCATGCTGAAAGCAAATAAAAAATCGGTGTCACCTGCACACAAACCAGTACAGCCTGCCTCACGGCCAAAAATCCTCTTCACCTCCTTACTCACCAATGTGACCAGCTACAGACCTGGGGATGGTTTTATTTGCAAGAAGAAGAGCTGGTGAGTTATATGGCATTTAATTTGTTTCCCTAACTGCTATACTTTCCGAGATATTAAGGTCTGAAAACAAGCAACTTTGGGAAAACTGCCCATACTGAGAGGGTGACCTTAGTATAAACAGCTTGGCGCGGAGGGGTTAATCATGGAAGGTCGTGTCAAAACAGGTAGTAGCCCCCAGTGCAAGTCCCTGGAGACTGCTCAGCCCTATGCAGATAATGACACTGCTTCACATTATCACTCATGACCCTAAAATTTGCAGCTGCTATGTTTTTATGTCTTTGTTTCATCATTTCATTAGGGCGCTCTAATTGGACTGAGCCTGCGTAGGTTTATATCCAAGTGGTGGTTGGGGTTTATTGCTCACATAATGCCACTCAGGGATGAGTGAGGCTGGTCACTCTCATCTTAAATATCAGGACCGACTTGCCTAGCCCCAGGATTTTACAATCCTCATGAGACAACACAAGATTAGATGATGTATGTACGTACGTCCAACATACTTGCATATATCATCCTTGGTAGTCCATATCAAGGTGGCAATGGAAAACCTGCACCCCCCCTCCCTTCACCCAGCAATTTACCCACCCCACTGCACTCTAACCCTCTGGGATGCTATGTAATGAATACAAAAGGTCATCAAAATGCAGCAGGCAAAATGAATTGCTGAGGACAAACTCACTACAAAATCTCTAAAGGTATGGCAATAAGATTTTTATTCCACATGGCTGCTCTAGTATATAATAAAGGAATACAACTCCCTCAGAAATATTCAGAAGGTCTTATGGTGTAATGGGTTAGTCACCAGCGACAACTTTGCCTTGCTTGCATATATCTGGAACTCCTGAAATTTTACTTTTTTTTTTTCCTTTTTTTTATTTAATGTAATACCACTGGAGGTGTGGGCTGTAAGCTACCTTGAAATGTTCTAAACTGTAACAGTCTATGTCTGCACACCTGCACTAAGTCACTTTCTCTTCCACAAACTATTAACTTAACCCCTTCCTACACAAACTTTCAGACCTTGCCATTCCCACACTTTTAAAAAACTTTGAACCCTTCTCTTTCATTCAGCCAAGGGAAACCCCAGCAGAGGTCAACTGACCTGTGGCCATCCCGTTTCAACTTCTCCAACATACTCTCCAGCAGCACAAACTTTCCACTGGCCTTGATCAGATCTCTGGTGGTGTACATGCCATTAGGCAACTTGGGAGCCTCTTCTGCTGCGGCCGGGAACAGGTATGGATGATTGCAGCACTTCTTCAAGTCCATTACAATGTTCAGAAGTGATACCTTTTACAAATGAAGTAGAGTCCAGAGTTAAATTAGTTATCTTATCTATCTATCTATCTATTGCCAGACGCCACAATCCCGTAAGGGGTGGCCATTTGACTTTGAGTTATTTGTTTCACAGGGAGGGGCACCAACCCTCCACCAACCCACTTGCTGACATGTAGGGAGCACGTACGATTTGGTTATATGGTTACCACCCAGCGTTGTAAATGGTTTCTTGACTTACAGGAAACCATTTAGCTTGTCACTCAATGTAAAGCCACCTGTATAGGAAAGAAAAACAATAAGAAGTGACAGGAAAGATGGGAGAAATAGGAAGAGAGGAGGGTAGGCAAAGAAAAAGAATGATAAAGGCTAAGGAAGAAGTAGGCAACACTACATCAAGTGAGTGGATGATGGTCGCCACCACCTACCACACAGTTATACTATATTCAATTAACAATGGCTTTCCATTACATATACAGTATTACTTTTTTATGCCAACATCATGTTCACGATGCTAAAAACAAAGATGTTCTGGTCTAGGCCAACTTCTGGTGGCAATTACATGGAGCTTAAAGTGTACGAATGAATGTGTGTGTATTCTTTTACATCATCATCACCTGGACCTCCTTTCCCACCCTAAGGCAGCGTGAGGAGTTGCAATGTTCAGACAGACCAAATTTGCCCATTCCAATGGGCCATGCTTCCATTCACTCATCATTCAAGCCCCCGGAGTCCTGGCTCTATCTGATATGCCAAAAACTGTTGCCACATTCAGTAGCTTCACATGAACATATCCGATAAAGTCAATCCGAACGTTGTCACGTTAAAAGAGGGGTGCCAAATCCTTGATCATGTGCTTCTTCTCACAACATTCATCGAGCCAGCTCAATCTCTCATCAGTCCCCTTGCCTCACTGACTTCCATACCTCTCTTTCTCACACACTCATCCATCATATCCCTCCACCTTCTCCTTGGCCTACTTCGCTTCCTCCCTCCTTCAAATTCGCTCAGATATACCTTTTTCACCACTCTACTGTTATCTCTCTACCTTATCATACCATCTCAGTACACGCTCATCAATTCTGGTATCCATTGACTTCCACACTCCGCATCTTTCACGAATCACATTATTTCGTATCCTATCCACTCTCTGTACTCCACATACATTCCTTAGCAGTCCCATCTCCACTGCTCTCATTCTTGACTTTTCAATTTCATGCCACACCATAGACTCATCTATATGTTAAAGTTGGCACCAACCCTCCTTCATGTAAGCCTCGTGCAGCTGCAACAATCAAGCCTCTGTTTCTTATCGCCAGCTACTTTCCTTGCTTGTGTCACTCCTTTCCACTTCTTTTGCACATTTTCCTCTCTTTTCTATCACTGTACCCAGGTATTTGAACTCTCTCACCAATTCTAGTCTCTTTTACTTTCATATAGCTATCTAACTAGTAAGTATAAAAGAGAAAAAGAATACAAAAAGCAAAACTATTTTATAACAGTAAACTACTACTATTACTGATATTTTATCCTGTAAATGGGTTACGATCCTTAATAAATACAAACTGAACAACAAGAAATCAATTCTTGCAGCATCTTTACCTGCTGGCCACCACCCCTAGAGTTGAGAGCTTCAAAGTTACGGGTGAGGATATACTTGTAGTATTTTTTCTGCAGAGGTGACAGCTCCACTCTGATGATGAACTCCGATTTGGTTGGCATGTTCTGTTGGGAATGACAAATAGGTTGGGAGGGGGGGAATCCAGCTGAATAGAACACACTGACAATTTTCTGTATAAATTGGTGTATTAAAAAATTGTATTAGACAGGTTCACAGTTACACCAAAACTTAAGTGTCAATCAAACTGCAAAACTTTAAATTTTTACTCCTAAAAGACTGGTGTCCACATATGCTGTCCGAGAGTACGAGGACCAAAAAGATGAACATCCACATATGCGGTCATGTCTCCCCACCCCCCTATCACCACACCCACCCACCACTGCCCCCACCCCCTTCCCCTCCACATCCTACCCCCCATCCTCCACACCCCAAACCCCCCTAGCCTACCCTACCACCCCCTACCCCCACCCATCACCCTCCCACCCCCACCCCCACCCAACTTCCCACCCAACCCCTACTCTACACCCTCCAACCACCCCCTTCCACCACCCCACAACCCCCTCATCCCCCCCACAAACCCCCCATCATATCGCCCCCGCCGATTATGCCCATCCTGAGTGTGTCAAAACATTTCGATGTCCGTCTTTTAGTGGTTAAAAATTACTTGTTGTTGCTGTTGTTCCATCCCGAGGTTTATCTGGATGTGAACCACATGAAACTGCCCAGTTCAACTGGCCACTCCCAGATATCTGTTTAGATTCTGTTGAGGTATTGTCTGTGTCGTGATAGTGTGGTGCATCAGGCAAGTGTTGTGGTGTGTGTGTGTGTGTGGGGGGGGGGGGGCAAGGTTCATGGCACTGTGAGTATAATATACTGCTTGTGGGTTGTATTTTGAGTCTATAGTGATGCAAGAAAGTGTGGTGGCCACATTTCCAAATCTACTTGAATTTATACCCAAATGAAGGAATTCCATTTTTCTTTCACAGCCATCCAAAGAAACAGGAACCTACCTTAAGTACATCTGTTTTAAGTCTCCTAAGCATGTGAGGACCAAGTAGGTCATGTAATTTCTTAATTTGATCTTCTTTAGCAATATCTTCAAACTCATTCTGGAAGGCTGACAGGTCATTGAATTTCTCAGGGCAGAGGAAGTTGAGAAGATGGAAGAGTTCCTCTAGATTATTTTGCAGAGGCGTCCCCGTTAGCAGCAGCCGGTATACTATGTTGTACTGGTTCAACACTCGGAAAAACTGGAGAAAACATGAGGTTAGTGTTATGGCACAGTACCAATATATTACTTGCATACCAATATATGTTATACTCAAACGTATGATTCTCATCATCACCATCATCATTCAGACCTCCTATCCCACCCTAGGGCAGGGTGAGGAGTAGCAACGTCCAGACAGCTCAAGTTTGCCCAGTCTAATGGGCCACACTTCCATTCACACATCATTCAAGTCCCCGGAATCCTGGCTCTATCTGATACTCATATGATTCTAATGTCAGTATTATAGACATCTATCAGACTTCTATATTTAAAATACGATAAACTTTAGTTATACTGCACTATGCAGGCAACACTGGGCAATCCTCTACACCTGAAGTAACTTATTACTCTCCTTGATAGTACTGAATGGTCAAAAACCTGTGCATGTGGCATGGCTGTCACTCCAATTGGGAAAGTCTGACCCTTAAGTAGTGTACATAATTTACTAAGTTAATGTCTTACCTTTGACTGATTACTCTTCAGCCTGTGTGCCTCATCCACTACCAGACAGGCCCATTCAAGCGAGCCAAGGCAGGCCTGGTCCATGGAAATCATTTCATATGAGGTTAATAACACATTAAACTTGACATTAGTTGTGCGGATTCTGCTGGCTTTTGTAGCACTTCGGACAGCACCCTCCTCAAATGACAGTTCATGCTCACGAATCATGGTTCTAGAATCCCGATCACCAACATAAGTGACAACATAAAAGTCAGGTGCCCACATCTCAAATTCTCGCTCCCAATTGATAATTGTTGAAAGAGGTACAGCAACCAAGAAAGGACCCTTGGAGTGACCCTCCTTATACAGTGAATAAAGGAAAGCAATAGTCTGGATGGTCTTACCGAGACCCATCTCATCAGCAAGAATAGTATCAGTTCCTTGGCCCCATGAATATCTGAAAGCAAAAAATAGAGAATTTTACAATAATGAATACAACCTTTACACATTTCAGTATATCATCATCATCATCATTACAATCATCCACACCTCCTTTTCCACCCTAGGGCAGGGTGAGAAGCAGCAACGTCCATCCAGCCTAAGCTTGCCCAATTCAGTGGACCACATTTCTATTCACTCATCACTGAAGCCCATGGAATCCTAGCTCTATCAGATAGGCCAAAAAACTTTCACCACATTCTGTACTTTCACACATACCTATCTGATAGAGTCAATCCAAATGCTGTCACATTAAAAAGGGGTGCCAAATCCCTGGTTACGCGCTTCTCTGCACAAAATCCATCCAGCCAGCTCGGTCTCTTGTCAGTCCCTTAGCCTCACAAACTTCCATACCTCTCTTCCTCATACACTCATCCACCATATCCCTCCACCTTCTTCTTGGCCTACCTCACCTCCTCCCTCCTTTAAATTCACTCAGATATACCTTTTACACCACTCTATTGTCATTCATTCTCTCCACATGGTCAAACCATCTCAGTACACTCTCTTCAATTCTGGTGTCCACAGACTTCCTTACTCCACATCTTTCACGAATCACATTATTCTGTATCCTATCCACTCTCTGTTCTCCACATACATTCCTCTGCAGTCCAATCCCCACTGCATTTACTCTTGACTTTTCATTTTCATGCCACACTACAGTTTCACATCCGTATATTAGTCTCACATCTGGCTGTTAAAAATATTTTATGAGTGGAGGGTGCCTTTAGGCACATGGACATGTTTTGTTTTGTTTTGTTTTTCCTCCATTCATTGTCCTTAAAAAAAAAAAAAAAAAAAAAAAAAAAAAAAAAAGGCAATAAAATGCCTTAATGTAAGCCTCATGCAGCTGCAACACTCAAGCCTCTGTTTCTTTTCAAGGGCTACATAGCACCAGCTACTTTCTTTGTGTCACTCTACTTTCCACCTCTTTTGCACATTTTCCTCTCTTTTCTATCATGGTATCCAGGTATTTGAACTCTCTCACCAATTCCAGTCTCTCTCGATTCACTGTAACATCAGACTGGGAATCACCTTCTCTCTCAATAACCATCACTTTACTCTTTTCTACATTTACTCTCAAGGCACAAAACTCAGATATCTAAAAAACTCTACACCAGTCTACCAAGCTCTTGTATGGTATTGGTAAGTACCACTGCATCATCAGCATACAACAAATTTGAGACATTCCATCCATCACCGTTCATTACCAATGCCATCCCTCTCTTCAATACTTGTGTTTTTGCTTCTCTCATCTTCCCATCCATAAATATATTGAACAACCATGGGGGCATCACACAACCTTGTCGCACGTCCATACTGATTGTGAATCAATCACTTACATTCCCATTTACCCTACACATGCTTCACTACCATCATAAAAACTCTTGACGGCACCTAGCACCTTACCATCTGCAAGGTCAGGCAACCTCCGACCAGCGGGCCAGATCCAGCCCGCGAAGGTCTAGCATCCGGCCTGCCAACCTGCTCGGATTGAGCATAGCAATCCGGCCCGCGAAACCACAGCCAAAACAAATTATATTCTGACAAATAGCAGCAACTGGCAGATGCTATTTGGCAACTCGGCAATCCCCTCACCCCGCACGATACAATCTTTCCGCCATCCTGCCAGATGCTAGTGTTTGTAGGACTTCCACATTGAGAGGAGGTATGTGTCACTCTTATGGCAGGTAAACACTTGTTGCATATCCATGTACTGTATGTATGTAGTACTTTTCAAGTTCACAGATATTTTGAGATCTTAACCCATGTGCTCAAACACGTTCCACCCCTTCAAGTGTGAAGTCTGTATCCTGATATAGATTTAATTTACATGTTTTCCAATAAAATTCTTGTATTTAGTCACTTCTGTGTTCTCATTTGTCACTCTGGCCCACGGGCTGCTCCCGAAAGTCTCATCTGGCCCTCGCTCTCAAAAGGTTGCCCGCCCCTGATCTACTCTGTACATAAGCAAAACTTTCCACAATCCTTCTCTGTCTACTTTGTTGTATGACTTTTCCAGATCCATAAATGCCATAAACACCTTACAGGCCTTCTCACACGCTTTCTCCACTATCTGTCTTACTACAAATATTAGATCCACACATCCATGCCACTCCTAAAGCCACCCTGTACATCATTCACTAGGACTTCTGATTTCTCTCTTCCTTTTTTTATAATAATTCTTCCATATAACTTCCCTACCACGATAATTCTTGCACTCACTTTGGTCACCGTTATTTTTGTACTGGGGTACAATCACAGCCTTTTTCCACTCTAATGGCACAGTTTCACTCATCCATGCCTTATTACATACGTCTGACAAGCTCTCTACTACACTTAATCATCTCTGCATACACCTCATCAAATCCAGCTGCCTTCCCATTTTTCAGCCGCTTCACAACGATCTTCACCTCTGCTAGTGTCACATTTCCTGGCACTGCATTCCTTCTCTGTACACCCCCAAAACCAACAAAGCTAACAGTCGCTTTGCTCTCTCCACTTCAGTATATACTTACAGTATATACATTTCAACATGCTCTCTCTTCTAAGTTATACCAATGAATGATTGAGCAAAATCTCATATGACACTTAATTCAGCAGAGTATGAAAAAACAAACAGTTCAGGTGAATATTAATGAAAAATGTAAAAACTCATAGCAATGATACAGCTCCCAAACTCACAGGGCTTGTCACATCATGTAAACTTCCCACTTTATATGATTTTATTTGGGTTTCACAAAAAACTGTTTACTGACCTGATGTTAGTGTAATAGTTCTAATGAAAAGAACCATTTCTACTGACAATTCTCACCATTACAACAAATAACTCTCACCTTAGCCAGTTGACTCCCTCCAACTGGTATTCATGAAGTGAGAGTCCAGTGATGTCAATATAGTCAGGCTGCTTCTCCCATTTCCTACTAAGGTTGGTGACTGGTTTCTCTGGGGGTGGAGTGTAGCGACGTGGCGATGATGGCTCTCGGTCCTCATCACCTAGTTCACGCATCCTTGACTTGGCCTTCTTCTTCCCCTTCTTGTTCTTGCCTGTATGTAGAAAAGCAAGAAAAACTCAGTCATCATAAGACCCCAATTTCCCATAATTTCTAAAAGGTTGCCATGGTAGGATCCACATATCGTCATTTTAACACTACCTTCCACTAAAACGGGGAAGTTGAGATCCCAGAACACACTGAGGGAAGCATAAATGTGGAAGTATCAACAAAGTATCCAGTGAAGTAGGCCTTACATGCAGAATATGGAAAGTAACACATGAGTAACAGGTATCAACACTGCCAAAAGAAATAGGGTGGTTCCTATCCATACAATTCAAATACTGTTCTCAGAAACCAGATCAGGATAAGAAGTCATCTCATATCAATAACACCACAAACACAGAAATACTGACTAGGAGCATCAGCATTGCAAGCAGCACGGAGATCATGATAGAATTCTATGGCAGTCCTAAGGCCAACTATCTCCTCATCCTCGTCCTCCCACGTGGCCTGGTCATACGGGAGGTCCCGCCACTTCACAAGGTACTGGGTGGTGCCATCTCGAAGTGTCCGGTGGTTCAGTACACGGTGAATCTTTAGCCAAGTGGACTTTATTCCATATTTGTAATACCTGGCAAATGAAGACTGCAATGAATAACAAATGAAAGCTTAGAGCTAAGAACATAAAATAATCAATGACTGTGGGGATATACAGGTCATTACTATCTACCCATCATCCAATCTATTCTTGCTTCATGAGGAGCTTGAAGTTCACACTAGGCTATACAGTCCAATTATTTTATGGTTATTCAGTCCCTACCTACATTTCCCTGTTCTGCTCTGCCTTTCCCTATCCTATCCTGCATCTCCCTACTCTACCTTGCCTTTCCCTGCCAAGCTTTGACCTTCCTTATCCTGCCATGCCTTGAATTTCTCCACCCTACTCTGCCTCTCCTCACACAAAGGGAGATTACATTAGTATAAGACCATGTTGGAAACAATGGCGAGTGATGTAGCAGTGTGTTACATTCTAGCGAGTGAAAGTGATGCTCACTGTGAAGCTATTCTGAACTGCTATATTTATACAACCAAAGATAAGTACTACAGAGGAAGAAAATGAACTCCATTCACAACTGGTGGTAGAAAAATAAGTAAATAAATATTTTGGTGCTGTCAAGTGTTCCATTCTTCCCTCATGTGGCATCTGTGCATAATTATGCTACTTCATTATGTTACTGAAAAGTGATAACAATAAATGATGTACTACAGTCGTTCTATTTTATCAGGGCAGTTTGGGTCGGGCTCTCTGGGACCTCACACTGTTAGCTCTGTTGTCACATCGCCGCCGACACACGTGTAATTATTTGTGTTCACCTCTCTCTCTCTCTCTCACTCTCCTATTTTAAGCTAGTAAATACTTATAAATGAATTTTAAACACTCTGTATAGATGTAATTCAATAAAAAAGCTGTAGTATAGTATAAATCTCATAAGACTTGTCAGCGTTGCCTTTGAGACGTTGTCAGGTGGTGAAACGAGGGACAGCCCTGCGTGAGTGGGTCATACTCGGTCAGTCTCCCGCCATGGAAGTTATTAAAAAAAAAAAAAGAAAAAAAACGCACCTATAGACTTTTACCTCAGGGGTGGTGTGGAAAAAAAGTAGAAAACAAGAGAAAAAATTAAGAAAATACAATTAGTAGTAGTTAATATATAATATGAGAGAGAGAGAGAGAGAGAGAGCACACGTGTGTGGCGACGATGTGGCAACAGAGCTAACAGAGTGAGGTCCCAGACAGCCCGACCCAAACTGCCTTGATAAATTAGAACGACTGTAGTGTGAAAATTTAAAAAAATATAAGGATAAAAATGTGTTGTCACCTCGATTAAAAGTATGCTCATGTGGAACACTTGGCAGCAAGTGTAGCACTGCCATGTCTTGCCTTTCCTTACCCTACCCTGCCTTCCCCTGCCATGCTTTGCTTTTCCTTGCCCAACCCTGCCAACAATAGCCTTGGGGGCGCCAAACTAGTAATAAAAGTAAGAAAAATAAGCACATACAATATGGTGTCACCTCGATGTGCCAAACTAGTAAGAAAAGTAAGAAAAATAAGCACATACAATATGGTGTCACCTCAATTAAAATTAAGCTCACGTGGCATGTTTAGCAGTAGGTGTTGCATTTGTGATTTTGCCCTTGTATGTTACATCCATAGCCACAGGGAAGTGCATCATCTTATCTTTAAAATTTTTTGAATAACTTGATTATTAATGTTATTAAGCACAGAAGTGATCTCCCAACCTTCTTCCCCTCATGTGGTGTGGCAGCCACTTGCAACACAGCCTCACACTCACAAACCACAAAAAACACCATCTATTCAACTTGCGCTCTCTCTGTCCCTGGACTACCTAAGGACTCTAGTTTGTTTCAATGTTAGTGGAAAGATTGAACTTTGTGTAACTAAAATGTAAACATGTTTGGGTAGGTGTAATAGGGTCAAAACAGTTAATGAATCCCCACCCCACCCCACCCACACCGTATTTGCTGCACCACGGATGTGGGTTACAACGACACCTCTGCAGCCTCAGGGTTAAACCCTTGTGGTTCATAACTGGCTGGAATTCCTTAAGCTACTAGATCACAAGTCATCCAATTGTTTTTATGGTTTACATTTGTAAGTCATTAGGGGGAAAAAAAGAAAAATCAAACAAGGCAGAGAAACACACAAGAAAAAATGCTACATTCACTGCTTCACTCTAAGATGTTATGCTTATGTGTGTAATTTAAAATTATGAATACAGACTTATTCCCCATTCTTTCCTGCAAAATCTTGCAATAACCCAAGCAGTAGATGGGGATGCTCAACATCCACTCACCTGATGTAGTGCTACCACTGACAACAAGCCAAATAGTTTCCAGTAACCCAAGAAACCACTTACTTCATTGGGTGGTAACCATATAACCAATAAATGGATGCTTGGTGGTCTAGTGGATTACAGTGTTGCAGATGGATGTGGCCCATAAATTTACATCCGAGGGGTTGTTGAGATTTGCTGTTTACATAATGCCACTAAGCTGTTTCGACAGTTCACTTCCACATTAAATGCCTATTTTCAGTATCCCAGTCCCAGACCCATATGCTCCTGATGGGGCAATAAAGGACTGACTGACAGACTGATACATTACTAAGATTTCCTAGTCATCTCTAACCTCTCTTCAAGGGAATTGGGATTGATTTCCTTCTTGTGACGTCGTTGAGAACCAAGTTCATCATCATCATCAATCCCTGGGACAGGTGGCTCATCTGGGTCAAATTTTTTGAAGTATGATCTCAGCATCTGTAAAATGAGGTCATCATCATCGTCATCATCCAGCTCTCTTTCCCTACCCTAGGGCAAGTTGAGGCGTAGCAATGTCCAGACAGCCCAAATTTGCCCAATCCTATGGGCCACATTTCCATTCACTCATCAGTCAAGCCCCCGGAATCCTGGCTCTATCAGATATGCCAAAAGCATTCACCACATTCTGTAGTTTCACATAAATATATCTGACTGATACACACTTAATCCAGTTAAGGTAAATTACCAGTAGCCAGACAAATACATGAAGCCCTCATTGTCACTTTTTTACTTTCTTTTGGCTATTAAATAATTACAGAAAACTAGCCATTTAAAGTTCGATTGCTACCATACCTATAAAACTCACGAGCTAGTTTCCCCCAATTAACAGAATGAGTTATATGAAGGAGTGATATATTAGAAACATCCTTTCCTTATAATGAGAACTACATTTAACTGCATTCAGACTCCTGTACATCCTTATAATGAGAGCTGCCTTTTACTGCATTCAGACTCCTCTACATCCTAATAATGAAAACTGTCTTTTACTGCATTCAGACTCCTGTACACATTGGTTCCAGGTCTGTGAAACTTTTTTTTTTTCCTACACATTCTGTTGAGGCTGACTTATCTATCTCTGGAAAACTCTCACAACCATGAAACTATCCCAACAAATAAAATTATAAGAAATACAATTCACACTAACTTATACAGAACTTAACATTACAGCAATGTTGAAATCCAAAATGATTTGTCATCTTCTTATATAATGCAAAATTCAAAGAAATTTTACATAAAACTTCATAACATTCACAAACACAACTGAGGTTGCAATATTTATACCTGATCAACAGACTGGCACTAAAGACACAACTGAGTTAATATTCTCTGCTTACAGTGTGTCTTAAGATTTCTAAGTGTTCCGGTGTTCAATTTAACTCCTCAATGGCCATGAGGTAATACATTCATGTGCACCATAGGCCGGCATGAGGACAATTTTTTCAAATTTTGAAAACTGATTTTTTTTTTCCCTACAGATGTAGAGAGAATTTTCAGACACCTGGCAAAATATTTTTTAGCTTCCTAAACTCACCCTGTGATTCACTGTGATTCGCAGAAAAAGTAGTAATATTACTATGCACTTTACAATGACACATATACCAATGGGCGGTAACAGGCAAGATGAACTACCTGAGTGCTTGTGATGGTTGAATACGTTCATGTATGTTCCCTTCCCATAACTGTTTGCAGTTTCTTACAGATTGCACAATTCGATGTCCCCGGCACCAGTATTAAAGGGCATCATTCGACGTCGCCAGTCATTTAAGGGTTAACTGTCATATTATCATTTAATTCAAGTAAATGAGGGATTTGAGGCATGTATGGGTAAGATGGGAGTTGGTAGTAGGATGAGTGAAAACGGAGTGAGGTTTGGAAGCTTCTGTCTAGCAAATGACTTAGTCATCGGGGGCACACTCTTTCAGCATTGCAATATACACAAGACAACTTGGGTGTCGCCGTGTGGAAAATATAAAAATCAGATTGATCACATCGCTATCAGTAGGAGGCATAGAAGTTCTCTGCTAGATGTTCATGTTAAACGGGGAGCGGATATTGGTAGTGACCATCAACTCAGCATTGCAAAAATAAGGTTTAAACTTAAAAATCAGAAGAAGGAAAAATCTGGTGTTGGTAGATACGATATTGTTAAGCTTAGAAGGGAAGGAGAAGAAAAGGAGGAATTCAGATTAGAATGCAGAAATAGGTTTTTGGTGTTGGAAACGTTGGAAGAGAGGGAGAGAAGTGTAGATGAGATGTGGGAGGATGTGAACAAAGTTTTGCATGAGACTGCTGAATGTACAATTGGAAGGAGACATAGCTTCAGGAGAAAGAAATGGATATCAGAGGAAACGTGGGATATGATAAAAAAGAGAGGTGAGGCTAAATTGAGGAGTGAGATGCAATGCATTGATGAACAAGAGATTGAATTAGCAAGAGCTGCGTACTGGAGTTTGAATTCAGAAGTAAGAAGGTTAGCTAGGAGAGATAAAAGAAGATGTGTGGATGAAAAGGTTGCAGAGACTGAAATCTTAATAAACAAAAATGATGGACAGAGTCAAAGAATAGCATATGAATCGATTAGAGAACTGAGTGGTAATACAGGTAAACGCAAGGAAATACCAGTTAGAGACAGGGAAGGAAATTTATTGACCAAAGATGGAGATATTAAAAATAGATGGAAAGAGCATTTTGAGACAGTTCTTAATAGACCAATATCACCAGAAGAGGATATACCGTCTGCTCAGGAAGATTTAAATATAGAAACAGGAGAGTTGAGGCTTGCAGAAGTGGAGAAAGCAGTAAAACAGTTAAAGAATAATAAGGCACCAGGGGAGGATGGTTTATTTCCGGAAATGTTTAAAGTGGAGGGGGATAGATTAATAATGATCTTGACCAAGCTATTCAATAAGATATGGGTGACGGGGTTACTACCATCAGTTTGGAAGAATGGTGTAATTGTTAAAGTTCCGAAGAAGGGAGACCTGAGTGAATGTGGTAATTGGAGGGGAATCTCTTTGTCACCGATAGCTTTGAAAGTTTTCAGTAGAGTGTTGTTAAATAGGTTGGAGCCGTTGGTTGAGGGTATTCTGAGGGATGAACAGGCTGGTTTTAGAAAGGGACGTGGTTGCAATGATCAGATCTTTATAGTTAGGCATTTGATGCAGCAAGTTAATGAAATGAGAGTACCATTAAGTCTTTGTTTTGTTGATTTTGAAAAGGCTTTTGATAGTGTTTCGAGAGAGACTATGGGGAAGATCATGAGACATTATGGAATACCAGAGGAGTTTGTGAGGGTCATTATGAACATGCATGAGGACACATTTTGTAAAGTGATGGTTGATGGTTGTCTGAGTGATTCGTTTGAAGTCAAGTCCGGGGTAATTCAAGGTGGTGTTCTATCGCCTTTACTATTTATATTGGTCATTGATTACATTATGAAACGCGTTGGAACAGAAACCGGTGCAGGTATACTTTGGGGAGAGAACAGGAAACTTTTGGATTTAGATTATGCAGATGATATAGTTTTGATTTGTGATGGGCCAGAAGAGATGCAGAGAGTGTTGGACTGTTTGGTGAGTGAAGGTCGCAAGGTGGGTTTGGTTATTAATTGTGGGAAAACTGAAATAATCAATATGAATATGGAAAATGCACAGGAATGTGTAATTGGAGGTATGGTTGTAAAGCAAGTTGATAGGTTTAAATATTTAGGTACTTATTTAGCCAAGGATGGTTCTTTGAACTTTGAATTCGAGGAAAGGTTAAAGAAGGCTAATCAGGCAATGGGAATGCTTAAAAATATTTGGAATAATAACAATTTCTCTGTGCATACAAAAATCAAACTTTATAAGGTAATGGTTAGGAGTATCTTAATTTATGGACACGAGTCTTGGTACAGCACAGTGACTATGGAAAATAAATTCTTGGTGTTTGAAAATAAAGCACTTAGAAGAATATTAGGAGTTAAGTGGTGGGAAAGGATACCAAATAGTAGAATTAGAGAAATAACGGGAGTGCAGCCGATCGATGAATATGTTAGATTCTCACGATGGAAGTGGCTAGGACATGTGTATAGGAGACAGGGAATAGTACGAGGTACACCAGGGTGGGTGGCACTTGGTAGGAGAGGTAGAGGAAGGCCAAAAGAGACGTGGGTGAGGACAATGAGGCGGGAAGCTGGAGATGAGTGTTGGGGAGATCTTGAGGAGTTAGCACAAGATAGGATGTGGTGGTGTGAGTTCATCGAGGCCCTATGCATCCCCGAGGGTGCCACAGGAAATGATTGATTGATTGATTGAAATTTTCCAGAAGCGACTGTAGGAATAGTTATTTTCCTTCCATCTCTGATCATTTATTAAAGCTCCGACAAGCTTGCATACACTGACCTTGGTCACCTAATGGCAGCTTTCCATGTTGCTCGATCTCTGGCAGCTTCCCTATTCAATCCCTTATCCACAAGGCCACACTATAACTTCCTCTTAGATCTTTTTCAATCTGCCTTCCGCAACCCTACCCCTGACGTTCACAATTCTCACCTTCCACACCCAACCGTCATCCTCCATCCTCTCAAGGAAGCAGTGGTTGGAAAACGTTTTAGGCACTGTTGTCTCTCCAGACATTGAGAGGGCTCTCCCTCCAACTGTTTCATACTTAGGAACTCTAAAGTAACTTGGTACTCTCTAGACTGACTATGGATCTAACACAAGCACTGCTGAATTGAAGTATCATTAAAAGGTTCATCATTAACTGAAGGATGCCTGTAAATGGGAATGGGGGTGCAGTCAAGTGTACCAATACTCTTGAACTAATGACTCTATATATAAAATTCCTGACAAGCAAGTAGGAAGGCTAACAAGGTACAGGTAACCTACATCTGGTTAATTTGTGTCAGCCCTGACATCTGGCAGTGAACAAGTGGATGAGAGTTTGAGGGAAAAAAGAAGAAAGAAAAAAATGTTCAAAAATTGCTTCTAAAAGCCAAATGAGTGATACCATACATTTTTCTACTTCCAAACTCTCTTCAGCATGTAATTTTACTTAACAGAATCCTTCATAAACATCTGCACAGGTCCATATTACTTTAATGAGGTCTATAATAAGCAAATGCAATACTACAAGGCATTGACAAAGCAGTCACATCTGCAGTAATCCCAGTGTGGTATGATGACAGGTTTATACCGTACATCTTATCTTTATCTTCCACAGAACTGTACAATTAAGGATATGTATGCTATTACCATACCTGTGGGTGGTATACATCCAGCATGAGTTCAGAGATCCAGGAGCAGTGCCAGTAAGACATGTCAACCCATTTCACCAAGAACTCCCGAAGTGATTTGAACTGGTACTTGTCTGCCTTGTCTCCAACAAGTTCACGCCAGTTCTCAGGTGGTTTTGGTGGGTCCACAAATCTTCATTTTATGGAAAAGTATATCAGCCATTTTGATATGTGTATTACATGTATTTCATGCAAATTTAATACTCAACCCTTCATTATGATGATGTCTTTTCACTATGCTCTTCCTACTTTCAGATAGTTCTGTTCAGCTTAGGACAGGCTGTTCAAGCTGGGGAGGTTTGATACAATCTTCACTATCCCCCTTAACATGATGAGCTCTTTCATAATACAGTAATCCCTCTAATATCCGAACGCCCAATATCCGAACATCCCCATTAACCGGACATAATCCTCCTGGGATCCAACATTCCCAAAATGGGCCAAAAACTGCAAAAAATTCGAAAAAAATCTGCCTTTTTTCCCTCCCATAATTTGAAATTCCCGCCTGGCGCCAAACAGCTGTTACACCATGGTCCCTTCACCCCTTCCTTGCTCCCCCTCCCCCCTCCCCTGTCAGGTTGCCATTTGGTATTTTTCATTACCAAGTGTGGGCCAATTTGGTAATGAAAAATTCGTTTGGTAATGCATTAGAATAATGCATTACCAAATGGATTTTTCACATGTATGAGGATACACAGGATGGAGATGGTGGATTGTTTGCTCTCTCTGATTAATCTGCTACCCTACATAGTGTGAAAATAATCAACATGGTGTTAGTTATAAGGAGAGTGATTACATGTATTTCCACTTGTATATATAATTAGTGAAGAATATATGCTAGCTTTACGAATTTGGTAATGAAAAGTTATATTTGACAATGAAAGTTGAGGAGATTGGTAATGTGGCTGTTGCGATCTGGCAACTCTGTTACCCCACCAACATCAACAGTCACAGCTTAACTCCGATGGAGAGCAGATACTCATAACAGTGCAAGCCACAGGTGCTTGTTTTTTGTGAATAAACAGTGAATAAACTGCAATACCTTGCCACTAGAACACACAGGAATTTACAGTGGTGTGCAGTGTTAAGAAATTAGAATTTAGAGTGCAGAGGATTAACTGTGGACTGCAAACTGGCGGTTCAAACCAGTCCAAGACCAAGGGACTTGTAAGTACCCAGAATGTTTAATATTGTATAAACTCACCTCTAAAACCTCATTTTATGGTTCTTTTGCATTTATTTCAGTCTTTTATGTCCCTTATTGGTGTGATTTGGGTCTTAAATAGGTGCAATGCATGTCCAGAGGGAGTTGTATAGGTGTTTTTCAGAGTTAGGGTCCATAAGTACTAGTCCATAAGCTGGGGCCCAATATCCGGACAGGACCACTATCCGGACCTGCCTATGGCTCTATTGATCCGGATATTGGAGGGGTTACTGTAATATCATCTAAGGGTGGTTAGAATATGACGAAAAAGATATTCTGTTGACAGGGTAGTAGTAGTTGTTCCCTAGGCAGTCTGGCCAAACAGCCCCGAGTCCCTAAGGAAGGCCACAGCCGAGACCGGGCTTTCCAACAGAACGCTCAGGGTTTTTACAATGACCTCATTCTGAATCAGAAAGAATTCTAACCGAGTAAACATTTTCCCCGCCCCCCATGAAAAATAAGTTGACCAATAACAAGTAATTAAATCAAATGTATTCATTACCTACAACAGTTGTGTGTATATCAACTGCTCACAACATAAATTAAGTAGATTGATTAATGATAAAAATGCTGGAAATCCAGTAAAATACAGAATCTGAACAGAAGCGACAACCCCTTTTTACCTCCAAAAGAGGATTTTCTGGACTCTTCCTGGAAGGGGTTCACAGGCACAGCGCTGGCAAGTCCACTCTCCATCAGGCACCTCAAAAATGGGCGGTGAGAGGCAGTAGGTGTGGTAGGCGTTTACACACGAGTCACAGCACAGCAACTCCCCTCCGTCCTTAACAACAGCACCATACAACACATATCACTAAGATACTGCTCTTACTCTTCATAACCTTAGCATATTCCATTTGTTTAACCTAGTATTTCCACTTTTCTATCAAATATTTGACATCCAATCTTCTATATATGCATAAGTTCCACACTTAAACCTATAAGCTTGGCATAGAACTCTCCAAACTGATAAAAGACATGATTAATTATAAATGGTTGCCACGAACACAAACAACAACAGAACTGTTCTACAGTACTGTCACAACTGTCTGTGAGGCTGGAAAAGCTTGGTGAAATATTTTTACAGAATTTAGAAACAGCAAAGGAGAAATGCCTTGAATGGTTTAGGCATACACTCATAATGGTAAAAGGGGGATGGGTAAAATTCTCCCAATGACCATTTATTGGGGCGGGCAATATGCTTCCTATGGCCAAGTTAGGAAGAAAGAACCATAAGGAAGGGACTGACCTGTTCTTTACTGACCTTGCAAACCTTGCAATACTCCATGTGCTCATCCTCCTCCTTAACCCCCTCTGCCTCACAAGTGGGGCAGGACCACTTGCCCTCAGGGGCTTCCTCCAACTCTGGCTCCAAACACACCAAGTGGTAAGCTTTAGGGCAAGTGTCACACAGGATGATCTCTCCACCCTGCTGACACACCTCGCAGTAGTCCTGATTGGGGGGAGACTGTTGGTTAGAGGCAAGAAAGTGTCAGTTAGTATCATGTCTGATAATGGGTCACAATTAAACTACTTCACTTAAATTACTCCAATGATATCCAGATTCATCTTATAGTATTTCACAGTTTTTCAGTTCTTTAATCTCAGTGCAACTGCAGTGTGTATACAGATTATGAAAAATACTGTACATTCAAATGTATGGCAATATTAATGCCAAACTACTGTACACTTAATTCAATTTTTGGCTTTCACTACCTGAGTACAATAGCTTTTTACTCCTTCAGCATCTGTTACCTACGTGCTATAACACATTTCATTATCATCCGGAACTCCTTTCCCACCCTTAGGCAGTTACCACATGAATTATAAAAGAAATACAAAAACTTACATTCACAAACAGGGTGCTAAAAGTATGGAACTGACATGTAAAACATTGATCGGTGTCTTTTAGACCCTCAAAAGCTACATTATTCAACTGGAACAAAACTGCATCTCACAATCCATCTGCAACTCTATGTGAAGACACACTTATTATGCCTCAAATTCATCATTCTATTTTGTGGGACATGAATTCAATCAGCAGAAACTGATATTTAACTTTTGTTCTTCCTAGGGCCACACAGTTACAAATAACTTATGAAATCCCTCAGGCTGGGAGGGTTAGAATTATAGTAACTGTTTCAGAAGAATTTTCTTTTCGTTTTATTCTGGCTAACCCCAGATCATTTTAATCAGCAAATTAGAGATCCCTTTAGCTGAAGAAGTTAACCTTCCTCACCCTTTCCATCAAACTTCATCCATCCATCATCCAATCCTATGTCGCCTCATGAGAAACGTAGGACCTCAGGGCTAGGCACATTGGTCATGACACTTAAGATGAGAGTGACCAGCCTCACTCATCCCTGAGTGACATTACATGAGCAATAAACTCCAACCATCCCTTGGATATAAAACTACACAGGCTCAATCTGATTGGAGCACCTTAATTACCCACTAAACCACCAGGTGCCATAATTTGGTTATATGGTTACCACCCAGCATAGTAAATGGTTTCCTGGTGTACAAGAAACCATTTGGCTTGACATTCACTGTACAATTACCCATAGGCAGAAGGATGAGGAAAGAATGATGGAAAGAAAGACAGAATAGGAAAGATGGAATGACGGAAGGAAAAGGGGAAGATACAGGCATCTGAGAGCAGCACCACATCGAGTGAGTGGATTAGTGTCCCGATGTTCTTTATATCAAAGTTCCTTACATATTTGCCAAAAAGTTTTATCAATTCCCCAGCATGATTTACAGAAAGTAATTTCACGGGTTCACTGGTGTGTATTTTTCATGTGAACTATTAGGTACACTATTAACCCAATTCTTATCTACTGTACAGACCTCAGAGTGGATGGGGTAGCCCCTACGGGCAAGCCAAGGAAAACATGGGATGATATCCTAAGAGGGAACCTCAGGTTTAAAGGACTTGACCAGGATGTACAGGAGACCGTGCAGCTTGGAAAACAGCCATCAGGTGAGAAAATCTTACCCATGCAAGCATGAAACACTCCCTTTCAAAATCTATGTATGTCTGTAACCAGTGCTTCTTTATTCATTTCACCCCCATGCTGGTCCATTTTCCCTACCTTTTTATGATTCCACTTATTTTGACTCTAACTTACTTATCCTATTATTAAATTCTATGGCAAAACACAAAACACAGCTCACCTGGTGATCAGTTTCATATCCATCCTCATCCTTGGCTTTCATACGTTTACGTCGCTTGCTCTTGCTGCCCAGTTTTGTCTTTGCCTTTTTCTTAGTACCTGTTGCTGCCTCTGCCTCATCCTCAGCTTTATTCATGTCCTCTGCCTCGGCTAACATCTGTTCAAACTCTGCATCGCTATCCTGGCTCGAGTCGTCCTGTTGGTATTTCATAAGAATGCTGTATTGACTTTTTTTTTTTTTTTTCCACATGATGGAATTGGGCTATTTCCATAACTTGAATACTAAGTCATGGATAAGTTAAATTCATAGACAATGAGTCAGCTTTGATAGTAATGAAAACAACCATCCTATCTAATATCTGGCCACCAACCGAGTCAGGTTACAACACACTGTCAATCAAAGCTCTCCAAAGTTTACCTGATTACAAAACTGCAATATAATATACAGGCTGCTAAACTGACACTGATTAAAACAATATAAATACAAGGTTATGTAAATAATATAATTAAACTGACTCAAGTAGGTTAAACAGTATATATATTCTATTTCAAATCAAAATTCCTTCATAGTTGCAGCATTTTTTAAAAATCTCTCATTCTGTTATGTTGCATTTCTGTGTATCACTAATATACGCCACAGCATCACCAGACTCACTGAGGTATCTTTCTTGCGTTTGCCCAGTTTGATCTTCAATGTGGGGACCTTGCCACCCTTCTTGGCCTTGGCTTCAGCAGTGGTGGTGCGTTTACGGCCACGCTTCTTCTTACCAGTACCCTCACTGTCCTCCTCTAATTCTTCTTCAGCTTCCTCATCCACTTTGGACTTCCTAGGCCGACCTCGACCCTTTGGAGTAATCTGAAGGTGAGGGATTGTCATGATATGCTCAACTCACTCTTTTAAAAGCATATAGTATCTGAACATCAGTTACCTTCAATCAGGTCAAAATTTAAACAGCACACCAACAACTGTAAGTGGTGGTGGCAACCATCATCCACTCACTTCATGTAGTGCTGCCAATTTCTTCCTTCACCGTTATCATCTTTCTGTGACTGCTCTCCTCCCTTCCTATTTCACCCATCCTTCCTGTCACCTTTTCTATTCTTTTCTACTTCACATAGCCCTACACTAAGTGACAAGCCTAATGGTTTCCCATAACCCACAGAACCATTTACTACTCAGTGTAGTAACCAAATAACCAAAAACTAGGCAAAGTGGAGCCCATGCTGCTCAATATCTAGCAGCCTCCCTATTCAGTCCCTTATCCCTGAGGTCACACTGTATGATCTTGTCCCAAGTATTTTTTGGTCTGCCGCTCACAACCCACTTCTCACTTTCTGCACCCAATTGTCATCCTCCATCCTCTCCACATGCCCAAACCATCTCAATTTCCCCCTCCTCATCGCATCAATATACTCTGGTCCCATCCTTCCTTTCAACTCTTCAATTGTAACCCTAGCTGTCCCAGGCCTCACATTAAAGGACGCACCGCACATCCATCTAATTACTGTCATTTCTGTATGTTTGAGCCTACGAATATCCTCTTCCTTAACTGCCCAGGTCTCACTACAATATAACATTACACTCCTAACACATGACATATAAAGATCCCTTAGCATGGAGGGAGATCCCTCTTAGTGTCAGGAGAGGCAACAGCTCCCTGAACTTCAACCAACCACTCCTTAGCCTAGCCACAAAGATAGCTCCGGCCCCACCTCCATTACATAATATGTCCCCCAAATAACAAAACTCTTCCACACACTCAAGAGACTCTCCAGTAAGATCAATCTTTTCATGTCTGACAATCTCAATGAACTCTCCCTGACACACCACACACACAGAATCATTATTATTTCACAGTCTACCTCTAACACCACTACATCTCTCATGCACTCACAAAAACTGCACAAGATAGAATTGTTAGTACAGTATAGTGAAAAAAATACTGTGTGTGTGTATTCAGCCTAAATCTTTCACATCTACCTATGCTCCTGTTCCAATGGTCTGCATGGACACTAAGTTATAAAAGTCTTCCTTGCTATAACCTGCTTTACTCACAGGAATATTGTACAGCAGTTTCCTTTGTTACCATTATAAATTTTTATCATTCATAGCTGCACGGTTGCTAATCTAACAGAAAAGCAGGCATAAAACTGTTCTATGAAAGACAGTAGTTCATGCTGCTCATAAAGGTTAAGTAAACACCATTACTGTATATATGTCAGTCAAGTAATTACTGTACTTAAAGTATGGATATCAAGTAACTGTTCTTTGTATTTATAAAAAAAAAAAAAAAAAAAAAAAAAAAAAAAAAAAAAAAAAGCCATTCAAACCTGTGCTGGTTCAGGTTCTGGTTCTTCATCGTCCGCTGCCTCCTCTTCCTCTTCCTCTTCTTCCTGGCTACGAGCAGTGAACTCACGCCACTTAGCTGCTACTAGCATCATTAATTTTGAAACCGGCACCTGCAGCAAAAATACTTTGTTCGACTCAAATTATTCCTCTAAACTTGAAAAACAGTATAACTTCTGAAAAATAAAATGGCACAGAGCTAGGTTAGAAAAATGAGGACACTTACAAAATCAAAGGTCTTATCTGTCTTAGTTTTGATAACCTGTGCAATACTATGTAACGCTTGTTACGGCAGGTAGAATACTTAACAAATCCCCCCCCCCCTTAGTTTAAATGTGATAAGAAAGGTATTTTAATCACTAACCCTGGGATTTTCTTTGGCCAGCATTGGCCTGACATGTTGTTGGAAGAGCTTGTATGTAGTGAGGGTCTGGTAGTCAGTTTCTGTATATTCAATATCCACATCATTCAGGCTGAAGCTCTCACAAACCTCCGCCACTGTGGGCATCTGATCTCCCCCTCCCCCTCCACCTCCACCAGCACCACCACCATTGTTCCCTCCTCCTACTGCTGCTTGAAATGAGGATAAATGGGAATGTTAAGTACTATCTAATACACGGTAAGGAGTAGTAGTAGTAGTAGTAGTAGTAGTAATAATAATAATTCATCATTCATTCACTGCCAGATGCCATGTATCCCAAATGGGGTGGCCAAAGGCTTAGAGTTAATTGTTTTACAGGGAGGGGCACTAATCCTCCACCAACCCCACTTGACTCGTAGGGATGCCAACAGCATCTGGTGTTCCCAGGCGGTCACCCATCCAAGTACTAACGAGACCCAATGTTGCTTAATAATAATAAAAATAATAAATCCCTTGACTCTACTGGATACACTTATGTGAAGCTACAGAATGTGGTGAAAGTTTTTTGGCAAAATCAGATAGAGCCAGGATTCCAGGGGCTTGAATGATGAGTGAATGGAAGCATGGCCCATTGGGGTGGGCAAACTTGGGCTGTCTGGACATTGTCACTCCTCACACTACCCTAGGGTGGGAAAGGAGATCTGGATGATGATGGTGATGATTTTTTTTTTTCATCATCTAATCCAGTGTTGCCCAATAATAATAATAATAATGATGACAACCAATCTCATATTACCCCCTCCTTGGATGTGCAGGGGTCCAAGGTTAGGCTACTGTAGCAAAGTACACTATCATAAAGGAAAATGCTGCTTCAAGTAATATCAAAGATGGGAAAAGTTAATTACTTTCACAACTTAATCCCTATTTGATATAAAATAATATAACATTAATTCAAATATCACGATATGAAAAGGTACACAATATAGTTCAGATAATGGCCTTCTTACCACCTTCCGGTCCTCCTGGTGCCACAGAGGAAGGACGACCGCGACCCTTGCCTCTACCCCGACCCCTGGTTCCCTCCTCTGTGCTGTCCCCATCTGCACGCTCAGACTCCTCCTCAAACTCACCCTCCTGTAGAAGGAAAACAAGGTCATTATTCTGATTGTTTTCAACCTTATTCACCTGAGGGAAGCACCAAACTCCTAAGTGGTCGGTGCAATAATACAGTACACTGTATCATATCATTTATAAAGGCTCCAACATACAATACTTGCATGCATCAGCCTTGGTCATCTAATGGTGGCTCTCCATGCTGCTCGATCTCTGGCAGCCTCCCTATTCAGTCCCTTATCCCTAAGGACCACACTCTATGACCTCATCCCAAGTCTTTTTTGGTCTGCCTCTTGCAACCCCACCCCTGACATTCACACTTCTGACCCTCTCCACCCAACTGTTATCCTCCATCCTCTCAATTGTCCACATCATTTCAATATACCCCTCCCCATCACAACACCAATACATTCAAGTCCCTTGCTTCTTCTCAACTCTTTCATTGCAATCCTGGCTGTCCCAGGCCACGTATTCATGGATGCACTACACATCCATCTTTTCTGTTATTTTTGTACATCTGAGCTAACAAATATCCTCATACTGTACTGCCAAGTCCTCACTAGCATACAGCATTACATTCTTAACACATGCCATGTACAAAGATTCCTTAGCATGAAGGGAGAGCCCTCACACTCTCAGGAGAGGCAGCAGCTCCCCTGAACTTCTTCCAACCACCCCTTACCCTAGCCACACAGCCAGCTCCAGCCCCATCTCCAACACATAACATGTCCCCAAAATAACAAAAACTCCTCCACAAACTCAAGAGACTTCAGCAAGATCAGTCCTTTTACACCTAACAATATTTATAATGCTCTTCCCGACACATCACAGGCATGAAATCAGCTTTATATTGGAGCCTACCTCTATCGCCATCACTGCACATGACTGAGTTACTTCCCACACCCTTGTGGCAAACTGCACATGACCACACACCCTCTTTGCTTTGAAAGTACCATCGTTCTTCTACTAGATCTATCAACAGTGGTGTTCCTCAGGGCTCTGTCCTATCACCAACTCTCTTCCTTTTAATCATCAATGACCTTCTAAGCTGTACATCTAACCCTATCCACTCATACACTGATGACTCCACGCTTCACCTTTCCATTCGGTTCCCGCAACGCCCATCTCGGCAGTTACTTCAACAAACAAGGGATGAGGCTATGGCACACCTAATGTCTGACTTGGCTCGTATCTATGACTGGGGTAAAAGTAATCTTGTTGTTTTTAATGCATCTAAGACTCAGTTCTTACACCTATCAACCCATCAAAATCTTCCACAGGTATACCCACTAATGTTTAATAATATTCAGCTTAATCCTGCATCATCCTTGAACATGCTTGGGGTTTCATTTACTCGGGACTTATCTTGGAAAGATCATATTACATCTCTTGTTAAATTTGCTTCCAAGAGGTTGGGTGTGCTGAGCCGACTCCGTTCTTTCTTTACCCCTTCACAACTGTTGAGTCTATACAGGGGTTTTATCCGCCCTTGTGTGGAGTACAACTCTCATGTGTGGGGAGGTTCCCCACATACAGCTCTTCTCAATAGTGTGAAGTCAAAGGCTTTTCGTCTCATTAACTCTCCTCCTCTTACTGACTCCCATCAACCTGTCTCTTCGCCGCACTGTTGCATCTGTATCTCTTTTCTATCACTACTTTAATGGTCACTGCTCCTCTGAACTGTCTGCATGCATTCCTCCACCTCTACGATGGGCGCGTAGCACCCGTCTAGCAGCAAACTCTCATCCTTTTTCTGTCCAACTCTCCAGTGCAAGAGTTAACCGTTACTCCCAGTCTTTCATTTATGCAACAGGTCAACTCTGGAACTGTCTCCCTCTGTCTGTATTTCCTGCTGCCTATGATCTCCAGTCTTTCAAATGCAGTATGTCCAGGCATCTCGAAATGAATGGATCTTGAATTTGGCTCTCTCTTGTATTTTGTTTTTCTCTTGGAGGGAACTCTATTGCGGGATCAAGGCCTTTGGTTCCTTCTTCCTCGCATAAAAAAAAAAAAAAAAAAAAAAAACTACGAGCCCTAGATATAACTGTATCCACATTTACTCTCAAACCCCTGCGCCCTACTTCGTGTCTCCATTTCCTAGCCCTTCCTCTGCCTCCCTTTCATTCTTTGCAATCAACACCAAGTCATCAGTAGACAGCATCTCCCATGAGAGTCCATTTCTTAAGTCACATGAGAGATTTTCGAGCGCCATGACATACAGTAAGGGGCTCGAGACTAACTCCTGATGTATGGTAACATTCATGGCAAGCTCATCATTTAAATCTCCCTTCATTCTCACCTGGGTGCGGACACCCATATATACAACCATAACCACTCTAACAATTCCAAGCTTTCTCAATGCCCACTTCACCACCTCCCTAGGAACTCTATCAAAGGCTTTTTCCATCCATCCATCATCTAATCCTACATTGCCCCACAAGGAGTGTAGAAGCCCGGCGCTAGGCAAGTTGGTCCTGACATTTAAGATGAGAGTGACCAGCCTCACTCATCCCTGAGTTGCATTATGTGAGCAATAAACCCCAACCACACCTTGGATATAAACCTTCACTGGCTCAATCCGACTGGAGTGCAGTAATTACCCACTAAACGACCAGGTGCCAAAATTTGGTTATATGGTTACCACCCAGTGTAGTAAATGGTTTCCTGGTGTACAGGAAACCATTTGACTTGTCACTCAGTGCAGAGTCATCTACAGGCAGAAGGAAGAGGAAAGAATGAAGGAAAGAAAGACCGAAGAGGGAGTGTAAAGTAACCTGTAGGCAGAAGGACGAGGAAAAAATGAAGGAAAGAAAGACCAGAAGATGGATGGAAGGAATGATGGAGGAGAGGAAAGGGCAGACACCTGAGAGCAACACTACACCGACTAAATGGATGGTGAGTGCCCCCACCTACCACAACCTTCACATCAATGTAAGTAAAGCTCTCTTCTCTCTCGTATATACTTTTCTAGATGCTGTCGGGCAATGGGTATGGCATCTGTGGTCCCTTTGCCTAGAATAAACCCAAATTACCTTCTATTTTCTGGTCCACAAAGTTTTGTGCCTCTTTAAACTTCATCTTTCCAGGACATCAACTTTCCCCTTATGCGCATTTACAATCACACTCCGGCCAGTCATCTAGGACAACACACTCACATACAATCAAATTTATCAAATCAGTATCAAAGGCCAAAGGCCAAACACTGGCTCTGCAGACTCCAAACCTTCCCTGTTCCAGTCACCTTCTCATTCAGCAACCAGTTATAATGCTCTCTCTTCGTGTCTTTAACATCTTCACTGTCCACCACTATGTTTCCTTCATCATTCTTCACACACTGCTTAACTATATCCCTGCTTTTCCGCTTCATCAGATTTGCCACCCCAATACTATATTCGTCCTTTCAGCACTGTTTAGGTTGTCCAGTAGAAGTCACAGAACTCAGATTTTGCCCTGTTTTCCTCCTCTCTTGCCCAACACTTGGCATCCAAGTATTCCTTTCTGTTACAACCTCTTTTCTATTCCCAGAGTGTCTTCCACCCCCCCCCACCCTTAAATGTGGCTTCTAAACCCTCATCCCACAACCATGTTACCATAGGTCATGGAGGGCCCACTGTCAATCCACACAATGAATCAGTAACCATCAAGAGCAACTGTAATACAGCACAAGAACAGCCACTGTATAATTAACATATAATAATAAATGCAATACGCTTGATACCCACAAAAATGACCCCCTCATGATAGTTAATATGTCCAGTTTTAAGAATATGGTCAGAAATATATTGCACAGGACAAAAATTCACCAACAATTTCACCTCTATTTCCTCCTTTCCTCTATGTCTAACATTCCTATTCTGAGAGAGGATAGGTGATTCTCTTTGATAGGATGTGTTGGGATGGAATGTGGCAGACTTACCTTCAAGTGGTATGTAGATGTGATGCAACAGAAGAAACTGGCTTTGACCATGTAAAATGACAAGCAGTAACATGAAATCTACAATCTTAAATGATTTCCTGTTATGCTGAATGAAGAACAGCAATGTATTAGAGAATTCAGTGTAATATAACATCTGGATATCTCTTCAAAAGCTCAGTCCTCAATACAGCTCACACAGTCAACTTACGCTCTCACTTTCGTCCTTCTTCTTGCGCTTCTTACGTCCTCTCTCGCCTCTGGAGGACTTGCGTTTCTTGCTCTTTTTACGCTTTCTCTTTCCTCCCCCCCACTCCTCATCTTGCTCTTCCTCATTTGAATCTCCCTGTTCCTCTTCTCCTTCCTCTCCCTCACCCTGTTCCTCCTCCTCCTCTGTTATAAAAAAAAAAATCATCATCATCATCATCATCAACTAATCCTGTGTTGCCCCATGAGGAGCATAGGAGCCTGGGCCTAGCCAAGTTGGTCCTGACATTTAAGTTGAGTGACCAGCCTCACTCATCCCTGAGTGGCATTACATCAGCAATAAACCCCAACCACCCCTTGGATATAAACATACACAGGCTCAATCCAGCTGGAGCACCTTAATTACCCATTAAACCACCAGGCACCATAGTTTGGTTAAATGGTTACCACCCAGCCTAGTAAATGGTTTCCTGGTGTACAGGAAACCATTTGCCTTGCCACTCAGTGTAAGTCACCCATAAACCGAAGGAAGAGGAAAGAAAGACAAGAGGAAGGAAGAAAACAAGGAAGAGAGGAAATGAGTCATTCAAGTGCAGCACTACATCAAGTGAGTGGATGGTGAGCGCCCCCACCTACCACTAAAAAAATAATAATAATAATTAATAAAAATCTACACTGGGTGCTGATAATCTGAGAAAATACAACTGTTCCTATAACTGATATCAGATTTATCCCTAATGTAACAGACTCAGTGTAATCCATAATAAAATTGCTGGTGCAAAATTTGATACTGCTCTATACTCATATGAGTACGGGTGCTTTAATTACAAACAGAGTATTATTATACAGACTGTGGCCTATGGTCAATATTCACCATGTTAACCTTTGCACCTCAGACATCCTCACAAATGTAAACTACTCCCATACAGCATTTTTTCTCTCATCTTCAACTCCACTATATACCATCCATGCCTGTCCTGTCACCCCAATCTGTGCTGGTTGGGCCACTGACGTGTAAGAATAGCTTACACTGTCTCTGAAGTCTCAGACTATCAAGTTTCCAAAACTTGCAGCAAATCATTTGAAGCTTACTATATTTTACTTCACCTTTTGTCACAGCAACACGACAAAAGCTACAAAGGTGTTACTGGTGTCTATTTGCAAACTAAGAATGTAGTTTTTTACTATGTTTAGATTTTTTTTTAATAGTATCCCTTCTATTTAAGAAAGAAAACTAGCTTGAGGAGTGAAAATTGCAAATCTGCATAAGGTTTAACATTCCACATAAAGCCTTCTATATTGTTCCTTAACAGAATTACATATCATAAATGTATACAAAAGATTTAAGCTACATTATAACTGGTGACAAGCATAAAAGATCAAATTTGAAATGTAACAGATAGCCAAAGTGTGACATCATGTAACTCTGACAAGTGTGTTGGTTCTCAATAAACAGAAGGTGACAACAGCCCCAGAACAGCAAAGCAAAAAGGGTTAACACACATTAAAAATGGTTCACCACTAAGTCAGCGGCTGTAACAGCCAGCTAGAAGCTCTAAGTTTCTTTTGCTTCCCAGGGGAGATACCGTAATCTATCTATCCATCTATCTATAGCCAGATGCCATAATCCCATAAGAGGTGGCCGTTTGTCTATCTGTCTATCTATCTATTGCCAGACGCCTCAATCCCGTACGGGGTGGCCATAAACAAATTGTCTCCACGTCAACCTGTCCCCCGCCATTTCACTGCCCTGCTCCCAACTCACACCCCCCTCTCTCATATACCTCTCCACCCCATCCCTCCATCTCATCCTCAGCCTCCCCATCCCTCTCCCCCCTCTCCACCTCAATTCACATACACTCTCCTCATCAGTCTCTCACCCACCATCCTCTCCACATGGCCAAACCACCTCAGTGTGTTCCTCCTAATGCTTCCTATCACATCCACATCCACACCACAATGCTCCTTTATATCCTCATTTGTCAGCCTGTCTCTCCATGTGACTCCACAGGCCATTTGTCATTGAGTTAATTATTTTTCAGGAAGGGGCACTAATCCTCCACCAACTCACTTGTTGACATGTAGGGAACATGTACGGGTTGGTTATATGGTTTCCGCCCAACATTGTACAGTGTTTCCTGATTTACAGGAAACCATTTGACTTGTCATTTGGTGTATAGCCACCTGAAGACGAAAGAAGAGTAATAAAAAGTGACAGGAAAGATAGGAGAAATAGGAAAAGAGGAGAGCTGACAAAGAGAAGGATAATAAAGGTGATGGAGGAAGTAGGCAGCACTACATCAAGTGAGTGGATGATGGTCACCACCATTTGGGGGGGGGGGTTACACCAAGACCTCCCTTTCGATAAGGGCTAAGGTGTTACCCCTGGGTAGAGGGCTTTGGTTTGGAGCATGTAGCATTTTATGACCGGATGCCCTTTCTGATGTCTACCAGTAACCCCTTAGGTGGACTCGAACCTCTGACCCTTGGGTCAGAGCACAGCACTCTAACCCACTGAGCCACAGCAGTCACCTTTAGAGCCGACAAATCTCCTACTGCTCTTCATCATCATCATCAGTTTATTGATGTCATTTTGGTTTTTATACGAAAGTAAACAGACCCACCATATATAAAAGAAATACTGAGAGAATTTTTCTGGTTGATGAAAGAAACAAAAAAATTGTACAGAATGGTGAAACATGCACAATCTAAGGATTCTAAACCTGATTCTAGTCACATCCAACTTACCAATTGTCAGAATCTAAAAATACCTTGTATTATTCTCCAGGCAGTTACAGAATGCTAAAAGACAACTTGAATTTTACAAAACCGGAATGAAATATTCTGTCAAAATCATACAAGACATTATGGTATACAGGACTATATATGGGAACTTGACGTAACATAATATGACTGCCACGCGAGTGCAGTTACTTCCTAATGCAGTAAACTAATCTGCAGGCTGGAAGTTGAATCAGTTACTTCAGAGGACTAAATCTGTGCAACACTTATTACACTAATGAGTGTCCACTGAATTATATTGTACTACAGTAACTTTCACTTCGCCAAACACTTTTACTGCAGTTAGTACAAACTTTCACTTCGCCAAACACTTTTACTGCAGTTAGTACAACATCTGTGAGAAAGGTTAGTACAGGAGGCCCTCACTTTACGAATGGGTTACATTCCTGAAAAAACGTTCGCCGAGTGATTTTTTCTTGAGTGAACCCATTATAACACGTTAAATAGAGATTGGTTCCAGGACCCCGATTTTCCCCCCAATCCACCCGTATTAACCCCTTTTTTTTGCTCAGTCTGAATTAATATTTGTGTATTTTAAGACTCCCTAACCTTTAATCTACAAATCTATCTATCTGTCTATCTATTGCCAGACACCTCAATCCCGTTTGGGGTGGCCACAAACAAATCGCCTCCAAGTCGCCCTGTCCTCCGCCATCTCACTGCCCTGCTCCCAACTCACACCCCCCTCTCTCATATACCTCTCCACCCCATCCCTCCATCTCGTCCTTGGCCTCCCCCTCCCTCTTCCCCCGTCCACCTCACTCACATACACTCTCTTTGTCAGTCTTTCACTCTCCATCCTCTCCACATGGCCAAACCACCTCAGTGTGTTCCTCATAACGCTTCCTATCACATCCACATCCACACCACAATGCTCCTTTATATCCTCATTCATCAGCCTGTCTCTCCATGTGACTCCACAGGCTCCTCTTAAATAACTCATTTCCACTGCTCTCACTCTTGACTTGTGTCCTTCCAACAATGTCCAAGCTTCACTTCCGTACGTTAGAGTTGGTATCACAATACTGTCACGTAGTAACTTTTTCACTTCCATGCTCACTTCCCTGTTTCTTATCACTGCTTTCAAAGAACCAGCAACCTTTCTTCCCTGCTGTACCCTTGCACGCACTTCATCCTCCAAACCTCCATCCTTACTCATCACACCACCCAAGTACTTAAACGTACTCACATTTTCCAATTCCTCACCATCCAACCTCGCTGTACATTCACTGACTTCACCTCTACAAATACATCTACAATTTAACACAACTGGCAGATAAAAAATATAATTCGCACTTGAACTGAGTTTTGTTTTCTTAAATTTTACAGTACTGTTTATGTTTGACATGGGAAATTACATTACCTTAACTACACTGCTGTGGTGGAATCTGCTGACTGAAAGCACACTTGGTTTAAAATTGCCCACAGAAAAAAATTTGTTAAAGCAAATTTTGGCGTTCGTTAGGTGAGTGAAGGGTGGTAAAACATGAATTTCGTTAAAGAGAAATTTTGCTGCATGATCTTTTATAAAGTGGGGGTCGCTTGTACTGTAAACTAATACATGTCCTTCAAAATCAACTGGTGAGGACTATGATGGTCATTTCTACATGAGAAATGAACCAGGCACCTCTTTCAGAGAATTTTGTGGTTGTTGGAATATGCAGAACGGTTTTAGATTGCACACGTAGCGAAACAGAGAAACTGCTATTCCATCCACAGTATCCGATCAAGACAACACATTCAGCATTTGTTAAAGTTATGAACACATTCATAGTTCTGTTAAAGTTGCACCGAATGCACTGTTCAGTTGTTAGTTCTCTATACCCTGGATCAACACTAGTAAAGCTCTAGTAAAGAAAAAAAAAAAAAAAAAAAAGTCAAACGATTTCATTGCTGGTACTGGTAATTTAATTTTCAGCAGATAATTGGATCTTTATCATACAGAGTACTGAAAGAATCTTGACAATGTTCCAGTGTTTCTCAGTAAAGTTTAGTGTTATTGTCAGTGAAATAAAAATAAAAGAATATGCAAAGTGCAGAAAAGTGCAGGAGGAGGCTGTAGCACCAGCCAATCAAGGTGCTACTCCCAAGGGGAATGGAAATGCTGGTGATGGGGAGAGCTGGTGCTCCTGTTTCACTAGCTATCTAACTATCCCCTTTTGCTGACCTTTTCAGCATGACACTGACATGGACAGTAGACCAGCATACTCTCCCAAACACTTCCTCAGACAAACTTACACACTACACCACATGCGCTTTACATATTACGAAATGTACCCAACGGCGTCACAGAGGTTGACGCTAGCAAGGGCATGCAGCCAGAAAACTGCCCCTGCTACCTAGTGGCGGACCTTTTGAGGGAGGTGTGATGAGGGCTCCTCCAGCATAGATTGTGGGGCCAGGGTGAGATGGGGCTCGAACCTGTGCTAGAGGGTACGTGGCATTGCGGTTCCCAGGCTGCCGTTTCTGCCCAATAGAGAGAGGCCTGAACCTGGGAGTAGCGCCCCAGGAGGCTGCCCATCAATGGGTGTTACAGTGCCAAGGTGCGCTTGGAGGATGTCCCTGTAGCCGTCCTTGCAGGGTGCCCCAAGGCCACTACCACAGCCACTGTTTGAGGCTGGTGGGCTAGGGGTCCCAGATCCGTTGCTGGGCCTGGGACTGTGCTGTAGGTGGGGCCTATGGTATGTCTCTCCTCTTCTTCTTTTACTGATTATGACCAAGTTAAAGAATGTAATTCAAGGCAAGCCTGAGGACATCAAATCGCCCAGGGGGATCAGAGTGTGGGAAGTTTGAGGAACAGAGGGGGGAAGTCTATCTATTTATCTATCTATTGCCAGACGCCATAATCCCATAAAGGGTGGCCATTTGACTTTGAGTTATTGGTTTTATGGGGAGGGGCACTAACCCTCCACCAACCCACTTGTTGACACGTAGGGAGCACGTATGGGTTGGTTATATGGTTACCACCCAGCGCTGTAAATGGTTTCTTGGCTTACAGGAAACTGGTTGAGGTAAATAGTGGGAGGTGGGTGGATGTGAAATGCATGCAAGAAGTCCGATATAGGGGTGAATCAGCCAGAAATATTGCTGGGAAGGATTGTTATTATAAGTTGTTGTGGCAGGGTATCCAGGTGGATAGGGGTGTGTGGGTGTATTGGTTAAAGAGAAATGGTTGGAATATATCATGAATGTTATGAAAATTTTGTTCGGTGGGATGATGTTTGCAATTATGTTGGCATATGCTCCACAGGCAGGCTTGGATGAGATAGAGAAGGATAGATTTTGGGATGACTTAATACATGTAATAAGGTAAGTGGTATGGATGATGATGAGACTGAAGTATTAGGGGGGGGGGGATTTAAATGGTCATGTAGGTGATCCAGCACAAGGATGTGAAGGAATACATGGGGGATATGCATGCATATGGTATAAGAAATGAGGAGGGGGAAAGGATACTCAAGTTTTAGGAGGCAATGAACATGACTGTGTGCAACACACATTTTAGGAAAAGAGAGAGTAGGTTGATTAGGCTATGTACAAGTCTGGGGGAAATAGCAGCCAGATAGACTATTTCCTGGTCAGGAGGGCTGATAGGAAGTTGGTGAGGGATGTTAAAGTTATAGGGAATGAGAAGTGTGTGCAGCAACACAAGTTATTGATATGTGACATGGTACTTAGAGAGCACGTAATGAAAAAGTGGACCTATGCACCAAGGAGGAAAATATGGAAGTCGAAAAACCAAGTAATAAGGGATGCCTTCTATAGCGAAATGAGGAGAGTGGTGGCTGAACAGGGAGATGTGGATGGAAGTGTTAATGAACAGTACAGAGCCCTCAAGACCAGCCTCTTGAGAGTTACTGATTCAGTATGTGGATGACAAGAGGCCCACCAAAACACGTGGTTACTTAGTGGTGGGATGAGGGTATACAAGCTGCAATTAAGGAGAAAATAAGACTTTTCCAGGAATGGAAGAAGGGTGGTAACAAAGAGGAATACTTGGCTGCCATGCGTAGGGCTAGAAAAGAGGTTTACAGGGCGAAGTCTGGGTCACAGAGACGTACTTGATAACCTAAAGTGTGTGGAAGGGAAGAATATGGTTTTTAAGATGGCCAATCAGATAAAGAGGGAAAATAGGGATATCACAGGTGAGCAGTGTGTGAAGAATGATGAAGGAAGGGTTGTGGTGAACAGTGGGGATATTAAAGATACATGGAAAAAGCAATACAGCCGACTGTTGAGTGAAGAGTTTGACTGGGATAGGGCAGGTTTGAGGCCAGCACATCCAGTGTTTGGCCCTTAACCTTTAATTGATGCTGCAACTGTGAGTGGGGCAATAGGCAAGATGCAGGTGGGGAAGGCAGCAGGTGTGTCTGGGTTGACTGCTGAAATGTCGATAGCCTCAGGAGGCATAGGAGTGAGGTTAGTCACTGACCTGTTAAACCACTATATAAGTGTGTTGTTCCAGTTGATTGGCTGAAGAATGTAACTGTAAATGTGTACAAGAAGAAGGGTGATGCCCTGGAAAGAGGAAATTATAGAGGCATAAAGCTTTTAGACTAGATAATGAAGGTAATGGAGAGAGTTCTAGAAGGTACCGGTATGACTGGAGAAAGAGTGAATACTGAAGAGATACAGTTTGGGTTTATGCCAGGCGGCAGGACTGCTGATGCCATATTTCATTGTTCGTCACCTTTAGGAAAAATATGTAGGAAAGAAGAGGGAACTGTAATTTGTCTTTGTTGATATAGAGAAGGCCTTTGACAGAGTCCCTGGAGAGGTGGTGAAGTGGGCAATGAGAAAGCTTGGGATCAAGGAGTGGCTGGTTAGAATTGTTATGGCCATGTATGTGGGTGCTCACACCCAGATAAGGGTGAATGGAGACTTGTGTGATGAGTTGTCTGTGAATGTTGGTGTGCATCTGGGGTCATTCTTGAGCCCCTTGTTGTTTATCATGGTACTTGAAGCCCTCTCACATGACTTCAGACATGGACTCCCGTGCGAGATGTTGTATGCTGATGATTTGGTGTTGATTCCTGAGAGTGAAAGGGAGGCAGAGAAAAGATTTAGAAAGTGAAGTGATGGTATGGGGCACAAGGGCTTAAGATTAAATGCAGATAAAACAAAACTGATGGTATCTAGGGCTGAGGGCAGTATTGTCAAAAACAAGAGAGAGTGGCTTTGAACAATCTGTCACAAGGGCATGTGGGAAGTAATGCCATCTTGTGCAGTGTTTGTGATAAGTGGGTGTGTAAGAGAATGTAGTGGTATTAGAGGTAGACTGCAAGATAATGCTGACAGTTTGTCAGGGAGAGCATGTGGATATTGCCAGGTGTGAAATGACTGAACTTGCTGGTGAGTCTCTTGAGTGTGTGGAAAAGTTTTGTTATTTGAAAAACAGGTTATGTGCTGGAGGTGGGGCAGAAGCTAGCTCAGTGGCTACAGTGAGGTGTGGTTGGAAGTTATGGGAGCTGTTGTCTCTCCTGGCATTGAGAGTGCTCTCCCTCCGTGCTAAGGGATTTTTGTATGCGGCATGTGTTAGGAGTGTGAAGCTGTATGGTAGTGAGGCCTGGGCAGTAAGGAAAGATGATATTCATAGGTTCAAATGTACAGAAATGGCAATGATTAGATGGATGAGAAGTGCTTCCTTGAGTCCAAGGCCTGTGGGGGCTAGGTTTACGATGGAAGAGTTGAGAGGTAGGATGGGACTGGAATGTATTGGTGTTGTGATGAACTGAGGTAGACTGAGTGTGTTTGGGCATGTGGAGAGGATGGGGGATTATTATTGGGTGCAGAAAGTGAGAAGTGTTAATGTTAGGGGTAGGGTAGTGGGAGGCAGACTAAACAATGACCTGGGATGAGGTCACTGAGTATGACGTCAGGGTTATGGGACTAAATAAGGAAGCTGCCAAAGATCAAGCAGCATGGAGAGCCGCCATTAGGTGACCAAGGCCGAAGCATGCAAGCATGTTGGAGCCTTCAAAAACAAAAACGAGAAAACATACTGAAAGGGCACTTGAGTGCTTGAAGAGCTTAAGTTACTGAAATAATGTACCACTACTGTACCGTATATACCAGCATGTCACAGGTTATACCATGTGTGAGAAAAGGTTAGTATGTGATCATATTTACAGTGGATTTCACCTCTTTTATTACCAAAATTTTCTTCCTTCAACCACAATGAGGAATAACTGTTTAATGCGAGGGCAACAAATTGATGGAAGTCTGCCAGAGAATGTGGTTAATAGCCTCAATGTGAATACTGTACTTTCAAGAACAGGTAAGACTGGCATCAGACTAAGCTTATAAGAAAAGGCCATCTTTATGAAATTTAGCTCCCTTGCCTCTTTATCATATGGTAAGCAATCAATAAGATAAGGATGGCATTGTATATGATGCCATGTCAAATGTTTGCCTTGAACCTGGAGACTGCTATCAAGGTAGTGATATCATTTTGGCTCTCAATTGGTTAACCATGCATAATTTGCTCTTCATTTACAGAGAGCTACTGATACTGCTAAAATACCAGTGCATGACTAAAATCAGGTTCTCAGTATTGTACAGTAATAAAATCATGAAAAAAAAAAGTATATTACAATATTCTACTACATGTAATTAATTAACCTAAATTTTCCCTAAATCAACTGCATATATAGATAAACTGGAAGTAATATATAATAGTTACTTCCATACAATGCAAAAACTATATTAATAAGTATATAATTTAAAAAAATAATAATCATTTTACTTAATAATATCTTTTTATACATAATTTAAAACCTAAAACGTTACATGTGTGTGTGTGAGTTAAATTGTGGCACAGTATAACAGGTGTATTGACTGCAGCAGAGGTGATGTGGAGATTCAGAGAAATCACGCGTCTCATTTCACACCTCTGCTTCCAGCTACACACACACTGGTCAGTCAACACCATAACCTGGGCCTGTATTTATTAAGAATTTAACCATTTTGCAGCTAATCCAGTCTTCATAATAATTTCTTCTAATCTGAAGGAATCTTCAGGTAATTCTGCACTAGGGTGGCCATATCTAAACAGTCAAAATACCGGACGCCTCCGTTGAAACCCATGCTTCCTCCCCCCGCCCCCAGCACACTTTGGGCCTTTGACATTATGAAACCTTTATATTAGTGATGTGCCGATACCAAGATGTTGACCGATACCGATACTGACACTTCGATACAAATGGCCGATGCTTTACCGGTACCGATAATTTTTTATTTACTTTTTATGTATTTAATTTTTTGATTTATTTGATGCCGGTGTCTTCCTGCATAAAGTCATTTCGTGCATACGACACCGGATTTTCCCGGACATGTCCTGCATTTAGATCAAAATCTTCGTTCGGGAGGAATTTTAAAAAATCTCCGAAAGTCTGGAATTTCAGCTTCCAACACTTTTTCTATATATATATATATATATATATATATATATATAATTAAAAACGAGAGAGACCTTTCGTTGTTTTCGTAGCTAGTAAGTGTTGCCAACATGGCTGGTGAGCTAGTGGGTGGCTTAACTGTCCTGCCTTTTCCTGTTGTTCAGCCACGAGCTCTTATTTTTTCTTCTTCCATTGTGCTGTTACAGCCATAAAATAAATGGTAAATGTACACAATTATTGGCTTTTTTCATTGTTACACTGCAGCATGTTACTCTTCTGATCGTATCCTGCATCTAGTTTTGGCATTTTTCAGTCAATGCCTGTTTTCCATTATATTGTAAAAAGATTTAAAGATTTTGATACAGCACAGCAATACTGGTATGTGCCGATAGTATCGGTATCGGTAGTATCGGCCTTTTTTTTTTTTTTTTTTGTATCTGTATCGGCAAGGTAAAAATATGGCCGATACTTCGATACTTTTCTGGTTGTATTATGTGATTCAAGACACTCTTGTTTCATGACACTGATAAACAGATGGTTATGATATTGTATTATAATTACATGTATGATGTAACATTATCATATATTAATATATATCGATTACTACTGTATATTGCTCCTACATTAACAACTCACGGTAACTTCCTGCATAGTCACTCTGTGCATGTGACACCGGACGTACAGTATAGCAACCCTATTCTGCACTGACAACCATATGGTTTCTTGTAGCAGAGACCAATTACTGGACCATGCTACATGGTATGACCATATGGACACCTGACTGGCATTGGTTGTACTATTGGATGTCATCCATAATAAATATCCTTAACTGTTCCATACCACATCTGGGAGAAACAACTCTTCACTCTCATATAAAGTTTGGATTGTTCAACCCTCACCAGTAATCCTGATAGGGGCAATAATGGACTGGACAATCTGCTGTATATCCAAATGCCCTAATTCCGCATTAGGGGGCCACACAAACTGCCTCAGTGTCCTCAGCCATCAGTCTAACCTCCTACCAACTCATTTCTGGTGCCAGATGGTTCATTCCTGTTTGGCTGTGCGTGTAAGGTAGCAGTATGAGGAGACATAAATGTACACAAGCACTTTTGCAAAACAATTTAAAAATTTTGGAAATTCAGTACCCATTAACAGAAGTTACATCCACGGTAAACAGTAATAAGTACACTTAAGAGTGGTTAATGGTCAAAGCTTTTCAAGGCCGTTATGCAAACGCATTACACAGTGCCAAAATGAAAGTTGTGCTAGTTTAGAATAATGAAATGGATCCAATCATTTGTACAGGTTAGGTGAACCCACAAAATCAGTTCAACAAGTGTTTTCCTACTGGATATTAGTCCACTAGAATTTCCAGGCGTTTTGTGATTGTTTAATAAATTATGCAGATTTATTAATACTTGAGAACAAAAAATTTGCTTCTCTCGACATACAAATGACGCGCCAAAAACGATAGGATCGGTTTTCAGCGACAACACGGATGCCAGACGTGCAACTACAAACGTTTCTTCAGACATTTAACTGCAACTCTTATACACACAAGCAATTTAAGTGATGCTTCATTATCCTACAGTGGTACGACCGAATATTTAACAAACTATGGAAGGAAATAACCCAAATTACCAAGTCATCACTGTCATGAGGGTCGGCTAGGCAGCGACAGGCCACCAGCATCAGCGACACAATCCCGATTCGTCGCTGACTAGCCGACCCATATTTGGTACAGCGTCACTGCCAACATGATGAAATTTTAACTTTTGCTTATATTCAGCCATCAAATCATGCAGTCTAAGGTTCTATACACCTGTGTGTGTATTGTAGACATATTGAAGCTCACTCATCACAAGTAATAAGGTCCAGATTCCTGTGAACACTGTGCATCACGCCGGCCCATTCAAAACACTAACCTTCCTTCTATCAATCCAAATTTCTCTTTTACTTACCCTGGTACTCTGCTTCATCCACGTCTGACGGCATCCTGAGGGTGAACCCGCACTACGACGCTAGTTTTCTGTGGTTCCTTGCTATTTTTCCATCGAACGTCGTTAAAAAAATTGGAAACTAGCGTCTGCCTCCTCACTCGCTGGATGTTTGTCGGGGTCGGTCGGGGTTTTTCGGGACAAAAGAAAGTCAAGTGCGCATGCGTTGGGGAGCGTGGCTTGCGTCCTTTGGCAATCTGTGTTATACAATAAATTTTGGAAATAACTTTAATAAAAGCACGGCATTGCATTATTGACTAGTGAATACTTTTCCGCCTGCCTTTCTCATACAGTTCATCAGTTCAAGCGAATAACTTTTTTTCTTCCCTCACCAGCCTGGATTAAATCAGTTTGTGAAATTCATTACGGTTTAATACTCTCTCCATCTGTGTGCACAATTCCACAGCCTAATTAATCATCATCAGGGAGCGAACCAAGTATCGCTTCGCAGTCCCGGTAACGACGGCATCTTTTCAGCCTTGATCGTGAACTTTCTTGAAAGTCCGCTGTTATCGCATGCTTTAGGAGTCAGGGTAGAAAAACAACCTAATAGACCTATGCATTACTGAAGTATTTATACGACATTTCTTTAAGAGTTGGATAAGAAATACCAGTTATCTAGTCCTACGTAAACTTCAGATATTTCATAAGGGTAATTGCATAATGAACGTGAACGACATTGGATATATCGAGTGGCAAAAGGGGGAAAGAAGCGTAAACTGTGAGTGGTGAAAGCCAAGATGAATATTCTGACTGCTCTGATATTGAAGTAATATTGGGGTCATCCCCAGTAATTACACACAAGGATGAAAACTGAAGCATCTACATCCGGATGCCTTAATTACTTCTAAACCTCATGTACGGTGGTGATGTAATTTGAGAATAAGAAGTATCCCTGTGGGCTATAGTACATTGTACACCGATGCCCGTTTAGATATACGTGTAAGATTTATGAACTTTTGAGAAAGTTACTGAAATGAAAACAAGCATGCCCACTTGCCTGGCAAAATAGTGCTGTTCTTATTCTCGTCGACATAGTAGACTTCGTAACACGTTTTCCTCGATTTATTTTGCATCAGTAACGTAGAATTCATATGGTGATGGGTAAGAGACAAAACCAGTGCATAACACTCTGGGGTAGAGATGTTACGAGGTCTGCCAGGTCAACGAGAATGGGTCGGTACCTTTTGGAAGTTAGAGGCAAATTAATTGGTGTAGATTTATTCTGATTCCAGGGGGTATGACTTCAGACTAAAGATGCAGAGATCAGTGATGTCCACCGCCGAAAGACGTCAGCTTACAGGGCCGTATCCAACAGTATTAAAAAAAAAAAAAAAAAAAAAAAATCCTGGCGGAAATACCTCTCGGTGCGCTAAGGAATAGAGAAGTATAAAAGTTCATTTATATTACTAGCTTTTATCACAGGAGAACAACAATATAGGTATGTGTATGTGCAATAGGGTATTCATTGCATAAATGTAAATAACATTGTTCTTTTACTGTAAGTAATCATTGATCTGCCGAAAATGGGGGACTACGTCCCCCGACGGCTCCCTTCCCCCAGATCCGTGCCTGGCTAATGCAGTTTCTTGTATATAAACTTGACTGAGGTAGGCAAAAAGATGGCTATGAAATAGCCCCTTCTGGTGCTTGTTTCGTAAGTCGAGTTTGCTGTATCGGATACACTTAAATTTTCTGATGTAATAATACTTGATCCAGTTGCAGTTTTCCCGTTACTGAAATAACTGCATTTTCAGTGTAAAATATTCTCTGAGGGTAACTGAAGGTTTAACTTTGCATTTCTTTTGGATCGCCCGATTTATGGGAGGGGATGATTACATTGGACATCTCCCCGGACTCAGGTGTAGGGAGGGATATAAACCCCCGTCCGCAGAATCTACGCACATGGGTAAATTCACCTAAATGAAAAGACTGTACAGTTTGATGTACTGGACTCTGCAGACATTTCTGTAACAAAGCTATATTGAAATTCACAAAATAACCTCCGATGGTGCCAGAAGCTCTGCGGGTGCTAGTTAACCTTAGATAATGCCAATAGGCAAGGACTGTCTCACAGTCCCATAAAGTCTGGGCTAAGACTTGGACATACTGTATGTATCTGTTATACAACAATAACCTTTTCTATGTTGAGAGTTCAATTTCCAATCTTTACCACCTTCAACCTATCCAAATAATAACATACTGTAAAACCTCGAAGCACTGCCAAAATTCCTTCCCATTTGCTTCTCTTAATAATATAAAAATACTCCAGATTCCTCTGGAACCGCTCGTTTCGTCCCTTAAACCCCCTTCCATGTCGCCCTTGGGTCCATATTCTAAAATATATAGGCGGCTTCGTAGCATTCTTCCTTAGCGATTTATTTTGCATTGATCTACACATTAAAATTACAAGTTATTAATGTCGTTTGAGTATCGACATTTTGCATTAGTAACATATGTAATGCTAGGTGTTTTAGGGTTGGCTTCCCGTCCCCCTAACGCCTAGTGTGTAGCTGGGCTCTCTTTCTAGACCGGAGCTTAGACAAATAGGAGAGAGGCAGGACACAAAAACTCAAGGCAACAACCTTATTCGTTTATTACTAAATTCTACAGTGGAACGGGTAGATGTCACGAATACAGATACGGTGGACAATTATACTTCTTAGGCCTAGATATGGGTTATTAGTATCGCGCAGGATACTACCCAGGTCAAGGTCGGGCAAGGTAAATAGCACTTAGGGCAGAGGTTTATATACTATTATTGCAGGAAGTCCAAGTTTTATATATTTGTGGAGTGGGTGGTACTGTTTCGCGGTTGGCAACACTGGGGTCTGTGTATGATTTTAGTATGAAGCGGCGTTATTAGATGGTAGCGTATTCACTGTAATGGACCCGTATTTCACTGCTTGGCCGTGTTCACGGTTTTACTGTTACTTGTATTCACTCCACTTTTATATAGTCGCTGGTGCTTCTTTCACTGACTTTCTTTATATGGTTAATTCACTGCTCTGCCTTTACGTCTCTAAGTCACGGACACTGTGCTTTCACTGTCACTCCTTTCGGGTCTGGGCGTCGTGGCGGTCAGGTACAAGGGCGGCGGAGGTGACCCAGCCTCACTACTGATGGGGCTGGGTTCCGCGGGGGGCCTCTGTGTTCAGGGGCCACAGGATCACGTGTAGGGGCGTCCTCTCTCGTCCGGGGCTGCAGGTGGCGAAGGGCCCCGCACTTTCGGGGCTTGGGGCGGGAGTACGGCCCTCAGGGCTGGGACCGAATAACTGTCTGAACTTCTCGCTCAGGCGCCTGACGGAGGACGAAGATCTCCGGCGTCTGGGTGTAGGAAAGTCCCGCCCAGGGGTCCTTGGGGAGGTCTGGGGGTCCCGAGGGCTGCGGTCCTTGGTGATCGGTGGCACCGTCAGGAAAGGGCTGCGGCGCTGGCCTACGTCGCTGGCCTACATCGGGGTCCATCAGATGAGTCCTCTCCAGATCCTGTTGCAGGGAGAAGAGGCCAGAAGTCACGGGGCCTCTCCAATACTCCTCCAGGCTGGGGACTCCCTCTGAGTCGTAGGTTGGTGAACAGGAGTCGGCACCTGACGGAGGAGCGGCTACAGGCAGTCTCCTACCGTAGGGCCCGGCTACTGGCCATGGCCTTCTAGGAGCATGGCTACAGGCCGTCACTAAGGCCCGGCTACTGGCCATGGCCTGGGAAAGGGAGCAGCTACAAGCCGACTAAGGGGCACCTTCAGAGCGACTACAGGCCGTCTCCTGACGAAGACGGGAGTGGCTACAGGCCATCTCCTATTTTCCCTCAGAGTGGCTATAGGCTGTCTCCTTCAGGAGGGTTGAGCGGCTACAGGCCGTCTTGGGAAGGGCACCTTTAGCGTGGCTACAGGCAGTCTCCTGATGAAGGCGGGAGTGGCTACAGGCCATCTCCTATTTTCCCTCAGAGTGGCTAGCCGTCTCCTTCAGGAGGGTTGAGTGGCTACTGGCCATCTTGGAAAGGACACCTTCAGAGCGGCTACAGGCCGTCTCCTGACAAAGGCGGGAGCAGCTGCAGGCCGTCTCCTTCAGGAGGGATGAGCGGCTACCGGCTGTCTCAAGGGTGCTGACTAGAGCTGGAGTAACAGCTCCACCCTGATGTTGGTTGGGGAAGGTCGCCCGGAAGGATTTCTTGTATTCCTGCTATGGTGGTGGCAGGCAATCTCCGGGTCATAGGGGTGTGCAGCCCGGGTGGACTTGTGTCGTTGTCGCCCTGAGTCCCAGCGCGCTGTCGTTGCTCCTCTGTGGGCTCCTTCTTGGGGTGTTAGGTCGCCCCCTGTGGCACTATACTGCATTTTAACATACAAGAGGATTGAAATACAGGCGTGGCGGGGTGAACCCGACACCACCACCCCAGGAGGAGAGAGTGAGGGAGTGATACCCACCCCACTAGGAGACGACAGAGGGGCCAATTTACCAGGCTCAACGTCCCGGCAACAATGACATATCTTCCTCGTGACTCGGCGCTCCTCTTATGCGCAGCCAGACCACCCGGCAGTGTACAGGGAAAGTACACTACTCTCCAGCGGAGGGAATGCTTGCCAGAATCAGGGTGGGACATGCAGTGGCAAACTCCCAAGCACACCCTCGGACGCCGAGTCTGCTGGATTGGCTCCACGTTTGACTGAGGACTCTGGAGGAGTCTCTAGGGTTGCTATTCCCCCACCGAGACTGAAGGAGGGCATGGTCTGTCGGAGCTGTGGCGAAAGCAGAGAGAGTACATCCGACCTCTTCCTCCCAACGTTACGGGCACAAGACCTTCCCACATGGAAGGAGGGCACGCTCCGCTGGAGCTGTGGCGTAAGCTGCGAGAGTTCGTCCGACCTTGTCCTCCTGACATCCCCGGGACAGGTAACTCCGACCCGACGAAGGGAGGGAATGCTCCGTCGGAGCTGTGGCAAAAGCCAAGAGAGTACGTCCGACCTCCTCCTCCCGACGTCTCAAGGGCAGGAGGCCCTAGCCCCATGACAGGAGTGCCCCCGTGCCCAAGGCAGTGCCCGACAGGGCTGCCAGACGAAAGGAATCAACTCTGACTTGACCCACTGCCCCGGTGGTAGAGCGAGGTGCCACTCTTTCCAGCCCTCTCCTTGGAAGGCTGGAGTCTCTCCCCCTACAGGCTCCCCACCTGGGTCCAGACCAGATGAGGCATCCCCGAGGCCTAGTATCCAGTCCCTCCAGCCCTGCCCACCCCAGATGCTGATGGGCTCCGCCAGGACCAGAGGCCGCAGTCCTACCCTGCCGGCCTCCCCCAGTAGCAGAGGCCACAGCCCCCAGAGCCGGCAGGCATCTCCAGGTGCTCACCGTGGCCGAAGGGCCTCTCCCGAAGCTGGTGGCAGCAGTTCTTCCCTGGTGACCGCCCCGGACCGAAGTGCAGGCTGCCCTGCCCTGGCAGCACCCTCCCCGCAACGGACCCTCGGCCCGGGCCTCCACCGGGCCCTCCCCCGGATCCCCAAAACGACCAAGGGCCATCAGCGTACACCCCAACTCCTGGCCCTCTTCGGTCCCAGCCCCGGGAGCCCTGCCTCCTGCAGGGCCGACGCGGTGAGGAAGCCACCCCAGACACCGCTCCATTCCTCCCGGACTAGTGGCAACTCCACGGGCCCCACTGTCCTACACAGCTCCCCGGATGGCCCGCCTCCCACGTCTGGCCGCCACTGGAGCTTCCCGCATAGGTTCTCTTCCCCGAGGGCCGTGGTCCCCCCTCCGTCAGAACCGTGAGTAACAGGTCTCGTGATTGTATACTTCCCCAGTGTTGTGAGCCCCCCCCCCCCAGTGAACTACCAGTGAACCGTTCTCCTGTGTTCCTTCCCCCTATCCCCGTGCTCTGCACACACACACACACACACACACCGCACTCATAGTGTTCCCCACCCCCCCTGGCCGATGAATCGAGCTCCTGTGAATCACGCGCGGAGTGTGTAACCCCAGCCCCGGGTTGAGACCCCCCCCACTCGGACGGTGACAGTCGGGCCCCGTATCATTCATGTAACACAACAATATCCCAGTGTATCTCAGTGCTATATCCTCCCCCCTCTCCTCCCTGCCCCTGGCCCGGCCCCACAGAGAGAAACCCTCCCTATCCTCATTAAGCCCTCTTAACCACCCCCCCACTTTCCCCACTGTGACCTACAGTATATTGTCGGCTTGTGTGACGCGTATATAGAGGCTAAGTTAGGGACTTCCGTACATGTCACGCGATGATGTATTAGCTAGGACCCGTCTGTCATGCGAATACTTAGGCTTAAGAACTGTCCCTGTGGATATATTGGGTTGTGTTGTCTGTAAATCTGTCTGTGTTATATTGGTGAAATATTGCCTGTGATACTGTGAGGATATAACCCAGATGTGAGACAAAGATGTTGAACTAGGTGGACAGTGATTGAGTTCAATATCAGTGTAAGGCATTGTTTAATTTCGACTTTGGTCATAAAATGTTGTGTGTGTAATTGTTCTCGATTAATATATTATTGTAATTGTTTACTCTTGGTGTCTGTGTTTCCCTTCCTTGCTAGTGCCGACCCGGTCAGGAATTAAGAACCCAGAGTTGCACCGTGACTGGACCCGAGAAGTCGGGACACAGAACACGCTGCATAACAAGGATATTGTGGTGTAATGCGCTAAATGAATAGCTAAGGAGGAGGTGTTTCGAAATTTCCATGTTATTCTTCCGTCAGCTTGGCCCCTCTAAGTTCCCGAAGTGAACCTCCACAGCCCAAGGACACCTTTTCTGATCAGACCATCAACAGAAGATTTATTATTTTTTAATTTATTATTAGCTTGTTACGATGATGATCATGATGATACCTTTGATGCAGCTCAAACGGTGAAGAGGTAAATGAAAGCTGCATCTAACCTCTCCAGTTCGAAGAATCACTAAGATGAATAAAATCGTCTGGTGGACAAGAAAAACACTTTCTTGGCTTGAGGAGTTAACATCCACTACAGGTTGCTCAAATCGCGCAGTGGTGGTGGTGGTGGTGGTGGTGGTGATAGTGATGGTGGTGGTGATGTGATAATGGCGATGTAAGACGGTGGTGGTGGTGGTGGTGGTGGTGGTGATGGTGATGATGATGATGATGATGATGATGATGGTGGTGATGGTAATGATGATGATGATGATGGTCAGACGAGGGCAGTCACAGCCCTCTGATGGCTCTGTAGCTGATTCTTCTATTGAAAAGGTAGAACTCTTTGCTCGCACTTTCTCCTCCATTTCTTCCTTAGACGATTCCGGTGCTGTTCCTCAATTCCATCCCCCCCCCCCACCCTTCTGACTTTTTCATGACTAACATTAATATTTCTTCACATGTCGTACTTTCTGCCTTCACTGGCCTCAGTATTAATAGGGCGTACGGGCCTGATGGGGTTACCCTCCTGTTGTTCTTTAGAACTGTTTCTGTGCTTACCGTGCATAGGTAATCTTTCATTTTCGAAGTATGTTCATCATCAGCAGTGTACCCGTATGATCAAGGTACAACCAAAGGACTGCATTCACTGACAGACTAGAAACATATACTGCATTCATTATCTGAGTACAGTACAACGATAGGGCTCCATTCATTACTAGATTGCGTCCACTATTGGTAAAGTGCAACCATGGAATTGCATGTGTTATCAGGCTGCTTTTGTTAACAGTTCATCCATTACTGGTGTATTCGTGGTTAGCGTGCAGTCATGGAACTGTAGCCTACTCTGTTGGAACACATTTATTTTACATCATATCAATCTCTATTCATTTCAGAGTTCATTTCAGAGTTTGGTAATTGGTCTGAGTCGCTCGAGCTGCTAGTCACATGAAGTACTCTCGTCTAACTTCCATATGTCTGTCTGTCTGTCTCTGTCTTTCTGCCTGTCTGTCTGTGTCTGGCTGTCTGGCTCTGTCTTTCTCTCTCTCTCTCTCTCTCTCTCTCTCTCTCTCTCTCTCTCTCTCTCTCTCTCTCTCTCTCTCTCTCTCTCTCTCTCACTCTTTCTGTTGTCCAGATAAACATAGTAATGACACACGCAATATTTCATCACCATCCCGTGACATGTCCATCACCACGTTATCTGATGGCCGGTATCAGTGTGGGGAGAGATAACACCGACTTACAGAAGATAGTGTCACACCCTCAAACCTCCCAGTCTACTTCAGCCTTTTGAGAGTTTGCGCGCTACACCAAGGTAAAATAATATTTCGTTATATATTCATTCAATTAATTATTTATTTTAGGAGCTAGAAGAATATTTGAATCTCTGCACTAGGGATAAAACTCGTGTTTCGCTGTAGGAGACTTCATTCCAGGGTAATGGCATGTGATCCACCTGCATGGTGTAGCTCAGGCAGAAAAACCGGTCCCCACTCAGTTCTCTTCCACTTCCGATGGGTATTGCATGTGGCTCTTTTCGTTGTTACTGATCCAGTTACTTTCAGACATTTTTATGTTTGTGACTGTCGTGATATATTATTTTATTGATGGAATCCGATGGTCATATTGACGAGATACTGTACCACGTTATTTACTATTTTCCTTCAGCTCTGAACTGAAGGAAATCGTCTGATAAGTGAAAAAAAATGTGTAGAGCAGTTCCAAGCTTTAATGGTTAATAGTGACAGAATTAACAATTCACGCTCCTACACTCCTATTACTCGGTCTCAGCCGAATTGAAAAGTTTGACATCGGCTAGATTAACACGAGTTGTCTCGAACTTTCCTGGTAGTTCTCGGGGTCCTCAGAAATCTGGAGTTTCCTCAGCTCCACTTCCTCAGCGATTTATTTTGCACATTGTGGTTTGGTATTCTCTTTTGTTACATTTTCCTTTCTCAGTTTTTGGCATGGTTTATGTAAAAATCTGCGGATAAGAATATTAAAGTATCATATGTAGAAATAAACTGGTGAGAAAGAGGTAACAGGAGCACTTAGGTCCATCTTCTAAGTGTTTTTGGAGATTTCGTAACGCTTCTGACTTAGAGATTAATTCTGTACATTGCTTCCCAGTATCATCTTTATGCTCCTAACGCAGACTGTGTCTATACTGAAACGAAATAGATAACATACAAAAGAATGTTAGGTGTGATATGAATATCATAATGGAAGAGATGCTATGAAACCTCCTGTTGCCTAATGTAGTGTTTGTCAATGAGAGAGAGAGAGACGAGAAGTTTTATTTATCAGGGCAGGGGAGTCGACCTGTTATGTTGGTCCCACCAGGTGAAGGCGTCCCTGTCCAGCACCGACTGAGGGAGGTGATGTGTTATATGTGGAATTTAATACAATCTCTAGGGATTAGCAACTTCCTGTAGCAGTTTCCTATTAGCTTATGCTTTGGGGTGGTGAACCTTCTTTTTTACAGTTGATATACAAACTGTGTCTATACTGATTTTGATAATACAAATGCTGTATAATAAATTCCTTCCCACCTTCTGCATTAGTGCAATACGGGGACAGGATGATGATGATGATGATGATGATGAATGAATGAAGGTTATTGAAAAATGTAAGAACTAAGGAAGATACATGTTAGCGAAGCCGATTACACACCCGCCCCTATTTCCTTTATTATTCAAAACCTTTATATTGCGACACCTTGCAGACTCGAGATGGCTTGCATAACATTTCCTCTCTATCTCCTCCTTCATCTGATATAAGTGATAGAAGAAATAGGTCACTAGGCTGTCGGGAATAAATAACATAAAAACTGAACTTTCATAATATATTTTCTTTCTTATTCAACTGACAGAGAAAACACATCTACTAGCAGGAATAAATAGCATGAAAACTAACTCTAAATATCTCCCTTATACTGATGCAGCTGACAGATGAAACACATCTACTAGCAGGAATGAATACAGTAGCATGAAACCTAACTCTATATATCTCCCGTATACTGATGCAGCTGACAGAGGCCACACTTC
>NC_137049.1:23119769-23129769 GCF_032717465.1 Coenobita brevimanus | reverse complement strand
GCTTATTGAGACTAACCTTTCCATTTTGAAAAATCTTAAGTTGAATAAAATAGGCAGGAGGCAGTAGGAATGAAATAGTCAATAGATTATCATTCTCGGGCTCCTGTGACTCACTGTCGGCTGAATACAACTGTACTAGTGTGAAAGTGTTAATGATGATGGTGATGATGATGATGATGATGATGATGTACTGTAGTGTGTATGATGATGATGTGGTGTGAATGATGATGTTGACAATGATGCCGCTCATTAATTTATTATTATTGTTATTATTATTATTATTATTATTATTATTATCTTTTGCAGATGGAGGAAAAGCGCATTGTGATAATAGGAGTGGTAAGTACACTTCCTAATCGTCAGTCTCTGTAGTCTGACTCTTAGTACGCCAGAGACCTTTTCTGTGTTAAAAGCTGTTGTCTTCAGATAGCATTGATGATATAGTAATTAAATTTGTCATTGCAATACACTACTACCACTACTACTACTACTGTTACTACTGCTGTTAGTAGTACTGTTACTACTATTGTTAGTTACTACTACTACTACTGCTACTGCTACTACTACTACTACTACTACTGCTACTGCTACTACTACTACTACTACTGCTACTACTACTACTACTACTGTTACTACTACTGTTACTGTTAATACTACTACTACTACTGTTGCTACTACTGTTACTGCTACTAATGATAATAATGAGTGGTAGGTGGGGGCGCCCACCATCCACTCGATGTAGGGTTGCTCTCGGGTGACTGCCCTTTCCACACATCCTTCCTTCTTTCCTTCTTTCCTCTTGTGTCTTTCTTTCCTTCTTTCTTTCCTTCTTTCTTTCCTCTTCCTTCTGTCTACCGGTGACTCTACACTGAGTGACATACCAAATGGCTTCCTGTGCACCAGGAAACCATTTACTTCGCTGGATGGTAACTATATAACCAAACTATAGGGCGCCTGGTGGATTAGTGGGTAATTAAGGCGCTTAAGCCGGATCGAGCCTGTGTAGGTTTATATCAAAGGGGTGGCTGGGGTTTATTGCTCACGTAATGCCACTCAGGGATGAGTGAGGATGCAGGCTGGTCACTACCATTTTAAATGCCTAGCCCCGGGCTGCTACGCTCCTTATGGTGCAACACAGGATTAGATGATGAGGATGAGGATTATAATAACAATGATGATAACTCCTCTCTCCACACATAGACGGTAGTGATAGTTGTGGCCACCATAACAATACTGGCTGTCACCCTGTCCTCCCCCACCACCGAATCGAGGCCATCGACCGAACCCCCAGCACCCACAGACTTCAACCCGCTTATCATCATCTCCATGGACGGCTTTAGGGCAGACTACGTGGGCAGGTATAGTATCCAGAGACTCCTGTGTGTGTGTGTGTGTGTGTGTGTGTGTGTGTGTGTGTGTGTGTGTGTGTGTGTGTGTGTGTGTGTGTGTGTGTGTGTGTGTGTGTGTGTGTGTGTGTGTGTGTGTGTGTGTGTGTGTGTGTGTGTGTGTGTGTGTGTGTGTGTGTGTGTGTGTGTGTGTGTGTGTGTGTGTGTGTGTGTGTGTGTGTGTGTGTGTGTGTGTGTGTGTGTGTGTGTGTGTGTGTGTGTGTGTGTGTGTGTGTGTGTGTGTGTGTGTGTGTGTGTGTGTGTGTGTGTGTGTGTGTGTGTGTGTGTGTGTGTGTGTGTGTGTGTGTGTGTGTGTGTGTGTGTGTGTGTGTGTGTGTGTGTGTGTGTGTGTGTGTGTGTGTGTGTGTGTGTGTGTGTGTGTGTGTGTGTGTGTGTGTGTGTGTGTGTGTGTGTGTGTGTGTGTGTGTGTGTGTGTGTGTGTGTGTGTGTGTGTGTGTGTGTGTGTGTGTGTGTGTGTGTGTGTGTGTGTGTGTGTGTGTGTGTGTGTGTGTGTGTGTGTGTGTGTGTGTGTGTGTGTGTGTGTGTGTGTGTGTGTGTGTGTGTGTGTGTGTGTGTGTGTGTGTGTGTGTGTGTGTGTGTGTGTCGTCACTCATTCAGTTGCCATACTCTTTTCACCTTAATTTGGCCCAGATTTTCTTCCTTTTTGCTACTTACTGCACATAGTTCAGTCGTAGAAAAAGGCATTACGAGGGCTAAACATGCTTTCCACAGCGCCTCTTCGTGACTGGCAATATATTCTTTGTTAAAATTCAGTGCTGAAAATGGAGAGGTGGCAACTTTAGGCAGAGTTAGAATTAAGAAGGGTATCAATATTTTACTCCACTATCTCTTTATACCACCCCTGTGGCGGGAGGGACACAACCCGGACGCACTATGGGGTGGTACTACTACTCTGCGGCCAGGTTGTGTTAGGAAGAATACTGCCACCGTATTCCCTGCGTGTCGTAAAAGGCGACTAAAAGGGGCAGGGTGAGGGGACTAGGAACCCCCTCCTCTGTTTTTTAGTTCCTAAAAAGAGACAGGCCAGAGAAAGGGATGGGGGATGGAGTTATCCCAGTACCCTGAAGATTGGGCCTATGAATGTGCGTGGATGTAGTACGATTGAGGCTAAAAGGGAGGAGATTGGGAGAATGTGTGTGAGAAGAAAGTTGGATGTGATAGCTTTGAGTGAAACGAAGATGAAAGGGAAGGGGGAATCTATGTTTGGAAGTGTGAATGGAAGATTGTCAGGTGTTGATAGAGGAAGGGCAAGAGAAGGTGTGGCCTTGTTAGTGAGTCCGGAAGTACAACAATGTGTGATTGAATGGAAGGAGGTGTCATCGAGACTGATGTGGGTGAAAGCGAAATTTGAACGTGAGTTGTGGGTGTTTGTGAGTGCATATGGGCCTGGTAATGAAAAGGATGAACAAGAGAGGGAGTCTTCCTGGAATGATGTTGATGAGTGTCTGCAGAGTTTTGGAGCGAATGTGAATGTGGTAATGATGGGAGATCTGAATGCTAGAGTGGGAAATGTAGCAGTTGAAGGCGTAGTTGGTATGCATGGTGTGCCTGGAAGAAATGAAAATGGGGAACAAATGATAGCGATGTGTGTTGAGCGAGAAATGGTGATTGGGAATACGCTGTTTGAGAAGAAAGATATTTATAAGTATACATGGGTGAGACAGGAGGGTGGAAGGGTTGTTGATAGAGCTTTGATTGGCTATGTGGTTGTGTCTAGGAATGTAATAGGAAGATTGTTGGATGTGAGAGTTCTGAGAGGGGAGGGTGGAGGTATGTCTGACCACTACCTGGTGGAGGGAAAGTTAAGAGTAGGTAAGAGATGGGTGAGAGCTAGGAGGGTTAGGTGTGGCAGGGAGGTTTTGAAAGTGAGTGAGTTGGATAAAAGAGAGAAAAAGATAGAGTATCAGGAGAAATTGAAAGATGAGTGGAACGCAGTGAAAGATAAGGAAAATGGCAGCGTGGAGGAGGAATGGCAGTTGTTTAAGAGTGCTGTGGTGGGGCATGCAGAAAAGGTGTGTGGTGTGAGACGTGTGGGTGGTGGTGTAAGAAAAGGAAGTGAATGGTGGTGCGAGGAAGTAAGTATGGCTGTGGCTGAGAAGAGACGTGCATATGAAGTGTGGCTGCAGAGGAAGGATGAGATGTCATATGAAAGGTATAAGGAAAAGAGGAATAGAGTGAGAAGGGCTGTGCGTGATGCTAAAGTGGCTGCAGATGAGAGGTGGGGTAGGCGGCTGACAGAGAATTTTCAATAGAATAAGAAAATGTTTTGGAAGGAGGTGAAAAGGGTGCGAAAGGGAGAGTCGGGGAAGGAAGAACGAGTAAAAGCAGAGGATGGAAGGATGTTAATTGAAATGGATGCAGTAAGGAAGAGATGGGCAAAGTATTTTGAAAGATTGTTAAATGTAGAGGAGGAAAGGGTGGCTGAGATTGTGGCGGATGGAAGGCTGCAAGGAATAAATGTGTTGGGAGAGTTAAATGATTCTTTGATCAAGAAGGAGGAAGTGGAGAAGGCAGTAAAGGAGATGAAAACAGGGAAAGCTGCAGGTATGGATGGGTGTGCAATGGAATGCCTGAAGGGTGGTGGAGTGACTATTGTTGACTGGTTAGTAAGATTGTTGAATGTGTACTTTGAGAAAGGTATGGTGCCATTTGACTGGGCAAGTGCTTGTGTGGTCCCGTTGTATAAAGGCAAGGGTGATAAGGATGAATGTACTAGCTTTAGGGGTATAAGTCTGTTGAGTGTTGTAGGTAAGGTGTATGGCAGAGTGTTAATTATGAGAGTTAGAGAGGGTACAGAGGGAGTGATTGGTGATGAGCAGTGTGGCTTTAGGAGAGGGAGGGGATGCGTTGATCAGGTGTTTGCTGTGAGACAAGTGTGTGAAAAGTATTTAGCGAAAGGCAAGGATGTGTTTTGGGCATTTATGGATTTAGAGAAAGCGTATGATAGAATTGATAGGGAGGCTTTGTGGACTTTTAAGATTGTATGGACTTGATGGTAGGTTACTAAAAGGGGTGAAAAGTTTTTATGTAAATAGTAGAGCGTGTGTAAGAGTGGGAAATGCTGTGAGTGATTGGTTTCCCATGAGAGTGGGGCTGCGACAGGGATATGTGATGTCGCCTTGGTTGTTTAATATTTACATGGATGGTGTTGTAAGGGAGGTGAATGCAAGAGTTTTAGGTGGAGGTCTGAGTCTGGTGAATGTTGATGGTGGAGAGTGGAATCTGAAGCAGCTGCTGTTTGCAGATGGTACTGCACTGGTGACTGATTCAGAGGAGAGATTGAGACAGTTGGTAGAGGAGTTTGGAAGGGTGTGTGAAAGGAGGAAAGTGAAAGTAAATGAGAATAAGAGTAAAGTGATGAAGTGTACGAGGTTGATAGATGGTAGGGGGATGAATATAGTTTTGAATGGTGAGTTGCTTGAGGAGGTAGATTGTTTTAAATATCTAGGGTCACATGTTGCTGTGGATGGAAGAATAGATGCAGAAGTGAAGTTTAGAATAAATGAAGTAGGAAAGGTGCTGGGAGGAATGAAAAAAGTGTTTAAATGTCGTTCGCTTAGAATGGATGTAAAGAGAAGGCTGTATGAGGGTGTTGTGGTACCAACTGCGTTATATGGGGCTGAAACATGGAATATGGGTGTAGCAGAGAGGAAAAGTTTGAATGCAATGGAGATAAGATGTCTGAGGAGTATGTGTGGAGTGACGCGTATGGATCGAGTGCAAAATGATGAAGTGCGAAGGAGAACTGGAGTTGTTCGGGAGATGGCTGGTAGAGTTGAGCAGAGGGTGTTGCGATGGTTTGGGCATATGGAGAGAATGGATAATGAGCGATTGGTGAAAAAGATAAGTAGATCTGATGTGAGAGGTGTAAGGCTGAGAGGAAGACCACGAATAGGATGGATGGACAGTGTGAAGAGAGCGTTGGATGCGAGAGGGATGTCTGTTGAGCAAGGAAGAGTGGCTGTGCGTGACAGAAATAAATGGAGAGAAATTGTGAATGAATAAGTGATGACGCAGCCCTGAGGGGATATTCTCCCGCATTTGGTCTGATCAGCTAGTCAGGTCAGGTGCGGGTAAGGGGATGGGTCTGTTATGATGTGGCAGGGGTAAACCAGTTCTGCTGTCGTGCCCTGCTGCGGATGTCATTGATTGCATTGCGCAGTTGACCCTTGCGCGGTGTGGTGCGGTGAGGATCTGTCCGTTCTCCCCTTTGGGGCTAAGATGCGAATGAATGTGTTTGAATGGATGAGTAAATGGGGAGTGTGTCGTCCTGTCTCGGCTACCTCCCTTTCCTTGGGGGAAGCAGCCTAGGTATATAGATAGATAGATCTCTTTATCATGTCGCAGGATGCTAGGAGAGGGACGCCTTCACGTGGTTACACCGATATGACTGGTTAACTCTAACGCCTGGTTATACAAAAGTCTCCAGTTTGCTCTATACCTCCCTAAAAAAAAAAAAAAAAGAAAAAAAAAAAAAAGAGGATGGTGGACCCCAGGAAAAGGGTAACTTCAGCCTACAGTCCATTGGGTTCACGTTCAGATGAGCTTTGCAACTACTACAGCTGCTACTACTAGGGCAGGCTGCTTGGATGGGTATATATCGTATCCGCAAACTTCATTATTGTGCTTTATGATAAGTAAGTATTCATATCTCTTAATCAGTATCGGGAGTAGATGTGCGTTTTGCATACTTTGGCTTTCACTTTGGATTTTTTTTTTTTTTTTTTTTTTTTTTTTTGCTATAGACAAATATGTAGTTAATGATTTGCTGCAACCCATTTTTTTCAGCGTAGATTCTTGACTGATTTTTGCCATAGACAAGTCTGTAGCAATTATTATAAGGAATCGATTTTTTTTTTCCATTTACGTGTACGTGGAGATTTCGTAACACCTCTTCCTCAGCCACCTATTTTCCGTATTTCAGCTTTATTTCTTAATATTTTTCTCCTACCAGGCGTTTTTATTCAGCTTAGGAGAGTCTTAATGTATTGAAGTTAATAGACTCTTTTTACTCTAACAGTCTTGGCCTAAAATTCTCTCCATTTTGAATCCTGAGTTGTAATATTAGATTACCAAAAGGTTATGATACAAGTCACAAAGAAGTGCCATGGAAAGAATGGAGTGGTAACATTCTCTGCCGCAGAGCTACGTAAATTAAGCTGCAAAAGGACGAAATCTGGGCCAAATTAGAGTAAAACAGTATAGTGAAGATTGTACCTACCTTCGGCTCGAAAAGTCTCTCTTGACCTGAAGATAACTGTCTGAGGAATGTAAGAATTATATTAACAGAGAGAGAGAGAGAGAGAGGGAGAGAAAAGGTAAAAGAAGAAAAGTTCTTCTTCTTATTATTATTATTATTGTTATTATTATTGTTATTATAATAATAATAATAATAATAATAATTATTATTATTATTATTATTATTGCTATTGTTATTGTTATTATTATTAATTTTTCGTTACTTAGGCAAACACCGACTCTGATGGAACTAATCAAGAAAGGGGTGTATGCTCCCTACATGATACCCAGCTACCCTACTATCACCTTCCCCAACCACTACACCATCGTTACGGTAAGAACCTCATCCACCGCCACAACCACACCCACCACAACTGCCACAACCATGAGTCACCGCATCACCACATCCAGAACCATCAAAACCATCATGCTGACCCAACCACCACAGTAACTATCACAACCAACATTACTAACACAAGCATCACAGTCACTACCACAGTCACCACGACTACCACAATCACCACAGCAACTACAAATACTACCACAGCCAACACGATTACCACAGCCACCACAACAGCCACAACCCCACCTTCACTTTCAGTCACTGTACCATCTTCACGGTAAGTTCCACAACCACTACTTACCATCGTCACCTTCTTTCATCATCCCTACCATCGTCATTATCCCAACATCGTCATCATCCGCGCCATTGTCATCTTCCCCATCATTCCCACCATAATCATCATCCCAGTGATCAACTTCCTCACCTTCGCCATCATCCCAGTCATCGCTAACTTCCCCACCATCATCCCTACCATCGCCATCATTTCCACCACTGTCACCTTCCCCACCCAGTATTATTGTATCACCTCTCTGACATTACCGTAGTTGTTTTAGATATCAGCCCGATGAACTTTAGGCTGAGCCTGCCCTTCTCTTGCAGTCCACCATTCTATTTTGGAGGGAAAGGGAGGGAGTTGAGCATAGCCGGACTAAGTTGTGGGGGTCCTTGGGCACAGCATCTTGTGGAGACCCCTAAGACTAATGTTGGCAGAGCATAGTTGTAGAGACACCCGCCACATTTTAAAACTATACCTTGCCTGAACAATACACACATCAGTGTCTACATTTCATTTTAGGGGCATGAAATTTCTGTGGTCAGTATTCGCTCTGTCATTTGGGAGGGGGGGGCTTCTGCGTGTGGCTTCCTAGGCTGTAGCCACAGTATAGCCCCGCCCCCCTTAGTCCGGTCCTGCAGCTTAGGGATTTTTGTAAATCCGGACAGCTCACCATTGCCCGGCAATATCGGTGCCACCACGTGAAGGTGTTCCCCTCCAGCACCCTTATGAAGGTAGTAAGAATGAAATTATTTATACGCCACAAGAGTGAAGTGATTAATGCAGAACTGCTTCTTTTCTCTTAGTGACCCTCACGTAGTCGATAGGCGGTAATCTAAGGCGGCGCCCACACAACATCCTTACTGGCGCGGTTATTTCGAGGCGGTAGTGTCTCATGTTATCAATATGAATGCCCCAGTTTGGACGCGGGTGGGTGTGGGCAAGAGCTTCTTTGGGTAAGGCTGCGTACTGTACGCACCTAAAGCTTGCTAATGCGGACGGGAATTCTGCATCATTGTGACCCATAGAAGGTCTCGTCTGCACCCGCCTGAATCCAGTATGGGGTATAGTGATGCAGAGCTCCCGCCAGCAAGCATCTGGTGAGGACGTGAGCTAATGCTTATTCTCTCCAACTTAAAAAATAAAGTAAGTCTTGCTCTGTGTGGCAGGGGCTGTACCCAGAGTCTCACGGCATCGTCGCCAACGCCTTCTACGACCCAGCCTTGAACGACAGCTTCAGTATGGACAGGTGTGAGGGACACTGGTGGGGGGGAGAGCCTATGTGGGTCACGCTTAACAACCAGGTGAGAGAGAGAGAGAGAGAGAGAGTTTAGAATTAAAGTTTAGAATTTGAGTTTAGAGTTAGTCACTAGCACAGGGGACGGTATTCATAAAGTTTCCTAAGTCATGGGTAAGATACTCTTGGTGTGTCTACTACTGAAAAGATTTACTCACAGGCTCATATGACTCTTTTTTTTTTTTTTTTTAATGTAATCACCTAACATCATTTGAATTATAATACTAGAACGGTCCCGACCGCGAGAGAGTGCATGCAGTCTCGATCTCCTTCACTTGCAAAAATATTTCCTAATAAAATCGGTTGGAGTTAACAAGAATGTTAAATAATACATCCTCTGATATAAGGGATCCATCTTCGAAATTACTGAATCCTCTCAATGGACACAGTAACAGTCTAATCGATTTAGAATGCAGGCCTTTAAACACATCTTCATCTTTCCAGGACAAACGCAGCGCCACCTACTTTTGGCCCGGGTCCGACTGCAACATCTCCGGCATCTACCCTGACTACTGGTTTCCCTACAATGACACTGTTCACTTTGGAGACCGTGTTGATCAGGTTGTAGTCACAGATACGTTCACATTCTCCATATATGTTCTAGATTTTGTTCTGTGTTTGTCACGTGTGTGGTCGGCGGGGGCGCCTATCATCCACTCACTTGATCTAGTGCTGCCTTAAGGTGACTGTACACTGAATGGCAAGCCAAATGGTTTCTTGTAAACCATCAAACCATTCACTCCGTTGGGTGGTAACTATGTACTCAAATGAAGCCTGGTGGTTCAGCGAGCTAAGTCTCTTCAACCGGATTGAGACTGGAAAGTTTTATATCCTAGGAATGATTGGAGTTTATAGTTCATGTAATGCCACCCAGGGATGAGAGACTGATCATACTCGCCTTAAATGTCGGAACTGCATGCCTAGCCCCGGACACCCAAGTTCCCGATGGGGCAAAAAACAACTGTATGACGGATGGGTAGACAGTGTATCAGGTTTGTCTCTGTATGTCAACACTCGACGGTATCTCCAGACGCTAATTATAGTGTACAAGAACTTTACACATACATAATTTCTCGCATATCGGTGAATCTATAAGCATTTCACATTGTATTTTAGCATATTTTTGAATTTGCATGGATTTCACATCATTCTGGCGTATTTATAAATCTACAATAATTTCATTTACTAGTATATAAGCATTTCGCATGTAATTCTAGGATACAGACATTTCATATTAAGCTTTCGTTCCTACATAATTTAGTCTTTTTTTTTTTTTTTCCCCGAATCTGGGCAAAGGCTTCAGGGTCCATCCTAAGGCCCAGTAATCCTCCTCCACACCTCCATATATCACCACTTCGGCGCTAACATCCACCGTCTATACTGAATACATGCTAGGGCTGTCTCATACAGGACTGGTGTACTGGTATTAGCGGGGGCATTTT
>NC_137049.1:22984769-23112269 GCF_032717465.1 Coenobita brevimanus | reverse complement strand
GTGATGGGTATGCCGACAGAATTGATGAAAAAAAAAGTGAGATGGAGGTCTTTATCGAGTAACATAATTTCGCTCTGTTGAACTTTCTTGACAGAGTTCAGCAGAGCGAAAATTTATTTTTTGGCAAAGACCCATCATGCAAGATGTGTAAACAAAAAAAAAATCTGAAGACATCCTACCGCTAGCGAACAGCCTTTGACCTCTGTGTGAGTTGGCCTGCGTCACATAGATACCCAGTCGATTCTACCAAAGCTGTACGCTTGAAATGTTTTGTTTCATTATCAACTGTGTGACTCCCGTACAAGATGTCATTTCATACTGATAGTGTGAAGTGGTGGATTACATAGGGTAGTATGAAAAGTTTACAGTGTTATCTAGTCGGTGTTTATATGAGAGTAGGGATGGGCTATGTATAAAGAATATTCTAGCTTTGATCTTACAATTTGTGTTTTCCGATTTGTATTTTGGCAGGGCTTTTCTCGGAACAGGAACTTGAAAAGCAGACTGTCAGTTGGAATATTAGTTATTTAACATCAGCCAGTAAACATCTTTCCCATTTTATTCTTTCTACCTCTAGACCACACACACACACACACACACACACACACACACACACACACACACACACACACACACACACACACACGCGCGCGCGCACACACGCACACGCACACGCGCACGCACGCACGCACGCACAAAACACTCACCTACACAGCTAACATTCCTTTTGACCACAGACTGATCCTTGGCTGAATGATCTCAATTTTACCACTGACGAGATGACCGAGCTAGAGAGCCTGCATTTCCCCTGGGGTATGCCAGTGGTCGACGGCCGCTACAATAATACTGATCTTATCCTTCTTTACCACCAGGACTACGTCACAGGTCAGAAAAGGTTTTTGCTTGGTAAATGCAAAACACGCAGGCAGGCAGGCAGACAAACCGACACACACACACACGCACACGCACACACGGCATCGTCGGAGGAAGACGTCTTTTACCGGCTCTCCATACCAGCTCAACACGGCCAGAGGCATTACCTAAATAAGTATCTTTGAATGAGTCAAGCTCTGTACCAGGTTAGACTAAATGATTTTTCATTATTGAAAGGAAAAGAAATAGTAAGTTTAAATAAGACTGATCAAACAACAAAGAACCACGATGCGTTGAGTCAGCTGGGTTTGTTTATACTACGGCAACACGCGGAAAGTGTAAGTGCATACTCCTCATTTAGTATTACAAAATGGATACATACTTCAGTAAAACAAATTTGGAAAAGAAAAGGGATAAAAGTAAAAAGCAAAATGATGATTTCTACCAAGAACTGGTTGAAGTGGAGACTCACAATAGACTGGTTGAACGTGTACACAAACTAGAAATGGCTTTCAAAAATGAAATGGATGAAATAAAGAAGCAAATGCACTTGCAAGAGGAAGAGATAGAAAAACTGGGAAGGGAGGCCAATAAGAAAGACACAACCATCAGTGAACTAAGTGGAATTGAATACCCTTAGGAAGAAAGTGAGTGAAATGGGAAGTACAGTAGTTAATCACGAGAGTGTTATGGAAGAGTTAAAAAATGACAGAGACAATTAGACAAGCAAACAGTCTTATGGACCAGAGCAGTGATATTGAGGAGAAGATAACACAGGTGAATGAAGCTGTGCAAAGCTACAAAAATGATGTAGAAACTACGTATGCTGAAATGGTGAAAGTAAAGAAAGACTTAGAAACAAGGGTGGAGGAAAAAAACATTAAAAAGGAAGTGAAAAGAATAATCCAAAACAATCCAAAGTTAGTCAGAGATTCAGTAGAAATAAATAAATCAATAGTAATCACTGGTATAGAAGAGGAAGAAATTAAAAACAAAATCACTAGAGACAAAAAGGAGATGGCGAATGTAATGAGCTTACTGAAAGAAGTATCAGAGGAAATCTGTAGTAAAGACATAGAGGAACACAAAAGGTTAGGGAAATACGAGAAAAGCAAGACAAGACCTCTAAAGGTGACTTTCCAGAGTGTAAACACAGTGGAAGAGATACTAAAAAATGCAAAGAATCTTATGGAAAAAGAGGAGTTCAAAAATGTATGGATAAAAAGATGCCTAACACAAGAGGAACTGGAATTACTGAAAGAGAAAAGGGAGGAAGCAAAAACAAAAAATGAGGGAAGATCAGAAGAGGACAAGAAGAAATTTTTTTACAAAGTAATAGGGTTGCAGGTACGAAAGTGGTACACAAACAGGATGGAAGAAAAAGGAGGAAGTTAGTAGAACCATGTCATGACAAGTATATAAACAAGATGATAAAATTGATGTACTCAAATGTGGATGGAATGGTATCTAAATTACTAGAGATGAATGATTATGTCAGAGAAAATGAACCACAAATAATATGCCTAACTGAGACAAAATTAACACCAAGGATATCCAATGACATACTAAACTTAGAGGAATACAATATATGGAGAAGAGACAGAAACTTAAAAAAAGGAGGAGGAATTATAATATTAACTAAGAAAAATCTAAAAGTCAAGGAAATAAACCTAGATATAACATCACAAGTAGAACTGATTGCAGTAGAGATCGACACATCTGAAGGTAAAGTAATTGTTGCCAATTTGTATATGCCACCCAGATCAAACACATGGGAAAGAGACGAATATGAGGACCTGGCAGAGAATACAATTCAGAGTATAAGATCCTTGCTACATAAAATGGAAGAGAAATCGGAAAGAATTATACTAACTGGGGATTTCAATACAAATATAAATTGGAATACTCTAGATATAAATAGCCAAGAAAGCTGTTGGGACCAAAAGCTCCTGGATCTCGTACAAGAGTTTTTCTTAACGCAACATGTGAGGGAAACCACTAGAAAAAGAGGACTTGATGTACCTTCAGTGCTAGATCTAATATTTACTAGGCAAGAAAATGACATTGACAGTTTAATATATCACCCTCCACTCGGCAAAAGCGATCATGCAGTACTAAATTATAACTTCAGGATAGCATATGACATAGTAAACAGCAATGACAGTTACAAAAAGAGACTAAACTATAAAAAGGGAAATTATCAAGACCTAAAGAAGTATTTCTTAGAAGTTGACTGGGAAAATGAGCTTAGAGGACAAGATTTAAATGCTGTATATAAAAATTTTTGTGAATTTTATGAAATAGGAGTCCAGAAGTACATCCCACAGCACAAAGAAGCATATAAGAAAATACAGAAATGGTTCAATACAGAATGTAAAAAATCAAAAGAAAGAAGAGATTTGTTGTGGAATAGATAAAGAAGACACAATAGTGAAAGGGCGTATAATTATTACAAACAGGCAATAAACGACTATACACGAATAAGGAGGGAAGCCCAAAAACAGTTTGAGGAGGATATAATAAATAAAAGTAGTGATCAACCAAAACTGTTTTACAGCTATATCAGAAGCAAAACCAAAGTAAAAGATATAATACAATCCATCACGGACGAGGGAATCACTTATACACAAGAGAAAGATATTTGTGAAGCACTAAATAAGAATTTCCAATTAGTTTTTACAGAAGAAAAAATTTTTGAGAGGGAATATGTGGAACACGCATGTCCACACATACTACCAGATATACAAATAGCAGAAAAAGTAATACAGGAGGAGTTCAGTAGATTAGACAGAGGAAAAGCAAGTGGTCCTGATGAAATTTCATGTTGGGTGTTACGAGAATGTGCAAAGGAGTTAAGTAAACCATTATTTTTAATTTTCAAGAAATCCTGGAGTCAAGGGAAACTACCTGATATTTGGATAAAAGCAAATATAGTCCCCTTATTCAAGAAAGGAAATAGACTAAATCCTCTCAACTACCGACCAGTATCACTGACCAGTGTTGTAAGCAAGGTATTAGAAAAACTTATAAGAAAAGCTTGGGTAAATCATCTAGAAGAACACAGTATGATAACAGAAAGACAGTTTGGCTTCAGAAAAGGAAAATCATGTGTTGCTAATCTGTTGAGCTATTATGACAGAGTAACAAACACAATACAGGAAAGGGAAGGATGGGTGGACAGTATCTATTTAGATTTCAAGAAAGCTTTTGACACAGTACCACACCAAAGACTTTTATGGAAGCTGTACCATCAAGGAGGAATTCGAGGCAAACTGTTTTGTTGGATGCAAGACTTTCTCACAAAAAGAGAAATGAGGACAGTACTAAGAGGAAACTACTCATCATGGAAAGAAGTGACTAGTGGAGTACCACAGGGTTCGGTGCTGTCACCAATCATGTTTCTAGTGTACATAAATGATATAAACAGTAACACTGGAAATGACAGCTATCTGAATATGTTTGCAGATGATGCAAAAATACAATGGAGAATTACTAGCACAGACTCTTGTAGGGAGCTACAAGAAGAATTAAATAAACTTCATGAATGGAGTAGTACATGGCAAATGGAATTCAATGTGGACAAGTGTCATGTAATCAAGTTTGGTAAAAGTGGAAAAAGACCTGATTGGGATTATAAGTTAGGAAATAAAACCCTATACACATCAGAAAGAGAGAAAGACCTAGGTGTGATTATCAATAACAGACTATCTCCGGCTGACCACATCAGCGAGAAGGTACGGAACATGTATACACTGCTTGCAAATATGAGAATAGCATTCACACACATAAATGAAGACATGCTAAGAAGGATAACAACATCATTCATTAGACCAACCCTGGAATATGCATCAATAGTCTGGAGTCCTCATCTCAAAAAGCATATAGACAAGATTGAAAAAGTTCAAAGGGCCGCTACAAGATGGATACCAAGCTTAAGGGACCTAAGCTACGAAGAAAGACTAAATAAACTGAATCTACCAACACTACAGGAGAGAAGGAAAAGAGGTGACATGATAATGCTATATAAGTGCATATCAGGAAAGGAGAAAATAGACATAAATGATTACTTAACATATGGAGAAGCATCAGCAAGAGGACACTGCAAAAAACTGCATAAGAAGAGAGGTGATAAAGACGTAAGGAAATTCAGTTTCCCAAACAGAGCAATTGATCAATGGAATGCACTACCGAATGAAATAGTGTGTGCCAAAACAATTCACAAATTTAAGGATATGTACGATAAATATGGTCTAAGACACGGGACAATACGAGCTTGACTCATTCCTGTAAAGATACAATTAGGTAAGGTAAGAACACACACACACACACACACACACACAGTATTGTTCGCGAATGAGATCCCAGGATCACCAATAAATTTATGACCACTGGCCTATCGTAGTTATTTTTATTCTTCTTGGCTGTGGAGATGTCGTAACACCTCTTTCTCAGCGACTTTGTCTGTTATGCCTGAATATCCTCATGTAAGATGATTATTTTCTTTCGCCTTGGACGTATCACATCTCCTTCTCAGCTGTTTATTTTACCTGTTATGCCTGAATAAGTTCCTGTAAGCTTTTCACTTTTCGTGATTTTGAACGTATAACATCTTTTTCTCAGCTATTCACGTTGCCTGTTGCGCCTTAACATCTTGTATACTGTCTATATCTTCTTAATATTGAATATTGTTTATATCAACAGTATGAAAAAGGATACTGAGGTGTAATATGCAATATAAGTTGCTTGGGAGTATGCTTTACGAAATAATATAAGCCACCTAGAATACAAACTTTGGGGTTGTAATCTATCTAGCTATTGCCAGACTCCTTAATTGCGTAAGGGGTGGCCACAACCAAAATGCCTCCATGTCGCTCTGATCCCCACCATTTCGCTGCCTTCCCTCCAGCTCACACACCCTTCTCTCATATCCTCTCCACTCCATCTCTCCATCTCATCCTCGCCCTCCCCCTCCCTCTTTCCTCCTTCCACCTCACTCGCATACACTTTCCTCGTCAGTCTCTCGCTTTCCATCCTCTCCACATGGCCAAACCATCTCAGTCTATTTCTCCTAACGATTTCTGTCACATCAACATCCACACCACAACTCGTCTTCAGTTCATCATTTATTAGTCTGTCTCACCATGTAACTCCACATGCACCTCTCAAGTAACTCGTTTCCAGAAGAGATAACTAATTTCCACTTCGTTCACTTTTGGCATGTAATGCATGTGATTTTACTTCGAAACACCTCATCCTTAGTTATTTATTCTGCACATTGCTTCTTAGTATCCTCTTACATGTTAATGATACAAGCTGAGTGGATATTAAAATCGCACAAATAACGCACAAGAAAATGTTAATGTGTATTATGCACAATCAGTGGCTAGGGAGAAGATGTTATGAAGTCTGCTGTACTACTCAAAATACTGGTCTTATTTCCATTTGTTAATTTATTTATTTATAGCTTACTCCAGAACACTGAAGACGCCGCTCTGGACCAGCCTCACCCTGGACAGCAAACGATCAGGGAGCGAGCAAGCTGACTGGCGCAGTGATGTTCGGCTGACTAACGAGACAACACCGACATGCCAGTCCTACAGTGATCTCTCACCTAACGCTGAAAACTACACCATGTTCCCCCTATTCCCGCGTGGTGAGTGAGACTAGAGGGAGAGAGGGAGGGAAGTCAGAGAGGGGGAGAGGGAGGGAAGTCAGAGAGGGGGAGAGGGAGGGAGGGAGGTCAGAGAGGGGGAGAGGGAGGGAGGGAGGTCAGAGAGGGGGAGAGGGAGGGAGGGAGGTCAGAGAGGGGGAGAGGGAGGGAGGGAGGTCAGAGAGGGGGAGACGGAGGGAGGGAGGTCAGAGAGGGGGAGACGGAGGGAGGGAGGTCAGAGAGGGGGAGAGGGAGGGAGGGAGGTCAGAGAGGGGGAGAGGGAGGGAGGGAGGTCAGAGAGGGGGAGAGGGAGGGAGGGAGGTCAGAGAGGGGGAGAGGGAGGGAGGGAGGTCAGAGAGGGGGAGAGGGAGGGAGGGAGGTCAGAGAGGGGGAGAGGGAGGGAGGGAGGTCAGAGAGGGGGAGAGGGAGGGAGGGAGGTCAGAGAGGGGGAGAGGGAGGGAGGGAGGTCAGAGAGGGGGAGAGGGAGGGAGGGAAGTGAGAGAGGGGGAGAGGGAGGGAAGTGAGAGAGTGGGAGAGGGAGAGAAGTCAGAGAGGGAGGGAAGCAAGAGAGGGAGGGAAGTCAGAGAGGGAGAAAGAGAAGGAAAACAGAGAAAGGGCGAGAGATCGGGAGAGGTCAGTGGAAGACAGGGAGGGAAGGGAAGTCAGTGGTAGGGAAAGAGGGAGGCAAGTCATTTTGTAAGCCGTGGGAGAATTGATTGTGAATTCTAGACTCTCTCAGTTGGAGGAAAAGATGGAGGGAAGCTCTTGTTCTTGTTTCTTCTTCTTTTCCATCGTTATCCCATTATTTAGGGACGATGCCCAAATGAGTTTTCATTTTTTTTTTTTTCTGTCAGCAGCAGCTTCCTCCGTCAGGTCTCTAGGTCGCATCTGAGTGGCTTTGGAGATTTCGTGACACCTCTCTCATAGTCCAAAAATGGAGTAGGGCCAGCCCTGGAGTGGAAACAAAAACAAAGTGATTCCGACTTAACACTTCCCTCTCCCTTCAGAAATGTTGATCACCTCTGAACTAGAGCATGTACCCTTCCTGCTGTGCTGTCACCAAGGAGATGGGCAGCAGGTGGAAGGCGCCTACGGACTTACTGCTGTGGTAAAGAATGAGAACTGACTCCACCATAACAACCCTTTCTCCCTTCAGGGATGTTGAACAGTTTATGCGTGGAGTGTATACCTTTCTTGGTGGGCAACACAGTGGCCGGCATGGAGGAGATGGGTAGAAGGTGGAAGGCGTTAACGAGCTTATAGCTGTAACAAAGAATAGGAAATGACCTCACCATAACACCACTTTCTCCCTCCAGCAATATCGATCAGCTCAGGTCTAGAGCGTGTACCCTTCCCACTGTGCCCAATAGCAAGGAGATGAGTCGGTGGAAGGCGCCCTTCACCTTATGGCTGTTGTAAAGAGTAAGAAAGGACCATACCAAAAAATTTACTTCTCCTTCCAGCAGTGTCGATCAGTTTAGGTCTGAAGAGTGTACCCTTCCTATTGTGCCCGTCACAAAGATGAATAACAAATGAAGGTTACGGACGAACTTATTGCAGTAATAAAGAAAAAGAAATGGCACCATCGTAACACCCTTTTCTCCCTCCAGCGATGTCAAGCAATTCAACCCCAGAGCAGATACCCTTCTTGGTGAGCAACGCTGTGCCCATCACGCAGAAGATGGGCTGTAGATGGAGTGCGCTGATGTCCTCACTGCGGGCGGTGGCCAGTGCTTCCAGGCCCCTCAATCTCATACTGGGCCCCGTGTTTAGAGAGCCTCAGGACAAGTAAGGGAAGAGGAAAGGCTAGATTATTATACCTATCGACAACACGGGGGTCTTTAGTTCTCTTATGGTCGAAACAACTGTAGTATTCTCAAGCTAATGTCAGGCGATATTATTAATCTAAGAGTGAATTGTAGGAGCTTATTAATACTGTCGCCATCATGGCAGTCTTTTTTTCCTTTCCTTTTTTTTTTCTCTCTCTCTCTCTCTTCCTTTCTTTTCCTTTTCTTTCATTTTTTTTTTTCCCAAACCCTCAGTCTTCCCCAACAGAGTGACTCACAGAAGCAGTTTTTTCATCCAGGTTCCCAACAGTAATGAAAGGATTTGTCTGCCTTTTATTATTACATAGAAAACCAGTGGTAGTAGGGGTAGTGGTAGCGATAGTAGTAGTAGTAATAGTAGTAGTAGTAGCAGTAGTAGTAGCAGTAGTAGTAATGTAGTAGTAGTAGTAGTAATAATGATAATAATTCTCTCTCTGTCTTTCTTTCTCTAACCCAACCTGACCCACCATCCCTTCCCCATATACCCCTCCAGATACCCCATCCTTCCCTCTGACCTCTTCGCCGTGGCCACCTGGTGTTGGGTAAAAGGCACTAAACTACCCGACTGCGACCCAGGCGACCTCAGAGCCATAGGTTTTATTTATCCCGAAACGCAGGTCGTCTGGAATTGTATGGTGAGTAAAGAGCGTATTTTCTCCTCTACTAAGAACGCTCCTTAGTATCTCTTCCTTACCAGTATATTTCCAAGCAGATCGTCTGGAACTGTTTGGTGAATAAGGTGTGTATTTTCTCTTCCGCCAAGAACGCTTCCTAGAGTCTCTTCCTTCCTAGCAAATTTCTCTGCAGGTCGTCAGGAACAGTGTAGTGAGTAAGAAGTGTATTTCTCATCAACTTTAAAAACGCTTCTTAGTATCTCTCCCTTTCCAGTAGATTTCTAAGCGCGGTTTGCTGAGTAAGGAGTGTATTTTCTTGTCATCTAAGAACGCTCCCTAGTGTCTCTCCCGTACCAGTAAATTTCTACGCAGGTCATCTGGAACTGTTTGTTGAGTAAGAACATTCTTGTCAGCTTAGAGCGCTCCTGAGTATCTTGCCCTTACCAATAAATTTCTACTTAGGTGGCATGGAACTGTTCGGTGAGTAAGGAACGTATTTTCTCGTCAGTCCAGAATACGCTTTGGCTCTTTCTTGCCAGTAAATTTCTAATCGGATCGTCTGGAATTATTTGGTGAGTAAGGAGCATATTTTTTCCTCAGTTGTGAAGGTTTGTTAGCACATTTTCCTTAGTAGTGAATGTGCGCATGTGACATGTTAGCATTCACTTGTATGTTTTTTACAGTGCTTGAGGGACACCTTCATATAATGGCACCGATATAATCAGGAGGCTTAACTGCCTGGTTGTACAAACGTCTCAGCTGCTTCCCTGTCTCACCAAAGAAGGATAGTGGACTGCAGACGGGTAGCTTAAGCCTGTAGTTCACTTGATGCACATTTGAGATAAACCTGGGACTACAACAACAACAACCGGAGTGAGGAACATGGAAGACCACTCCCCCCCCCCTCTTCACCACCCTCAATCCCTCCTACTACAACAGTTACCTTCCTGACCATTGTTACCACGACTACCACCACCATCGTCCTAACCACGACTACCACAGCTACCACCATCCTACCACCATTCTTTCAACAAGTATCATCCTAGCTAAACCATCACCATTCTTCCTCCCATCCTAGCTATTACGATCATTACAGTCGAACTCCCGTCCTAATTATTCTTGTCACAACTACTACTACTACTACTATTACTACACATACACACGCACACGCACACGCACGCGCGCGCTCAAATTCAACCACAACAACCACAGTCTAACCACATCTACCACCATCCTCAGCGCAACGTGGTATTTGCGATGGAGAACAGTGGGACAGTGAGGGACGTGGAGGGCATGGCTGGTCTCTCCTTCTACACTACCCTCAGATCAACCAACCGCACACGTGTCCTCCTCCAAGCAACAATGCCACCCTCATGGGCACTAGATTAGGCACTCGGGGCCTAAGTCTACTAATACCAAGTCGGTTCACTTTCCCTCATGGCGCAGGGAGGCGTGGCTTGTGTGACGTCCGTCGGCTTAAGTAACAGAAAATGTATTAAAGGGCAGACTCAAATTAAACGTTTATAATAAAGGAAAACGAAGAAGGGGAAGAAGTGCGGACTCGTTTAACCGTATGACATAGCAGTAGGTTCCCTCACACATTTCAGTCCCTTCCCTCATTTCGGACTGAAAATGTGTCATGATGTGGAGAGTGCAGCATACTCCACTCATCACCACGGTCAGGCGTCAACTGAACTTCGGGTTGCGTGCCGGCTGACGTCACTCCGATGCTCCGTCCCCTGCGCCAGTTTTGACCCGTTTTAGATGGAAGTGATCCGACTTGTTTGTGGCCACCCCGAACGGGATTGAGGCGTCTGGCAATAGATAGATAGATAGATCCGACTTGGTATTAGAAGACTTAGCTCGGGGCGATGGAGTTACGAGGATGCTTGCAGAGATGATGTTAAGGGGATGATAGCAAGAATGGGTGATGATAATGCTGCTGCTGATGATGATGATGAGAGATAGGATGATAATGGTAATGATGATGATGATGAAGTTACGAGGATATTTGAAGGGATGATGTTGAGGGTAGGGAAAACTGAGGAATGGGTGAAGATGATGGTGATGAGAATGAGGATGTTATTACCAGTAGGCCTATTGCTTACGAGTAGGCATGGGAGAGTGATGGTGAGGGGAAGGAATATGGGGAATGGATTATGATTAGAGGGATGATGATGATGGTCATGATGATGATGATAGTGATGAGGATGAGGATGGTCATGAGGATGATGAGGCGAGGGAAAATGAGGAATGGGTGATGATGAGAGGAAAGATCATGATAATGATGATGGTAAAGACGATGGTGATGATAATGATAATGATGATAAAAGAAAGTAAAGAATGGATGGCACTGATGACAGATAAGGAATGGAAGATGATGATGATGAGGATATTACCCCCTTAAATTCGATGGCTTTGTATAAGCTTATTCTTGCAGTCTCCCGACGATTTTGTTAATCTTGGAGAACTTACGTGTAGTCATGAGGTTAGAAAGTCATCATTAACCCACTGACATCCAGATTCCTCTTCCTCAGCTAAAGGTATTAATACTTAATAATTTTTAGATAAATTATATGCATGCATAACTTTCTTAGATAACTAAAATTTACTTCTCAGTTTCTGGTATGCCTTATATGCTTATTTACAGTAGGTTTACATAGCTTTGAAATGATTTAAGCTTCCTGTATTACTTAGTTATTAGGTAATTTAGAATATTGCTTAATAAATTAACAAATTATGTATATTTTTTTTTTATATTACACAGTTCTCTTATGTTACTTAAAAATCTGACAGTCTAAATATAGCTAAATTTCTGGCAATTTTAAGGCTCCCCGCATACGGGTCACTTTTCAGTGGGAGGTGGCTGCCACTTTTTTGTGGTGCCACTAAAAATTGGAGAGGGGTGCTATGACATCCCGCACACGGGCCACTTTTTCGTGGAACCACAGGCAGTTCCATCATGGATGTCAAGGAGGCGGCATGTGTCATCGCTGTGCTCCTCAAAATAAGAAAAGAAAGACTTACAAGAAAGTACTGGGTGCATCCAATAACCAGTCATAGGCTTATCAGGGGTCAATTTTATACCCTATTTGAAGACTTAAAAGCGTAACCAAAGACGTTACAAACTATTTTAGAATGACCTATGCTTCTTTTGATGACCTGCTGACTGCAGTTGGGCTTTCAGTTTCACGTCTGAACACAAACATTAGGAAGTGTGTACCACCAGAAGAAAGACTTGCAGTTATCATAAGGTAAGAACAGAAAAGCACATACACGTCAGAATCAAGGTCCAAGTAAAATGGAGAAATAGAAGAAGGGAGGACGGGAGGAAGGAGTAAATAAAAGGAGAGTGGAAAGGTTTCAAGACGATGAGAAAAAGGCAGAATATAAGACAGAAGTGGAGGAACGATTTCGATAAATATGAATTTGAGCAGATGAGGGACGTAGAAGGTGTGTGCAAGATATTCACAAAAGAAAAATTATGTGCAGCCTGTGAGGTGGTGTGTGGGGTGAAGAGAAGACGAAAGGGGGTACAAGGAACAGCATGGTGGAATGAAGAGGTGAGACAGGCTGTGGCACAAAGGAAAAAAGCATATAATGAATGGATGAGTGATAGAGACGTGGAGGAAGTTGAGAGACGGAAGAGAGTTACATGTAGAAAGGAAGAGAGGTGAAAAGATTAGTAAGAGCGAATAAGAAGAGTGGATGAGGTATTTAGAAGGAATTTGAGTGTAAAGTGGAGGGAATGAAAGACAATGGTCTGGAAAGAGGTAAAAAGAGTCAGACAGGGTGGCAATGAAGTTAGTACGGCAGTGAAAGGTAAAAATGGTAGATTACTAGTTGAGAAGGGACAAAAAGTGAGCAGATGGAGAGAACATTTTAATGAATTATTGAACATAGAGAATGAAAGTAATGCGAGTATAAGTGGCTGGGGAATGGCTGGGAGGGAGGTGAGAAGACAGGAAGAAATCAGTAGGATGGAAGTTATGGAAGCAATGAAGGAAGTCAAAATGGGGAAAGCCCCAGGAATTGATGGAGTGTGTGGTGAAATGCTGAAGCATGGGGGAGAGATAGTAGTAGAACGGATGTGGAAGATGTGCAGATTGGCCTGGGAGGAAGGTAGTCCCGGAAGATTGGAAGTCAGGTATAATTATTCCCTTGTACAAAGGGAAAGGGGAAAAAGAAGTGTGTGGTAGTCATAGGGGCATTTGTCTTCTTAGTGTAATAGGAAAAGTATACAGTAGGATACTTATTGACAGAGTATAGGGAAATAACAGAAGATTTAGTTGGAGAAGAACAGGGAGGTTTTAGGAAGGTAAGAGGTTGTGTAGATCAGATATTCATTCTTAAATCCTTAGTGGAAAAGTTACTAGAGAAGGGAAAGAAGTTGTATGCAGCCTTCATGGATTTGGAGAAAGCATATGACAGGGTGGATAGACAAGGATTGTGGGAAGTATTAAGAATATATGGAGTAGATGGGAAGTTGTTGAATGCTGTGAAGAGTATGTATGAGGGTGCTATGGCTGCAGTGCGTGTGGATAGTGAACCGAGTGACTTTTTCTATTTGAAGGTTGGATTGAAACAGGGATGTGTCATGTCTCCATGGTTGTTCAATCTGTATATGGATGGGGTTATAAAAGAGATACAAGGTAGGGCAGTGGATATTAGAGTGGCCCTAATGAGAGAGGTTATAGTGTTTGGAAACTCCCTGTGTTGTTGTTTGCAGATGATACTGTGTTGTTAAGTGAAGACGAAGGGAAGCTGCAAGGCTTGGTGGATAAGTTCGGGAGAGTGTGTAAGAAACGGAATCTAAAGTTGAATGTAGGGAAGCGTAAAGTGATGGTCTTTGAGAGAGGTGAAGCCAGTGAATGTACAGTGAGGCTGGATGGTGAGCAAATGGAAAATGTGAGTACGTTTAAGTACTTGGGTAGTGTGACGAGTAAGGATGGAGGTTTGGAGGGTGAAGTGCTTGATAGGGTACAACAAGGAGGAAAGGTTGCTGGTTCCTTGAAGGCAGTGAGCAGAAACAGGGAAGTGAGCATGGAAGTGAAAAAGTTACTACATGACAGTATTGTGATACCAACTCTAACGAATGGAAGTGAAGCTTGGACCTTGTTGGAGGGACACAAGTCAAGAATGAGAGCAGTGGAAATGAGTTATTTGAAAGGAGCATGTGGAGTCACATGGAGAGACAGACTGACAAATGAGGAAGTGATGGAGCGTTGTGGTGTGGATATGGACGTGATAGGAAGTGTTAGGAGAAACACACTGAGGTGGTTTGGCCATGTGGAGAGGATGGAGAGTGAGAAACTGACGAGGAGAGTGTATGTGAGTGAGGTGGAGGGTGAGAGAGAGGGGGGAAGGCCAAGGATGAGATGGAGGGATTGAGTGGAGAGGTATGTGATAGAAGGGGGTGTATTTTGGGAGCAGGGCAGTGAAATGGGAGGGACAGGGTCTTTGAGAGAGGTGAAGCCAGTGAATGTACAGTGAGGTTGGATGGTGAGAAAATGGAAAATGTGAGTACGTTTAAGTACTTGGGTAGTGTGATGAGTAAGGATGGAGGTTTGGAGGGTGAAGTGCTTGAAAGGGTACAGCAGGGAAGAAAGGTTTCTGGTTCCATGAAAGCAGTGATAAGAAGCAGGGAAGTGAGCACGGAAGTGAAAAAGTTACTACATGACAGTATTGTGATACCAACTCTAACTTATTGAAGTGAAGCTTGGACGTTGCTGGAAGGACACAAGTCAAGAGTGAGAGCAGGGGAAATGAGTTATTTAAGAGGAGCCTGTGGAGTTACATGGAGAGACAGGCTGACAAATGAGGATATAAAGGCGCGTTGTGGTGTGGATGTGGATGTGATAGGAAACGTTAGGAGGAGTACACTGAGGTGGTTTTGCCATGTGGAGAGGATGGAGGGTGAAAGACCGACGAAAAGAGTGTATGTGAGTGAGGTGGAGGGGGGAAGAGGGAGGGGGGAGGCCGAGGATGAGATGGAGTGATGGGGTGGAGAGGTATATGAGAGAGGGGTGTGAGTTGAGAGCGGGGCAGTGAAATGGCGGGGGACAGGGCGACGTGGAGGCGATTTGTTTGTGGCCACCCCGAACGGGATTGAGGTGTCTGGCAATAGATAGATAGATAGATAGATTAAATATCAAAGAAACAATCGTAAAACCGTTAGTAAACAAGATTACAGTGACCATTCTGGCTTTAATATTTATGAACATACAGGTACCTTGAATTTTTTTTCTTAAACTGTGCAACCTAACCATGTTTAGGTAGGCTATGGTACTTACCGGTGAGTCCCCCAATTTTACCTAGTCAGTCAAGGGTAGCTCCAAGCAGTCAAAGGGTTAAATACCATTTAGTTTTTAATAATGACTAATGTATAGAAATTTAACCCCAACAATATACTTCTGTTATTGTAATCATCTAGACATGAAAGCAACAGATTCCAGGAAACTGATCACTTCAGCTGGACACTCCTAGATCTTTTGATGGTTATGTTGGACTGTTGTGAAAGTGGTAGGTCCATGCAAGTAATTGTGTTGTGGTGTGGTATGGAGGGCAGCAATGGATTAAGAGTACAGTATAATGTATTATCTGCGAGTAGTAGTTTGTTAGTTCTGAAGCAGGGAAAGAAGATGACCTCACCATAGTCTGACTTTTTTCTTTTTTTTAGTGCTCAAATCACTCCCTCCCCAGAAGCAAAATATACATATCAGAAAATCAGTGTTTTCGTCACCACAAGCAGCTGACATGCGTGGGCATGGCGTAATTTCTCTAAAAAGCAGATTTCAAGAAGGAAGGAGCACAAAGATTGCTACAAGGATGCTGCAGCCGGTGATATTTCTGTGTGTTGGTTGGCTAGAGGGCAATATTAATATCAGTAACACCCACAGGAGCATTTGAAATTAAATGAAGTAGGTATTTGAGGATGAGGTAAAAAGAACCAAATATTCATTAGCAGGCACGTAGTTGTCTTTGGGGAGTCGTGGGTGGCGTACCCCTCATAGTTTCAGCAGACCAGTGACCTCTTATAATGACAGAATAATGTTATTTGTCAAAATATGTGTAATAAATATAGGCTATTATTGCACTTGCATCTGTCTGTATTATTGTACCCCTACCATTAAAAAAGATAAAAGTATTTTTATTACTGGTTGTTTAAATGCCTCGGGTAATAATTCTGCCTGGTATCACGCCCCTTCCCTTTCCGAAGTTCTGGAACAGGCTCTGCATTAGCACGTTAAAGCATTACTAGTCAATTTATAGTTACCGTTTGAAAAATATAAAATGATAATGAAAAACAACTTGTGCACTAAAGCCTAAACTCTTTACATGTCTCATTGTCTGATTGTCATTATCAGGCTCCTACACATCATTACTCCTGGGGCTGGAGGGCGACGCCCTCGCGCAGTGACGTATAATAACTAGCCTTAAGACTATATACTTTGATTCCAACATCCACTACCCTACCTTGTACCTCTTTTATTACCCCATCCATGTACAGATTGAAAACCATGGAAACATGACACATCCCTGTTTCAACCCAACCTTCAAAAAGAAAAATTCACTCGGTTCACCATCCACAAGCACTGCAGCCTTAGCACCATCATACATACTCTTCACAGCATTCAACAACTTCCCATCTACTCCATATATTCTTAATACTTTCCACAATCCTTGTCTATCCACCCTGTCGTATGCTTTTCTCCAAATCCATGAAAGCCGCATACAACTTCTTTCCCTTCTCTAGAAACTTTTCCACTAAAGATCTAAGAATGAATATCTGATATTTAAGATACGATAAAAACCTTTGTTGAAAGGAATAGGGCCTACTTGTTTGGATCTGAACATCCGTGCTGACTGTTCTAGTACAGGTACTGATATTGTTTTGGAGTTTGCTTCAACAGCAGTATCATTGACTCAAACAACAAACATATTTTTCCTGCCGTCTGATGGTGAAAGGAGTGGACCATTGGCAGCAGCAGTTGCGTGTTAAGATGTTTGTGACAGTCTGGAATATTTCACTGAATTACAACGAGGAATGCCAGCACAGAATATGTGATGCCATGCCGGGACCTCCTTGCCGAACACATGTACACATCTGCCTGATAAATGCCAATCAAGATGCATAAAGTCTGTGAGGTGAGGCTAAGGGCGGGGAAGATAATCTTTGGGGGAATTGCATTGTTTATGTTGATGAGAGGCCACAAGAAGATGAAGACGGAGCGAAAAGTTGTGGATCGCTTGTCTTGTTGAGACGTCTCGGTCTTACTACCTCATAAAAATCAACTGGAGTTCAGTACTTAGTATACTGGAGATCAGTAAAGGTTAACAAGAAGATTCTCAGTCATGGCAGCTGAGAATACCTCCAAATGTATTGAGTTCTTCAGAAACATTGGTCGACTGAAGGTGCGTTTATGTAACCGAAAAAGAATTATTGATTAGTCATTGTCATCATTTTATAGTTTTAGTGAGGAATTAGGCAAAGATAACAGGTTGAGTACCGTATTGTATGTTAGTTAAGTGATTCTGACTATACATTGGATATAGTATTAGTTTGTAGTATCAATGTATAGAGTCACCTCAAGATATAACAAGGGGAAACCATTGTTAATATGGTCATTCTCTCCAACTATTTGGTTTAGGGGGCAGGGTGGCTTGGTGGTAGAGCATTGGACTCGGGGCCTGGGGGTCTTCAATTTGAGCCATGCCTGGTAGCTGCCGTGCCGGGAGGGGTAATGCCCTCCTGTCATCTAGCAGGGCTATATGATCTAATAAGGTCTAGTTTGGGGGAACATTTCCCTTTTTTTTTTTTTTTTTTTTCCCAACCATTTGGATAATATCAGATGCCACTGATTTTTTTTTTTTTTTATTATTAGTTTTGAATCTGAATCTGTGTATTGATATGACATGCACTGTCTTATTAGCTGAATGAATATGCAGAGACTAGTAACTCTTCTTATTAGGCTAGTGATTTCCTTCAGGCAAAAACTTGTCAATTATAAACATGCAGAACTGGGTTAGCTAAAATATAGCTAAGCTACATGACCTAAGTAAGGCTATTGCCCTTTAATTTATTTCATAACAGTATCACATAGCCAGACTACAGTATTGTAGATGTTATAAGTTTGCAGAATCATACTATGCCTGGTGATGAAAAAATAAAAATAAAAATCTTCATAATTAAGGCTTTACTTCAGGTTGTACTGTAAACTGTTATATATAGGTCAGAGTAGTTACTTAAGTTTGATATATTGCAGCATCTGAAGCGAACGGGCTGGATTCGACACAACGTCAGTGAGCCAGAGACAGTATCAGGTCATATGTACCGCATGGCTGTTATGGCTTTCCTTTTGGATGAAGGTGATAATGTAAACAGGGACAGGTGAGTTAGGATTGGTAGGGTTAACTTTTTTTTTTTAAAGTCAAATGACACCTTATAAAGTATTTGCTAGCTACTTAATGTGTGACAGTTTGGCACACACACATCTGACTCATTTTGAAGACAGTCTGACTGTACAGTGTATATTATGTGACTGTTTTCTTTGTTTATCCAGAGTAATGAAAATCTCACTGGTACATGACATGGCAGAGAGCATAGTTGGTGACCTCACGCCACACTGTGGAGTCTCAGATGATGATAAACGCAAGAGAGAGGTGGCAGCCATGGAGCACTTTAAGACCCTGGTTGGAGAGAAATCAGGAAATGAAATGTATAACCTTTTCTTGGTAAGGTTTCATTCATGAGCCCTCTAAGAGTTGTGTTGATATCAAAGTATTGTGACATAGCTGCAATTGAAATCTGTTTACAGTATTAAGACAGACCTGTACTATTCTGATATCTATAAACAGTGAATATATTCTCTATCTATCTATTGCCAGACGCCTCAATCCCGTTTGGGGTGGCCACAAACAAATCGCCTCCAAGTCGCCCTGTCCCCCGCCATTTCACTGCCCTGCTCCCAACTCACACCCCCCTCTCTCATATACCTCTCCACCCCATCCCTCCATCTCATCCTCAGTCTCCCCCTCCCTCTTCCACCCTCCACCTTACTCATATACACTCTCTTCGTCAGTCTTTCACCCTCCATCCTCTCCACATGGCCAAACCACCTCAGTGTGTTCCTCACAACGCTTCCTATCACATCCACATCCACACCACAACGCTTCTTTATATCCTCATTCGTCAGCCTGTCTCTCCACGTGACTCCACAGGCTCCTCTTAAATAACTCATTTCCACTGCTCTCACTCTTGACTTGTGTCCTTCCAACAATGTCCAAGCTTCACTTCCGTATGTTAGAGTTGGTATCACAATACTGTCATGTAGTAACTTTTTTACTTCCATGCTCACTTCCCTGTTTCTTATCACTGCTTTCAAGGAACCAGCAACCTTTCTTCCCTGCTGTACCCTTTCAAGCACTTCACCCTCCAAACCTCCATCCTTACTCATCACACTACCCAAATACTTAAACGTACTCACATTTTCCAATTCCTCACCATCCAACCTCGCTGTACATTCACTGACTTCACCTCTCTCAAAGACCATCACTTTACTCTTCCCTACATTCACCTTTAGGTTCCGTTTCTTACACTCTCCCAAACTCATCCACCAAGCCTTGCAGCTCCCCTTCGTCTTCACTCAACAACACAGTATCATCTGCAAACAACAGTACAGGGAGTTTCCAAACACTATCCTCTCTCACCAGGGCCACTCCAACATCCACTACCCTACCTTGTACCTCTTTTATTACCCCATCCATGTACAGATTGAACAACGATGGAGACATGACACATCCCTGTTTCAAACCAACTTTCAAAGAGAAAAATTCACTTAGTTCACCATCCACACGCACTGCAGCCTTCGCACCATCGTACATACTCTTCACAGCATTCAACAACTTCCCATCTACTCCATATATTCTTAACACTTTCCACAATCCTTGTCTATCCACCCTGTCATATGTTTTCTCCAAATCCATGAAAGCCGCATACAACTTCTTTCCCTTCTCTAGAAACTTTTCCACTAAAGATCTAAGAATGAATATCTGATCTACACAGCCTCTTCCCTTCCTAAAGCCTCCCTGTTCTTCTCCAACTAATTTCTATGTTCTTTCTCTAACTCTGTCTATAAGTATCCTACCATACACTTTTCCTATTATACTAAGAAGACAAATGCCCCTATGATTACCACACACTTCTTTTTCCCCTTTTCCTTTGTACAAGGGAATAATTATACCTGACTTCCAATCCTCCGGGACTCTACCTTCCTCCCAGGCCAATCTGCACATCTTCCACATCCATTCTACTACTATCTCTCCCCCATGCTTCAGCATTTCACCACACACTCCATCAATTCCTGGGGCTTTCCCCGATTTAACTTTCTTCATTGCTTCCACAACTTCTATCCTACTGATTTCTTCCTGTCTTCTCACCTCCCTAGTTCTCCCAGCCATTCCCCAGCCACTTATACTCGCATTACTTCCATCCTCTACGTTCAACAATTCCTTAAAGTGTTCTCTCCATCTGCTCACTTTTTCTCCCTTCTCCACTAGTAATCTACCATTTTTATCTTTCACTCCCCTGCTAACTTCACTTCCACCCTGTCTTACTCTTTTCACTTCTCTCCAGAACATTTTCTTACAGTCCCTCCACTTTACACTCAAATTCCTTCCAAATTCCTCATCCACTCTCTTCTTACTCTATCTTACTAATCTTTTCACCTCTCTCTTCCTTTCCACATATAACTCTCTCTTCCGCCTCTCAACTTCTTCCACGCCCCTATTTCTCATCCATTCATTGTGAATATATTGATAAATGATATTCATATTACCAGTTGTATATAGCCCTTTGATTATTGTACAGTATTATAATTTTACATCTCAAATCCAGTGACATGTTTCATTGATGTATTCTTGACAGCTCCAGGTTTTATTTGTTTTATGGGAGATGTTTTGTAGTGAAGGGGTCAGTATAAGCTTGATCTAACCTCTCTAATCACAGAGCCACCCCCAAAACTGAATAAAACCACCTGGAGGTAACAAAAGTAAACCAGTAATAGTACCGGTATTCATCACCAAAATGAAGTTTAATTGTTGATCTGTTGCCAGACGCCTTAATTTAGGAGAGGGCAGCCACTGACAAATTGCCTCTGTGCCACCGTTTCCATCACCAACTCACATCACCCTCCCTAATATACCTCTCCTCCCCATCCCTGCAACTCATTGTTGTTGCAAGAAATAACATTTGCTCTCGATTTGTTCCCCAGGAATATGAGGAACAAAAGACCCCCGAGGCACGACTTGTCAGAGATCTGGACAAGTTTGACATGATCCTGCAAGCCTTTGAATATGAGACTGACCAGGACCGCGTTGGGTCACTTGAGGAGTTTTTCAAATCTACTGAAGGAATATTTACACATCCTAAAGTCAAGGCCTGGGTTGAGGAACTGTATAAACAGAGAAGAGAATCAGTTAAGTGTACAGAATGATTCTGTGTCCACTAATTTAGTCCATAAGTAGAGATGTTGGCATATTCATTGTGTCTGTTCCTGTTTTTCCTGTTGTAGTTACGATCATTAACACTCTGTCTCATATGAAGATTTTGTTCAGACGAAAGCTCTCATCAGAACAAAATTTTAATGGCCTTAGTTGGAATGGAATGCTAGACTTGTTCCAACTGTGAGAGGGTTATTAGTGATATAATTTACATTCAGGTTCCTATGACTCAGTCTCAGCTGCATAAAATCTTTTGGCATTAGCTGAAATAGACCATCAGTACTTGAGTTGTGTGGATCTTGAGAATGTTAAATGCTTCTGCATGGTTACATTTGTATATTTATTATTGCTAATTCCAAATGATTTTATTCAACTTTGGAGAGCCTAGTAATAGTGAAGGGTTTGATAGAGGCTATAACTAACCCTTCCAGTATGAAAAATCTGTCCTAAAGTTTATAAAATGACTCTGAGATATTCATTCATCATTCATTCATCATCCAACCCTACATTGCCTCATGAGAAGCGTAGGAGCCCGGGGCTTGGCAAGTTGGTCCTGACATTTAAGATGAGAATGACCAGCCTCACTCATCCCTGAGTAGCATTACGTGAGCAGTAAACCCCAACCACCCCTTTGATATAAACCTTCACCAGCTCAATCCGATTGGAGTGCCGTAATTACTCACTAAACCACCAGGCGCCAAAATCTGGTTATATGGTTACCACCCGGCGTAGTAAATGGTTTCTTGGTGTACAGGAAATCATTTGGCTTGTCAGTCAGTGTAGGGTCACCTACAGTCAGAAGGAAGAGGAAAGAATGAAGGAAAGAAAGACAGAAGAGGGAGTGTAAAGGCACCTGTAGGCAGAAGGACGAGGAGAGAATGAAGGAAAGAAAGACAGAAGAGGACTCTGAGATATGTGGAATAAAAAAAAAAAAAAAATCATTGGACTGAAGAGGTTGAGTCCCTTGCATTTTGTTTGGGTTGTGGAGCTGAAAATGCTGTTACTGAAAATCTGATGTATGTACAGTATGATAAAGTTTCCAGCATGCTCCTGCAAAGTTCAGAAAATTTTTTACATTGCACTTAACTCTGTGTTATTTAAGGGACACATAGGGGAATTAAATGATATAATTTTTTATGTTTTAGAAAATTACCCTGAGTTTTTGGTGTGCTTACACTGGAGTATATGCTACTTGAGTTTTGCCATTACTCTGCATTAACAGTGATATTAAGAGTTTTCAAGATGACCACTATCAATGCTCAGTTTTGAAGTATGTTAACAGCTGTTCTGGGTAGACAAGGGTACCTTTTTAAGTGGTGTTAGTTACAGTATGCCTTTTGTTTATGCCTATGTGGATCTTCTGTGCATAACTTTATTGTTAAATAAACTTTTGTAAGTGAACTTGTTCATTTGAATGAACTCATTACCAAAGGGAACATGAATAATCTAACAATTACTGTCAGACTGATGAAGATTTATTGGAGTAACACCTAGCTAGCTATGTCATCTGATCATTTTTACCTTACTTGAAAGAGCACATTTTTGCCATGATCCAATAACACTACATGGAAATATGCTGTACTAGGACTGGCAAGCTATCTTTTTCAAATGCTTCAAACTTCAGTGTAAGTGTTTATGTGGTGTGTGGTAGGTGGGGGAGCTCACCATCCACTCACTAAATGTAGTGCTGCTGTCAGGTGTCTGCCCTTTCCTCTTCTCTCTCCATTCCTTCCATCCTTGTCTGTCTTCTTTTACTTCATTCTTTTCTTGTTCTTATGCCTACGGGTAACTTTACACTTCACCTTCTGTCTTTCTTTCCTTCATTCTTTCCTCTTCCTTCTGCCTGTGGGTGACTTTACACTGAGTGACATTCATATGGTTTCCTGTACACCAGGAAACCATTTACTACGCTGGGTGGTAACCATATAACCAAATTTTGGCGCCTGGTCGTTTAGTGAGTAATTATTGCACTCCAATCAGATTGAGCCAGTGAAGGTTTATATCGAAGGGGTGGTTGGGGTTTATTGCTCATGTAATGCCACTCAGGGATGAGTGAGACTGATCACTCTCATCTTAAATGTCAGGACCAACTGCTTAGCCCTGGGCTCCTACGCTCCTCATGGGGCAATGTAGGATTGGATGATGGATGGATGGAAATTTTTTTGGTTGAGTAGTTTCCTTCTGGCCTCTTTTGACTTTTCCACTAATTTTACTGGAGGCATAGTTTGGAGAATTATTGTTCTGTCTGCTTGAGCTCTTGTTTCGGTCATAATTTCTTACTTGTTGGATTCCCATCCGTCAGCCCACTCAGTCCTACCTATATATAATCACTGATCAGATTAGTTTTGTCATTGCTTGACTGTGCTCTGTCATCAGAGTTTGGTTATTCTGTACTGGCCCCCAGCTCCCTTTAGTTCCTCCAGGATGCCCTCAAATTCAAGCTCAGACATACCCTTGGCAGCATCCTCTGTGTTATCCACATCATTGCATTAGTTTATCCAATACAGAACACTTACAAGGTTATTGTGGATGTGGAAGATTGACATTGCTGAGAGGGGGGGTCAGTTGGGTGAAAGGTGATGGAAAAGTGATAAAAAAGTACATCACTAGATTCAAGGAATTAACTTCAGCACTATAACGAGATTTCATAAATTTTAGCTTGCTGTTTCTGAATGGATTTTACTTGGCCTAGGAGAGACTTTTTCACTTTTGGGGTGTGTGATCTGTGTATAGTTATCATTTATCTCTTCAGTTCAAGAGATTATTTCCAAATAAAATGAAGTAGTCTAGAAATAATAATAATAGTAATAATAATGATGATGGTTATGATACCACAGTAAAGGTGTCAGTGTACTCAAGGGGTTAGTGACAAATAGTAAAAGGAAACTAGAACTGAAAGTATTAATGAAATGCATTTTTGAGAAAAATTGGGTGCAAATATCATTGTAAAACAGAAAAAAACTTAGTCCATTGACTGGGGCCCATATTCTTGTTGGCTAAGGTTGCTACTTATCACCTCTTCTGTACCAGTGTCATTTTTACTACGGTATGTTGATATTTTCTTGTGTGCCATTTTTCCAGTTTGTCTTGACATTTAAAAGAACAATGCGTATACAAAATAATAAGGTGCAGTAAATTACTGAAGAGGATGTGTTAGAAGGCATCCTAAGCCAGTGAGAATACAACTTTGGGTGATGTTTTCCTCAGATGGATAAATTTGTCTGTGTGATATGTATGGCTGGTGGTGGTACTGTCAAAGCAGAGGGAATGTGGCCATGTGTAGTTTGCCGCAGGGATGTGGTATGTAACATCATACTATGCAGTGTTTGTGATAAGTGGGTGCATAAGAGATGTAGTGGTATTAGAGGTAGACTTTGAGATAATGCTGATTTTGTGTGTGCAGCATGTAGAGATTTTCAGTCATAAAAGGATTGATTTTGCTGGTGAGTCTGAGTGTGTGAAGGAGTTTTGTTATTTGGGGGACATATTATGTGCTGGAGCTGGGGCCGGAGTTAGCTTTGTGGCTAGGGTAGGAAGTGGTTGGAGGAAGTTCAGGGAGCTTTTGCCTCTTCTGACATTGAGTGGGTTCTCCCTCCATTTTTAGTGATCTTTGTATGCAGTGTGTGTTGGGACTGTAATGCTGTATGGTAGTGAGATGTGGGCAGTAAAGGAAGAGGATATTCATAGGTTCAAATGTACAGAAATGGCATTGATTAAATGGACAAGTAGTGTGTCCTTGAATGCAAGGCCTGGGGAGGGGGGGCAAGGATTATAACTGGAGTTGAAAGGAAGGATGGGACTGGAGGGTATTGATGTTGTGATGAGGGGGGGTAGATTGAGATGGTTGGGCATGCTGAGAGGATGGAGGATCACACTTGGGTGCGGAATGTGAGAAGTGTGAATGTTGGGTGTAGGGTTGCGAGAGGTAGATAAAAAAAGACCTGGGTTGAGGTCATGGAGTGTAACCTCAGGGATAAAGGACTGAGTAGGGAGACTGCTAGAGATTGAGCAGCATGGACAGCCACCATTAGGTGACCAAGGCCGACACATGCAAGCATGTTGGACTTTTTTTTTTTTTTTTTTATAATGATACATTATGAATACTAATATTACTGTACCTTAATAAAGAACGTCTTACAGTACCAGTGTAAGGGCCAGTTGATGTAGAGTTTAACCTTTTGAATAGAGAAGGGGTCTCCCACTTGAATATAATTGCTTGATGTCAGACCTTAATATAGGACGTCTGACAGTACCAGTGCAAGGGCCAGTTGACGTAGAATTTAACCTGTTGAATAGGGAAGCGGTCTCCCACTTGAATATAATTGCTTGATGTCAGCCAAAATGTTATTCCTAAGTGTGGTTATTGATTGAGCCTGTGCAGGTTTATATCCATGGGGTGGTAGGGGCTTAGTGCACACCTAATGGCACTCAGGAATGTGTGGCATCGTAAATGTCAGGACCGTCTTGCCTAGCCCTGGGCTCCTATACTCCTCTAGTGGCAACACTAGATTAGATGATGAATGAGTGAAATGGAAGTTAAAGAAAGCTTGTTAGAAATTATTAACCTCTTCACTACATGTACTGTGGGTCACAAAAGTATCGGTGCACAGGGGGTCCAATGCCTACCAAAAACATTCGATGAACTGCTAATGTTTACCAATGTCTCATTGTGTATGAACAGTGTTTGTTTATGTAAACATAACATTTGCTGTATGTTTGCAAGAGGATATTGCTAGTTGGCAATACATGACACCTGCTGACATCAGGGCTACAAATGTGTATTAGGTCAGACACTAATATTTCAGTGACCTTCATTCTGTGGTCCCAGACATTTCACGCATATTGTGCACTGATACATTTGTTGTCCCTAGTACAGTACATCATTACATCTTCCAAGGAGGCTCTGACTTTGACTGTGTGTGTGTATGTGTGCGTGTGTGTGTTTTATGCGAGGAAGAAGGAACTAAAGGCCGTAGGCCGGCTATTGTTCCTTCCAAGAGAAAAACAAAATACAAGAGAGAGCCAAATTCAAGATCCGATCATTTCGAGATGCCTGGACACACTGCATTTGAAAGACTGGAGATCATAGGAAGCAGGAAATACAGACAAAGGGAGACAGTTCCAGAGTTGACCTGTTGCATAAATGAAGGACTGGGAGTAAAGGTTAACTCTTGCATTAGAGAGTTGGTCAGAAAAGGGATGAGAGTTTGCTTCTAGACGAGTGCTATGTGCCCGTCGTAGAGGTGGAGGAATGCATGCAGACAGTTCAGAGGAGCAGTGACCATTGAAGTAGCGATAGAAAAGAGATAAAGATGCAACAGTGCAGCAAAGAGACAGAGGTTGAAGGGAGTCAGTAAGAGGAGGAGAGTTAATGAGACGAAAAGCCTTTTTCTCCACCCTATTGAGAAGAGCTGTATGTGGAGAGCCTCCCCACACATGAGAGTTGTATTCCACACAGAGGTGGATAAATGCAGGGGTAAAGAAGGAATGGAGTCGGCTTAGCACACCTAATCTCTTGGAAGCAGATTTTACAAGAGATGTAATATGATCTTTCCAAGATAAGTCCCGAGTAATTGAAACCCCAAGCAGGTTCAAGGATGTTGCAGGATTAAACTGAATATTATTAAACATTAGTGGGTATACCTGTGGAAGATTTTGTCGGGTTGATAGGTGTAAAAACTGATTCTTTGATGCATTAAAACAACCAGATTATTTTTATCTTAGTCAGAGATACGAGCCAAGTCAGACATTAGGTGTGCCATAGCCTCATCCCTTGTTTGTTGAAGTAAATGCTGAGATGGACGTTGCGGGAACCGAATGGAAAGGTGAAGGGTGGAGTCATCAGCGTATGGGTGGATAGGGTTAGATGTACAGCTTAGAAGAAGGTCATTGATGAATAAAAGGAAGAGAGTTGGTGATAGGACAGAGCCCTGAGGAACACCTCTGTTGATAAATCGAGGAGAAGAACGATGGCCGTCTACAACAGCGGCTATAGAACGGCCAGAATGGAAGCTAGAGATGAAGGCACAGATAGAAGGATAGAAACCATAAGAGGGCAGTTTGGAAATTAAAGATTTATGCCAGACTCGATCGAAAGCCTTAGAGATGTCAAGTGCGATGGCAAAGCTTTTGCCAAAGTCCTGAAAGGAGGATGACCAGGAGTCTGAAAGGTAGGTGAGAAGATATCCAGTGGAGTGTCCCTGACGGAACCCATACTGATGATCAGAAAGAAGGTTGTGATAGGAAAGATGCTTTAGAATTTTTCTATTAAGAATTGACTCGAAAACTTTTGAGATACAGGATGTTAAAGCAATTGGACGATAGTTAGAGGGTTGGGAATGGTCAACCTTCTTTGGGACTGGCTGAATGAGAGCAACCTTCCAGCAAGAAGGAAAGGTACAAGTTGATAGACAAAGACGAAAGAGTTTGCCTAGGCAGGGTGAAAGCACAGAAGCACAGTTCTTGGGAACAACAGGAGACTCCATCAGCCCCATATGCCTTATTAGTACTGAGGCCTGTGATGGCAGAAAATACATCAGCTGAAGAAATTTTAATGTCAGCCATGAGGAAGTCAGAGAGAGGAAGTGATGGAGGAACAGCACCAGAATCATCTAAGGTGGAATTGGAGGAGAAAGTCTGAGCGAAGAGGTCTGCTTTATCAGTAGAAGAAATAGCTAGAGTCATCAGAGTAGAAATGAGGAGGGAAGGATGATGAGGGAAGTTGTTAGAAAGACTTTTGGCAAGATGCCAGAAGGAGCGGGAAGAATTTGAGTTGGAGAGTTGAGAGCATTTAGTACAGATGAAATTATTTTTAGCAGAGCGAAGAACAGACTTAGCACGATTCTGGGCAGAAACGTATAAGAGATGTGATTCAGGGGTGGATTGGCTCCGGTACCTTTTATAGGCCCTCTCCTTGTTGCGGACAATATTAGAACAAGCGTGATTAAACCAAGGCTTTCTTGCATTAGTCAAAGGAAATGAGAAAGGAATGTATGTTTCCATACCCGAGAGAATGACCTCTGAAATGCTCAAGGCACACTCAGGTGCCTCCCGGCCATGGGAGCAATTTGCATTCCATGGAAAGTCAAAGAAGTACTACCTGAGGACCTCCCAATCTGCGGCTCCAAAGTGCCACAGACGATGTTTCATTGGAGGGTCCACAGGCCGTACCGGAGTGACAGGACAGGTTAAGGTGATAAGATTGTGATTGGAGGAGCCCAACGGAGGGAAAAGATTAACAGTGTATGCAGAAGGATTAGTTGTAAGGAAGAGGTCAAGTATGTTGGAGCTCTCTCCAAGGCGGTGAGGGATGCAGGTAGGGTGCTGTACAAGCTGCTGTAGGTCATTAAGGATAGAAAAGGTGTAGACTTGTTCACCAGGTGGATCAATGAAAGGAGAGGAGAGCCAAAGGTGGTGGTGAACATTGAAATCTCCTAGAATGGGGATTTCAGAGAAAGGAGAAATGGATAGAATGTGTTCCATCGTAGAAGTAAGATAGTCAAAGAATTTTTGATAGTCAGTAGAACTAGGAAATAAGTAAACAGCGCAGATATATTTAGCTAGAGAATGACAGGAAAGCTGAAGCCAGAGTGCAGAGAATTCAGAAGAATCGAATTTACGAACACAAGAACAAGATAAGTCGTTGCGTATGTATACACAACAGCCACCTTTGGCTTTGAAATGAGTATAGAGAAAGTAGGAGGATACAGAAATGGGTTATCTGTCAGTTGCCTCAGACAGCTGAGTCTCAGTTAGAAAAAGGTGAGGTTAGGAGAGGTGGTGCTCAACAGAGCGAATGTTAGAGGAAAGGCCATGAATGTTCCAGAAATGTAGAAGAAGAGAATCAGACAGTGGTTCCAGGCAGCTCGAGTCGTCACCGGGAGAGGGGCGGAAGGTGGGGGCATTTATGGTCCCCCCCCTGGGGTCTCCGAGGCCATGTGTTGTGCTGCCATGATTTTTTTTTTTTTTTTTTTTTTTTTTTTTTTTTTGAAAAGGAAGTGTAGTGTGTACTGTGCATGTAGTTTGGTGTTGATAGAGAAACTTGTATTGGAGAGCATGCTGGTGTGTGTGTGTGTGTGTGTGTGTGTGTGTGTGTGTGTGTGTGTGTGTGTGTGCACACGCGCGTGTGCGTGTGGGGGGGGGCAGACAATATTGAGAAACTATTGAATGGAATTGCACCAGATTTGGAATGTTGTTTGAGGATTATATGAAATAAGTGATAAAGTTTTTGATGAGAGGTCATGGTATAAAGGCAAGATGATGATGCTTTGATAGAAGTGTGTGCTCTTTGAATGGTCTTGTTAGCAATGCTGAAAGTGTACCCATTGAGATCAAGTCCGTTTCTGTGCATATCTCTTTGTTAATGTATCTCGTGAATATGTGATCCAGTTTGGCTCAGATTAACATATTGTATGTGGATCTGGGGAGTGGGGAGAAATAATTAAGTTTTCACGCAGATCAGTCATAGGTCACAGTCAGAGTTGAGGGTGAGAGAAACATCTCATGAAAGCTTGGTTGATTTTGAATCAAACATGGAACATATTGTGTGTGGGGGATGGGAAGAAATTATTGGATTTTGGTGCAGATCATTCAGAAGTCAAGATCAAAGGATGCATGCAGTGTTGCTATAGCCTACAGTACTCCCTCTTTATCAGCAGGATTTTTTTTTCGTCAGTTTCGAAGATAGATTTTTTTTTTTTTAAAGCTGGGAATTACTCGTATTTATTATTTCCAAGGCAGGCACTGGCAAGTCTTCTTATCAACCCACCAATCACTGCTTTCATCTCTACCGATTTCTTTCTACACATCTCACTCTAACTTTTAATAAATAACAAATTATTCTTTTCTGTATCTGTACTTCCTTCTGTTGAAAATAATAAAATGTTTATGTAAATATGCACCAGGCAGTGCCAGCTGTCTCCTTTATGTTATGTAGCTCCATAACCGGTCGCTTGCTTTCGTCTCTACTCGTTCCCATTTCCACATCTCACTCACCTGTAATAACTAACAATATTCTTATTGCCCGTAGCTGAACAAGTATTCAGTGTCGATAAGACAGGCTTGTGGTGGAATGATATGTATAAAGGAAGCACACTTTTAATAATTAAAAATTATGTACAGTACGCATAATATATGAGTGGTTGTGTAAGAACCATATAAATACAGTATATTACATAATAATCGGTATTGACGGGTTTTACGTATCCATGGCATCTTAGGAATGTACCCCTGTAAATAGAGGGAGACCTGTACTGTCTGGGCATCCTATTTAGTTTTTGTAATTTTTCGGCTTAGGATATATTTTTTAAACCGCCGTGCCCGCCGCAGGACCTCCCACCTCACCACCCCCCACACCACCACCGAGCCGCCACCCCACCACCACCCCAGGAGGACACTGGTGAGGTTAGTAGTCCCGGGCAAGAGGGTCATCAGGGCATCACGGCCCTGAGCCCCTATTCCCCGCAAGTGCCCCAACCCCAGGTGATCAGGGGAACCGAACTACTGTGCGGGCGGGGTGGTGATCGTCAGACCAGGGGTGGGACTGAAGCTAATTCAGTCCCAGGTAACAGTACCGTAACACTGTATTGACGGTCTTGTTACACCCTCTAGGGCAGGAGGCCCAAGGCTACGGCCTAAATAAAGAGAGATTGACAGACATAGGCTACGGCCTAACAGAGTGTGCAAAGGGGAAGGTGACCCCAGGCTCCGGCCTTAACACACTAAGGAGAGAGAGTTGCCCTCGTGCATCCCTCTCCAGCTGCTCCTCGGCTACGGCCAGAATACGGTCCAGGGTAGAGAGACCCTGCTACCGTACGTGTAGCGCTACCCGATTACGGAAGCGGCGTCCCGGGGTCGGTACCCTGCTGCAACGGACGGGCGAACCAGTTCGCCCGTTAGTCGTCTTCCGTACGGGCAGACACTCGGCTCCGGCCGGGGCACGTACCAGGGTAGAGAATTCCCTGCAGGTAGGATCTGTCCGTATTGGAGAGAGTGTGGCCTCTGTGCCCCTCACTCCGGCTTGTCTCCTACTACGGGAGGAACACCACGCAGGCGGTACCTTGCCACGGCGAAAGGGCGACATCGATCACCCTATAGGTGTCCCCCGTACGCCGGGCAAGTTCACGGCTACAGCCAAGGTGCACAATAGGGGAAGGAGATCCCCGACTCAGGCCTACAGACACACTCAAGGGACCACGAGTAGCGTGAGTCTTCCTTTAGCCTCTCTCCCTTCGGGGAGCCCTTCGTCGCCATCCGGGCATATAGTCCCGGATGAGAGACTAGAGTGGTGGCAAGGCCCGATATCGGACCTACCGCCCACACCCGGGAGTTCCTTGTCCCTGCCGGAGCCCCACAGGAGACGCTGCCGCAGTCCAGCCCTGACGGCGCCTCTCCCCCAGAGCACCCGCAGTCCCAGGACGCCCAGGCCCGCCGCCGCAGTCTACAACGAAGGCGATCCAGGCTCCCTCACTCCCCGGAGGCAGAGGTAACAGGCCCGACTGCTCCGGTTGTTCGGCCCCAGTCCCGAGGGCCACCGATCAGGTCGAGGCCCCCAGACCACAGGGCCTCCCTGCACCCCACCGGCACGGCCCTAGTACAAGGGTCGCCCCTCAGGTCGAGGCCCCCAGACAGGTGAGCCTCCCTGACCTTAAGTAAAACAGTGAACTATTAAACCCAGGAAACAAGGGGAAAGACAGTGACAGTGACCAAGAGTACAGTGATAGTGCTTACACCGAAAACATATTAAACAGTGGCCCACAAGAAACTAGTGCCATCGGGGTAGGAAGTGTATTTTGACAAATGATTTAGTCCCTCCCCACATCAAGGAACCAGGGAGTTTTCTGTGAGTCCAGAGGTAGGTGCGCGGGCGAGTTGAAAGATAAGTGTACGCAGGTGACAGTGTCGAGTGTCGCTATCCGCACCCTACCTCTATTATAGTAATATCCTCGAAACAGACTCTCAATCTCGGTATTCTTAAAGTGAACAACCCCAGTTTTATATTACCCTTCAGTGACATAAGAATCCCTTACAATAATATAAAGTGAACAACCCATTTGCATAATTACCTTCCAAGTGACATTAAAGAATACCCGCGATCTCCCTGTGTAATAGTGATAATATATATGATCATTCTGTGAAGCCAAGTGTAATCCTGTATCTCTGTTTCTCTATATACTAAATATCATTGTATGTACACTGTTATGAGTAGGACCTAGGTAATAGATGTGATACGGTATACTGCTTGGTTTTTATGTCCTGTTCCTTTGTTAGTGCTTTACATCCGGTCTAGAAAGAGGACCCCGTTTCAGTAGCTAGTGTTTTTACGACGAGAAGTCGCCTTAAAAACACAGCATTACATTTTTAATTGGAGATGTTATATATATGTAGCTTCCATTCAGTCACGTAGTTGAATAAAATCATCTGTAGTAGTAAGAAAAAACGAAAATAACGTCATCGGTGTGAATTGGTTAACCTCCAACAGTAAAAAAGGAGCATAAGCAGTGATGTGAAGCAAGGCCAGTGGGAGGTGGGGAGGAGTTGGAACCAGGGTTAGTGCATCAGGACACTATCGTTAGCCAAGAAAAATTCATTTTGTACCTTGACTATAAAAAACGGTAGTTGCTGGGATAACTGGTGTAATTTTCGTTCCTGCAATAGGGATTATTTTATCTCCCTCCTATATTGCCCTGCCTCAGCCTAAACTAACTAATCCTACCCTACTTTTCCCTACCCTATACTACCCTAACCCAGCCAACCCGATCCTAACTTTCCCTACCTTATTTTACCCTAACTTTTCCCAGCTTACTTTACCCGAACTTTCCTTACCCTACCTTACTCTACTGTTCCCTACCCTACACTATCCTACCTCAGCCAAACCCATTCCAGCTTTTCCTGCCTTACTCTACCCTAACCTTACCTACCTTATGTTACCCTAACTTTCTCTGCCCTGCCCTACCCTACCCTACCCTATCCTGCCATAACCGACCCAACCCTTCCCTATCCTACCCTGCCATAATAGTCCCTATCCTACCCTTCCCTACCCTACTTTGCCATGATAGACCCTACCCTATCCTATCCTACCCTTCCCTACCCTACCCTGCCCTGCCATAATAGACCCTACCCTACCCTTTCCTACCTTACCCTGCCATAATGCTACCGTACCCTATCCTACCCTTCCCTACCCTACCCTACCCTTCCCTGCCATTATAGACCCTTCCATTCCCTATCCTGCCATAACCAACCCGACCCTTCCTTATCTTACCTTAACGTACCAAATAACATGTTTTTCTATTTCTTCTATCTACCTTCTGACGATTTTCTTCAGCTTCGGAAAAAATATCGAAATGCAGGGGTTAGTACAGCCATCATCAGCCCCTTCACTATCAGGTATCGCCTAAGCTGAATGAAATCGTGCTGATAGCTGAATCAAAGTGAGTTGTTCTCGGTCTGAATCGGTTAATGCTTCTGTCCCATCATCTTGAGAGGGTTTTCTTAAGCTGCATAAAATAGTCTGAAGCTGGTAAAGAGTAGGAGTAAAGACGTCAGCAGATTGAGCATGCTGTGTCCTACGCGCCACTGGTCGAGTCCCGGTGGGGGCCAGATGTTTATATATCATCTAGACGTTACCTGGGCATAGGTTGGTGTCCTACCCTAAATGTTCTGGACCAACGGAAGCCTAGCCTTGTCCCCTACGCTCCAATATATAGAAGTTTGTCAGTTATTTGCATCACGTTAACTATTTACACACACACACACACACACACATCCAGGTACCCCACCAATACCTGAAGACAGCCTACCCACACCTACACACCCTACCCACACCACACATCCTACTCACACTGACTACACCCTACCCACACTTCCACACACCCTACCCACAACAACACACTCCCTACCCACACCTGCACACACTCTACCCACACCACACATCCTATCCACGGCTACAAGCCCTACTCGCACCTTCACATACCTTACCCACACCTTCAGACTTGCTACTGACACCTCACACCCTACCCTCATCTACCAACATCATACACACTACCCACTCCATGCCCACACTTACACACACCTTACCCACACCTTTACACACCTTACCTACACCTCCACACCTCTGCCTACACCAACACACATTCTACCTACACCTCCATACCCCTATCCACGCCCACACACATTCTACCTACACCTCCACACCCCTGCCCACACCTCCACACTCCTGCCCACACCCATACACACCCTACCCACACCTCCACATACCCTACTCAGATCTCCACACCCTATCCACACTTCCACATAATACCCACACCTCCACATACCCTACTCACACTTCCACATACACTACCCACACTTCCACATTCCCGACCCACACATCCACACGCTCTACCCTTATACATTTTTTTCAATCACTGCGTTCATCAAGCATGGCATTTAATGTTTAGTTCCGCTGAGTTGCTCTGAGTCCAATAAGGCTATACATCTTTAGCCATAGCAAAATACCAGTTTTGTAATTCACATTGAAAAAGTATCAATATCTGGTCTCCAAGTCAGTGCATTAAGATTCTTTCGTTAGCCAAGAAAAATACACGTTATACCCTGGCTTTATCAAAAACAGACCTCGCAGGGATAAATTTGTTATTTTCGTTCTTGCAAGAGGCATATTCTATCTCCCTCCTACTCTGCCCTGCCTCAGCTTAAAGCCCAAAACTAACCGTACTTCCCCTTACCCTACACTACTCTACCCCAACCAGCCCAATCCTAACTTATCCTACCTTACTTTACCCTAATTTTACCCACCTAACTTTACCCTAACTTTCTTTACCCTACTCTACCATAGCCTACCGCAACGTACTTTACCCCACCCTGCCATAACCTACCCAACCCTTTCCTACCCTACCCTAACGTACCTTATGTAGCTCCTTTACCACTCTAACACTCCTGACGATTTTCTTCAGTTTGGGAGAGGATTATCAAACTGGAGGGGTTAAATTCAGCCATCATCAACCCCTTCACTATCAAGTGACATGTAGAGGTGTGCGTTACGTAGGAGTACTACTGGGCCTTGAAAGCAGGCTGTGAAGCCTATGCCCAGAGTCGGACCAAAAAAAAAAAAAAAAAAAAAAAAAAAAAAAAAAAATCCTCAGCTGAATAAAATCGTGTCGTCAGCTAAATCAAAGTGAATAAGTCGTTCTCGGTCTGAGTCGGTTAATGCTTCTGTCCCATCATCTAGAGTGAGTTTTCTTAAGCTGCATGAAATCGTCTGAAGCTAGTGAAGAGTAAGAGTAATGACGTCACGGATTGAGTGTGCTGTCCTACCCGCCACTGTTCGAATGCCGGTGGGGTCAGAATATGTTTTCATATCATGTAGATGTTACCTGGGCCTAGGTTGGTGTCCTTCCCTTAAATGATCTGGACGAACGGAAACTTAGCCTTGTCCCTTACGCTGCAATAAATAGGATTTGTCAGTTACTTGCATCAGGTTAACTATTTACACACACACACACACACACACACACACACACACACACACACACACACACACACAGTTACAGATACTTCAGTCATTCGTTTTTGCTGTTTAATTGGTATTTCCTTTGCACACACACACACACACACACACACACACACACACACACACACACAGTTACAGATACTATAGTAATTCCTTATTGTTGTTTTAATTGGTGATTGCTTTGCACACACACACACACACACACACACACACACACACACACACACACACACACACAGTTACAGATACTGTAGTAATTCTTTATTGTTGTTTTAATTGGTGATTGCTTTGCACACACACACACACACACACACACACACACACACACACACACACACACACACACACACACACACACACACACACACACACACACATCCAGATACCCCACCAGTACCTAAAGACACCCTACCCACACCTCCACACACCCTACCCACACCAACACACTCCCTACCCACACCAACACACTCCCTACCCACACCTCCACACACTCTACAGTACTCACACGACACATCCTACCCACAGCTACACGCCCTACTCACACCTTCACATACCTTACCCCCACCTTCAGACATGCTACTCACACCTCCACACACCCTCCCCGCACCTACCAACATCATACACTTTACCCACTCCTTGTCCAGACCTATACACACCTTACCCACACCTGTACACACCTTACCCACACCTCCACACCCTACCCACACCTCCACATATCCTACCCACACTTCCACATGCCTTACCCACACCTCCACACCCTACCCCACATACCCTGCCCACACTTCCACACCCTACCCATACCTCCACACCCTGCCCACACCTCTACACCCTACCCACACCTATACGTACCCTACCCACACTTCCACATACCACACTTCAACAATACCCAACCCACACTTCCACACACCCTACCTGTTTTTTTTTTTTTTTTTTTTTTTTTTTATCATAGCGTTCATCAAGCGTGGCGTTTAGTGTTTAGTTGTGCTGAGTTGCTATGAGTCTAATATAGCTTAATATCGTTGGCCATAACAAAATACCAGTTTTGTAGTTTTCATCAAAGAAGTCTCAGTATCTGGTCTCCTAGTTAGTGGATTTGGATACTTTCGTTAGCCAAGAAAAATACACATTATACCTGACTTTATCAAAAATAGACCTCGCAGGGATAAATACTTAATTTTCGTTCTTGCAATAGGCATACATATTTTATCTCCCTCCTACTCTTCCCTGCCTCAGCCTCAAGCCCTAAACTAACCGTACTTCTCCCTACCCTACAGTACTCTACCCCAACCAACCCAAACCTAACTTATCCTACCTTACTTTACCCTAATTTTACCTACCTAACACTACCCTAACTTTCTTTGCCCTACTCAGCCCTACCCTACCTGAAACCTACCTTACCCTATTCTGCCATAACCGACCCAGCCCTTCCCTACCCTACCCTAACGTACCTTATGTAGCTCCTTTACCACTATAACACTCCTAACGAATTTTCTTCAGCTTGGGAGAGGATTATCGAACTGGAGGGGTTAGATACAGCCATCATCAACCCCTTCACTATCAAGTATCTCCTCAGCTGAATAAAATCGTGTCGTCAGCTAAATCAAAGTGAATAAGTCGTTCTCGGTCTGAATCGGTAAATACTTCTGTCCCATCATCTAGAATGAGTTTTCTTAAGTTGCATGAAATCGTCTGAAGCTAGTGAAGAGTAAGAGTAATGACGTCACAGGCTGAGCGCGCTGTCCTACCCGCCACTGTTCGAGTCCCGGTGGGGGCCAGATGTTTTTTTATCATTTAGACGTTACCTGGGCGTAGGTTGGTGTCCTACCTTTCAGTGTTCTGGACTACCGGTAGCCTACCCACGTGCCCCTACATCCCAATAAATAGGAATTGTCAGTCACTCTGCTTTATGTTGATTTTTGCACACACACACACACACAATTACAGAAGCTTTTGTAATTCCTTATTGCTGTTACACACACACACACACACACACACACACACAATTACAGAAGCTTTTGTAATTCCTTATTGCTGTTACACACACACACACACACACACACACACACACACAATTACAGAAGCTTTTGTAATTCTTTATTGCTGTTACACACACACACACACACACACACACACACATCTTCGTGCTGAAGGTGTTAAACTTTATTGTTGGACACTATTATTATTATTATTATTATTATCATTATCATTGTTGTTATTTTTATTATTATTACTACTACTACTACTAGTATGATTATGATTATTGTTTTTCTGGCTGATGTCCCAGGGTCCTAGACTGGCTGACTAGGGAAAATCATTAAGACTCCCCTGGCTACGTGCTCCATCCGGTCAAGAGCACGGACTTCACGCATTCCACGCACAAGATGGCGTCACCACTGCATTCCTGGGAAGACAAGAGGTCAAGTGGACGATACTATGCGTTCTTTTTTTTATTTTTTTTTTTTATTGACCCTAAATTGCTATCTCTGCATCTTGAATGCGGAGCTGCAACTATAGATTAACACTAGAATACGAAGCTAGTCACGAAGGGCTATGGAATGGTGTATATAGCTCGTAGTATTTTTTAAACTGAGCTACGTGAAATAAATTGCTATAGGACGAAGATATGGAACAAGGAAAACAGAACTACAGCACGCTCAAGATGGAGAGAAGGCAATTTTTTTTAGTTATGTATGGCGTCTTTTCTCTCAGGCTCCTATAACTCACTCTGTATAAGATCGTCTGGCGTCAGCTGGTACATACTGCTAGAGTTATGTCGATGGTGAGGGGGTTAATGGTGACGGTATTAACACTCAGGCTTCTTGGACACACACAGCTGAGTAAAATCGTCTGAGCCAGCTGGTATGGAATACTAGAGTTGTCCCGAGCATCAGGGGGTTAATTAAGAGCATGTTCTAAACCCCCTTATGCTTGGGACTACTCTAGTATTTCATTCCAGCTAGCTCAGACAATTTTACTCAGCTGTGTGTGTCCATGAAGGAGCCTGGGTGTTAAAACCGTCACCATTAACCTCCTCACCATCGACATAACTAGCAGTATGCACCAGCTGGCGCCAGACGATCTGGTTCATTCGAGTGGGTCATAGGAAGCCTGACACGGTAAATAAAATAAAAGGGGGGGTATAGAACAGCCATATTCCTAAAGGTGTATATCGCTGCCACTAAATGAAACCCCTTTATCTTCCTCGTCGTGTATTTGTATTTTCCACCTTGTCTTCCTGAGTGCATGTCTAGGTATGTGTCCCGTGCCTGTCTCAGTGGGTGGTGGATGTGTACTGTCAGTGTAGACAGGTGTGGTGTCTAAGTTACTTTCTATTTGGGGCGCTCTCTATATACCCAGGAGTCGAGCTCAGGTTTATAGCAGGCAATTAGACTATATCAATTGCCACACTTTTAAAGTTTCCTCTAAACCACTGAGAATTGAACCCAGGTCATTTTCATCAGCAAGCCAAAGCCATGCTAACTGTGCCACTGCGCTCCCGGTAGATGGGCGCCTCGAACTTGTACTGCATATTATTTTGTATCACTAATAACCAGCCGATGCTGAACTACAATGTGCAGACTAGGAAGTGCAACTTAGAATCTTTAAGAGTAATTTAATGCTGAATAACTTATCACATTAAATTAGTGATACAAAAACTAAACATATGATAGAAATTCTTTAATGAAATTTTCTAATACGTGTACAAATTACAAAATATGCACTGCACAGGAAAACTGTGTTTAGTGTTCACACCTGTGAGAACTTTGAGACTGAAAGTACATCAACTGTACTGATGTACAAAATTAGAAATTGTGAACTGAAACCTTGGATCAACCTGATTTTAAACATTCAAAACAAACCCTAAAGTCTGTCCACCCTAACTTGACTTACATCTTGCAATTCTCCATCTTGAATGTTGAGCTGTTACAACTGACAGACTGAAATATCACACTAGTCACAAATAAGTTCTATGGGAAAGATGTAGAGCCACAGTACTGTCTCATTATGTCTACTTAGATACAGAAGGACTCAAATTTGCCTTGTCAAGTTATGGTGAACCAACTACAATGACACATATACACTCTTAGATAATATGATGTGGTTATGAACTGTGCGAAAAGTTGTGCAATGATTGTACATGGTTTATGTACAAGATATAAACAAACTCATATATTCATATAATGATACACTTCCTATCGTACACTCAGCTTCATCCCCTTCAATATGATGATGTCTTTTAAAGTTAATTCCTGCTGCCTCCAGACTACTATATTTCAATCAACTTAATAGGTTAACGAAGGCTGTACGTGATCCTTCCAATAAGAAAATTCTTAATTAAAGGTAGCAGCAGTTGCTAATGAAGGCTGTACGGTATGTAACCCCTCCAGTTCAAAGTACTGTACCTCTACAGAACTTTTATTCAGTTTCTCTCCTAAACTGGTTTAAAAAAGGTCATACGTGACCCCTCAAGTTCAAAGTCTCCCATTCTGAATGACATAATTTAAAGGTAGCAAGAAAATGGATTAATGAAGGCTGTCTCAAACCCCTCCAGTTCAATGTCTCTCCAAGCAACTTTTATTGGCTTTCCCTCCTACTAAGCAGGTTGCTGAAGGCTATACGTAATCAACCCATCCAGTATGAATACTCTTTGAAGGTAGCAGGAAAAATAAGCAAGTCACTGGAGCAGCTTGAGTCCTGTAATCCAATGATGTACTTTATTATACTGTTACTACCTGTACCACCAGACCATTATACTGTATTCATCTTCAGATAGAAGATCTAGTACTGAAGGGGTTAATCCAGTTCAAAGTCTCTCCCAAGGTGAATATTATCTGAAGCATGACTAAAATGGTAAGTTCATCTTTAGACTGGGGTAGTCAAAACTGCAATTCTAGCTAATACTTAATCTTCTGGTCTTGGTACTGTAACACTTTGTGTCTGATATTACATTTTATTTTAGCTATTTCTATTTTTCATTTAGCTTTGGAGAGAGTACATGAACATGAGTTATCAACTCTTTAACTACCGGGAGATTTTTCCTAGGGTGATTAAACTGGCTTAGGGGACTCCTATGGTGACTGAACCTTTTTTTTTTCAATCCTTTTAGATTAGCTGATGACAAGTGAAGCCAGACTGGACAAATTTTAATACTATAAACCAACATGTCAAATGAAAAGACTGGTTAAAAGAGGCTCCTAAGGTGATCAAAACTGCCTACAGAGCATTTATTCTATCCTAACACAGACTCTTTAACTTCATTCAGCTCAGATGATGGCCAAGTGTAGTTAGACTGGAATGTCACTATGACTGGTAACCAAGAAGACTCATTCCCATCTCATAATAAGACTCCTATTCCAGCAACCAATACAATACTTAGAACTGAACCTGTGGGAGTGGCCCAGTTCCCTCTGATGAAAAACTGGTTGTAAGGGAGTCTTCCTAAAGCGATTCTAGGTGCCTAGGGCATTTGTTCTAACCCGACACATCCCTAACTCCATTTTAGTTTAGCTGAGAGCAAAGTATGACCATACATCTGACTAGTAACCAAGAAGACTCTTTCCTACCTAACACCTAAAGCTCACAGAATTTCAAGCAACCACTACTTAGCATGGAAATGGGAGAAATGGAATTCCCCCGAGCTAAGCCCTGTATTGGACTATATAGCCCCGCTAGGGTTACAGGAGGGAGCTACCCCTCCCGGCACGGCAGCCCGGGCGAGGCTCGAACTTGCAATCCCCCGATCGCAAGTCCAGCGCGCTACCACTGTGCTACCGCGCCCCCCTACTTAGCATGGAGAGCTGTGGAAGTGGCTGTTCCGTTTGAATTAAAACAAATCAGGTACAGTATCCAAGGAGGCTCATTCCTACTTGATGCTACAGTAACCAAGGAGACTCATTCCTAACTCATTATTAAGGCTTCTGGGAGTTTATTCAACAGGGAAATTGCTCTGTGGCCAATTTCACTGGGCATTACAGTATAAGATCTCCCACTTTTAAGCCTTCTCTGACTGTAATGGGCTTCTAACAGATTGAGTGGTGTGTGAATGAGTGTGTGGCCCATTTCACTGGGTATGATGTCAATCCTCACTTCCTATTTTCTCTTACCCCATTTCTGAATCCTACCTCATTCAGTCTTCAGGTGGAAACTGTTTAGATTATGATGACGATGATGGTTGCACAAGAATAAGAACTGGAACTTTAGGGTGGTCAGGTCACTTGCAGATAACAGATGGCTAGAATGATGTGTCAATAACTGTGTGACTTGTTTCACTGAAGATGATGATGATATAGTGTATTTACTTAGACCTGATAAAGATCACTAAACCCTTTCAGCTCAGTTGATGGCCAAATGTAGTCAGAGAGAAGAGTTGATTTAACTAGTAACCAAGGAGATTCTTTCCTAACTCACAACTAAGGCTTATTATATGTCATGCAACAATAAAGCATTCAACTTGTACGAGTTGCCGAGATCCCTCTTTTGAAAACAAATTATGTATATGTAATGTATTACAAATGTGCTAATATCTATGTAAGTCATCTCAGTGTGCATGATTTGCAGTCAATTAATTTTTTAAAATTCATTTTTCTTCTTTTCTTACCCTGTTTCTAGTCTTACATCATACTTCCTTTACATATGGGAATTAGGTTTAGGATGGTGCTGCAGAGAGATGTCTTCAAATGGTAACAGTGATAAAACCTGACAGTGGTGCAGCCTGGTCATACAAATGTCCCTCAGGACACTCCCTGTCCCCCAAAATGTGAGTGGTGGATTGCAGGATAAGGGCAACTTCAGCCTGCAGTCCATGATGTTCACATACAGATGAATCTGGGGCTACAACGAATGCCACCAGGGTCAGAACGAAGTCAGTGATATGTGGTAATATATTCCTCGATTTTCCTCTCTCTCCAAATTCTACACACTCTCTTTATTCAACTTTCTCTCACCATGCATTCTGAGCAGAAAAGAAAAAGTTATAAAACAGCCAACACCTCATGATATACAGTATTTATGTAAGATTTTAACCCTCAACTCCTTCACCCTCACAGCCAGAAGACCAAACCAATCACATGTAAGTGCTGAGGTACACAAGCTTTTGGTTTAGCAGTCTATGTAACTACTGTATACTCTATTCACACTTGGTGTTAAATTGCAATTTCCAGTTTTAATTTTGAACCAGATGGACCAAATCAACCACCAGCAAGCTATGAGGTAAATCAGGCTGAATTTTATGGACATCAGTGGCTAAAAGTTATGATTATTTTAAGTACTCTTCAAATACTGGAGGTTTTATGCATGGCTGCAGTGGCTAATTTTGATGGGCTAGTGCTCCATATAATATTTAATCAACCATTATTAAATCATAACATGGCCCCAAAACTGAAAAGAATGGAACTGAACAATACACTAGCACCAGGCAACAAAAGCCATATGGCACTAAATCATGTATACGACAGCACAAAGAAGTGGTTATAATAAGGCAACACAAATAAATAGTGCATAAATGACTACTAAAAAGCCCCCAAATTGAGCAGTAAGTGATACTTATTCAGACGGCATAACGACTGCCCTGAGAAAGCAGTCAACACTTCTGAAAATTTATTTATATACTTCTGAATGGCTCAGGTGAAAATTCTGCTGTAGCCTCAGGGAATGGGTTACCATGTCTATGATTCACAGTATTTAACCCCTTTAGTAAGACAGCATCTGCACACTGATGGGTTAAGTCTCCATGCTGATGGATGGCTGATGTATATAAGGTTACAATTACAGTATATCAACAGTTCTTATATATTAATGGTCGAATTTGGTTTTCCAATTACTGTACAGTTTCCTGATTTTAGTCATTTTATAACCCCTATTTATTATTACTGTTCTCTCTCACTCTCTCTCACTCTCTCTCTCTCTCTCTCTCTCTCTCTCTCTCTCTTGAACCCTGAGCCATCACATTTCCTATGGCAATAAAAATATTTAAGAAATGACCAGCATAAAATAATCATCATCCTTACCCTAATCCCACACAGGAGATAAGGTATGATCCAGAACCAAAGAAATCAGAACTATCACAAATGTATAAGACTATCATCATCATCATCATCATCATCCCAAACCAAATTTCCACCTAATACATGGGGTAGGCTTCAATAATAATAATCAATAAAAGTATAATACTAGGAGGACTATCAACCGTAATACATTTGCATTTATCACTTTGAAGGCCTCGGCCAGGCAAACACATGTACGTCTTTTCTCACTTGATGTCATTTACAGTGCATTTACTCTAATCTGACAAAGATCCCTAACCCCTTTGAGCTCAGTTGATAAGCAAGTGTTGTCTCAGCCTGGACTATGATAAATGTATATATGTGGTTGTTCCTCACATAAGTGTTTTGAAAGGCAAACATATTCAACCTACCCCACTGAATAAATTTTAACTATGTACAAGAAACATGTATGTGTAATAGTCTCTTCCTGGACTCTGACCACTTTGTATATGTGGCTGAGTTCCCATCTGGGAATGTTGTGCAAGGCCAGGTACTGTACCAGGATTTTGTCGCCACACAGTTCCCATGGTAGTACCTCCCAGAGAACATCGTTACCACTCACCTACTACCTAACCAACTATCAAGAGCATGCCCAGTGGAAGAGGACACTCATTCCAACATCCAGAATCCTAGCTCTGACTTACAAAGCAAAAACATAACTAAACACTCAATAGCATGCCAGGACAAACAATTACTCAAGCCTCACATATCCTAGTTCCCAGTCACAACTCATAAACATAAACCCTAATTTAACTTACTACCAAACATTAATTATTGGGTGCTGACAAGGTGCCTATTATGTTGCTGGACTGAGCATCCTGGATAAAGTAGCTGTGGTACCCACCCTGGAGCCCTCTTGCATGGGAAGGATGCTGGTCCAACCCTTGTGAGGCACTGTCTAACACAAAAGGGCACCACATCCCTACACGGTGTATGTACTGTACAGTACCTGTAGGATGGACCCACAGACACAGTTGCTTACCTGTCATCAACAGGTCTGCTCAGCCAGCCAGACCAGGGTTAAGCAACAACAATACCAACAACTGTACATTATCAGCATCTTACTACTAGGGTGTTCTGAGCTAGATATAGTTAACAAGCAAAAAGAAACAAATGCCAGTCATTCAAACACCCAGAATCCTAGTTACAACTCACAACTCATAAATATAACTTAACTGCTTTATTACTGGGGTGTTCTAAGTTGAATGAAACAGTTTAGTAACAAAACAAAAAAGCCAAAACAGTCATGAAAACTCCCACGCTCTTGGCTCCACCCCACCATACAAATATGCAGGTACTGTAATTTAAACCTCCTTAACACCAAAATTATCCAATATCTACACCCAAATGCCTTATTCTTTAATGGGGTGGCCGAAAGTAAATTGTTTCAAAGTCACCTTGTCCTTTGATAATGAGCTGCCCTCCCTCCAACATCAAATGCTGTACATTAAGAGACTATATAACCATTTTTCTACACTGACACATTTTCTACATTATTCCTGCCATCTTCAGGCAATTTCATCCATCTAATAGGACACAATTGGAACTAGTGGGGTTGGATACAGCCTTCATTAACTCCTACAATACTAGAATGCTCTCCTAAACTGAATCCATTTACAGTACTTAATGGCAGAAAATATGTAACAAAAGAGGTTAGATACAGCTGTCATCAACCTTCCCCACTCCTAGAATCCTCTCCTAAGCCAATATAAAACAGCTTACTGTTATTGTACAATATATAATCAGTACAGTTATTTTTAAAAATGAGGTTAGATATAGCCTTCATTAACACCTCCACCATCAGGATTTTCTCCTAAGCTTTAAAAAAAAAAAAAAAAAAAAAAAAAAATTACCTACAGTAAGAATAAAAAATAAAATTTCAGGCTTTACAAGTTCATACACCATATGAGTACAGTGCAGGGGCTTTGGAGATTTACTAGCACCTCTTCTTTGGCATTTATTCTGTATATCACACCTTAATATCCTCTTGTATGTTATTAATCAATGGAACATGGATAAGATTATCATAAATAACATACATGAGAATGTTATGTGCACCAGTAATACGTAAAGTAAATAGCTAAGATGGTAGGTGGGGGCACTCACCATCCACCTACTCAATGTACTGCAGTGCTACTCTTGGGTGACTGCCCTTTTCTCTCTTCCTTCTTCTTTCCTTCCTTCCTCTTCCATCTTTCTTTCCTTCATTCTTTCCTCTTCCTTCTGTCTGTGGATGATTCTACATTGAGTGACAAGCCAAATGGTTTCGTGGGTGGTAACCATATAACCAAAGTATGACGCCTGGTAGTTTAGTGGGTAATTAAGGCACTCCAATTAGATTGAGCCTGTACAGGTTTATATCCAAGGGGTGGTTGGGGGTTTGTTACTTATGTAATGGCACTCAGAGATGAGTGAGGCTGGTCACTATCATCTTAAATGTCATGACCAACTTGCCTAGCCCTGGTCTCCTTTGCTCCTCATGGGACAACACAGGATTAGATGATGATGATGATGATGAAATGGCTAATGAAGAGATGCTATGATGCCTTGTATGCCTTGTATGCAGTGGTGTTCCTTAGCACTATGAATTAATCGGCAGTCTAACATGAGCCAACCAGTCTATAGTTATATTTTTCACTTATTTACACATACAATTATTCTTCATAACTTAATCCAATATCATAATATGCTTTACAACTGCAGACATAATTACTGATACACTACAATATTATAAATATTGTACCTTTCCACCTCTTCCTCAATTTCCCCCCCCCCAAAAAAAAAAAAACACTTTCATTCTTATTACTTCCTCACCTCATTTCCCCACCTCATCATCAGTCTCCCTCTCCCCCTCAGTTTAGCTTCTAATCATCTCTCATTCTCCATTCTCTCCACATCACTAAAACACATCAAGGTACTCCTAATGCTTTTCAGCACATCCACATCAACACAACAACTTTCTCTTAACTTCATTTGCCTGTCTGTCTCTCCATATAGCCTCACATCTCAACATCCACATCAAAACCATAACACTTTCTAACTTCCTCATTGGTCTGTCTGTCTCTCTACATAATGCTACATGAAAATAAACACTGACAAAAAATTACATTCATGCATATACACATTCACATCAATACCACAATGCTCTTAAATTTCCTCACTGGTCTGGCTGTCTCTTCATGTAACTCGACATGCTCTCCCACCCAAACCAAACCTAATCTAATCAAACCAGATCTTTAAAGACACAACCTAAAAATAAATAAATTCATTCACACGGAGCCTAACCCATCCAAAAAACAAAATAAAATAAACGTTCCATATGCTTCCCAAACTAAACAAAGCTCATCCTAACCAGATTTCTAAAGAATTAACCTAAAATACTCAAACTTTACCTAACATACTGCATGCCCCAAAACATACTGCATGCCCCAACCCAGCAATTAAAGAATAATTAACCTAACCTAACCTACTGTATATCAGCTAAAGGAGGGGGATGACCATGACAAAATACAAACTGAATGCTGTTGGAAATCAATGGATCTATTATACATGATACCATACTTTTTTTAATAATTAGGCATAACTGGTCCATGGAAAATTTCTGGGATTCACTTAAAACTATAAGAAGGGGAAGACCAAGACAAAATGAAGACGTGAATGTTGTAGGAAATTATTGGAAGCATTACGCATAGCTACCACTATACATTTTTGACCTAGTGTTCAGATGATGATATAATAATTATATTCGTTCACTGCATTATGATATACAAAGAGTGTGTGAAAATTTACTTTCAAAGTCCAACATCGTAATATCTGAACTGCAATAAACTTCTAAGTGTAAGAGTTTCCTGTAGATCAATATTTCTGTCTGCAGTTGTAGTTATTAGTAAAAGGTCACCAACATTACTATGCCAGCATTGTGACCTGCCTTCCATATTTCTCACTCATCCCCTTACAACAGAAAGTTTATTTTCTTCTCATTCTGTTTTGCTGTGTGCATCATATTATCACAGAAATAGCTCTTGTAACATCTCCCATATTTCTCATTCCTTGCCAAACAACAGAGAGTATCCATCCATCCATCCATCCATCCTCCAATACTACGCTGCCCCATGAGAAGCGTAGGAGCCCGGGGCTAGGCAAGTTAGTCCTGACAATTAAGATGAGAGTGACCAGCCTCACTCATCCCTGAGTGGCATTACGTGAGCAATGAACTCCAACCATCCCTTGGATATAAACCTTCACCGGCTCAATCCAATTGGAGCGCCATTATTACCCACTAAACCACCAGGTGCCAAAATTTGGTTATATAGTTACCACCCAGCATAGTAAATGATTTCCTGGTGTACAGAAAACCACTTGGCTTGTCACTCAGTGCAGAGTCACCTACAGCCAGAAGGAAGAGGAAAGAATGAAGGAAAGAAAGACAGAAGAGGGAGCATAAAGTCACCCGGAGGCAGAAGGACGAGGAAAGAATGAAAAAAAGAAAAACAGAAGAGGATGAAAGGAAAGATGGTTGCTGGAGTGGAATGGGCAGACACCTGAGAGCAGCACTACGTCGAGTGAGTGGATGGTGAGCACCCCCACCTACCACAGACAACAGAGAGTATCCTTCCTTCATTCTCTTTTGCTGTGTGCCTCATATAACAAGAGTTCATGTACAATGTACCACCTTCCACATTTCTCATCCCCCTCCCCCCCCAATGTGAAAGAGTATCTTTCCTTCATACTCTCTATTGTTGTGTGTTTCATACTATTATCACATAAAAATACTGCAGGTAACAAGTTCCACATTTCTCATTCTTTATCAATGATAAAGTGTATCCGTCTTGCTCACGCCCTTTTGTTGTAGGCTTAATATTGCCATCACAAAAAATAGTTCAAGTAACACTTCTGCAGTGCATTTCATTCTGTAATCATGTTTAAAAGGTTCAAGTAACACTTTTGTGTATTTCATGTTGCTATCACAAAAACAGTTCATGTAACACCTACCATGAAACACTTTTGTGGTGTATTTCATACTGATATCATTATAAAATAGTTCATGTAACACTTCTTTGGTGTGTTTCATATTGCTATCACAAAAATATTTCATATAACACCTTCCAGCAGAGTGTCTTTCCTTCTGATTCTTTTTTGTGATGTGTTTCATATTATTATCATTTTATAATAATTCATACAACACCTTCCACTGGGACAGTCAACAAAGAAATGTCAGAACATTTTCTCTCATGGCTATACATTACCAAAACCATTATAAAATGTTCATCATTATCATTAACAAATATAATTTCCACTTACAGCCTTTTATGTAAAAGAAACTACCATAATAGGGGTCTTACATCATTATCATCATCTAGACCTCTTAGCCCACAACATAAAAAACAATAACACATTATCATCATCATCGTCACCATCAACATCACTTTTTTTCCTACCAACACAAATGCATTCATAATAAAGCCAGTGTTACACTCTTATCTGCTTTGGACATTTGGTAGCAGCTCTTCCATCTATAGTGAATTATTTTGAAGGTGATACCTCAATATTTTCTTGTATGTTACTAACATTAAATGAGCCACTATTAAAAAACTGGAGAATGAGAGACTGACTAGGAGAGAATAAGTGAGTGAATGGGAGACCAACAATGAGATGGAAGAGATGGGGTGAGCAGAATGGAGAATGAGAGATTGGCTGAGTGTATGTGAGGGTGGAGGGAGAGATGGAGGAAAGGGGTGGAGAGGAGGGAGTATGAGACTGACTTAGAGAAGGAATGTAATGGTCATGGATGAAGGGAGAGGGTGGAAAGACCAAGGATGAAGTGGAGGGATGTGTGGAGAGGAATATGAGAAGGTCGTGTGACCAGGAAAGAGGACAACCAGAGGGCACTGGGAAGGGTGGACCTGAGGACATTCATTTGTGGCCACCCCTTAACCCCTTAAACGCGGCAGTGTACAGCCGATCCCCCCCGTGTGGCGGGGTTGTAGCGGGGTCCGAGTACCTGTGGGAAAATATTTGCCAAAAATCAGAGATTAACCCTAGAACATTAAAATTTTTATGGCAAATAGTACTTACATTCAGCTTTCTCCTGAGACAGGTGTTGAGCCTTCATGGACTACCAAAGGACTTGTGGAGACTTGCAAAGTTGGGTAACAAAGTCTTCACTTTCACACCTCCAGCAACCCGGTTTCCCCTCTACCACAACCTCATTCTTTCACAGTACATTTTATACAACAACGTACAGGTAGTTTGGAATCCGTATTTGTACAATAAGCTCTGAAAATAAGGCTACAATCAACGGAGCGTACGGCTGACATGCAGCGCAGCGGCGGTCTTCCCGTCACTGAACACACATTTCCCTTTTCACAGCTAAAAACACGTATACTACATTATTTTCCTTCATAGTACTTCCCAAAGGCTCGCTTGGCACTATTACGGCCATAAAAATCACTGTCACTGCCAGTATTGTGAAGCGGGAATGAGAAAGACCACCGCGGCGCGATTTTATTTTGCCTTACAGCAGGCACTTTATTCTCGCTCCTGTCAGCCACTGGCACTTCATTTCTATCGCTCACTTTCACTCTCGCTGTCAGTTTAGTGCCTTATTCATCAGTGTCACTGTCATTAGTTATAAAAATAATATTTTCTACACACCAAACTGTCACTGTCAGAACATAGAATAGAAAAATATGCTTTCAACTTCTTACACTGGAGTGACTGTCACTCTCAATACTTATATTATTACTATGTACAATTATTTACACTGAAATCACTGTCACTGTCAGTGCTTTTACAACTACATACACTAATTTACACTCAACAGACTGTCACTGTCAGTACGTACAAGAAAACTAAACACTAGTATCACTGTCACTCTCAGTATTATTTACAAGATTTTTACCCTTATTTTCAATATCTAGTCAGGCTGTGGTAGTCAAAGAAACACGGGTAAGCACAGAGGGGAATTTTGCACTCTTTGCACTGCAAGGAGGTGCGCCTAAATGTTCTGTCTTGCCTGGTAGTGTGGCTGCACACATGACACCTCCTCAGTGCTTTTCCCCTCTTGGCAGTGCTAGGCAGTGGCTCCAGGCGGTGTCGCTGAAGGTAGTCCTGGCACTGTAGGCGGTCTGGAGGTGTGTGTGAGCAGCGCCTGGGACCTGATGGCAGTACCTGCCCAAAACGCTGAAGCAGCTGGTAGACACAAGTCTTAGAAAACCGCCTGAGAGAGTAGTCAGCTGGCTTCCTGTTCTTGATTTTATACAGGATGAAGGCGTTCAGCATGCACATATCAAGCAAGTGCAAGAACACCTTCCTGTACCAGCGACGGTTCCTCCTCAGGCAGTCAATCTCTCCGATCATCATATCTGACTTGTCCACCAGCCGCATATTGACGTTGTAGTCAATTACAGCATCAGGCTTCATCACAGGATCGCCAGTCCTTCTGTCGACCTTCCCTGTGGCTTGCATTTCCCCCTTGTGAACTGTGGTGAGCACATTGACGATCTTCTTGTCGTGCCACCTGATCGCCAGCATCTTGTCGGATTTCTTCAGGTGCACGTCTCCCCGCTTTGATCCTTCAGCCTCGGGAAAGGCAGGGTAGTGTGCCCTATTGCTCCTGACAGTGTCACAGGATCCAACGCCGTGCTCTGAAAGGTACTTGGTGAGTTTGGGAGCTGTATAATAATTGTTCGTATACAGGACATGATTCCCGCCAAAGTACTTTTCCAGAAGCACTTTCACCACAGAACCAGAGAATCCAAGGAGGTCAGTCTTGTCCAAGTCCACATTGCTGGCGGTATAGATAACGAAGTCTAGGATGAACCCCATCTTGCAGTCGCACAGCACGAAAAACTTTATTCCAAAGTGGTGGCGTTTGCTTGGAATATACTGCACGAACCGAAGACGGCCCCTGAACAAAACCAAGGACTGGTCGATCACTACTTTCTTGAAGGGCCGAAGGAACGTCATAAACTTGTCCTTGATCAGGTTCAGGATTCTCCTCACTTTCCATAGGGGGTCAGTCCGGGAAGGCTCATCGTTGTTGGCAAAGTGAAGGTACGTCATGAGTTGCCTGAAACGATCACAACTCATGTATTTGTTGAAGATGGGTGTGGGGCAAAGATCGTCAGCACTCCAGTATTCCTCGAGCTTGTGCTTCCAGTTATATGGCATAAGAAGCATCAAGCCGATGAATACAAATAGTTCCCAGATCGTCACAGGAACCCATGCTGCCATCCGCGACGTGGATGGCGTTGCACCTTCACCTTCACGAACTGCAGCAGATTGTCCTTCGTACCTGTTCGTCTCGGTACAAATCTGCTCCATGACTTCATTATCCAGGAAGGCCAACAGGTAGTCCAAACATTCACCACCCTCGGGGACAGGGAAGTCAACCTGGATCCCACACCCAGTGGCATCAAAGGGCAGATCCTCTGGCACAATCAGAGCCCTCAGACCACACGAAGGCATCCAGAGTGCCCTGCCTAGGCTGGGAGGGGGTGGGGTAAGCGGGGGGTGAGGCAGGCCGTGTGGCAGTGGGTGAGGCAGGCGGTGAGGCAGGCCGTGTGGCAGAGGGTGAGCTAGGTCGTGTCTGTGTGGTGGTGGTGGGGAGATAAGAAGGTTCAAGGTCACTCGCAGTAGCCTGAGTGGTGAGTTGCCTAGTGTGGGAAACCTTACTACTAATTCTAGCACTAGGAGACACTTTCCTACTCATGCCAGCACAAACACGGGGCCTACGAAAACCTCTACTTAAACCAGACTGCCTACTTCCCTTCCGAGGTGGTGAAGGAGACTCCGAAGACTCAGGAGAAAGCACAGCAGACAAAGATGACGAGAGAATGGGGCTGGGAGTGCGAGGTGGTATGGCAGCGGCGTGACCTGGTGTAGGGGGCAATGGCCGGTCTGAGGAGGACAATGGCTGGGAACCGGGGTCACCACTTCGCTTCCTCTTGGCCCCCTTGCCATACACTACTCCCTTTTTCACTGGAGCCTTGCCTGATGAGGTGCTAGGCACAGGAATTGTCTCTTCCTGCACCTCAGACTCAGCACTCGATAGAGTGTCTGATTCGGCAAGGCTTGATAACGACTCCAACGTCACTACCGTAATCCACAGAAGCTTCCAATAATTCTATGCCTATAGCCGAGTCACTAAGGCGCCCTTAGCACTTCCTAGTAAGGGTTTGGACAGGGTAGAGGTCACAAAGCCCTTTTTCGAAGGACTGGAAGGCACTGGCTCGGAAGAGCTTGAATAAGACATGGTGTCACCTTCAAAGATTGCGGTAAATTGACGCTAAACAGGGGCAAACCGCGGGAAAAAAAGCTAGTGTGACAACTGGGGAAACAAGCGTTTCCAATTAGCATAAAGTGCTTGCGAGAGGAAGGCGCAGATTGACATGTCTGAGCTGTCCACGTGCTGCCATATAACACGACGAGGGGGGCCGGGCAGCGGTGCGTGGGTGGGTAAAAAAAATTATACTTGGCAACAACGGAGGTCAGTGGTACAAAGGTCAAGTGTGCTAAAAGTAGCTAAAGGGTGGCGGTACTGATAGACAATACCAGCTGGAGCCTGCTTGCCCGCGGTTATTCAAAATTTACAAGAATCGCAAACGCGACGATCCGCCGTTATGTCCTTTTCGCCGAGCGTCACAAACGCAACAATCCGTGTTTAAAGGGTTAAGGGACTGAGGTGTCTGGTGACAGATGTACATTATACATTAATAGACAGAAAATGGTAAAATTTATAACATGTAAAACAATGTTATGGTGATTAATGCTACGTAAATCACTTAGTAAGAAGTGCTACAAAACCTCCTATGCTATCGACAAAATGATACTTATTCACACAAATACAAGGCCATTTTCTTTAGCTGTTGGAAGTACTAGCAATTTACAAGGTGTATTTTTTTTATTTTACTTCAGGGGGTTATTTCATAACTAACTAAGCAAAAATCACTATATCAACATGGGTCCAATTTTCAACCATTACAAAGCAACAATTACTGATGGCCTTCTGGGTTCATTATGAGGGCAACTTTTTCTTCCATATGGTCATCAATAACTGTAGCGCCATAACAAGTGAGAACTGGACCCATGTTGATAGGCACTTTTTTTTTAATTCAAAATCTGTCACAAAATCATTAAGTTTCTTAAACATCTTGCAGGACACCATGAATACACAACAATAATAAACATTCCATAACAACAAATAAAAATTGCTACCAATATATGCAAATAAAAACTACACACACAAAGCTATAAAAATATACAGTAACCCCTCCAATATCCGGATCAATAGAGCCATCGGTAGGTTCGGATATTGGTTTTGTCCGGATATTGGGCCCCAGCTTATGGACTTGTACTTACGGACCCTAACACAGAGAAACACCTATACAACTCCCTCCGGACATGCATAGCACCTATTTAACACCCAAATCACACCAATAAGGCACATAAATGACTGAAATAAATGCAATAGAAACATAAAATGTGGGTTTAGAAGTATGTTCATACATTAATAAACATTCTGGTACTTATGGACTCTAACCGAACCTAACCTAACCGAACCTAACCGAACTCTGAAAAACACATTCCTACTGCACATGCATGAGGTAAGTTTAGTATGGAAAGAAGTACAGTATGACACTTTCTGGTAAGTATAGTATGGGAAAAAATACAATATGAAACATTCTGGTAAATATAGTATGGGAAATAGTACAACATGAAACATTTTGGCTACTTACAGCAAGTCCCTGGCCACCTCGATGAATAACCGCCTCCTCTCGGACTCTGACAGTAAGAACGATTTCCTGAAGCACTTGCACTACACTCTTCCTGAAGTCTTGCACTGAACTTAGTCAATAACACACAGAAGTCCGTTCTTTTCACAGTGTTCACTTTAGTCCAAATAATGTTCCATTAAATTTAAGTGTTGCACATTAACTTTTCCCAAGTTTTTTTAAGTTTCCAAAGCCAAAACAAAGAAGGTTAGTTACGTTAAATTTCTTTTCTACTTAGTCTTTTCTCCCAACTTGAAAACCTTAACACAACACACCGTTTTTTTCACTGCACAACACTCAAAATTCCCGTGTGGTCTAGTGGAGAAGTTCTTGCTGTTTATTCACTGTCAGAGCCCGAGAGTATCACTGGCAGGAGTCCAAGGGGTGCATCGGTGGGTAGTGGTGATGGCGTACCGACTACAGAAGTCTCTGAAGACAGCCGCAAACTCACGTCGGGCGGTGACTCCACTGTAGCTGATGTGCTGGGCTGTGGCTCGGAGCATGAGGGCCTGTCTTGGGGAGGCAACGGAGTGGAACCAGGGCTTGGCACAGCGGGGGTCACGGGCCTGAAAAAACTGTCAATCGTTGACTGACGCAAGGACCGACGATTCTGGCGATTGATGATGCGCTGCCGGAAAGCACGCACTTCCTCCACGAGTCCCAAGGGCCCCATCTCCCTGTCGCAGTCCGGGTGTTCCAGGTAGTCTAGGACGAACTCTAGATGTTCCCGGAGTGCGCTCAGCTTGGGGATGGCTGGAGTAGTGTCCTGCTGGGCGGAGTCTGCATCATCATCGCCTTCGTCGTCGGAATCTTCAAGTTCGGGACTGACACCAGCAACCGAAGACGCGATCTCGATATCAGACAACGTCTGATACCCAGGATCGCCCTCGTCGTCGTCCAACCACTCACGAACATCGTCCACATCAACATCGTCGCCATGCGTACGTAGCCGTGCATGGAAGTCATCCACGTCAAACCCTAGGAAATCGTACTCCACATCTGTTCCGAGAAGCAGACGAGACCAACCATTTTCAAGAGTTTTCACAGGGACTTCCTTCCATGCACAAGCCCAGTTGTACAGCACAGACTTGATGTTGTAGCGGCGAAGGTTTTCCAAAGTCCGCTTGCCTCGAGTGTCACGTCCTTCCCTGCGCTCGTCCTCGTCCTCAAGAACCACCATCACCTCGTCCAGGAACTTCCGACGGTACAGGCGCTTTGTTGCCACGATCACTCCTTGGTCCATTGGTTGAATGAGAGCAGTCGTATAAGGTGGCAGAAACATGCACCTAATACGGCCATTCTCAGCAACCAAGTCCTTGTCGCACGGGTGGGCAGGTGCATTGTCAAGGAGAAGGAGAGCCTTTACCTGGTCGCGAGGAATTCCCAGTGTCTTCGTCTGGTAATGTATGACCTCCTTGACGAAGTGATGGTGAAACCAGTCTTTGAAAATCACAGCTGTGAACCATGCTTTCAAAGAATGGTACCATACGACAGGAAGGACATCCATCACCCCACGAAGGCACCGAGGCTGCTTTGCACGGCCAACAATAACGGGCTTAAGCCGGTTCATGCCGTTAGCATTGGCACAACACAAAGCAGATATCCGTTCCTTAGAAAGCTTGCGGCCAGGTACACGCTTCTCCGTCTCATCGGCAAGAGTGTTCGTTGGCACCGAGCGATAGAATAGGCCAGTTTCGTCACCGTTATAGACTTGACCGAGAGTGAGGCCCTCCCTGTCGATCAAGCCTTTCACCTTGTGCCGAAACTCGTCCACTCCATCCTCTTTAGCGTCCAATGCTTCGCCATGTGCTTTACGGTTAGTAAGGCCATGTCGCAACTTGAACGCGAAGAGCCAACCCTCGGATGCCTTGAAGTCTAGGCCGTCGTGAAGCCTTGCAAACTTCTCAGCAGCAGCCTTCAGCTCCGTTCCACGTACCATCACACCAGCTGCACGTTGCTGTCGATACCAAATCAACGTGGAGCGGTCGATCTCTGCATACTTGGGGGTAAACATAACCTTCCTCTCCACGTTGCGTTTGCTTCTCGACGAGAAGTCAGCCGTGTACTGCATGAGCTTGTCTCGGGAACGCTTGATATCGAACAAAGTCGACCGGGCCAGGTTGAACTCGCGGAGAATGCGAGAGGAAGACCAACCCGCATCAACCTTCTCCAATATCTCCCGTTTCTTCTCCAGAGTCAACACCACTCTCTTCCTTTTCTCAGGAAGCGGGGCCATCATCACACACACTAAGAGTAGGGCAGAGAGCAGCAGGAGGCCTTGCAGCAAGTACGGCACCACCACAAAAGCGAGCACGTGGGCAGCCATGGCGAACAGCGCAGGTCTTGTCGCGGTGAGAGACAGGCGGGAAGTGGGGAGGATGCAGCGGCGCTCTATCGGACGTCGGAGGAATGACGAACCAAAACAATGCTCTCACGCGGCGCGCGCAGCAAGTTCAAATTACAGACGGCAAAAAATCGATTTTTTTTTTCCAATTTTTTTGGATTTTCAGACCATTTTGGGAATGTTTGATCCCAGGACGATAAGGTTCGGTTAGTGGGGATGTTCGGTTATTGGGTGTCCGGATATTAGAGTGATTACTGTATATACATACTTTATGCAGTAATAATAAAAATAAACAAAACTCTATAGAATAATGAATCTATGCACACTGCAATAACAATACCGTATATATTATGTATACACACTGTAATTAATCTCCGATACAATAATAAAACTGTGCGCAATGCATTGTAATTAATCTCTGAAACAATATTAAAACTGTGCATAATTCATTAACAAAAACAAATCTTATACTGTAATATATATATATATATATATATATATATATATATAAATCCCTCCAATATCCGACGTAATAGAGCCATAGGCATGTCCAGATAGTGGTCCTGTCCGGATATTGGGCCCCAGCCTTCTGGACTTGTACTTATGGACCCTAACTCAGAAAAACACCTATACATCTCCCTCTGGACATGCACAGCACCTATTTTAGACCCAAATCACACCAATATGCGACATAAAAGACTGAAATAAATGCAAAAGATGCATAAAATGAGGTTTTTGAGGTAGGTTCATACAATAATCAACATTCTGGGTACTTACAAGTCCCTGGCTCCTGGACTGGTAGTCATGGACCCTAACCTAGCCTAACTCAGAAAAAACACCTATACAACTCCCTCTGGACATAAATAGCACCTATTTAAGACCCAAATCACACCAATAAGGGAAATAAAAGACTGAAATAAATGCAAAAGAAGCATAAAATGAGGTTTATGAGGTAAAAATCTTTTTTTCTTTCGAATTTTTTGCGGTTTTCGGACCATTTTGGGAATATTGGATCCCGGGACGATTATGTCCAGTTTGTGGGGATGTCCAGATAGTGGGCGTCCGGATATTAGAGGGATTACTACTGTATATATACAGTGTTTATATATATATATATATATATATATATATATATATATATATATTTTATATATATATATATATATATATATATATATATTTATATATATATATATATATATATATATATATATATATATATATATATATATTTATATATATATATATATATTTTATATATATATATATATATATATATATATATATATATACAGGTAACTCGCACGGAACACGTGGGTTTCGTTCCTACCGTGCCATGTTAGGTGCGAAATCGCGTATATTTAAACTACTCCGTATTTTGCTCCCTAGACCCCCCAAATGTGTTGTTTTGCTGTTATCTCTCACTGGTAATCACTAGAAAGCACTTTAAGTGGTTAGAAGGTTTATTTAATGTTATAACTCACAAACACAGTACTCCAGAGCAAAACTTCAACACACAAATACTGTACATAAACACAAGGAAACATTCCGACGCCGATCATAGGTAATCATATAAATCAGGTTAACTGGTACCAGTGATTTAACTTACATGTACATACCAGAACAGTACATATTTAACTTAGAAATGCAGTACTGTGATATCGAATGATTTCAGTACATAATCTGTTAGGAATGGCTGAAAAAAAAAAAAATTTTATGAATACATTTTCACCTTTTTGATATATATTTATGGTAGTTTCTAGTTATTTTTTACGTTATCGTTGTGCCCATGCTTGGAAAAGGGAGCGAAAGAGTTGAATTTTCAGTCCTAAATGAAAAAACTGCACGTCCTCAAAGGCTAGACTCTGCCATGGGAGAATAAAGTGGAGGGTCAGTCCGATTAGCAATAAGGAAGTTGTGTCACAACTTCCAGCTCCCAGACCATGAGAATGGCTAAAAATAGAATCGTAATACAGTTTCAGAACTAACAATAAGTCTAATTATTACGAATACAGATACAAAGCAGAAATAAATACGTTTACAGACGGGGAAAAACGTACTTCTTCTGTCATAACATGTTCATCTTTCTCTATCATTTTACGTTCATCTTTATCATTTTACCTTGTTATTTTCGCAATATATATTGCTGTCTCGTAAACAGGGTGGTTGTTTGTGTTTTGCAAGGGAGGAAAAAGATTGTATTTTCTGTCTGGGTCGAGATAATGGGTGTACCTATGCGTGGTTAGGCATGGCCACGAGCGAAAAAATCGTACATCCACTCATCACGATAGCAGGTGGTGAACTGACAGATGATACATGAGAGGGTGAAGTCAAGGTCAGTCTCATGTCCCAGATTTTCGTTCACTTCCCGAAAGTTTATTCACAGTTTTCTACAAGTTGCATTGCATCAAATGATCCAAACCATTACAGCAAACCTGAGCAAATAGGTAAAGATACCAAGACAAAAATGTATTTTTCTTTTATTATAAGTCTTTAACGAACAAACAAAAAAGGCAATATTCCGACGCCGATCATGGGTAATCATATAAATCAGGTTAACTGGTTACAAGGCTTTATTTAATGCTTTAATTGCTTACAAGTACATACCAGAACAGTAAATATTTAACTTACAAATACAGTACTGTAGAAAAGCAGTACAGTAAGAGTTTAACGAACAAACAAATAAGGCAATATTCCGACGCCGATCATGGGTAATCATATAATTCGGGTTAACTGGTTACAAGGCTTTATTTAATGATTTAACTTTATTTAAGTGCTTACAAGTACAGTACATACGAGAACAGTAAATATTTAACTTACAAATACTGTACAGTATTGTGGAAAAAACGAACAAATAAAAAAAGCAATATTCTGACGCCTATCAGGTAAACTGGTTATAAGACCTTATTTCTTGCTTTAACGTTATTTAATAGTACTTTAAGTTGCACATAGACTCACCAGAACAGTACAGTACTGTAAATATTTAACTTACAAATACTGTGCTACTGTACTCGGGAATGTCTCACTCACTGAATAATTTCCCGCCTAGATCGTCACGTAATCAAAACAAACCGCGCGCTGCGGTGACGTTCAAGGATTTGATCTTTCAAAGGCTTCTCCTGCGTTAATTTGTAGTTTTCATAATGGTTTTTTAATCTTACGTTGTCTTATATGTATCCCAGCCCTTACCGTGTATAATTGCGAGCGCGTTCCGTGAGATAGTGTTCCGTGCGAGTTACCTGTACTATATACTATATATATATATATATATATATATATAGTAGTAGTAGTAGTTGTAGTAGTAGTAGTTGTAGTAGTAGTAGCAGCAGTAGCGGTAGTAGCAGTATTGCTTAACCCCAATCCGCCTGACCATGCAGACCTGTCAACTGCAGATATGCAACCACCCCTACACAGTCGTCCCATTGGTTCTGTACACTGTTGATGTCTGCATGCTGTGCAGTGCTCCATTATATGTGCTATGTTGTGTTTGTGTCTTAGTTTGGCTTGTGCTGCGCTGTGTTACATTATGAGTGTTATATTGTGTGTGCTTAGGCTACAAGCAGGGAACATGCTGTCAGTGATTCCACCCAAGCCAAATCTAAGCTGGTAGCTGAAGAAGCCTGTTGATGGCTTGATCTAAGCTCAAATGCCTGGTTATACAAACATCCCTCATAACCCTCCTTATCCCCCAGGCCAGTTTTGGCCCACAGTCTGCTGAATTCACATTCAGATAAGCCCAGGGTTGCTGCTGTCAATACAGTACAACCTGCCAAATCCAAGCATCCAACTTCCAAAATATTTTTTCATGCTACAGATGAGTGTTGATGTGATATTGCATGTCCTTACATATTAAGTGCATAATTGGGGATAAACTCTTTTGTAGACATGTACAAGAGTAGACAATATGTTTCCAATGCAAAGTACTTCAATTTATTTACTGTTCATGGTGCTCTACACTGTTTATATCAAGAGTCATTCTCACAGCTGCCATTATGACTACATTTTCCAAAATACAGTATTTCATTTTCCATAAAGCAGCCTCAACCTTTTGGATCTGAGAGGTTGTACTGTACTACTTCTACTATTACTACTGCTACTACTGCTATACTTCTCAGATTGATAGTTTACATGCCTATCATCATTTTCATAAAAAATACAATCCCAGCTTACCACATTCAAGGTGTAGAGTCCCAGGGCTTGGCTAATGTAGTCCAATACTTTTAAGTGTAGATGACCTACCTACTTCCCTTGACGGTGTCATAAAAGAAAAAAAAAAAAAAAATCTAGTCACCTCTTGGGAATAAACCTATGCCGTCACTCTAACTGGGGTGTTCTTCCCACTAGACATCTTTTTCTGGCCGCATGCCTTTGATGGCACAAACCTGTATTATAGCAGGTTATGATGTGTGGTGTGTTAAGTGTATGCATCGTAATGTAGTGTACTTTGGACAGTTAGCGAAATGTTTGGGAGAGTATGCTGGCGTACTCTCCACGTTAGTGAAAATGAAAAAAAAATCTACAAAGGGGATGGTCAGGAACCTGTCCAGTGAAATGGGAGCTCCAGGTCTCCCTATGACCATCTTTCCATCCTCCTCAGGAGAACTGTCCAGATCGGCTAGAGCTACAGCCTACTCCCTAGGATAATTAACTAAGTAATCATCATTATCATCATAATACTAATACACCTGTCTTTTGTTTCTCACGAGCACCAATTCTTCCAAAGAATTTCACTAGCACTTGAAAATTTTATGCTGTCCTTAACTGCACCATACCTGGGTCTGGGTTTGGTTGGAAGTGTTTGAAGAGGGGACAGACTGATGGCAATTCTGAACCAGAGCTGCGTTACGCTGACAGAACAGCCAAACCCTCCCATCCTGCATCCATTTTGGGTTTGCATGAACCTGGAACTCTGAGTTACCCAAAGCGCATCTGACCAACTCAATTGCCTGGGCAAGGATATGTTTTCCCACACTGGATCCATTGGCTTGCAGCTCTGTTACACCACCAACTCCGACGTACCATCTCACTCAGCCTGTGAAAGACAATTATTATTATAACCACCACCACCATTATCATCATCATCATCATCATTTGAGATCCATCTGCTTAAAGCTTTGTAATAGCAGGTACTGTACTTCTTTACTGTCACTGCACTCAGCCTATGAGGGAAAATCATCATCATCATCATCATCATCATCATCATCATCATCATCATCATCATCATCATCATCACAGGCCACACCTGTGGAAGAGGTAAAACATACAGTAAATTGTATAAAACTGTACACTGCAAATTATGTTTACTTCTCTCTGTCAGTGAGTTAAAGGAGATTTTGGGGCACAGTGGCCCCTAGCAACCCCCCCCCATTCACTTTGCCTACACCCACATTTAATACGCAGGGATAAGGTTACCACTCAGTGTATGAACTGGTTTCCTGGAATCCATTTTGCCTATTACTCACTGTAGGTTAACACACTGACAATCCCACTTTGAATGAGTGAGTGATGAGTGTCCCCACCTACCATGTGATGTGGATGTGAGAGTGAATGTGCATGCCTGTGGGGCGGAGTCAGGATTCTAGGGCTCAAACGGTGTGCGAATGGAAATGTGACCCATTAAACAGGGAAGAATATGGTGTCTTTTTTTTTTTTTTTTTTTTCTGTACTCTATATCACCACATCCTTGGGTAGAAAAAAAAAAAAAAAGATATGGATGGTGATGGTATTCATAATGATGATATGATGATGAGCATGATGATGATGATAATGATGATGAAGTTGTAATTTATCCCAGTCCTATTTGTCACAATCTATTATCTAGTCATTACTACTCCATTTTTAACAGGAGGAGGGCCATCCACAGGATTTTTGAAAGTGGGGGTAAAAAAAAAAAAATTTCATAATACTTTCTTCACAATATTTCATTCATTCATTCATTCATTCATTCACCATGTAATCCTGAGTTGCCCCATGAGGAGCGTAGGAGCTTGGGGCTAGGCAAGTTGGTCCTGACATTTACGATGAACATGACCAGCCTCACTTATCCCTGAATGGCATTACATGAGCAGTAAGCCCCAACCACCCCTTCCAATTAGTAGAATTTTTTAACTCTTTCTCTATTATTTTTCTATCCCATAACATTCTTCACAGGATTTAGTTAATTTAATGAGTTGCATTTTTAGTTATATTTTCATTCAAATTTTTCATTCTTTCCAAATGGGGGGTGATTAAACCCCTCCAAAACCCCCCATGTACATGGCCTTGAAAAGGAGTGCTGTGCTGGAGAAGAGGGGCACTTTTGTGTGGTGGCACAGTTATAATTGGGTGGATCAATTCCCTGGTTATGCAAAGGGAAAAGGATGAAAATTCAACCTCCAGTCTACTAAATTCATTTTTAGACTAACCTGGGGACATACCTCCTACTAACTACTACTGCTACATCCAATCATTTATTTGCCCCATCAGGAGCACTGGGGCTGCTACTCAGTCACAACATCTATCGCAAGCATGATCAGCCTAACTTACCCCTGAGTGGCATTATGCGAGCAATAAACCTTAACAATCCCTCAGGTGGAAACCTTTACAGGCCTCATCCAAATGGAGCACTTTAACATACTAGACCACCAAGTGTCACTGGCTATGTCATTACCAACCAACATAGTAAATGACTTTCTGTATTACAAAAAAATGTTCATTTGTCATTCACTGTCGAGTCACCTTGAGGCTGCATTCCACTGAGTAAGTGGATGGTAGGTGCCTCCATCCACTGTATCTCCTACCCTGTTCCATAAATACCAGTTATCATTGCTGCTGTTGTTGTAATAATTCAGTATGTCTGATCAAGCAGACCCATCAACCACAGTCATGCAACCACCCCTGCAGGACCACCCCATGCAGTGAACTGAAGGTCCCATGCGGATGACAGCACCTCATCAGAGCAAGGCATGGGAAGTAGTGAGGAGGTTTGGTTCCTGAGTGGATGCTGCATTTGTGTCTCTCCACCCAGTTAACAGGGGCACCCTAGCAAACTCATCTTCACCCCATAGTTTGGTTATATGGTTACCACCCAGAACCATAAATGATTTCCTGGATTACAGGAAACCATTAGGCTTGCCACTCCGGGCAGAGTCACCAGAAGTGAAAAGAAGAGTAGTAAAAAGTGAAAGGAAGGAAAGGGAGAAGTAGGAAGAGAGGAAGGCAAACACAGAGAAAGAATGATAAAGAGGAAGAAAGAAGTAGACAGCACTACATCAACTGAGTAGATGATGGTCACCACCACCTACTACCACCTGGGGTCAGTATGAAATATACTGTATATAAAATACACTATGGGCTCCTACGCTCCTCATGGGGCAATGTAGGATTGGATGATGGATGGATGGATGGATAAGATACAAAAATATTGTACTGAGCACATTATTATTACTTAGTCATACAAACTACACCATCAGACTTACCATACTACTGTACAGGATTGGTGTAGGGGTCCACAGATATTCAGTTCACACTGTCTAGCTGAGGGTAACCAGTTGCACAGCCCCTTGGACTTCAACACAAACCCTCCAGCCTGCTCCACATGATTCCAACCACTGTGCATCACCTCCATTATTGATTTATAGCCACTATCACACAATATCTGCAAGTCATTGAGAGTGGCAGTGGAAGGGCAACCTAATGGTGTAGGATAGGGTGACATGGAGGCAGAGTCTTTGTGGACACCCCTCCAGGATTAAGGCATCTGGCTATCAGTATACATAAAGATTGCTTGACTAAGTGTTATACAAATACATAGATAGGTAGGTAGATAGAGTTAGGCAGATCACTAGACTGATACAGATAAGACAGGCAGACAGAAAACATTAGTCAACTCCTTCACTATGATGACATTTTGTGTTTTTCTTACAACCTCTAGATGATCTCATTCAGCTTAGAGTCTCTTTGAATTGGAGGCTGAGATACAGCAGACCCTCCTTTTGATTGGCAAATGTATAATAAGAAATTACCATGCAACTAACTCTTGTAAATCATTCCATTAGAAAAATTACTTCTTGGCTTATGTGTCTAATTTTTTTTTTTTTTATAATCTCAAGTCCACTTTCTGACCCTCATGAAAAATGTTCCATATGTTATGGAGCCAGGATTTCAGGGGCATGAATATTAAGTGAATGGAGTGTGGCTCAGTCAGCTGGAAAAAATAGTGTTATAGTTGCAGCGCATGAATCTGAAGGTGTCATTATTGTACCTGGCAACAAACCAGTCAACGGTGCATCTGATTTCGTATCATATTATACACGAATCATATTTTTATACATGGGTAAGCAACGTTGGGTCTGGTTAGTACTTGGATGGGTGACTGCCTGGGAACACCAGATGCTGTTGGCATCCCTACGTGTCAGGTGGGGTTGGTGGAGGATTAGTGCCCCTCCCTGTAAAACAGTTAACTCTGAGCCCTTGGCCACCCCGTGTGGGATACATGGCGTCTGGCAATGAATGAATGATGAATGTATATATTATTCAAGAATAATATTATACACAAACATATTATACACAAATCACATGTGTATCATATTATACACAAAATCAGATGCACTGTTGATGGGTAGGTTGCCAGGGCATGATAATGACACCTTCAGACTCGCGTGCCGTGGGTATAGCATCAACTTTTTTTCTGGCTCTCTGGACCCTACCTCACCTTATCTTGGGGTGGGAAAGGAAGTCTGGATGATGATCACTGATGATGATAAAAATGTTCCTCTACCAAATACATGCAGAAAAATACATTGCCATCATTAGGCATGAGAAACAGTACATGTACAAGAATACATTGATAATACTGTAAGTGGCCCTAAGTAGAATTTTAACTCACCTCTAATTGCTTCCACACTTAACATCCTTCCTAAATTAAATTAAGCCGTTTGGGCAGAATGAATACAATAAAGAATACATCCACTAACTGGAGGGGTTAAGTCAAGAGCTCCACCTGGCACTTGCTAATCATTACACCACCAGCCATCTTCTGCAGGAGAAAATGCAAATTAAATCAACAGCAATTCAGTAAAACAAAACTTACGCTCTTTTCACTTTAACTTAAAATTGTCTTCTCTCCATCTTTAATACTATGGTGTAACAGCAAATTAACATTGGAATATGAGACTATACTCTTTTCACCTTAACACAGCCTAAACTGTCATCACACCATCCTGAATGCTAAGCTGTAACAATGGATTAACACTAGATTATGATACTATACACAAACATGTGCAATGGAAAGGATGTAGAGTCACAGCATTGTCTTCTACCACTGAGCTATGAGAAATAAGCTACAATAATATGCACATTTTGGCCAAGATAAAGGAAAATAATAATGAGTAATTTTAAGCCCATCACTCGCATGACAGACTTAAGTTATTATTTTTCCTACCTTCACACTAACATATTCAGCTTTGAAGTAACTTTTCAAACTGGAGGTGTTATACCATAGTGTTGATCAACCCCTTCAATACTAAACAGCTTAAAATGCATAAAATCATTTGACAGAAGAAAAAACAAACTAAAGAGAGTGTCATTTGGATGCACAAGTTAATAATCAAATTAAAACAAATTATTTAGTGATTAATTGTGAGTAATTTTAATTCCCTTAGCCTTCCTACCAGACACTGAAAATCCTTGACTTATCTTTAATTAATGTACAGTAAAAACTCACTATAACAGACTAACTGGGGGGAAGCCTGATCCGATGAGACCGAAAAACATCCGATGGCTCCCCCCTGAGGTGGGATTTCAACCACATATTTAAAAATAAATGAGTACAAGAGCATACAAAATTACTAAAAATGAATACTATACCCATTTTACAATAACGTGACCCATACTTTTGCCCTGTTGCAGTTTATTTCACATCCTTGTCATTGCACTTCTCCATGAAACACACATATTGTGATGCACAGCACCTCATTAAATATGTTCCTAATTGCTGATGGAATTCCAGTGGCTTCATAGTATCCAAAAATCCTTGACTCATCTTTAACCCCTTGGCAGCATATAGCATTCCAGAAATGCCGATTGGTAGACTGTCATACATTCTGGAAGAGCCGCATGAAATACTGTGAACTTTTTGGTCATTTTTTGCACCTACTGCAAGCTTTTGCTGATGACTGGGTCACAAATCAACAGTGTGCAGTGTAAACTTTGACAAAAATCTTATCATGTTTGACTGAGTGTAAGTGGGTCCAAACACATGATGAAAACAAATTTTTTAAAATTGGTTTTCCCACACCACAGACATACGAAATGTTTAGGGCCGCCACAGCCTAAGGGTTAATTAGAGCAAAACCTCATTATAACAGACTAATTGGGGGAAGCCTGATCCAATGAGGCAGAAAATCTGTTACCGTATATCTGATGGTCCAACCCTGAGGTGGGACTTCAAACAAATATATGAAAATAAATAAGTACAAGAGCATTTTCTAGTAATGTACTGCAGTAAACTTAAAACTACTGTATACCCATTTTACACTAATTTGCCCACCCATAATTTTGTCTTTTTGCAGTTTATTTCACATCCTTGTCATTGCATTTCTTCATGAAACACATGTACTGTACTGTGACACACTGCATCCTTTTTAACGGATTTTGTTTGTCATTGCTGATGGAAGTCCAGTGGCTTCATAGTGTTTGTTAAATCCAATATCCGGTCTATCGTGGTAGGTTAAATGAAGTTTTTACTCTTATTCCTCATTTAACAAGTTTTCCTTTGACAAAACACAAAAACACATAGCATGCCATTGTTCACAATTAAGCAGTCAGGATGTGCAGTGAAGGGTATGGGCTGATACACCTCACACTAGCACACATCTCAATACAACATTTTTTTTTTTTTTTTTTTTTTTTTCTAGATATTGCAGATGACTGTGTGAGGAAGACAGGTTTGGAAGTCAGTGAGGTTGTGGGACTGACAAGAGATCGCTCTGGATAGATGAATATTGTGAGGATAAGTGCATGATCAGGGATTTGGCATCCCTTTTAACGTGACAGCATCCGAATTGATTTTATCAGATACGTTCATGTGAAGCTACAGAACATGGTGAATGTTTTGGGGATATCAGACAGAGCCACGATTCCGGGGACTTGAATTGTAAGCAAATGGACTAGGCAAATTTGGGCTGTCTGGACAATGCTACTCCTTACCCTGCCCTCAGGTGGGAAAGGAGATCCAGATGATGATGATGATGATGATGCTACCTATCAACAGGCTTTGGATATTACTATATTTAGCTGAAAGCAAAACTGGAATTCAGGTATTCAGAAGCATTTGTTTATGTTTCTGAATTTGCTGACATTTTTGTTGCAGTTTAAACACTTCTGTCACAAATGTCCTCAAGGACATGAATGACTCCCTGAGGGTGATCCCCTGGGGGTAAAGAGTTAATTTGCAACAGAAGTGTCATATTAGAAAAATGTCAGCAAATGGTGAGATGTACGAAGAAAAACTTCATAACACTTGAATCCCAATTCCAACTGTTATTTTTAATACGCATTTACTGTTATGGCTGGGGTAGATGTATCTTTCTACAGCCATATACTTCGATCCGGTATGGGGTGGCTCCAAATAAATCACCTGCTTGTCACCCTGTCCTTCACCATCAGGGACAGGCAGATTTTTTTTTTTATTATAACCAGTCTTCTTTATTGTTTAACCCATCGCCCATTGATTTTTTTTTTTTTTTTTTTTTTTTGGTCATCTGACGATTTCATTAGGTTTTCTGTTGACCGTGGAAGTGGAGGGGTTAGGTACTACCTTTGCAAACTCTTCCAATACGAGGCCTTTCATAACCTGACTAAAACCGTCTTCTGGTAATATGAATAAACTAAAAAGGGCATCACCCCGGACTGAAGAAGTTAAGGGATTCGCGGGGCCTATGTAAATAAACGTTAAACACCTCTAAAAACACCCAATATTAATACACATTCTCTCACTTTTTCATGCTAAATTAATCTACTGTGCCTGTCCATGGTTAGGACCATATTCAACCTTAAAATACAAACGGATGATGTGAATACAGGGAGATTTAGTCAACACCTGTTTACCAGGGTTTAAAGGGACGTTGGTAACCTGCCAATATACACCGTCGGGCATCTTCTTACAGTTAACAATTATTATCTATGTCAACCAACTGTACAGCTTCGTAACGGCACTAGGCACTAATAAATACACATGCATAAGAAATACTACAACAATAACTAGGATAATCCCGCAATTAAAGTATCAATTCTCGACTCACCTGTCCTCCAGCATCCCGGAACATCGCTCCCATAATGCTCTGGTGGCGTCACGTCCCTAAATATAATATTAACTCAGTGTTTACGTTTTAATAACATATTTCTGGCAGAGAATTTTGTGAACATATCATCAGTTTTTCACACGATAACTTACGTGTAAAATAAAGAGGTAAACGAAGTATTTCTTATTTTAAATACTAACCTTTAGATCTCTCTCTCTCTCTCTCTCTCTCTCTCTCTCTCTCTCTCTCTCTCTCTCTCTCTCTCTCTCATTCATGCTCCTACCACACTACTGTACATTGTTCTTCCTCATTATCATTCTGCCACTTCTTCCCATTTGCAAGTGGAGGGGAGGCTACAGGAAGCCACAAAAAGGAAAGAATACGACAAAGTAAACATCAGCATGGCCAGTGAAATGGGCCCATGCAATTCCAATGCTTTTTTTCTGTCCAGGAAAGGTCACTCATATTCAAGGTGTTTAATAAGACTGTACTTAACACCTTCAGTTTGAACAGTCTGCCCAAGGCTGAATAAACCTGTCAGAAGATTACAAGAATAAAATGAAGGCATCAGTGGGTTAGGGACAGTGCTATAGGTTTCCATTAATGTGGAGGGATTTCTGTAGTGTGCATACATTACATAATCGGAAATTTTAAATGGAAGGGGGTGGCAGGGTGAGGTCAAGTCCTATTGTGGGAGTGGTAAGGCCAAGTCCTACTGGAGGGGAGGGTGAGGTGGGGCCATCCCCCATTGTGGAGGGACTTGGATGAGGTCAAGCCCTGCCCTGGGAGGGACTAGGGTGAAGTCAAATCCTATTGGGGGGACGGGGCAAGGTGAGGCCGAGTCCTATTCTGGGGGGCAGGATGAGGCCGAGCCCTAATCTAGGAGGCAGGTGAGGGGGGAGGGCAAAGCCCTGTTCCGAGAGGGGAGAATGAGGCCAAATCCTATTCTGAAAGGCAGGGGGGCGAAACCCTATTCTGGGTAGCTGGGGGGCCAAGCCTTACTCTGGAGGGGGGGGGCAGGATAAGGCCAAGCTTTATTCTCAAGAGGAGGGGGGGGGGGATTTCTGCAGTGTTCATACATTAACTACTCGGAAGTTTGGTATAGGTCTGACAAAGGCTGCCTGGTGTCACATGTACCAAGTGTTAACTAGAAGGGGCGGTGGGATTTTTCTCGATGGGGGGGTATTCTCGGGGGAGGGGGCCGGGGAAGTCAAAGTGAGGCCAAGTTTTATCCCTCGGAGTGGAGGGGGGGGGGGATGTGTTTAAAGTGCGCACACACACTGGGGGTTCTGAAAAATTAGTGCTTAGGTAATGGACTACCCTTCATCAGTTCCCCTAAACTTTGTTAAACTTAGGTAAAAAGTGTTTGTAATATCAAGGTCAGAACTATTCTCACGGCTGCCATAAGAATGGTTCCAGCTATTAAAAAAAAAAAAAATAGATTTCTTATTCTAATCAGATTTAGTGGAAGGGTCGAGGGGAAGGTCAAGACGAAACCAGCTTTAGAGCAGTAGGTCAAACATCACGGTTACAGGACTAGTTCAAAGTTGGTCTTGCCTTGCGACCCTTATCCCTAACCTATTATTTTGAATTATAGTAGGTTTCATTTTGGGCTACCCCACAACACCTCCACCAGATTTGGTTAAGAATCGACTCCTTGGTTACGAATTGCCCTCTTCGTTGCAAATAATCCCCTTGACCGTGAATCAGCGCCTTATGGTTACGAATACAGCCTCTTAGTTACGAATTGGTTATGAATGGACACCTTGGTTACTTATTGCCCTCATGCTTACGAATCGTCCCATTAGTTACATATCGCCTCCTTGGTTATGAATCGGCCCCATGCTACGAACTGCTCTCTCCTGGTTACGAATCTATCCCTTTGTTAAAAACGGCCCCTTGGTTACAAATTAGCCCCTTGGTTATGAAACGGTTCCTTAGTTGTGAATCACCACCTCGGTTATAAATCGTCTTCTTGGCTATGAGTCATCCCCTTGGTTACTGATCACCCCCTTGATTACCAATCGCCCCTTGGCTAGGAGTCGGCCCCTTGGTTACAAATGGGACCGATTCGTAACCAACTGGAGGATTCGTCATGAAGGGGCCGATTAGTAATCAAGGGACCTATTCATAACCAAGGGGCTGATTCATAATCAAGGGACCTATGCGTAACCAAGGGGCTGATTCATAATCAAGGGACCTATGCGTAACCAAGGGGCTGATTCATAATCAAGGGACCTATGTGTAACCAAAGGGCTGATTCATAATCAAGGGACCTATGCGTAACCAAGGGGCCGATTCGTAATCAAGGGACTTTTTCGTAAACAACGGGCTGATTAGTAATCAAGGGACCTATGCGTAACCAAGGGGCTGATTCATAATCAAGAGCTGGTTATGAATCGGACTCTATCGGGCCCCCGTGGTTATGAATCAGCCTCTTGGGAACGAACTGGCCCCTTGGTTACGATTCACTTCTTTGGTTACGAGGCGTGTTCTTGGTTAAGATCAATTGCCCTTGGCACGAATCGGCACCCTGGCTACGAATAACTCACCTTACGAATTGGCCCCCTGGTTAGGAATCTGCCTCCCAGGTTACGAATAGGCCTTCTGGTGACGAATTGGAAACCTGAATGTTAGTAATGACACTCTGAGCAACATGCAAGATGACACTGGTATGTAAAGTGCAGAATTAATCGCATAGACTTAGATACCACAGAATCTCCACAGTCACTTAGAACAGGACTCCCAACTCTGGCTTTGTCCTTTGTTAACCTTCTCTTGGTCACGTCGTATCTCATAACTTAGACAACGCAAGCAATTATTCCGGCTAACACCAGATACAGACAGTTACCGTATATTCAGCTGAGGATGCGTCATATAAGACCGAGGCCGAGGATGAGATGGAGGGATGGAGTGGAGAGGTATATAAGAAAGTGTGTGTGTGTGAGCTGGCAGGAGGGCACTGAAATGTCGGGGACAGGGCGACATTGAAGCGATTTTTTTGTGGCCACCTCTTAAGGGATTAAGGCGTCTGACAATAAATGGATAGACAGATTTTTTTTCCCATCACTTTTCAAGATAATGTCCACATTCGTTCAGCGCTTCCATTTATGTTCACTCCAAACGGGGGGGGGGGGAGGTAGCTAGGATTTCAGTAACAGGATGGTCAAGTCTAATGATCGGTGAGTCAAAAAGAACTTGTGGGGAGCTGGAGGTATTTCCCCGAAATCTGGGGTGGCCAGTGTACTTCAGTGGTAGCTAATGCCCTCCCACTTACCATTCTGGCAACCCCACAGGACTATTAAGCACCCCTGTCACCCTTTTTATTCTATTATGCTCTCGCCTTTTTAATCATATTTACATGGTCAACCAGTCTACCGCTCTACCATCTCTTCACCTCGCGTTGCAACTTTATTCTATCTAGCTCGGAGTTAATCTCCCTCCTGAGTGCTGACCTTTAACCAGGTATTTTAACTTAAAATATGTTGCTAGTCATAAAGAAATTATATGGAGGGGATGTAGGGCTGTAATATTGTCTTATCCTGACATTAAAGGAACGTAAATTAAACTGTACTAAGCCAAATTATAATTAGGAAATTATAATGACGTGTTGGACAAGCTACGAAAAATATAATTGTTTCCCATGCTCACACATTTCAAAGAAAATTTAGTTACATCAAAGAAAATGGCTTTTTAGGATTAACTAAATTATCCTTTTTTCCCTCCCCCTCCCCGCACCCTTAATTAATTCTGTAAATTCTGTCCAGTCCAATTCATAAGCTCCTCATCTACGAGTAAATAGATTGTAAGGCATTTTTCGAGCGGCAGGAGCCTTCAACGCATAATGCTGCTTAGGAACTGTATTCTACGGTAAGTGAGGGGGGGGGAAGGGGTGTTTCAAGGTAGGCCAAAGAAAGTGAATGAGGGTATTGAGGGAGGGTTAAGGGTGATTGAGGGAATGGGGGGATGATGGTAAATGAGGCGAATCATTTAGGGAAGGTGTGGTGAAGAGGGAGATGGCCGAAAAATTGGGGTTTTGTGTGTGAGGAAACTGTTTCTTGCCACCATGAATGAGAGGGACGGGGATTGGATAGCATCTGACCCATCCTCCCTCCTCTCTCTCTCTCTCTCTCTCTCTCTCTCTCTCTCTCTCTTTCCCTGTTTTTATTCTCTCATCCCTTCCGCTCCTCCATAACCCGCTCCTTCCTCTCTCTTCGTTTCTCTCTCTCTTTCCTCCCTCCCTCCCTCCCTCCTTACCTTCTCCTCTCTCCCTCCTTCCCTTTCTCACTCTTCGTTCTACTGATTCCTTCCTCTCTTCCTAGCTCTCTTTTCTCTTTTGACTACTTTCTTCCTCCCTCCCTATCTCTTCTCTCGTCTCCTTCTCTCCCACTGTCATACTCCAGTCTCATTTCTCATTTCTCCATACTCTTTCGATCCATCCCTTTTTCCTCTCTGTTCATTGCTTTCTCTTCCATCCTCCTTCCTTCCATATTATGTCTTATGACTCCTTCCCATACCTTCCTGCTACTGTGTGTGTGTGTGTGTGTGTGTGTGTGTGTGTGTGTGTGTGTGTGCATTTCTTTCCTATTACATGAACTTAATGATTATCGAACCTACCCAAGCGTAACACACGGTAACAGACTGCCCTTCTACCACAGCAAGACAGAGGAACAGAGGCATGACCTAGATTCCCACTCGGTACATACAGCACGTGTGATCTTGGAATGTACAAATCTGCCAAGGCCAGTTTAACCTCTTCAGAAAAGCATATTGGCCTTCGATTGGCCCTTTCATAACAAAGATCCTTACAAAGTTGGGTACAATCGCCTGGAGGTAGCAAAGAGGTGAACGCAGAATAAGAAACACCAGTTAAGAACTACGCACGTGATATTCCCTTGGTGGACGCAGAGTAAGGAGAAGTACCATTTACGAACAAAGCACGTGATACTGTTATATTCTTTGCTCTGTAGGTGGGACAATGAAGAGCAAACAAGGATAGTGTAAAATTAGAGAGGGAGAAATATCCTGTGTAAATCAGAAAAGAAAGGGCTGGGAGATGGAGGTAGAGAGAGTGAGGAAGGAAGGGGAGGGGGCAAAGAGGAAGGGAAGGAGAGAGAAAGGGAGGGGGAGGAAGGTCCAGAGAGGAAGGGGGACGAGGGAAAGGGGAGAAAGCGAGTGTAGGAAAATACAGAGATGAAGGCAGAGGGCGAGGGAAAAGGAGGGGAGAAAGGTACAGAAGGGAAGGGAAAGGGAAGGGAGGGAGCAAGAAAGGGAGGATGTGAATGGGCACAGAGGAAGAGAGGGGGGAAGGGGGAACGTACAGAGAGGAAGGGAGGAGGGAGGGAAGGAAAAAACAGGGAGAGGGAAGGGTATAGAGGAATGGAGGGACGAGGGATGGAAAGAGAAAAATGGAGGGGGAGAGAGAGGGAGGAACGGAGAGGGAGGGAGTTGCAGAGGAGTGCAGTTAAATACAAACAGCGACAGATCTATTAGTCTCTTTCGAGGCTATTTGTTGTAGAGAAGACTATGACTGTGGTATGTATATTAGGAGGTAATGGTAAGGATAATATTGTAAGAAGGTAAGAAATAAGGATGGGGGAGGACACGGAGGGGAAAAAAAAAAAAAGAAGAGCGGGGGATAGGATGAAATTAGAGGCAGAGTATGGAGGGATAAAGAGAAAAGAATGAAAGGGGGAGGGACAGTGGTAAAGAGGGACAGAAAAAGAGAAAGGCAGGGATATGGAGAGGTAGGAAAGAACAGAGAGAGAAAGGAAGACACGAGGAAACAGAGATAATGCAAGGAGAGTGGTAGGCAAAGAGAAGCAAGAGAGAGAGAGAGAGAGAGAGAGAGAGAGAGCACCTATATAGTGGCCTCAGTTGGCTTGGTGGCACTGTGTGCACGTGTATCTCGTTGCTGGGCACTGGATGGGAGAGAGAGAGAGAGAGAGAGAGAGAGAGAAAGAAAGAAATACAGCATGATGGGTAATTGTAAAAAGCGAAGGGTTGAAGATGGTAGATAGATAGACGTTTATCTATCTATCCATCCATCTATCTGTCTATCTATATACTGAGAGAGAGAGAGAGAGAGAGAGAGAAAGAGAGAGAGAGAGAGAGAGAGTCTAATAATACGAACAGGTTGACAAGTAGTGGACCCGGAGAGGGAGAGCATGGGGGTAGAGGGGAGGGAGAGGGAGGAAAAGAGGGATGGGTAGGGAGTAGAGAGGGGAAGAAAGGAGGGGAGAGGGGTAGGGAGGCTGCTGGGTGCTTGGGGCTTTGTTCTGCCTGAAGTTAATTTGAGCTTATTTTATTGCAAGTTGACCTCGTAAATACGGTATCGTCTTTTGTGTTTTATTTTTGCAACATTCATGCGACTTTATTCAGTCGTGACTGGGTTTAGGGGTCATGGAGAACTTTTTATATATCTTTATTAATTAGGTTGGTTGATGACATTCTAAGCGGTTTTGGAGATTTCATAGCACTTCTTCCTCAGCGACTTATTATGCACTCTTCACCTCAGTGGCCTCTTGTATATAAATGATCCAAACTTTGCTGATGTTAACATGTTACAGGTCCCGGTATCATACTAGAGAATGTTAAGGTATGATTCTCCACCCAGAATGCGACTCAGTGTGTTTAAATATGAAGACATGTAGTAGTAGGAATAGTGGTAGTAGTAGTAGTACTTGTAGTGTAGTAGTAGCAGTAGTAGTAGTGGTGGTAGTAGTAGTAGTAGTAGTAGTAGTAGTAATAGTAGGCTCATCTGAATGTGTACCCATCAGAATGTTGGCCGAAGTTACCCCTTCGCTACAGCCCACCATCCTCCTTTTAGGGGGATAGGGATGGAGTTGAGGGTAGCAGAAAAAATATTTATACAGTCTACCTCAGCACTGTAACCCTCTTTCCCACTTAATAATAATGCGGGAGGAATCCAGACAGAAAGAATGAGAAACTGTAGGATCACCAAACTGAGTACCCTGCACAGAAGTGGATCATACAGCATTTCACTCATCACCTTCGAAATTCTCAGTTTTACCTCAAATGCGAAGTGATCCATGCGAAACTGGGCTTTGTAATATCTGTGGGATAGAGATTATTCCGTGGACGGCCAAATTAATACAGGAGTACAACAATTGTCATGTGCTTTTCCAAACATACTTCAATTCATTCATTTCAGATCCCTCAGCATCCATGCCGAAATATTATTTTATTTGTGTATATTAACGTGAGTATTGGGAGACTTATGAACACATTTTAAAACTCTGGCCACCGAAAATGTCGTATTATCACTGAAAATTAATATTGTTTCCCATTAAGACTTAGGTAAAATGATGGGTACGAATATGGTGAGGAATGGAGATGAAGGGATAGAAGAGGGGGAGGGGGAGATGGATGAGATTAATGCCTGTAGACAACACAAGCGTCATTAAGACTAGCTGTGATGCCCATATCTTCGCCTAGTATAAGACCTGGGACGGTGGCTAGGTGAACAGAGACAAGGGAGAAATACGAGAAAAAGTTGGTGGAGGTGGGAGAGAGGCGGGATGCAGGGAGGGGTGAGGGAGAGGAGTGGAGGTAAAGGAGATGAGGCAGGGGGAGCAGGGCGGAGGTAATGTGAAGGATAGAGGCAGTGGTGAGGAAGAAGGTTAAAGGTGATGTAAGGAGTGAAGGAAGGGGTGAATGAGAAGGGTTGGAGGTGACGGAGGGATGAAGGTGGAGAAGTGAGACGGGAAGGAGGTGGGAGGAAGAAGAGTGGACGTGTTTCAAGGGGGAGGGAGGAGGTAAGGATTGGGGAGAGGTGGAGGGAAATAGTGGAGCTGGAGGGGGGGGGAGGTAAAAAGATGAGAGTTGGTGGTGGAGTAGATGGAAATAGAGTGGAGGTGGGGAGGGGTAAAGAAGTGAGAGTTTGGGGTTGGGTGGAGGGAAATAAGGGTGGAGGTATTGCTAAGTCTGGCCAACACCACACATATTCCGTGCTTGGCTCAGGGCCGTATTCTAGCCCTCGTGTCCTCGTTAGTTAAGGAGGCATTTTTAAAGTCTCTTTCTTGCCAATATTAGTTACGTATCTCGTTCGTTAATTCCTGTTTTTTATTCATGCGATCGTGTCGATGGTAAAAAAAAAGTATACCATGCATATAATGAACTTGTTACATAAATAAATTGTTGAAGAAGAGTTGCTAGAAGTTATCCTAAGCCGACAAGGATCTCATCTCAGATAACAGAGGAGACTTCGTAACATCTCTTCCTCAGCGGTTTAGTATACATATTGCACCTTTCTAGTCTCTTGTATGCACCCAAGGCAAACTGAGTCAGTACTAGAAGTACATGAATAAGATATAAAATAATATATGGGTGGTATATGCATGATAAATCGGTAAGGAAAAGGTACTGTGAAGCCTACTGTGCCATATAGAATACAGCCCACGGTTACCTGGTGTCCCATTCATAAAGGATGATAGTCACTTTTTTCTTATCGGCAAGTCTCCGGGGAAGTAGGTGTTACCTGGAATAATTTGAGTTCGTCCTGCTCACTTTATTACATATTCATTTCAGTTTGGTGGTGAAAATTATGTGAGTTTGAAGGTGTGAGGAGACGTTGTAGGCTAAGAAGGTGAATAAAAATGAGTGTATAAGAAAGCAAAATATGGTGTTTGATGAGGAAAAGGAACTGACAGAACGTGAGTTGGATGGATGAATTATATACTGAGGAGCGCATGACAAGGTTTTGGCACCCCCTTTTAAACTTGTCATCGGATTAACTCTCACTGATATAGAATGGGAAGCACATCTAGCATGAGAAATGCCAAAAATATGTGGAGATGGTTAGGCCTGTGAGGTAGTGCCAGGATTCCGGGGGCTTGAATGGATGTGTGCATGTGTGTGTGGCTCATTTCACTGGGCACGCTGCTGATAGTTCTCCCTCTGTCGTGCTTTCTTTTTCTGAATTCTATCTCACCCCCATCCACATGTAGGAAAAAGAGGCCAGGATGATGAGAAAGACGATGATGATGTTGATGATACAGTAACCTATTAACAAGCATTTTTATTCATACAACTTAAGCTAAGAAAACGTTATAAATAAGAGACCCTAGATAACTGACTTGCGTGACTTGGCGGTCTTCACCAGGAATACATGTTTTTCTGTCTTCCTCAGCTAGCCAATTACAAGGACGGACTAGGACTATGCTGTTGTCATGTACTTGTTAAACCTGAACCATAGTGTTATAGTTCTGTAACCGTAAATGGCCCAGAGTTGCATCCATTTGCAGCTCATTTCACTTAGCTTAGTGAAAAAAAAAAAAAAGTGCTACATGTATACGTCCTTTCCATAGTACTTCATCGTGAGTAGCATCGTATTCAAGAGTTAGTCTTTTATTCTATCCCAGTTATCTGGATGTAGAGATGGCAGTTTTAGGTCAGGTTAGACTAAAGAGTCTAATCTACTGACAGCGGTGTTTCCGTGCTCTGAATAAAATCATCTGTCGTAAGATAGGATGAAATACAAAGTTCATTATTCTCTATAATGTTAATCGCAGTACTTTAAAACATATATGCACCTTGGCTTTCGCTTGAGCATAGTAAAATCGACTGTCGTTAATCGAAATAAAACGCAAAGTAGGTAATTACTAAGTAGTAAGCACAGTATTAACACGTTCAACAAAGGACGTCATTTTTGTGATATCCATGTTGTTGCCAGACGATTTTATTTAGCTTAGGACACCATCTTAGTTATGAAAGGGTCACTGAAGGCTATTATCTGGCAATTTCTGTCCGAAAACTCCCTCTTAAACTGATCGGAATCGTCGGAAGGTAGTAAGAATGAAATAATACGATCGCCCGTGATAAAAAAAAAAATAATAATAATAATGATCATATATTATACATCACTAAAATAGTTCCTGGGGAAAAAAATAGTTAGCCATTATTAGATCAAGGGGGATATTTTGTATGAGACAAAGTTCGATTCTTGTTAAAGAACTTGCATGACAGTTACATCGTGATACCTACACTGTCAGTTCAGGTAAACACCTTAATTAGTTCGTGTGACCCTCAGATCAACTTTCATCCTAAACTTGACTGAGTATGATGAACATGACAGCAGTGGTGGTTCTCATCAGTGTTCCCAAAATTTTATGTTATCGAATGGATACACCCATATATATATATATATATATATATATATATATATATATATATATATATATATATATATATATATATATATATATATCATCAGCCGTTGAGGTCCACTGCAGGACCTGCCTATCCCTACCGAAACAGGGACGATACAACCATTGTATCTCAACCCAGTGGCTTAGGCTGTCTGGTAGGATGAGAAGTGCTTGTGAGTGTGATTGTAGTGTTGTAGTGGCTTTGGATGTGTGTGTAGTCTGTGAACTAAGTGTAATCAGCCCACCTTAAGCCGAGTGGGTGCAAGCATATTAGTATGCGACACTGGTTCAACCACAGCATCCCTTGAGTCCGCTAAAGTAGCAAGTGGCTTGGTGAACGCTTCCTAAAGTTTTTACAACTCTGGCGGGAGGCGAACCCGCGCTCACCAGCTTGAGAAAAGCACACTCTACCACTGTACCTTAGAGGCTCCATATATATATATATATATATATATATATATATATATATATATATATATATATATATGGGAGTGGAGAGGTATATGAGAGGGGGGTGTGAGCTGGGAGCAGGGCAATGAAATGGCGGGGGACAGGGCGACATGGAGGCGATTTGTTTGTGGCCACCCCTTACGGGATTAAGGCGTCTGGCAATATATATATATATATATATGTGTGTGTGTGTGTGTGTATATACTTGCAGGGGTACCCGGAGTTGCCGGGCCAAAAAAGGCGAACACTCAAATCCTATTTGTTACAGTTCAGTCTTTCTTTCTACCCCAGAAAGACCATGTACCTCTTATGTTTTTGAAGAGGGATTATGAGAGGTCCAGGAACTTTCTATTTCAGCTTTCGCAGACTACCGCACAGTATTTGTGCGCACATGTTTACTATTACCGGTGACGTCAAATGACTTTCGACCGGCAGCCTCAAATGACTTCGGAGGTCAGCCTCACAAAGCCTATGTCCGAACTGAAAGTAATGTGAGTCTCCATGCAAAAAACTGGGCTGCTGGGTCCAGTCGATCGAGCGTGTATTACCGGTGACCTCAAATGACCTCGGAGGCCAACTTCACATAGCCTATATCCGAACCGGAAGTCATGTGAGTTTCCATGCCAAAAATTGGGCCGCACGGATACCTGGCGTTGCCCGGGCTAGAAAGGCGAACACTCTACCGGTGACCTCAGATCCGAATTTTGACCCACTTAAAACCATCCTTGGGTCACCCTTATTCAGAATATATATGGATCTGGGGGTCTCTGGCCCTGGTTTGGGCGTGACTGAAGGACAAACAAACAAACACACAAAGCTGCTCTTGTACATACATACATTATATATATATATATATATATATATATATATATATATCTATATATATATATATATATATATATATATATATATATATATATATATATAGTGTGTGTGTGTGTGTGTGTGTGTGTGTGTGTGTGTGACTCCCTGCTTGGTGAACTTATAGCATTCTCCTTAACGTTGCATGCTGCCAAAACTTTCGTGTCATTGTCCTGGGTCTGTTGACCTCTTAAACTTACTCCGAGAACCCAGGTTAACAACAGTGCCAAACAAACAGTACACAGTACTAATTCCTACACTGAAGTGAGAAGAAATAGTAAAACAAAAACTCAGTTTTCCGTATTCATTATCATCACTATTTCTTTCATAAGTCTCAGCATTAACTCCCCAATACCTGTACAGACACACATGCAGTCTTTCACTATAATTTCAGTTTCATATAAGTGAAATGAGCACCAAAGAGGAATACATAAAAAGGTAATAAAAACTAGAAGTAAAGAAATGGGAGTTTGAAAAAAAAAAAAAAATCTGTCACTCTAGGCAAGGATCAGTGTCCGTACGCAGTGGGACTGTCACTCACCGCTCTCTCTCCCTCTCTCTCTCTCTCTCTCTCTCTCTCTCTCTCTCTCTCTCTCACCTGCGTCTAAGTAACATACATAATGGTGAATCCCTCAACAGCAGCTGCTGGCACTATGCATCCCCGTAATTATGAAACCAATAAACCTCAAATTCTACTCCATCTATGGCATCGGCTGATGTTTCGATATACTCGAAAATTAGCTCCAAAAAGTGTCTGACAAATTTCAGTCAGCATTCTAAAACGGTGGACGAAGCATTTGAAAGTACACCCCAGTAATGTTTCATGACTGCGTAGGCATGTTGTCTTTATCACTACAGTTATGAAATACTAAACATTCAGCAATACTGCCTCTGTAAAAAAAAAAAAAAAAAATCATAAACAACACCCACTATGAAGCCACCGATCCCTTGTTTTTCATACACATTTTGCAGCGGTTGTACATTCGGTGACAAAAGTTCGCCTAGTGCTTTATCTCTTCTGCTTCTCACTTTCTTCCGCTGGTTAATATGTCTAAACTGAGAGTCTTCATATGTTTTTTTTTTTTCTGCCTATAGACGAATCTTCTTTATATGATGCGATGTACCGTACGCGACATTGTGAAATCGTCGTCAGTTTCGATAACGTTTATGTGTTTGTGAGCGTCCCTTACTCATAGTAATACCTGTGCTCGTCAAATGAAGTACCGACGTTGAGGTTCACTTTCACTGATTTCTCTGTTCCCTCTTTCGTTCCGTCGGTAAGCTCCATGACCTTTTTGTCGCTTTACTAGTTCAGAGTCGAGATAGATGTTCTTCCATATATTACAGAGACCAATATGCTTTTCAAATTGCACAGGAGGCATCACAGGTGAGACAGTAAGGTAAACATATAACTCTCAGGAAATGCTGTATTTGTGTGACGTTATGGTATTGGTTTTATCCTTAGACACCGAGAGTCCGCTCCTAAACTGAGTAGAATCGTACAGACGATTTTATTCATTTGAGAAGAGAGCATCTTGCTGAAAACATCAAAATACTTTCGATAAGTTTCTGTTCGTATTTGTTTTCCAGTAAGAGCACGAGGCACGAAAAGTTCTGCATTTTTTTTTTTCCCTTCGTGCGAAGGAAAAGATTTTTTTTATTTTACTTGGTCACTCCGCCAGTATTTGTCTCTTCGTTGTCAGTTCTTTGTTCTTACGTCATTTTTTTTTTTTTTTTTGGTTGGTTGGTTTTGTGTGTGTGTGTGTGTGTGTGTGTGTGTGTGTGTGTGTGTGTGTGTGTGTTTCTGTATTTTGGGATTTTAATGTATTGTAAGCCTTCTATTTTTACGTCAATTACAGTTTTATCCTAACTATGGCTTAGACGCAACGAAAGTGTTTGTGGAGGAATAATGCACTCAGACACCAAGGATGAATTGTTTTTACATAACGAAACTGGGCCACTTCACCAACCTAAATACAGTGTCATGGTTGCATAAAATTGGAGTAGCCTTGGTTATGCGGTAGGAATGATGAGTCATCTTGGTTACTCTTCAGATCAGCCCTCCAGTCTGACCGCAGCACACTTGGCCATCAAAACTTAGTTGAAAGAGGTTAGGTACACGGCTGGATTAAGCATGTGGGAGGCCCGGGGCCCGCTTGGAAGGGAGGCCCCCTTTCCAACTCCCCCAATGGCATACACCACAGACTGGTAACCTAAATCCTAATATATAAATAGGACACTTTTAGTTAGGAAATACTGAACGGGGACTATTCATCCAATGCTGTAATATGTAATGCATAAACACGAAATGAAATGAACACAAGTTGCTCTGGTGGGAGGCCCCCTCTTGGTGGGTGGCCCAGGGCCCGGGCCCCTTGGGCCCCCCCCCCCCCTTAATCCGGCGGTGGTTAGGTATCTTCATTTATTTAGAATAAACACGCTGTAGCACATCTTCCTTAATTGTTTTTTTGCTTACTACACATTTGTATTGTTTTGTATGTCAGCTGTAGGCTATCTTCTATAGATCGATAGACCACATACAATTTATGGGGGAAAAATCTATGAGGTGACGAGAATACGGACACCCCGTTTCCACATAACTTGTTCCTTCCACAAAAACTAATTTTTGTTACGAGAGAATAAATGATCATTGATTATAATTAGTTTTGCTGGAAGGCCCACTAACGAATAGGGCAGAATCTTCCCGCGCCTCAGATACTTCCTGCAAAAACAAAGCCAAGTTACGAAACGAATGTAACGATAGCATATTCGTTAATCTCATCTTTAGACTACTCCTCTAAAGTTCCCTGCCCTCTCTCCCACGCACCCAGATTCCTCTTACCCCACACATGGTAATACTGTGTAAGACGTTTCGCTGGTTTACGTTGTGCGGCTGTAACGCACTCGTAGGGGTGATGCTTAGTGCATCAGTTTGAATCCACGAGAGGTGGCCGGAGGATTTTGTGCATCATGCAATGCATCCAGGGGAGGAGTTTGAGTACATACTACTAACCCTTTAGAGGACACAGTTTTTTCTCGGTTAAATAAAATCGACTGGATGCAGCCAAAATAAAACAGGAGTTGTAAGTTGGACCCTGCCTTACAAAGAGTTGTGGCCTAGTGCACAGTAGCCTAGGCTCTGATTCCTAACCAAGGATTACTGTTATTTAGTGCACATCCTATAGATTTCTAAGTGAGGAAAGCTGTGACATCATCTCTCACCACCTCCACCACTCTCATCCTCATCACCAGCTTCCCTCACCACCACCACCCTAACCAAACCACCACACCCACCACGCCCACCCTCACCACTACCACCAGCTCTCACCACCCTCACCCTCACCACCTGCGGCACAGCTGGGTAGGCACGTGTACCGGCCGTGGGTTGGCCTTCCGCCAGTTGACACCACCACCATCACCACCACGCCCGTCTTCACAGCCCCCACAACGTCTGTCATGCCTGCTATATTAACTCCCATGTACCCATACCGCCTCGGAGGCTTCAACACGTGATGCCATGGGCTGTATTTTCATTGCCTTTTCTTCTCTTTTAATGTTCTCAAAATTGTCTTTCCTTATCTTTCCCGGGGAGGAAGCTCTTACTCATATTATGAGTAATAGCTTACATTACTTTAAATCAGCAATTCCTTGGACATTAATGAATTAACAGTTACACTATATAGTCAATTTCACGCGTTGTCGGATTAATGCCTAGACAAACTGCACGAGATGAAACCCAAGACAAGAGGGTCTCCTAACACTGGTCACGGTGACTCACCACAGATATATTTGATTCCTAGCAAATAAATCGAGGAAGAGGTGCCGCGAGATCTGTGCCACTTAGAATACGGTCCTATGTATGATAGAAATTTCTTATAAAATTTTTTATTTAAAAATCATCTGTTTAACCTGGCGAGCCAAGTTTCTGTGTTTTAACCCACCAAAGTATGAAGATCTCATATTTTAGTATGTACCGTACGGTATTAGCAACGAAGTAATGACATCGTACAGGCATGTTACCATGTGTTGCCTCAGCAGAACAGTCTTACCGGCATACCCATTTGAGTAAACTGCATAAAAACAAAAAAAAAGTTCAATACCGTTTCTCTTTCACCATACATTATTCATATTGATGTGTTAATTGTTAGAGTAACCTAGGTGTCTGGCTGTGCTGCTGATAATGGTCATAAGTATCAAATCAAAGCTCATCCAGTGTAATTCTAAGTCTTAAAATAGGCAAGTAATCAGAAGCACTGAAGTGCTGAGAACATCAGTGAAATAGGTTATAAACTACAAGCTTGTAGGGAAACCAGTCCAGATCGAGGAAGTGTAAGTTACAGAAAACATGGCAAAGCGAAAAATATTAATTCATGTCTGCCATCTCTGTCCGTTCCTTTGCTGTTTCGGCTACGGTACCCTTTGATGTCGCTCTTTCCTTCCTCTACCTTGCTGCCAGACAGCCTTATGGCTTGGCTCTAGGATATTCAGTCTAATAATTTGATGTCTGCCTTTGTTACCTATGCGTTTATTGTGACTAAGTCCATTTCTAAGTATGTATACAGTATATATGTGTTAGCAAAATATTCCATGAATGTCCAACCCGATTTGGATCAAAACTGGTACTTAACAGTGTGTGTGTGTGTGTGTGTGTGTGTGTGTGTGTGTAAGTTATTGGAATTTGGAGCAGCTCAATCGATGCTACTATAGTGTGCGATCTACCGGGACTTTTACACTTGCGTGCGGTCTACTGAGACATTTACACCATAGCGTGCTGTTAGGCTAGGTTAAGACAGGTTGCGTTAGGCTAGGTTCTGTCGTGCCTGTCTTGTCCTAACCTAACCAAACCGCACGCTATAGTGTGAATGCCTCGGTAGACCGCAAGCTATAATATAAATATTCCGGTGGACCGCACGCTACAGTGTACATGTCCCGGTAGACCGATTGGTCTGTGGGTAAGGATACGGGTCAAGGTCAAAGTTAAGGGTGCTGGATAATCTCACGAATGCCTGATCAGGCTGGGATCAAACCTGATACGTATAGTGTAGGGAGATGGGATAATGTAATTCGATTTTGGTGTACGTCGATCGAATGTGAAAGTCATGAGAGGGTCAGATATCGGGCGCGGCGTCACTGTGCTGTCTGGGCTCTTGATAACTGATCGTGTATGATAGAGTGGATAAAAGGTAGTCGTCATTCACAGAGATCTTTAACATGCGTTGCACACACACACTCTGCTATGCAGGAAAATTATTTGTTTATTTAACTGGTAAAAAATTAGGAAGTTTCTCTCGGAACTCTATCTATCTATCTATTGCCAGACACCTCAATCCCGTTTGGGGTGGCCACAAACAAATCGCCTCCAAGTCGCCCTGTCCCCCGCCATTTCACTCCCCTGCTCCCAACTCACACCCCCACTCTCTCAAATACCTCTCCACCCCATCCCTCCATCTCATCCTCGGCCTCCCCCTCCCTCTTTCCCCCTCCACCTCACTCACATACACTCTCTTCGTCAGTCTTTCACCCTCCATCCTCTCGGAACTCAATTTCCTTTATTTAGATTAAAGGGTTTTCTTGTCGTCTTCGAGTTAAAGTTCCCGATAGTCACTTCAAAACGTGCTGAATGCTGCATTTGCATGCAAAAGACTGAAATATAGGCTCATTGGAAATATTGTTAAAAGGGAACCTCACTTACATAATGGGACCTTATGAAAGCATTTCACCTCATTCTGTAGTATAGTAATAAAGTAAATTCGTAAAAGTAAACTAAAGTAAAAGTTAAAACCGAAACCTCTTCCTCATTGGAGTTGCCAACGCCTAATTATATTAGCTTGTGTTAAAGAATCAAGCGTACTGTGATTATTCAATCGTAATTCCAAAAGCTGCATACGCTCGATCATCCTTAACTAACGCACGATTTTCCGTATTGATGACGAAGTAATGGCAGTAATGATTAGACACCCAACAGCAATGGTGGACTGGAGTCTGGCAGTGATGTCAGCAGGCACTACCACTACCTAAGGGCTGAGGCGTGAGGCCCACCCCAGCATAACCCACTGACTCCTCCCACGGGTAGCAGCAGTCTTCCTTTCTACCCTGTGCTTAATCGTGTTTGCATATCGTCGTGAAGATGGCTATGGTGGGCGTGAAGAGTCTGCAAGGTGGCCGTATGTTGTGTTCAGCAGCTGGAGCAACGACGGCAGTTAGATATAAGCACACATTGACAGCAGGTGAGATACTGGCAATGGCAATCGTCAAAGTGTCTGTATTATCGAATTTCGAATTTGCCTTATTTCAAGCCGTAATAGTGCCAGCTTACCCGTTACAAGAGGGAAGTAAACAGTGGTTTTGGTGAATGGAGGCAGTGGGGGGGGAAGTGTACTTGAGGATGATGAAGTATAGCTAGCCTTCCTACAGTGGTAGTGAAGTATGAAGTTTAGTAGAGGAGTAAAATAGCTGAGAGTGACACTGATTGAAGGTCTTGTGTTGGTAGGTGGCAGTTTTGAACAAAGATGACAGTGTAAAAGTGGGTTGCAAGTAGGGTTAAGAAGGGGACTAAGTATTTATGTATCATGGCAAATGGACCGACTTCAATGTATAATGACTGTGTGGTGTGTCATGGCAGGAGGTTCATTGATTAGTAGGTTTGTTAACTATCTTTATCATGACCCAAACCCAGTTTTCCATGGTTGTTAGGGTTGGGGAGATGTGGGGATTTGGATAAAAAAAGAAAGTCCCAGGTACAGCTGTAGGTCATAGACTCTGCCCACCATTCTTCTTGCTTGGAGGAAAGTTGTAGCAAGAGTTTCACATCGAATGAAGGTCTGTACCTTATTAAGTACGGTACTGTACTGTAGTACAGTAGTTGAAGTTTTGGAGTACTGCATGAGGAACAGTTTGCAGTGACTGATATTCATTTCTGTATTTATCTATAGCCAGATGGGTAAATTTTTAGAAGTAACCAACTTTTCCTTTTATTATTATTTTTATGGTTTCCAGTGCAAAATACTTTGCTTTAATTAGTTTTGACCCTCATTTTTTGGGGGAAATCCCCCTTTTGGAATTTTGAGTAAGATACCCATTCCATGATGACATAATGGCAATTAACAAGAATGATAAAATGCAGGCAGTTGTCGATACAGCAGATGTTTTAGAAATATAAAGAGTAGAATTTAATGAAAGATAAACTAAAGTCATGCAGATCAAAGGAAAGAAAGAACAAGAAGTCATGATGAATGGGAGAGCATTTGAAGGAACAAAATGTCAGAAATACTTAGTGAAAATTATAAGACAAGATACTGAAATTACGGAAAGGATAAGAAAAGGAAAAGATGCGGCAAATAGAGTAATAAACCTACTGAACAGAAGTGAACTAAGAACAAAAAAGAATAAATTTGGGCCTACAACTTTATGAAACATGTGTAATACCTTCTGTATTGTATGAGGAGAAGTTTGGAAACCCCTGTCTGGAAAAAAGAAGTGGAATATATTCAAACAGACTTTGAGAAAATTATTGAAAGTGCTGCCAACATCATCCAGATGTGCATTACTGCACGAAACTCAGTCATTTAACACAAAGCAAACCAAAGACGTTGGGTCTGGTTAGTACTTGGATGGGTGACCGCCTGGGAACACCAGATGCTGTTGGCATAACGTTCTCCCTATGTGTCAAGTGGGGTTGGTGGAGGATTAGTGCCCCTCCCTGTAAAACAATTAACTCTAAGCCCTTGGCCACCCCGTTTGGGATACATGGTGTCTGGCAATGAATGAATGAAATTTCCAAAAGTGGGTTTATCCCCCAAAATCAAGATCAAGATTAATTAAAAACACACTATTTTGCATTAAACTAACCCAAACTAACCTAACCTAGGCCTAACCTAGGGCCTGACATAGACCGAATGCACATGCCTGCACCAGCTAATATGGCATAACATTCATCCGTTACTGAGCGACAGCCTAAGCCACTATATAACTACCCCTACAAAATTTGCTCCCCCCAACTCAAACTAGGCTTAAAAGGTAAGTCTTATTTAGAATAGTTCAGGGACGTAATATAATGAAAATTGGTAACGTTGGTTACTTCTAAAGTTATACCGCCAGATGCCTTAATCTTTTAAGGAATGATTACAAACAAATTGCCTCCGTGTCACCATGTCCTCTGCCATATGGCTGTCCTCCCTCCAACTAACCTGCCCCCTTCCCTTACATGTCTTTCCACTCCATGCTTCCATCTCATCCTCGGCGTGATGCTCAGGCTGTCAAGAAAACCTTTGAATTGTCAGCAGCAAACCTTTGTTTAGTGTGGAAGTCTTGGCTGCAGCTTCTTTTAGACGTTTCATGTCAAATAGCCACCCCTTACGGAATTATGGCGTCTGGCAATAGATAGGTAGATAGATAAGAGCAGGTAAGCAGGAACCATGTCTTATGATTGTGTAGTATCCCCCCTCTTGTGCTGTAATAGGTATGAGGCTGCTACCAGTACAGTTTGGGAGTGCCAGACTAAAAGGAGGTAACCTATACTCCATTTTTTTTATTGAAGCGAAGATGCACTTGATGGGTTAATGATGATTGGCTGAATGCAACATGTCCAAAAAATATTTACTAACCCAAATTTCCCTCTCAGATAATTGTTGTCAGTTAATAATGCTAGATTATGAAGTAATGTTGCATTCAGCCAATAATCACCAATCTGTCAAGTGCATCTTTGCCTCGATAAAAAAAACTGAGTACCGTATAGGAGGCATAGCCTTCCACATTCTTCATGCTCTGTTTACTATACAAAGGGAATATGGGCTATATATGGTAGACTCAGGCTCCTCTGACATACTCAGCTCAGTAAATTATCCAGCATTGACTTGAATAGAAGATTAGAGTTCTTCCAACCATGAGGGGGTTAATGGTGGCAATATTAACCCTCTGAGGCTCAATGACTCATTTGAACTACGGTAAGTCATGTGGCTTTAGCTGCCATGTATTTGTAAAGAAATAACCACAAGAGGGTGAAATTCCCCCATCTTGGGAAAGTGAACACACAGACATTCAAAATGTACTGTTCAGTTTTAGTCAAAGACTTTTTAAAAAATGTGATGTTTTTACATTTTGGGGATACCCAAATAACAAGGTTATCCATAGGGAAGCGTGGTGGGAGGGAAGGCTGGGAGCATTTACTCACCTCCCTTCTACTTGACTTTGAGATGAAGACTATATATAATTTGTGAATTAGGTCATGTGCTGCTGGGTTTATACAACCATACCAGTACTGTACAACAATACCTGTACTGGTACTGTCCTGACTTTGTTGGGTACATTTATGTGAAGCTACAGATTGTGGTGAATGTTTTTGGCGTCTCACATAGAGCCAGGTTTCCTGGGGCTTGAATGATAAGTGAATGGAGGTATGGCCCATTGGATTGGGCAGACTTGGGCTGTGTGGAAATTGCTACTCCTCACCCTGCTCTAGGATGGGAAAGGAGGTCCGGATGATGGTGATGTTTTTTTTGCTCTTAATTTATCAGTAGATATTCCTTTGTGAGTTTTCATTGATAATTTGTGAAGCTAATATGCCAGTTCCTCCAATTTACAGCCAGATTTTTGGAAAATTTTGATATTATGGAACCCATTCTTGACATATCAGTGCTGGTACCGGGTATAGTAAAGAGCTTCTGTACAGTATATGTGTGTGTCGCTGCAGCAGTATGGATGAGACTTATCTTGCCATTTTGAATGGGTGTACAAAATAATAAGAGTTGTCAGTGCCAGTAAGAGCATGTGGTTGGATATGACTTGGAGGAAATTTGTAGATTTTGTGCCTTGTGGCTAGCCTTTTTTCTGACTAGGCCTATCTATGTATGAGTATACATAGCTAGACATCATAATCACATAGGGGGTGACCATTTGTCTTCTGAGTTATTTGTTTGCAGGGAGGCCACCAGCCCATGCGTTGACATGTAGGGAACTCATATAGTTTGGTTATATGGTTACCACCCCATGTTGTAAGTGGTGTCCTGGCATACAGGAAGCCATTAGGCTTATTAGGTAGTGTAAAGTCACCTGAAGAGGAAAGAAGAAGAATAAAAAGTGATGGGAAAGATGGAAGAAATAGGAAGAGGAGAGCAGGCACAGAAGGAGGAGAAAGATAAAGGTGAAGGAAGAAGTAGACAGCACTACATCAGATGAGTGGATGATGATTGCCACCACTATCAAGCTGACCATATTTTGCACCTTATGGTATACAGCTTGCAATGAAAGGATTAGGAAGTGTCTGTCAATTTTTTTTTTTTTTTTTTCCCAGACATTTTATGCACATTAGGGAAGGCCTCTCAAAGTTGTTGTTGATCACCCCAGGTCTGTCTGCTTGAACAGACCCATCAACCATAGGCAAGCAACAGCTGCTGCCGGGCTGTTCTGTGCAGTGAACTGATGTTCCCTTGCAGCTGACATTGCCTCACCACAATGAGGTGTGGGGAAAAGTGTGACGGTTTGGTTCCTTTGTAGACTCCACATTTTTATTTTTGCACCCAGTTAACAGAGGCACTGTAGCAGGGGAGGCAGTGGCTGAATTGGTAGAGAGGTGGCCTGCAGTCTTAATGGACCCAGGTTTGAATGTGGCTGGGGCAGGGAACAGTTTATGGATTTGAATTTCATAAAAGCAGACTTTACTGATCTACCAGAAGACCCGCCAACATGTCATGAAGATACCCCTGCTAATATCAATACACCAGTCCTGTATAAGACAGCCCTAGAATGTATTCAATATGGATGGTGGGTGTTAGCACTGAAGTGGTGACGTGTAGAGATGTATGGTTTGTTGGAGGACTACTGGGCCTTGGGAGCAGGCTGTGAAGCCCATGCCCAGAGTGGGACAGTTAAAAAATATATATATATGGTTACCACACAGCATTGTAACTGGTTCTCTGGCCTACAGGAAAACATTAGGATTGTCACTCAGCGTAGAGCTACCTGAAGTGGAAAGAAGGGTAATAAAAACTGACAGGAAGGAAAGGGAGAAGTAGAAAGAGAAGAGGGCAGACACGGAGATGGCATGATAAAGGTAAAGGAAGAAGTAGGCAGCACTACATCAAGTGAGTGGATGATGGTCAGCACCAACCTCTGATAGTAAAAGGGTGTCACTGTTATAAGGGCAGTCAGACATAGTTTGGACAAGTAACCAAAGTACAGTCCTCAAACATTAAGTCTTCACTTATTGTGGACATACTATAAGAGCATACCCTCTTAATTTATTACACCTGAGTGATTGCCACCATAATTGATGTGTTGCTAATGCGGTAGGTCTTGCTTTGACAGAGGGTCCACAGCCACAGCCGCAGCAACAGCAGCAGCAGCAGCAGCAATTGCATCAGGTGGCCAGCAACCCTGTCACTCCTGCTTCAGCCTTTATCCCTCTCCCTCCTAATGTGGAGGAGCTCCAGGCCTCAGAGAAGGTAAGTAGTGGCTGAAAAATCAACTGATATTTTGATAATTTTGTTGTACAGTAAGTTTTTGTTATGTCTCGTTTGTATGTTCTGTTTCATCGTAACTCCACTCTAATGTTTTTGGAGGCTTTTGCCCTGCATGCATGTAAAAGCCTTTTTTGTCTGTTGTTGGTAGCAAAAAGCGATACTGGGTGTCATATAGCCTTAGTACCATCAATGTGGCACTGAGATACTGGGTGTCATATAGCCTTAGTACCATCAATGTGGCACTGAGGAGGACATGCAGTGGCACCAATATGACCATTCCCAGTTTTAAAACATCCCTCAGCTCTCACCCTATCCCCCAATATAGGGACGATGGGCAGGAGGGTATCTTAACTCTGCAGTCTACTGGGTTTGTATTCAGATAAGCCCAGGACCATAACTACTACTACTGCTACCATCAGTGTTCCAACAACAAATAACTTGAGGCAAGTTTTCTGGTGGCCATACGAGGTCTGTTCGGAAAATATCCTAAGTCCCTAAAAAAAATAAATGTCTAACCTGTTGAGCTAGGACACTAATCCCCCTCAAAGTTGGCCCCTTCTGATTTGACACACGTAGCCCAGCGCTCTTTCCACTGTCTGAAACATTTTTCGAAGTCGCATTTTGGTATCTCCTGCAGGTGCTTCATCACATTCGTCAAGATTTCTCTTGTCTCAGATCAGGGACCCTTCAACGATGTTTTGAGCTTGGGGAATAATCAAAAGTCACATGGAGCCATGTCTGGGGAGTAGGGAGCCTGCTGGACCTGCAGGATGTTGTGCTTGGCCAAATATTCCTGAATCAGTTGAGAAGAATGGGCAGGGGCATTGTCATGGTTCAGCTTCCAACTTGCCACTTTCCAAAGGTCTGGTCTCTTCCATCAAACTGTGTCATGAAGATGACAGATAATGTCAAGGTAGTAATGTTTGTTGACAGTCTGACCTGGTGCATATTCATGTTGCACAACATCATGATTGCCCCCCCACCACCACCACCACCACAAAAAAAAAAAACAAAAAAAAAAAAAAAAAGTGTATTTCACCTTACTACGGACCTGTCATGCTTTTTTTGGCCGAGATGACCCTGCATGCTTCCACTAAGATGACCGTGCTATTGTTTCTGGATTGTACCTGTACACCCAAGTCTCATCTCCAGTGATAAGTCTTCAGAAAGTCTGGATCGCAATTTGCAAACCCCAACATGTCTTTATCCAAGAGAAGAGATCATGAGCAATGCGACAAAGCACATGCAGGAGGTACCAATAACCAGCTTTGAAAAATGTTTCAGGCAATGGAAAGAATGCTGGGCTTCTTGTCAAGTCAGAAGAGGCCTGCTTTGAGAGGGATTAGTGCCCTAGCTCAACAGGTTAGCTATTTATTTTTTGAGTTGCTCCCTACATGTCAAGTGGGTTGGTGGAGGGTTAGTGCCCCTCCCTGTAAAACAAATAACTCAGAGTCAAATGGCCACCCCGTATGGAATTATGGCATCTGGCAATAGATAGATAGATATTGAATTTGTATATTCTTTTTAGGCTAGCTGTCAGCCAAGGCTGAATCAAGCCAACCCCAGGGAATATGTTTAAACTGTGTTGAAGAAATGTGTCTGTGTATAGTCTCAGCCAGACTTTTGTATATGTGGTTGAGTAGTGTTTGTAGGCATGATAAAGGCCAGCTAGGCTACAAGGCTTTTGGTTTCATACCACCCCAATGGTTGTACAGTATCTTGCATGATTGATAACCATCTATCTCAAGATTGCAGAAAAATTGACCATTAAGTTTATTGCTGCCTGTAAAACTGATTTGTCAGTGCTCCTGTTGTGCAGCACTTGTAGGCCTCTAGCAGTTTTGTGTGTGAACTAAACTGTAATATTTTTTAACACATTCCAGATATAATGAGAGCTTTTTATACACTATAGTATAGTGGGATACTCATTTTTGAGGACCTAGCCCATGCTAGTGTTTCAAGGAACACCATACTGTAGTGAAAAACTGTCGCCACATTGAACAGGGATGTAAATTATAAATGCTGGTTTAGAAAAGTGAAATGATATAGGAAACATAAACTGCCTGTATTTTTTTAATTAAGAAATTTTACTTCAGTCTGTGCATGGTATATCAGACTAAATACTTTGGAAAGGTGTGAAAAAAGGGTAGGATGATGAATTTGATGATGGTATTTATGTGGAGGTTACACATGAGTTTGTGAGCTAGTAATTTAAGTCAACATCTCATGGTTTGATGGGCTTTGGCGCCAGCCTGGGAAGTGTTCATATGCTGCATGCAGGTTTGAATCACAAAGAGTTAATTGCCACTGAAGGCATTGACCTGTGTTCTGCTGTTAATTGTTTAGGATAATACTGTAGTAGTCTTGCTTAGGTCTCGTACATGTTGATGTTAATATGGGACCAAGAGTTGCTGTTTTTCATAAGTTAAGATTACTGTAGTGCAGTGTACAGTTTTGGTGGTCCGACAGGCCCGTTTCTCCCCACGCCGCACCCGAGACATCTCGTCCAAGCTGAATCAGGTGGGAAGTGTGTTTACCTCAGGCTTCATGGGCAGCCAAGGGTCCCAGAGCAGTTCCTTCAATACCACATCTTGTCCGAAGGATGTGCGGGCTGATGTCTATGATGCTAACAACACTGTTTCACTGTCATCAGTGAGTACTGTATTATACTTACTAATGTGAAGCAGTCTGTATTATTCTTGCTGCTACCAGACAGTTTTACTTAACTAAAACAAGGCCTCTTGCAGTGAAGGGGTAAATGGAAGCCATATCTAACCCCTCCAGTTTGAAAGGTCTTTCCATTGCTGCATAAAATTGCCTGGAGTGAAGGGTCTAAGATAAAAGCTGTTCTAAGCCAAATATCCACTCAAATATTTGTACATAGTTATGAGAAATAGTAAATGAACAAATAACATAATGGATTGCTGTGGTGGGTGGTGGTGTTCACCATCCATTCACTTGATGCAGTGCTGCTCTCTGGTGAATGCTCCTTCCTCTTCTGTCTTTCTTTTCTTCATTCTTTCCTCCTTCTTCTGTCTTTGGGTGACTCTACACTGAGTAACAAGCCAGTTGGTTTCCTGTACACCAGGAAACCATACAACCAAACTCTGGTGCGTGGTGGTTTAGTGGGTAATTAAGGTGCCCCAGCCAGATTGAGCCTGTGTAGGTTTATATCTAAGGAGAGGTTGGGGTTTATTGCTCATGTAATGCCACTCAGGGTTGATTGAGGCTGGTCATTCTCATCTTAAATGTCAAGACCAGCTTGTCTAACCGTGGGCTTCATTTCTCCTCATGGGACAACGTAGGGCTGGATGATGGATGGATGAAATGAAACGGTGATTGATGCCATACTATATAGATAGTCTATATGGTATGGCATCTGTATTGCTAAATAAAAGCATGCATCCTTGGAAAGAGTGGTTTGAGTGAATGATTAGCAGAGATAAATCATTCACAAAATGTTGATGCTAAGGTGGCTCCTCCACATGATGTGAGGTGGTACTTTCAAAGCATGGGATGTAGTAAAAGCAGACAATCATTAAGTCCTCCATAAATAATCTGTCAATCATCCAGTCTTTTATTGCTCCATTAGGAGCATAGATTTCAGGGCCTAGGCTACTTAGACAAGATATAATAAAAGTGAACTATCACTTGTCCCAGAGGGTCAGTATGTGAGCATTAACCCCTATCACCTCCTGCATGTAACTCCTTATGGACTACATCTGATTTTAGTGGCTTAACCCACTAGTTCACCAGGCATCTGTTTGGTTATATTGTCATCACCCAGTTGGTGAATGATTTCCAGGGCTGCAAGAAACCATAAGCAAGATACACTTGCAGACATTATGTAGAAATCAGAGCGGGATCCTGATAATGCCGTTTCAAGACAAAAGTTGATGAAGTGTTTGAAGAGCTCAAGTTATATGAAAACTAAGAGAAGTTTCAGGATTTTCAGCGGATTATCCACATTTGCAATACATCATTTTGTTATTAATATGTTTTGTGAATTTTATTGAAACATAAATGTGATACTAGTAAAATGAATGTTGGATCAGCTAATTATACAGTAGATCAATAACTCAAATTATGAAGGCAATTTACTATGAATTTCAAGGTTCTCAGTCCCTCACTGCAGGGAGATTTATTTTAGGCTGTAAGTATTGATGTGTGGGCCATCATGAATGGTAATTGTATGATTTTGATTTCTTCTGTATTACAGCCTGATTTTAAAATTTGAATAATTTTTCATTTCCCCAGGTGATGCAGACAAATGTCCCAAAGCCTTTTGAAATAAGTGGGAAGGCTCCAGTGCATCTGAACATGCCTGGGGGTCAGTGGGCTCAGGATGAAAAGTATCTGTCAGGAGAGCTGCAAACCTGCCACCACTCCAACATCACCTCCAGGAAACACTCAGGTACCCCTCACGTCCTCCTTACCCATGCTGTGGGCCTTTTCTCGCCAGTCACATATGTTGGAGCAGCCAGCACAAGAGGAATGAGAACCTGGTGTGGCAGTGGTGATGGTGGTGGTAGAATAGATGGCTTAAATTCCCATTGGTTGCCCAGCCCTAACCCAGTCTTCTGCCTTTTATCTAACACTCTGGTTGTTCGTCATGACAGATGTTTGTGTTGTAGTGGGTGTAGCAGGTTAATCCACACTTGTTCAGTCCATTTGAAGGAGGAGGCCCCATCTTTGGAGCAGCTGACACCCCGACAGAAACTACAAAGGGCAGTGAAGGAGTATGGAACCACAGTGATTGTGTTCCATGTTGCAATATCTCTGGCCTCTCTTGGAATATGCTACCTCCTTGTGTCAAGGTAAGGTGTGCACACAGTCCTCAGTGTTGTACATGTAGTATATGTCATTGCGTGGCATTTCCTGAGATATAATTTTTATTGTTGTATACACTCACTTTTCATAGAAGTTTCATTATAGAACTGACAAATGTATTGTACTGTAGGGTTATGTCTTTGTTTTGGATGATTAATTCATTTGATTTACATAAACACAATTCTGTCTCTCTATCTATTGCCAGATGCCTCAATCCCGCATGGGGTGTCCGCAAACAAATCGCCTCCATGTCACCCTGTCTCCCACCATTTCACTGCCCTGCTCCCATCTCACACTCCCCTCTCTCATATACCTCTCCACTCCATCCCTCCATCTCATCCTTGGCCTCCCTCCTCCATCTCCCCCCCTCCACCTCACTCACATACACTCTCATCAGCCTCTCACCCTCCATCCTCTCCAAATGGCCAAACCACCTCAGTGTGTTCCTCCTAGCGCTTCCTATCACACCCACACCGCAAACTGTATTAACCCCCTTGAACACTAGAATACCATTGATGGTATAACTCCTATTTTACCAAGGAGTCCTAACTTGTAATACTAATGGCTTCAGCAAATGAAAATTCTTTTCCCAAAAGTAAGTTTCTTTTTGGTGGAGTGGTATGATACTTGGTGGCACTGAAGGGCAGATTAGAGTTTCCAGAGGTAATATGCAATTCTGTAGACTTTGTTACCCAAAATTTCAATGCTTTACTATTCTTCTCTCTGTCTTTGCTGGCAGCTTCAGTGCTATTAGTTTTCAAGAAGCACTTGAAAACTATTGAACATTTTAAAATGTTAAAATTATTATTGAAAAGTTTATAAAAAGCTGCTCTAGACATGTAATTATTTAAAAAAGGTAGCTTAGAATTTTGAGCATGGAAATTTCAAAATTATTTTATTTATACAGTAAAACCTCGATATAACAGACTTCAGCAGACTGGAATATGCTTTTATCGGACTCGAGGAACTACCGGACTAAATTCCTATATACAGTATATATAAAAAATCTGGTAAAGCCAGAACCAGTCTGGACTGCCTGACCACTTCAGCTATGTTCTCCACAATAAGGTAAATAAAAGACATGTTTTTAAGTGTACAGTACAATATTATTATATATATTATACCATTTGATTAATGTAGTGAAGTTATAACATAGTACAGTACCGCAGTAGTAGTCAAAACAGTTTAAAAACTGTTCATGCAATCCAGACTAATGTCTTATGTATTGGAAAAAGTCTGGGTTAGCAGGGGGAAGTCTGGATGTCGCTTTTATCGGAATTTCTTATTTTTCGGAATGGTTTAGGCCCCAATTAGTCCGTTATAGTGAGGTCTTACTGTACCTATTAATGACAGGTTCAATAACATTGTACTGTAAAGCACCTTCTTCTGTGTAGTGCTTGAACCCATTTTGCCACAGCAGGCCTAAACGATGTGTGGCTGGTATATAATTATCATATTTTTCTTTTATATGACGGCTACCTGTTTTATACCTGCAGTGGTGAGGTGGATTTGAGTCCCACACAGATGTGGGTGCTTTCTGGTATGACAGTATTGAACTTGTTGTTAATATGTATTTAGTTTGTCAGCCATCATGACTAAGCTTGAATTCACAGCCACCCACACCACAATAAGTTGGGGTGTTTGGGTCTGAAAAAAAAAAAGAAATCATACTTATGTGACAGCCACACATTGTTAGATCTGCAGTGGTGAGGTGGGTTCATGCCCCTCACAGGTGAGGGTGCCTTACGGTATGATGTTATTCAAATTATTTTATGTTCTTTCTTTGAAGTGTTGAAATATGCTTAGTTGTAGTCTCAACTTCTTTATTTTTGTATGCTTATTCTTTAGGACAAGTTATAAGGAAGCCACAGATATACCTTCCAGTTTGTCAGTAGTTTGGGTTGGGAGTAATCATCATCATTATCATCATCATCATCCAGTCCTGTGTTGCCCCTTGAGAAGCATAGGAGCCCAGGGCTAGGCAAGTTGGCCCTGACATTAAGATGAGAGTGACCAGCCTCACTCATCCCTGAGTGGCATTACATTAGTAATAAACCCCAGCCACCCCTTGGATATAAACCTACACAGGCTCAATCTGATTGGAGTGCCTTAATTACCCAGTAAACCACCAGGTGCCATAATTTGGTTATATGGTTACACCCACTGTAGTAAATGGTTTCCTGGTTGTCAGGAAACTATTTGGCTTGTCACTCAATGTAGAGTCACCCTTAGACTGAGAGAAGAGGAAAGAGTGAAGGAAAGAAGGACAGAAGAGGAAGGAAGGAAGAGAGAGAGTAATCAGATGACAAATTTTATTTCTCATCATGCAGGGAAAGGTATCAGATCCCCATTTCACCAAGCAGGGGAGGGTATCAGGTCACTTTTGCATCATGCAGGGGAGGGTATCAGATCCCTTCTTCAACAAGCAGGGAAGAGTATCAGATCCCTCTCTGTGCAAATCATCTGGGTACAGAGCTCGCAAAAATTATACCATGTGCAAGGGGGTTAATACATTCAGGAGTAGCTATGCAGTATATACAGGAAGCTATGAAATTACAGCTGCTCTGTTTGTAGTATAATTTTTGGTACTGTGTTACACCAGATACTGATGCTTTGTAGAATACTTAATCTTGGAAAATGGTGTAGTTAATCTCTAAAAGTGTGTTAGTGGCCATATGAATATTTGGGTATGAGATGGTAATAAAGCAAGACGTCAAGAGCAAGAATTTTGTAAGGGAAATTATTGAGGAAAGTGTTTGTTGTGCTTAGAGTGGATAGTATTGTACAGTACATCCCCCTAGTACGCGCCTATATGGGCGGCAGAGGACATCGCGTACTAGGAAATCACGTACTGTGAATACATAAACTTATGGGAAAAATTACATATGGGTGGCACCCCCCTTCATGGGCAACCCTTGAGATGCCTTTCAGACCTAAGTATTGTACAAGACAGGGAAACTATCTAAGACATATTACCTAAGATAAAGTAAACCCACAAGGTCATGGCTTTACTAGGTAAATCATTGGTCATAAGTGGTGGCGACCATCATCCACTCACTTGATGTAGTGCTGCCTACTTCTTCCTTAGCCTTTATCATTCTTTTTCTGTGCCTGCCCTCCTCTCTTCCTGTATCTCCCGTCTTTCCTGTCACTTCTTATTGCACTTCATTCCTTTACAGGTGGCTTTACATTGAGTGACAATCCAAATGGTTTCCTGTAAGCCAAGAAACCATTGACAACGCTGTTTGGTAACCATATAACCAACCCATACTGCTCCCTACGTGTCAACAAGTGGGTTGGTGGAGGGTTAGTGCCCCTCTCCGTAAAACCAATAATTCAAAGTCAAATGGCCACCCCTTATGGGATTATGGCATCTGGCAATAGTTAGATAGATAGATAGACCTTTACCTGTTATTGCTTCTTGGGGAGGCAATGTCGTGTACTCGGGGTAACCCCGGATTTGGGCCACTCTTCACTGCCTGTCTCGCTTACAAGGAGTTCAAGTCGTGTACTAATAAAAAATACTATCTATCTATCTATCTATTGCCAGACGCCTCAATCCCGTTTGGGGTGGCCACAAACAAATCGCCTCCAAGTTGCCCTGTCCCCCGCCATTTCACTGCCCTGCTCCCAACTCACACCCCCCTCTCTCATATACCTCTCCACCCCATCCCTCCATCTCATCCTCGGCCTCCCCCTCCCTCTTCCCCCCTCCACCTCACTCACATACACTCTCTTCGTCAGTCTTTCACCCTCCATCCTCTCCACATGGCCAAACCACCTCAGTGTGTTCCTCATAACACTTCCTGTCACATCCACATCCACACCACAACGCTCCTTTATATCCTCATTCGTCAGCCTGTCTCTCCACATGACTCCACAGGCTCCTCTTAAATAACTCATTTCCACTGCTCTCACTCTTGACTTGTGTCCTTCCAACAATGTCCAAGCTTCACTTCCGTACGTTAGAGTTGGTATCACAATACTGTCATGTAGTAACTTTTTCACTTCCATGCTCACTTCCCTGTTCCTTATCACTGCTTTCAAGGAACCAGCAACCTTTCTTCCCTGCTGTACCCTTTCAAGCACTTCACCCTCCAAACCTCCATCCTTACTCATCACACTACCCAAATACTTAAACGTACTCACATTTTCCAATTCCTCACCATCCAACCTCGCTGTACATTCACTAACTTCACCTCTCTCAAAGACCATCACTTTACTCTTCCCTACATTCACCTTTAGGTTCCGTTTCTTACACACTCTCTCAAACTCATCCACCAAGCCTTTCAGTTCCCCTTCGTCTTCACTCAACAACACAGTATCATCTGCAAACAACAGTACAGGGAGTTTCCAAACACTATCCTCTCTCACCAGGGCCACTCCAACATCCACTACCCTACCTTGTACCTCTTTTATTACCCCATCCATGTACAGATTGAACAACCATGGAGACATGACACATCCCTGTTTCAAACCAACTTTCAAAGAGAAAAATTCACTTAGTTCACCATCCACACGCACTGCAGCCTTGGCACCATCGTACATACTCTTCACAGCATTCAACAACTTCCCATCTACTCCATATATTCTTAACACTTTCCACAATCCTTGTCTATCCACCCTGTCATATGCTTTCTCCAAATCCATGAAAGCCGCATACAACTTCTTTCCCTTCTCTAGAAACGTTTCCACTAAAGATCTAAGAATGAATATCTGATCTACACAACCTCTTCCCTTCCTAAAGCCTCCCTGTTCTTCTCCAACTAATTTCTCTGTTCTTTCTCTAACTCTGTCTATAAGTATCCTACCATACACTTTTCCTATTATACTAAGAAGACAAATGCCCCTATGATTACCACACACTTCTTTTTCCCCTTTTCCTTTGTACAAGGGAATAATTATACCTGACTTCCAATCCTCCGGGACTCTACCTTCCTCCCAGGCCAATCTGCACATCTTCCACATCCATTCTACTACTATCCCTCCCCCATGCTTCAGCATTTCACCACACACTCCATCAATTCCTGGGGCTTTCCCCGATTGAACTTTCTTCATTGCTTCCACAACTTCTATCCTACTGATTTCTTCCTGTCTTCTCACCTCCCTCCTTCTCCCAGCCATTCCCCAGCCACTTATACTCGCATTACTTCCATCCTCTATGTTCAGCAATTCCTTAAAGTGTTCTCTCCATCTGCTCACTTTTTCTCCCTTCTCCACTAGTAATCTACCATTTTTATCTTTCACTCCCCTGCTAACTTCACTTCCACCCTGTCTTACTCTTTTCACTTCTCTCCAGAACATTTTCTTACAGTCCCTCCACTTTACACTCAAATTCCTTCCAAATTCCTCATCCACTCTCTTCTTACTCCCTCTTACTAATCTTTTCACCTCTCTCTTCCTTTCCACATATAACTCTCTCTTCCGCCTCTCAACTTCTTCCACGCCCCTATTTCTCATCCATTCATTGTATGCTTTCTTCTTTTGTGCCACAGCCTGTTTCACCTCTTCAGTCCACCACGCTGTTCCTTGCACCCCCCTCCGTCTTCTCTTCTTTCCACACACCACAACACATGCGGCACATATTTCTTCTGTAAATATCTTACACATACCTTCCACGTCTCCCATCTGCTCCAATTCATATTTGCCCAATCGTTCCTCCACTTCTCTCTTATACTCTGCCTTTTTCTCATCCTCTTGTAACCTTTCCACTCTCCTTGCAACTACTCCTTCCTCTCGTCTTTCCCTTCTTCTATTCCTCCATCTTACTTGGATCCTAATTCTGGTCACCACCAAGTAGTGGTCAGAAAGTCCACTCCCCCAACCTCTATGCACTCTTGCATCCTTTACACATCTTCGCATCCTTTCATCCACACACACATAATCAATCATTGCCTTCCTTTCATTCAGTTCACCACCCACCCTTCTCATCACTCGCCATGTATACCTGTGGATCATTTTATGCCTGAAGAGGGTATTGGCTATCACCAACCCCCTCCCAGCACAAATGTCCACTAACGCACTCCCATTCTCATCTATCTCAGCAGGCACACCCCACTCACCAACTATTCCATCCACCTTCACATTACCAACTTTACCATTCATATCACCAATCAAAAACACTCTCTCATTCCTTCCAAACTTTTCCATGCACACTTCCACATTTGTCCAGAACTCTTCTCTCACTCTTCTAGCACGATCTTGCGTTGGCGCATACACACACACAATCGCCCAAATTTGTATTCCAACTTTCAACTTTACCCACACAATCCTTGACCCAACTGATCCATACTGTCTTATGCTCTTCTTCCATCTTCTACTCACAACTATACACACTCCTTCCTTCGCCCTCTCATTCTCATCTACTCCTGCACATATACCCCATCCATACTCCCATTCTCTCATACTTTCACCTCTCCATTTTGTTTCATTTATTCCACATGCATCCACTTTCGCATCCTCAAGCACGTGGACAATCTCTCTCTCTTTCACCTCATCATTCGCTCCTCTTACATTCCATGTACTCATTACCAAGTCCTTTGTCCGGTCCTGGGTCGTCATCGTTTGGTCAGTCCTTGTCCGAGGCTTCTTGTTTGTTTTTTTTGGTTAGTTGTTTTCCGGGGAGGGGCACTAACCCTTCGCCAACCCTTTTAGTCGCCTTTTACGACAAGCAGGGATACTGGGGGAGTATTCTTGAAAACCCTCCTACCCCCAGGGTATATGTCCTTGCGTACAAGGGGGATCGCGTACTCAGAACTCGTGTACTGTGGGGATGTACTGTATATGAAATAATATGATTCACAAAAGATGTGCAGTAAGAAAGTCTTTGTATAATAAGGTTAGAAGAAAATATGCATAGGTAGTATGGTTATATGGAGAAAATGGATGTAGATAGGGTGGTGGAAAGGGTGTGTCATCTGTTTATGAAGTTGAAGGTAGAAGGAGGCATGGTAGACCAAGAAGATATGGATATGGTAAATGAGTATGTAGTAAAGCAAGGTATGGAAATTGATGCAGCTAGAGAATTCACAGGGGATCAAGGTGATTGATTGAAGTTTTTACCGAGGAACTCATGGGAAAGGTTCAGCATCCCTATGTTGATGATGGTCAGTTGATTGATTTGTGTATACAGATTACTTAATTCAGTAATGGTATCTTTGTAAATCATCTGTGCTTGGGGGAGAGAGAGAGAAGACAAGCAGCGAAGGTCTCAGAATAGCGGATAGTGCAATCTATTATTCATCCATCCATCCATCCATCATCCAATCCTACTTCAATAATCATTTTACTTTCCCTTTCAGTGGAGTAGACATGACTGGCATCTTCAAGACTCTAGGTATCAACATGGCAAAGCTTGGTGAGGGAGCAGCTGGAGGTGAGGTGTCGGGGAAAGCAGCTGTGGAAATGCTAGAGGCAGATAGTACAGCACAATTACCCGCAGACTCTGACTCAACACAAATTGAACAGGTTGGAGGTGAGAATACTGAAGTGGATATCAATACCAAGAGAGCTGCTGGAGCTGCTACATTTGTTGTGGCCTATGCAGTACATAAAGTATTTGCACCAGCAAGAATTGCAGTTACCCTCACAGCAACACCATTCATTGTGAGACATCTACGTAAAATTGGGTTTCTCAAACCTCCAAAGCCTAAAACAGTGTAAAGTTCCCACAGAACTAGATCAGACAGATGTATTGCAAGAACCTGGTAGATGCAGTATATGTACAGCAGATTCACCATTTAATTTTGAATTTGCAGTCAACTTTCAATATAAAACGTGCAATACAAGTACTGTACTCTAAGTATGAAGTGCAGTAAATATACAGTTGTCCAGTTTAAAACATTCTTAGGCTGATGTTTAAGGTTTACTAATGTGTAGATATGTGTATCATTGTTTGAGGTTTTAGTCATTTATTGTACATTATCTTAGTACATACATGATGCACTTGGTATCCCTCAGCAAAAAAAATAATTTCATTGCTGACATTAGTTTACAAAATTGCTAAAGATCATTATAATGAATTACAAAGTAATATATACATATGTTTGTACTTAAAGAGTACAGTATTTATAAAAAAAAAAAATTTGTTGCCACATGCTTACAAGGCAGAAATGAATGGTAAGTGGTGTCCCAAACTGTTTAATATGGTATTCTTTTCAAGGGACTGATGCTGCATGCTGTAAGAAGTTCTGAAGAAGCTGTGCTTACTGAAATTTATAATTTAATATGTTTGTGCATATTAAATGCACTTTGCAGCCTGTTTGTTACTTGTACCACAGTAATGCCACTGCACTGTTATCAGTTCTGTGCTGCTGATAAAGTCATGCAGTCCTACAGATTCATACCTTACGTAATGAAGTACAGTATGTAAAGGATGGTTTAAGTGCAAGCTGTAACAGTTAAGTATTACAGACAGAAACTTAGCTACTTGGAGCTTTCAGTTTGGTACTTGGTAATATATATTAATTTTTAATATAATTATTATAATAATGTAATTGTTGTCATTTCTCAGTTTGTGTTTTTGTATACCAATAGCTGTATTCACTGTTTTATACATATATATGTATATTGTATACATTATACATATTTTTTAATACTGTATACAGTGTTATATAGTGTATTCGTTTACTGGATCATTGTGTTAGAAGCTTGTGTTGTTGGAAGAATGAATAACCCATGACACAAACACCTGCCAGCATTGTGTTTTTCTAGCTAAGTTAGTACAAATTATGTGAAGAGTTTATATATACGGTCAGCACTCACATAACACGCGATCCTTTAACGCGAAACTCACATAACACAGGAGGCAAAATTTTATGTCAAAATTTAGTCACTACGCGAAAATGATAGACATTATGCTGGCAGAGGAAGCTGCCCATTTTTTTAAACGCCATATTATGCGGCGATGATAGACATAACATGGCCAGAGGACCCAAATTATGGTTCAGTCATAACATGGCAATCTAGGGTCGTAACACGGTGGGAACAGACATAATGTGTCCAGTGATAGTCATAGTGCAGATTGCATCAGCCTATGATGTATTGCTGTTGTGTGTCTGCATGGGGTGTCATCACAGTCTGCCGAGCATTCCTGCCCGAGTTGAGCCTACCCTCTTCTCTCGCTCTGGATGCACACGGAACTTTGCCCCCCCCCCCCCCATTTTTTTTTTTTTTTTTTTTTTTTTTTTTTTTTTCTCCCCCCTAAGGAACCATACTCCACCTCCCTCCAGCAAGCCCACACCACTTGCATTCAGGGTGAGGAATCTTCCAGTGTTTGTATGTAATGAAGTCTTTATTAAGTAGGCACACCTCAAAAATTTTTCGGCACTTTTTGCTCTGATACCCTCCGCAACGATCACTGTTACAGACGGTGCGAATATGTGGTGTGGTTGGTACCCCTGTACCTCTCTCCCTCTCCCACTAGATTTCATCATTAGCAGATGAATTAACACATACCAGCAACACAGGGCCAGGGATACCAACCACGCATCGTAATTCAGGAGTTGGTTCAGAATGCCTCATGTGGTGTGGTATAATTTATCGTGCCGTGAGGGTGCTGAAAATTTTTTTATGGCCTGTACGTGTCTTGGAAAAAAAAATGAAAAGTATCCCAAAGTTGGAACCTGGGGCTGGCTTAGGTCCCATGAAACCCTTTAACATGTAAACATATGGTCCTATAATGTGGAATTCTCATAAAACGGAAGCTTCCAGGGACAATATTCCCATGTTATGTGAGCACTGACTATATATATATATATATATTCATATATATATATATATATATATATATATATATATATATATATATATACATATATATCTATATATCTATGTCTATATCTATATATTTATCTATCTATCTATCTATATATATATATATATATATATATATATATATATATATATATATATAATGTATATCTGTATTCATTACCACTTGGAAGTGATATGGATGGTCGGATGAAATGATGAGAATAGAGTGATAGTGATATTGAGGTGATGAAGAATGAGGAAGACCTCTGGCTGCATAAGAAAATAGTTGAGGAATTTAATACTGAGAAAATTGGTAATGGGAGTAGAATGATTGAGGAAGTAAGAAGTATTGTAAAGACAGAGCAGCCTGGAAACTACATTGGAGTTCTGAGAAGAGGCAAGATATCAGTAATACTGATTGTTTTAGGATGCCATCGCTTCACATATTTTGTGCTACCTTTGGCTGAACTTTTAGGACCACTGAACCATGTCTACTGATGTCAGACTCTTGCCTGTATATGTCGCTGAGCTTCAGAGTATTTGTATTTTTATATATATGGAATAAATACAGAATAGATGTGATGTTTTTGTATTCTATACCACTCTATTAGTGAAAAAAGCAATATGCTGCCAGAATATACCAGCTGCGTTAGGTGGAACATAATATAGCAAGACTTCATATGTGTAAAGGTTTCTCACTTACCACAACATTTTCCATTCAGTATTGATGCTGAAAATGTTGGTAAATGGCAAATAGCTTTGTAGGTAGGAAAGACCGGGATAGATAATGTTTCTATAAATTGTTATGGACAATAAAAAATGACCAAAAAAGGTGACTGAGAATTTATTGTACTACTGACTATTAGTGGTGCCATTTACAATTTTACTTTCTTGCCCTGATCTTGTGACCTTTCAGTACCATGATGTCTAGTATATTGTGCTATCACTGGATGATTGCTCAAACAGAGACCTTCAGCAGTGAAAGAATTAGAAACACATTCCATGAATTCCTTTATCATGAGGGGTCTCTCAGAAGCTAAGAAAATAAGCAGTTGCCAGAGTAAAATCAAAAGGCATGATGGAACTAATGGCTTTAAATTTTGGGGACTAGGATATACTACATGCAGCCTTCATCTACCTCCATCACCATGGGTCTCTCTGAAGGTGGGTAAAATTGTCTGGTTGTTGCAAGAATAAGACTATAGAACATCATCAGAGTGAGGGACTCTGGGAGATATTACGAGTATAATGAAGATGATATCTAACTCCCCTTAGGGGCAGGGTGGCTCAGTGGTAGAGCTCCTGACTCGAGACCGAGGGGTCGAGTTCACACCCTGCCCGAGTAGCTTCCCATCTGGAAGAGGTAGCACTCTCCTGTCACCTTGCAGGGCTATATGATCTATCAAGGTCTAACTTGGGGCATTTATTTTGCCATATAAAAAATTGCCCTAAATATTCCAAAATCTAACTCCTCCAGGTCAAAAAAATCCTAAGGTGAATAAAATCATCTTGAGCTTGCCAAAGTAAGAAAAATAGCATCTCAGAGCTGTTTATTTATTGTTATTATTATCTTAGTATTTGAAATGCCCGCTCCCACAGGAAGTGCAGGGAGGGGTGTCACAACACCCAACCCAGGAAGGACACACGGTCCCACATCCATCCCAGGAGAAGACCATGGGGAGGCACATAGGGAGAGTGCAAGGCCCAAGTGAGATGGGCCTAGGTTCCCCACGACCCTGCGCCCCTCTTCCCCTCAACATGGCTGCCAACAGGAACGCAATCCTAGAAGATTACATCACAGCCAGGCCAGCCCTCGCCAGGATCAGGGTGGGACTTGTCCTAGTACAGTCCCAATTAGCATCGCGGTGACAGCCACTGTACACACCGGGAAGGAAGTGACAGCCACCGTCCACACTTCAGCTGCAGCTGCTTCTGGGAGCAGCACCGTGGTGACGGCCACTGTCCACACCGGGAAGGAAGTGACGGCCACTGTACGCACTTCGGGTGACAACCCAGAGAAAGGCAGAACCGTGGTGATGGCCACTTTATGCACCGGGAAGGAAGGGACAGCCACTGTATGCTCTTCGTCTGCCACCTCCTTAGGGAGAAGCACTGTGGTGACGGCCACTGTATGCATCGGGAAGGAAGAGACAGACACCATCCGCTCATTGGCTGCTGTCTCTAGGGCCTGTGGAACTGCGGTGACGGTCACTGTATGCACTGGGAAGGAAGGGACGGGCGCTGTATGCCCATCATCCGTTGCCCTGGTGTCTGCCCCCTTGGAGGAAGTCCCTGGCTCGGCCCACCACCCATCCAGCGGCCGAGCGGGACGCCTTTCTCTCTCTCCCCACAGATGCAGTTCCCCAGAGGAGTTGCAGCTGGAAGAGCTGTGGCAAGGGCCCATCATGAGTTTGGGGATCCGTGCCATGCAGCCAGCTCCCGAACGACGCTCTCAGCTGACAGACTCTACAAGGAAGGGATGCTGCAAGCAGCTCCTGATGGAAGCTCGACCCAGTGGAGACCGCAGCCCCCAGACGTCCAGGGGCACCCCTAGAATATCAGGACGTGACCTCCCCAGCCCCGCCAGCAGGCAGTCCTCCTTCAGGAGCAGGCAGAGGCAAGCACGCCTGCTTGCCTTGTTCGGCCACATCCAGAGGGCCGCCTTCCCCATCGAGACCCCACTAGGGAAGGGCCTACCTCCACGCCGACCAGCAGCCCTGTCTGGACAACACTGCCTCAAGCAGTAGTCCCGTGCCTCCTACGGGAAGGCAAACCTGATGACCTACCTCCCATGCCCGGACGCCACCTGTAAGCAGCCCAGACCCACAGCAGCCTGGGCCAGAGTCAACTAGCCTAATTGTGTCCTCCTTAACCTGTCTGTGTATATTGTTAATATTGTACTTTACTGATTGTAACTAAGGTAATATATCTGTAAGGTTGGTCAGCCAAGTTTTTATGCCCTGTTCCTCTTGTGTATTCTAGTTCCGGTCTCGAAAGAGAACCCGGCTCAGTAGCTAGTGTTCTAAGGACAAGAGGTTGGCCTAAGAACACCTAGCATAACAAATTATATATATATATATATATATATATATATATATATATATATATATATGTGGAGCCTCTGTGGTACAGTGGTAGAGTGTGAGTTTCGCACGCTGGTGAGCAGGGGTTCGCCTCCCGCCAGAGTTGTAAAAACTTTGGGAAGCGTTCGCCAAGCCACTTGCTACTTCGGCAGACACAAGGTGTGCTGTGGTTGAATCAGTGTCGCATACTAGTATGCTTGCACTCAATCGGCTTAAGGCGGGCCGATTACACTTGGTTCACAGACTACACACACATCCAAAGCCACTACAACACACTCAACTTTGGGAAGCGTTCGCCAAGCCACTTGCTACTTCGGCAGACACAAGGTGTGCTGTGGTTGAATCAGTGTCGCATACTAGTATGCTTGCACTCAATCGGCTTAAGGCGGGCCGATTACACTTGGTTCACAGACTACACACACATCCAAAGCCACTACAACACACTCACAAGCACTTCTCACCCTACATACAGTCTCTACAAGAAAGCCCAAGCCACTAGGTAGAGATACATTGGCTGTATCGTCCCAGCTTCGGTAGGGATAGGCCGGTCCTGCAGTGGATCTCAACGGCTGATGATATATATATATATATGTGTGTGTGTGTGTGTGTTTAATGGTAGGTGGTGGCGACCATCATCCACTCACTTGATGTAGTGCTGCCTACTTCTTCCTTAGCCTTTAGCATTCTTTTTCTGTGCCTGCCCCCTTCTCTTGCTGTTTCTCCCATCTTTTCTGCCACTTCTTATTGCTTTTCTTCCCTTTGCAGGTGGCCTTACATTGCGTGACAAGCAAAATGGTTTCCTGTAAGCCATGAAACCATTTACAGCGCTGGGTGGTAACCATATAACCAAACCATACGTGCTGCCTACGTGTCAACAAGTGGGTTGGTGGAGGGTTAGTGCCCCTCCCCGTACAACAAATAACTCAGTCAATTGCCACCCCATACGGGATTATGGTGTCTGGCAATAGGTAGGTAAATAATGTGTGTGTGTTATATTCATTCTGTCAATAACTGTAGAACACATTTCCAGTAAACTTGTGGGACATCTGCCTGTTCATTAAATTTGTATAGAACAAACCGTTTAGTTCTCAGTTTAACATCACTTATTATCCTCTTCTCAGTTAAAGTCAGCGCTTATGTGACGGCAATTATAATGTGTGGCACTAAATGTCCGGACGGAGTACTATCGTTCAACTTCACTTTGAATGCTAAGTTTTAACAAGCTATTAACACTGGAATATGATGCCAGTCACGAAGAAGAGTTATGGCAAGAATGCAGAGCCGTAGTATTGTCTCGTTCTGCCTCTGAGCTACGAGAAATACTCTGCAATATAAAGGAAATTTCCTGATGGTTGAGGTGTACGTCCTATAAAACGAGTCAGGGTGACAGAAGACATCAGAGTACGAAGAGTGTGCGGGCGAGGCTGGGTTAGTCTAGCGTTGCACCTCCTCAGTACAACATTGGCTTCTCATTCTGCTCCTCACTTAGCCCAACTCCAGCTCACTCTGCTACTGATTCTCCTGAAGTCCATATCACTCTGCTCTTCACGCTGCTTAAGTCAACATCAGTCTGCACATCACTCTGCTCGACTCATCATTCTGTTCGTCTACATTGTATTCTGCTCTTCGCTCTGTTCAAATCACTCTGACATCGCTGCTGTACATCACCACCCCAGCTGACCACCACCGTCATCACATAATGTACGTCTGTGTTACATCATTATTTTTGTTGTTGTTATTATTATTAGTAGTAGTAGTAGTAGTAGAAGAAGAAGAAGAGGAAGAAGAAGTAATAGTAGTAGAAGTAATGTTTTTGTGTTCTGCTCTGGGCATTGGTTTGATAGTCCTTCTGCAGCCACCTTACGTGTCATACTTCTTCCCGTGTCACCACTTTGGCACTAATACCCACCGTCCATATATGTGCCACGGCTGTATCATTCGAGACTGGACACCCTTCTTGGATTCTTTACCATGTGCTAAATGCGCTTTGTATCATGGCATGCAGGCTAAACAAAGGTCACGAATTTTTCTCTACCTCTCTCCTAACGCTCTGTATCAATTCTCTATCCTTCTCCTAACATCCTAACATTCTCTCTCTCTCTCTCTCTCTCTCTCTCTCTCTCTCTCTCTCTCTCTCTCTCTCTCTCTCTCTCTCTCGTGTGAAGGCCTATGTTAGGATGTTAGAAGAGAGGCAGGGAAAGGATAAGAGAGAGCATATCCCTTCCCTACCTCTCTTCTAACATCCTAACACTCTGTATCCCTTCTCTACCTCTCTCCTAACATCCTGACGCTGTATTTCGCTTCTCTATCTCTCTCCTAACATCCTAAAACTCAGTTTCCCTTCTCTACCCCTCTCTCAACGCTTTATATCCCTTTCCTATCTCTCTCCTAACATCCTAACACTCTATAGCCCTTCTCTACCTCTCTCCCAACATCCTAACGCTGTTTCGCTTCTCTATTTCTCTCCTTACATCCTAAAACTGTTTCCCTTCTCTACCTCTCTCCTAAAATCGTAACACCCAATTTCTCTTCTCTCCTAACATCCTAACACCCAATTTCTCTTCTTTACCTTTATTCCAACACCCTGTTTCTCTTCTCTACCTTTATCCTAACACCCTATTTCCTTTCTCTTCCTCTCTCCTGACGCGCTTTGCAAGTCATGGAGAATAACACCGACGGACTTAAAACCTGTTTTGTGAATAATACAGACATCACAAGTCTTATAAATAGTGGCCATAACGTAAAATATGAAGCTTTAAAAAATGTTAGGGTACATTTTACACGTTTATCCCCCCCCCCTTCTCACACACACACACACACACACACACACCAGTTTAACTTCTATATTACAATGACGCCCTTTTAAACATATCGTTGGCAGTAGCAGGTTGTTGGTCATTATCTGTGTTCAGGCTGCACAATATACAAGTACTTCACAAGGATGAGTCTTCATTAATGGGTTTTGTCTTAAGAAAAAAAAAATCCTGTTTTAGTGAGGAAAACTAAAAAAGTAAACCCTCCAAAAAATAATAACAAATGTTTAATCCATTGTGTGTGTTCTTACCTAATTGTATCTTTACAGGAATGAGTCAAGCTCGTATTGTCCCGTGTCTTAGACCATATTTATCGTACATATCCTTAAATTTGTGAATTGTTTTGGCACACACTGTTTCATTCGGTAGTGCATTCCATTGATCAATTGCTCTGTTTGGGAAACTGAATTTCCTTACGTCTTTATCACCTCTCTTCTTATGCAGTTTTTTGCGGTGTCCTCTTGCTGATGCTTCTTCATATGTTAAGTAATCATTTATGTCTATTTTGTCCTTTCCTGATATGCACTTATATAGCATTATCATGTCACCTCTTTTCCTTCTCTCCTGTAGTGTTGGTAGATTCAGTTTATTTAGTCTTTCTTCGTAGCTTAGGTCCCTTAAGCTTGGTATCCATCTTGTAGCGGCCCTTTGAACTTTTTCAATCTTGTCTATATGCTTTTTGAGATGAGGACTCCAGACTATTGATGCATATTCCAGGGTTGGTCTAATGAATGATGTTATTATCCTTCTTAGCATGTGTGTGTGTGTGTGTGTGTGTGTGTGTGTGTGTGTGTGTGTGTGTGTGTACGCCAGACACCTAAGTTGCGTGTTTGTGTGTTTGCGGGTGTGGTGTAAAAGTTGCCCTCCTCCTGTAGGCTATCATTCTCCTTTGGGAGATAGGGAGGATGGTGAGGGACGTTTGTATAACCAGGCAGTGGAGCCGATTAGCTATATTGGAGCCACCACATGAAGGTGTCCCTCTCCACCACCAGGACAGGGGTTAGGGTATCAAAACACTGGTAAAAGCCAATCCCCCTTCGAGGCGTAGGGGCCCGAGGCTAGGCTAGTGTAGTCCAGTACATTTGAGGATAGATGACCAGCCTACTTCCCTTGATGGCATTACATATCGAAAAACCTCCAGTGATCGGACCTACGAGTGTGCAAGGCCGACACTCCTACCGGGGCGTTCTAACCACAATACTACATTGCGTCCACATGAATTAGAGCCTGTCAATAGAGTTTTATCATTGGTGGGTAAAGAAATTCTCTACCCTTCTTAGTCTATATTTTTTTCACCTTAAGCTGACCCAGATTTCCGTCCTTTTATGATGTATTTCGTATAGCTCAGTGGCACAAAAAGACGATGCTCCATACGTCCATTCAACAACACTTCTTTGTGACCAGCATCATAGTCCAATGCTAAACCATTGTTACAACTGAGCATTCAGGACGGGGAGATGGCAATTCTAGGCCAAGTTAAAGTGAAAAGGATGCATCAAATCACTTCTTTACCGACCGTCCTCATCTTAATCACGAGCATGTCTCGGGGGGTGGTGGATCATAATGTCGCCTGATCAACCCCCACATGATTGGGGTAACTCTTATTCTGTTTTACAGTCACGCCAGACGATTTTATTCAGCTAAGAGTGAGTAATAGCAGCCTGCGAATGTTAAGCCTTTCATTGAGATTACGCTTTTTTATTTTATTTTTGCTACTCCTGGTAAATTTTATACAGTGGTAAAGGAAAAGTGACTTGCTAAGATAGAAAGCAGATAGACAGATAGAAAGACAGATAGACAGACATAAATAGATAGATAGATAGATAGATAGAAGGACAGGCAGACGGACAGATGGATGGATGAACACAGATTGATAGATAGATAGATAGACAGACATAATAGGCGAATAGATAGATGGACAGAAGGCAGAGAGAGAGAGAGAGAGAGATGAATACCACACGGCACGTTGTATGCCACGTTACAAGTACAGAATGATTTTTTTTTTTTCCACCCTACAGGCCGGGCGAGGCACGGAATTTCTCTGGCAAGTGATGATGATGATGATGGTGATTGCGAGGTTGATGATGATGATGATGATGATAAGGAGGAGGAGGGGGAGAAGGAAATGGTTCTAAGCTAAACTACTGCCCAGCAACCAGGAGTGTCCGGTATCATTACTTAAACGATTTTAAGGCAGATTCTGGTATTCTTACAGAAAAAAATTGGGGCTAACTGTGGTATTTTTGCGGAACTTTTAAGAGCTATTTCTGGTATTATTTGTGTTTGCTGTGAGCCCCTAGGTTACATAGAGTCTCCTGCCGTGGGGTGGGTTTGTTGGAGTCACGTGTCAGGAAGGACCCGCGATGTGGAGCCAGGATTACCAGCCCTGACCATCCATGATACTACTTCGTTAACCACTTGGTGAAGGTGAAGGCTTGGAGGGGATTATGCTTGTTGTCCTTTCTCGTGTTGCATCTCCCTAATTCTTGTGGCATCTCTCTTATTCTTGTTGCATATCCCTTATTCTTGTTGCATTTCCCTTATTCTTGCTGCATCTCCTTTATTCTTGTTGCATTTCCCTTATTCTTGTTGCATTTCTCTTATTTTTGTTGCATCTCCTTTATTCTTGTTGCATCTCCCTTACTGCTCTCTCCCTTATTTTTTTGTATGTTCCTTATTCTTGTTGCATTTCCCATGTTCTTGTTGCATCACCTTTATTCTTACTGCATCACCTTTATTCTTGTTGCATCACCCTTATTCATGTTGCATCACGTTTATTCTTTTTTCATCTTTATTCTTCTTGCACCTTTCTTAACCTAATTGTTGCATCATCTTTATTCTTGCTGCATTATCTTTATTCTTGTTTGCTTCACCTTTATTGTTGTTTCACCCTTATTCACGTTGCATCATCCTTATTCTTGCAACATCACTCTTATTCTTACCACATCACTACACTGACACCCTGTTATTCTTTTGTTTCTGACCATCGACACACTATTTTTCTTCATCATTTTGGGATTTCTTTCTTTGTTCTTGCTAATGCCAAATCCTCCTCCATTCGTGGGACAGGGAGAGGTTGAGGGACGTTTGCATAATCACCAACTCCACCACCTTGTCAAATCAGTGTCACCACTTGGACGCGTCTTTTTCCAGCACTATTTCGCTTATGATTGGGACTTATATTATCACTGCAGATTCCTTTCTACCTGCCAACTTCCCTGCCCACGTATTGTACATCCAGTGATTGCATGACTGATCCGTAATTTCACGAAGCAGCCAAAACATGTTCGCTACTCACAAAAGCAAACTGGGCCGTCCCCGCAATACGCAAGACTGGAGAGCGCAATACAGGAGTACAAATCCCTCTGTATATTACAACCACAACATACTTTCTCCTCCCAGGTTCCATTCCTCCCTTCCGTGCAGCTGATATCACTGACGAAGGTGGGATAGGAGGACCCCACATCTATCCATCCACCCCCAGCCGACACCCCTTCCCTGCGACGACTACGAAGGATACGCAGCTCCTGATCATGGTGAATGCATAATTCATTTGAATATAACTCTCTCTCTCTCTCTCTCTCTCTCTCTCTCTCTCTCTCTCTCATTTTTTATTTAATGATTTTTGGTCGACCCACAGTCTGTACATAGGGCAACGACCTTGATAAAGAGTGATTTCATACTTTCCTTTGTTCTGGTACTATGTTGGTTGGACATAACGTTAAAATAAACGAACGATAATATAGTATTGTTTGACACGTCTGACCTAAATCAACTCTTCTATATGACAGCTTAAAATACCATGAAATAACCACTTTTTTTTTTCTTCATCTTTAGTGTGTTTTTTTTTATAGCAATGTTGGGGAGGGATGCCTTCACGTTATGCCACCGATATAACTGGGTGGGTCCGCTGCCTTTAACAGGTTAAACAAATGTCCCCTAATTCCCTTCCTATCCTCCGAAAAGAGGATAGTGGACTGCAGGTGACGGGCAACTTCAGCATGGGGTTCACTGGGTTCACGTCCAAATGAGTCTGGGGATACCTAACAACAACAACAGCCACTACTATCACCACTACCACCACTACTACTATTACTACAACAACTATTGCTACAACACTATACAACTACACTATACAACTACTGCTGCTACTACCACCTACTGCTACTACTACTACTACTGCTACTACTACTACTACTACTACTACTACTACTACTGCTACTACTACTACTACTACTACTGCTGCTGCTGCTGCTGCTGCTATTCCGTATGTCTGGGTTATCATTATCTCGTTAAAGGAATATAGATTGATTGCACAGTTTGGGTTTCTGAATTTTGCCAAAGCAGTCTTACGTAATATTTTTTTGCTAAGCCAGACGATTTTACCCAGCTTAGGAAAGAATCTTCGAACTGGAGGGATTAGATACAACCTCCATTAACCCCTGTACTACTTAAGCCCTCTAATAAGGTGATAAAATCGTCTGGAGCGGCTTGATAGAAAAAATAATGAATTTGAAATGGTTAATTTGCTCTCAGTTTGGTAGGTTATATTTGTATTTTGATCTTGTATTTGGAAAAGGAGCCTGTTGTGTGTGTGTGTGTGTGTGTGTGTGTGTGTGTGTGTGTGTGTGTGTGTGTGTGTGTGTGTGTGTGTGTGTGTGTGTGCGTGTGTGTGTGTTTCATACTGTAATGTAGAATGCTTTAATAAAATGACCAGTGAGAATATATCAGAGAGAGAGAGAGGGGGGGGTATGAAAGACTTAACTACACTCAGTCTCACCCCCGTCCTTCTCCTCCACCAGAACACACAAGACACAAGCGGTAAGAGCAACTCCAAGCACGATGGCAACAGTAACCTTGGGTATGTTCCTGATCCCACTGCTGCCACCAATGTTACGGAGCACACTGACGCCAACTTTAACACGACAGAACGACGTAGCACCCTTCCAGAGCTAAATTCACCTTCCACACCGACTCTCAGTTACCATTCTACCAGCTCCTGGAATCCTGATATCAGTAAGTGAGGTTTTATTATCATTATCAGCACCAGCATCTTAGTAGCGCCCTTAGGTATAGGCACTCCTGGCACGTCCTACAGTACATTTATTATTATTATTATTATTATTATTATTATTTCACTTTGTAACATGTTAAAATTCCAACACAGGGCGTGAAAACAATATTTTTCCAATTTCATAGTCCCTATAAGTGAAATTTGCACGGTTCTGTACTTTGCAGTGGCCACATGGTTGGCAAGATCAGAGGTCCAGCGGTGTTCATTGCGTTGGTTTATTATCGGACTGTGCCGAGGATGGCTAGTCAGGCTGATGGGGCCACTGCATTCTAGGCCGGTGTCTCACTAATAAAGTAACTGAGAGAGACTTACTCCTGCAGTGCGCTTCATGGTCTTCCTGTCCATTATGCGGTCTTCCTCTCTATCTGTTATCCAGTCTCCCTCCTCCAACCTTTTCTCCCCCCATCAGGAGCGTGGGGGTCCGAGGCCAGGCTACTCACTTTCAACATTCAGAGCAAAGGTGACCAGCCTCACTTATCCCTGAGTGGCGTTGTGAGCAATAAACCCCAACCACCCCTCGGATGTAAACCCTTATGGGCCCCATCTAGCTGGATTGCTTTAACCAACTGGACCATCAGGCATCACTTGGTTATATGGTTGCCACTCAACGTAGAAAATGGCTTCCTAGGACGCCTGAAATCATTTAGCATGTCATTCATTGTAAAGTTATCCGAATGAGTGGATACTTGTAATAATTAACTTATTCAACTCCTTCATTGCGAGGTCTCATTTCTAAGATATGTAAAAACGTCAGGTATAAGTAAGAAGTGAAACACAAATGGCATTATTATTCTGAGCGAATTTGTACGTGCTATTTCGAAACCCTTCACCATAAGGGGTATCTCCCTAACTAAATATACAGTAGTTATTGGTTGCGCATTATCTTAGACGATCTGGAGATTACATTGAGCATTATGGGGATTAACTTAGACAATCTGTAGATAACTTTGATCATTGTGGAGATTATTGTAGGCGATCTGGAGATTACAGATTATCTTAGATGACCTTGAGATGACTTTGAGCATTATGGAGATTATTTAGAACGATCTGGAGATTACTTTGAGCATTATGGAGATTTGACTGCCGGAAGAATATTTTGAACATTATGGAGATTATTTTAGGCGATCTGGAGATTAAGGATTATGGAATTTAATTTGGAGGTATACCTTCTTCCCAGAGTCCGTGGACAGCGTGGTAGTGACGGATCCACCCACACCATCAGTCATCTCCAGTCCATCACGGCACCAGGTGAGAGGGGAATGTAGTTTTATTCATTTGTTTACTCATTTATTTACTTTATCTGCCTATTTGAATACTTATTTATTTATTTATTGTCATCACCATCGTCTTTCCCATCGGTGTTGTTGTAATCGTCATCGTCCGTTATAATCATCGTCGTCGTCTTCGGCACCGTCTTTGTCATCGTTAGAGGTTTCGCTAACACCTTCATCGTCTTCGTTACCTTGTTTATCATTATCGTGGTCACTGTCATCTTCATTATCATTTTCATCACCATCACCATTACCACCATCGTAATCATCGGTGTCACTGTCATATCCATCATCATTATTAATATCACTTTTAGCATAATCATTTTTTATCATCACATTGTCACGTACATTGTAGCGGGATGATAATAATAATAATAGTAATCATCATCATCATCGTCATCATCACTCACGACTACCACCACCCTATCCTCTAAGTTAAAAGGATGGTTCGCTATTAGGTGTTCACTTCGTAAAGTGTAGTCCAATTTGTGTTTTTAGTAGAGTGATGCCTAGTTCCCTTGAGCCTTTGTTTACCGTAGAAAATCTCTTATATGTCAATTGTCTAGTCCCTTTATGGTTGTGCAGTTTCTGTCCTACACACACACACACACACACACACACACACACACACACACACACACACACACACACACACACACACACACACACACACACACACACACACACACACACACACACACACACACACACGTCTTTAATCCCATCCCCACTTCGTAGTACCGGTATCTTTCAATTATTCCCATCCCTGGAAATGTGGGGCTTTCCTTTATTGTAATTCTCCTAGGTCTTGATTTTGCTAGTGAGCATGTCGAGTTAATAATTTTCCTATATTTTATTTATATCGTTCCAGTGTCGACACATATTCTTCTACTTATTGCAGGTGTCACTTCACCATCGACACATCTTTTACTTTTTGCAAGGGATGTATCTTAGTATCTTTTCACCATCGACGTATATCTTTTCTTCATTACAGGTTGTGATTCTACTGATGGGCACGATCGGTTACCTAGTGGTGGGAATGGGATCTTCCTGGCCCAATACCCTCGTCTCCCACCTCGCTACCGACAACACCACCCTCTTCCACACACACATCAACCCCACGCAGTCACAACTGGATTTGATGGGTGAGTGGAGATGATGACAACCGAATCTTAGTTTTGGCTATTTCAACTCCTACAGTCCATTTAATCTTCTATTTTATTTCCTGGCCTGTATTTCAATTTATTGCTGCTGCTTCCTGACGATTATTTTGTCTTACGATCAACTTTTCGAGTTGATGAGGAAAAAGTTTCGGACCAACGCTTTTAGCCAAACACTGATGATTCCTTTCACAGGGAGCGCGAACTTCATTGGCATGACGATGGCTTTGATACCTGGTGGGTGGATGACTGGGAGAATAGGCAGACGACTCACCATCATCCTATCCAGGTACCCTATTGACACCCTTTATTGAGCCTTTGCACAGTATCCTATTCACACGCCTTCTTGAGTCTGGACAGTACCCTATTCAGTCAATTTATTGAGCCTTTGCACAGTATCCTGTTCACACGCTTTATTGAGTCTGCACGTACCCTATGCACACACTTTATTGAGCCTTTGCACAGTACCCTATTTGCTCGCCTTTGTATCTTATTCTCGATGACATAGGAGGCTCCGTTGCACTCTTCTTTAGCTATTTATTTGCATATTGTGTCTTAACTTTCTCTTTAATATCACAATAGTCTGCATCAATAACTCACCAATGGATATAGCCTGTATTTTGCATGTAGGTGTTGCTAATGCCGTAAGACTGCTTGTTTATATTTTATCTTCACTTATAGCACGTGCAAAGCAAACTAAAATAAATGCTAAAAAATACGATCGATGATAATGTACTTCTGTCTGGATATCCATTATCACTTTACAATCTACTGAAGTGAATACGGGAAAACCACGATCTTATTCATAATGATAATGCACATCTATCTGGAGATTTATTAAGTACATTACAAATAACAATATAATAAAAAGATAGGGCCATAAAAATGATTCCTGATAATAATGCATTTTATATCTTGTGACTTTATTACAGAAATATTGGTTAAGATGGTGTAGTATTACCGTGGGTTCTGGCGAGGGACGCTTTCGTGTGGTGGCACTAACATAACCAGGCGGCTCCACTGCCTAATTATGCAAACGTCCCCAAATAACTTCCTCATTCCCCTAAAGAGGATGCTGGACTGCAGGAGGGCCACTTAAACATGCAGTCCACTGAGTTTACTTTCAGATGAGCCTGAGGTTGAAACTACTATGACTACCGTACTTTTCCTCACAGTTTCTTGCAAGCGGGCAGTTGGCTGATAGTAGCTTTGGCGTCCAACGTGGAGACCATTATTGTCGGCAGGTTAGTGATGCAAGCTACGGCAGGGTGGTGAGAGGAATATATGAGAGTGCGTTTGAACGTAGGGAAGGCGCGGTAGGCCAAGAAGGTGAATACAAAGAGTTAATGAGTTTGTGAAGGTAGGGGAGTGTGGTAGGTGGGTACATAAAGTTAATGAGTTTGTGAAGGTATAGGGGATTGTGGTAGGCCGTGGAGAAAATGGGCACATAAAGTTAATGAGTTTGTGAAGGTAGGGGAGTGTGGCAGGTCGTGGAGAAGATGGGTACATAGTGAGTTTGTAAGAAGCGATGTATGAAAGGCGATAGGTAAGTGCTGTCAATGGATTGTGCTTAGTTGGAGGAATTATGTACTGAGGAGCATATTACCCTGGATGGACAATGTGGAACGAACTGTAGCGAAGTTCACGGAATACTTAACGAAATAATTTGGTGGTCTTTCAGTATAGGACGAATTTAGGTAACGATTTTTCAATAACAGTTAATTTTAATGGCGGTCATGTAACAAAGAAGTTAAATTAAATGGCAGTCACTCATTAACAAAATGTCTGTGGTGTAGTGGTCAGAATGTCCCAGTTGGAGTGACGGCCTTGCAGTTTCCATCCCTAAAGCCCCGCCCACACAAGGGCTCATGTTTTGAGCTCTGATGTGTGTCATGTTGCCCAACTAGGGTTTCTTTCTGTGTCTTGGAGAGTCTGTGCATCGCGCTTCTGTCAAATCTGGCAGAGGGTCATTTCATGGTGGCAGCTTGCGTCGCAAGAGCCGTCTGTCTTCCCTCTGAAATTAAGTCGAGACAGCCACTGCTTGCAGCATATCTTCTTTTTCCAATTCCTTTTCTTTTTGGCTCAAAATAGTGCCACAATGCTCAACATAAACAGTCTCTTGAGCTGCTGCAGTATTGGTGTCCATGCTCCTCCTCTCGCAGCTCAATCTTAACTGGCGTTCGCTGCCCATAATCCCCATTGTACTAATATGGACATCACCGGCCTCAGCAACACGAGTTGGGCAACATGGCGCACAACGGTGTGGACAGGACTTAAGAGGTGACTGGATTTTTTTCTTTCAATTCGTCACAGAATGATATATATATATATATATATATATATATATATATATATATATATATATATATATATATATATATATATATATATATATATATATAGTATTCATTAACGATCTTGTACTAAAAGAATAAAATTAAAGGAAGGTCTTTCATGAACAGGTTGGTGACGGGGATAACGATTGCAGTCATGGTGGTGTCGATGCGAACTTACATGGCAGAGGTGGCCAGTCCCAGCATCAGGGGCATGATGGTGTCAATACTGGACGTCATGAAGGGAGCCGGATACGTCATGGTCACCAGTTTAGGTTTGGCTGCGACCTGGTACCACATAGCTTTCATAAGCTTGGCTATGATGCTTGGATACGCCGTGTTAATTGTCGCCATCTTACCCGAGAGCCCGACTTATCTGATGGTAAGAGGGCAGGAGAGTGAAGCGCGCCGTGTTTTGCTTCGCTTGAGAGCTTCCGGAACCACCGTTGTGGAGGAGCTGAAGGAAATACAGCTCATGAACAACAGGAAGGATGAGAGATCGGGCTGGTCAGCCCTAACAACCAAGGAGAGCATGGGGAACTTGCTGGTATTGTTCGGACTACACACTATCATGGGATTCAGCGGATCTGAAATTATGAAGGTGAATGCAACGCGGCTTTTTCAGAGTTCTGTTGGCCTCCCCTTAGATCCCGCACTCAGCACGGTCGTCATCACTTCCTCTCTCCTCTGCGGTAGCCTTGCCCTCGTCGTCCTAGTTGACCGTATTGGCCGGCGGTGGTGCCTCATGATCGCAATGGGACTCCTAACCGTCTCCTTCGGTGTGCTAGGTGGACTAGAATATCTCGCGATGCATGAAGACACCGTGCCACATCTCCCGCCATCATCAGCCAATGTGTCCGACATCGTTTACAGGGTGAACGGAAGGTAAGATCACAAAATCATCATTATCATTTTCACTATTTTCTGCTCTAAAGTAATGTCAGTAACTATTAATAATACTACATGTGTGTTAAACAGTTGATGAATGCGCTTTTGAAACTTTTTAATGTGGCTTGGGATAATGGTGGAATTCCAGAAGAGTGGAAAAATGGAGTGATTATAAAAATACCAAAAAAGGGAGATTTAAGTGTGTGTGGCAATTGGAGGGGGATAACTTTGACACTTGTAGTTGGAAAAGTCTTTTCCAAAATCTTGTTGAACAGAATAGAGCCAGTAATTGATAAAATTTTAAGAGAAGAACAAGCGGGATTTAGAAAGGGTCGAGGTTGTAATGATCAGATTTTTATTGTAAGGCATCTAATGCAACAAGCTAATGAGATGAAAATGCCACTTAACATGTGTTTTGTGGATTTTGAAAAGGCGTTTGATAGTGTTTCACGTGGAGCTATGTTGAAAATTATGAGATTCTATGGTATACCAGAAAAGTTTGTAAATATTATTAGAAGCCTGCATGAAGGTACTTTTTGTAAGGTAATGGTGGGTGGTTCTTTGAGTGATCCATTTCAAGTTAAGTCAGGAGTGATTCAAGGAGTTCTTTCGCCATTGTTGTTTGTTTTGGTTATGGATTATGTTATGAAAAAGGTTGTAAGCAGAACAGGTGCAGGAATTAACTGGAAAGAAAATAAGAAGCTGATGGATTTGGACTATGCTGATGATATTGTACTGATTTGCGGAAGTATTTACGAGATGCAGAGGGTGCTCGATTGTCTGGTGGAGGAAGGAGAAAAAGTGAGATTGGTAATAAATTGTGGAAAGACTGAAATTATTAATATGAACGTGGAGAACCAAATCGATTGTGTAATTGGGAATAATGTGGTGAAGAATGTAGAAAACGTTAAATATCTGGGAACGATTGTATCATCTAATGGATCATTAAACAATGAAATTGAGGAGAGGATTAGACAGGCTTGGCGAGCTGTTGGAATGTTGAAATCTGTTTGGAATAATAATATGCTTTCGGTGCATACTAAAGTGAAAATTTACAAGTCCATGGTTAGACCAATTTTAATTTACGGGCATGAGTCATGGTACAGTACAATTGCAACAGATCAGAAAGTATTAGGATTTGAGAATAAAATACTGAGATGGATTCTTGGGGTAAAGTGGCAAAACAGAGTTACAAATGAAAGAGTAAGGGATATTACGAGAGTGGAACCAGTTAATGAATATGTGAGACTGTCTCGCTGGAAGTGGCTGGGGCACATATACAGAAAAGAAGGTTGTTTAATACAGGATGTGCCAGAGTGGATTGCTAGAGGAAGAAGAGGTAGAGGTAGGCCGAGGGAAACCTGGTTGAAGACAATGAAAAAAGAAGCAGGAGAGGAGTGTTGGTGGGACCTGAAGGAGATGGCAAGAGACAAATATTGGTGGAGAGAGTTCATTGAGGCCCTATGCATCCCGTGGGGTGCCACAGGAAATGATTGATTGATTGATTGTTAAACAGTGTAAAATAATCAGTAAATCTATAAGCACAATATCGGGTGACGTTTGAGAGAGATCATGCATGATCTCCCGCCATCATCCGTCAGTGTTCCCGGTACTGCTTACCAGGTGAACGAATGGTAATATTACTGTATCAGTATCATCATTATCATTAGTATCATTATCATCGTAATACTGTCTCCCTCAGATATTTATTTTACTGATGGTACCTTAGCAGTGTCGGGTCGGAAAAGCAGGCGTTAATGCTCGACGGTTCAGTTCCAAGAAGTTGCCAGAGAGAGAGAGAGAGACCGTATACGAAAGGATACATAAAGTTTCGTTGCACCTCTCCCTTAGCGATTTAGTTTGCATATCATTAACATTTCCTTGCATGTCATTTATATCGTTTTAATATCAGTAAAACGCCATTGTAGGCGAGTTACGAGCGAGGCCATTTAAATCCGAAAACACTGAAATGTCGCCTTACACCCCGAGGTTACCTAGAGTATATTGATTTCTATCTACCTTCCAAGTTTCATGCATTTACGACAAACTGTCTAGCCTGTGGTCCTATAATAAAGATTTTCGACATGCTGCATTGGCGCGTGTCACGTGCCACGTGCACCGGCTGGGTGTGATGATACCTGTCAAAAACAAATCTTAAAGAACTGGGCTATCATATGGTGCAAACCATGCAGTGATCGGCCCTGTGGTTGCTGAGATATACTGTAAGCTTCTCAAAAGCGTTACTGTCGGGCGGGGTTGGACCGCTCATATGTGAGAAAATGTCACTCCTGTACTTGACGAGAGACTCGCGAGGGTTTGCTCTCGCTCGTAATCACCATAGTTTTCATAAAGAACATACAGGAGGAGAGTGCGGTGCAAAATGTAGAATAAGTAAGAAAATGGTGTTACGGAATCTCCAAAACCACTTACGAGCCATGGTGTTAACAATCAGTAATCAAACCATTAATACTCATATGACCGGAATAAATGCAACATACAGTCGGACATCATCATTATGATTCCCTCAGATTTATGGTGAATCAGTTAAAATTAATAAGTTCATCAACATCATCATCACTCTTTTGATGATAATGGTCATGAAGATGACAGGGACGGTGATAATGGTGGTGATGACGAAAATGACCATGATAATGACGACAGTGATGATGACGATGATGGCGATAGCAGTGATGATGATGATGATGATGGCAATGATGGTAACGATAATGACCACCTTAATGACGATAATGATGATCACGATAATGACGACGATGACTACAATAAAGACGGTGAGGGTAACGAGAACAACAATGACCACGACGACGATGATTTGTTTTGTTTGTTTTTTCAGGCCGGATTTGTCTGTGCGCAAGTGGGTGTCGCTGGCGTGCTTCGTGACGGCCGCCTTCGCTGGCAACTGCAGTACGGCCATCCCTATCATCCTATCCAGCGAGTACTTCCCTACCAATGTGCGCTCCCAGGTCGGTATAGCTCTTTGTGTGTGTGTGTGTGTGTGTGTGTGTGTGTGTGTGTTTGTGTTCTGTCCTCAGTCATTAGCTTCTCTATTATCTTAGTGCCGTATATATCTGTCTTTGCTATCATATTTGAATGGTTATCCCTGTCGTCCTATCCATCAAGTACTTTCCTTACCAGGATGCACTTCCAGGTCGGTATGGCTCTTATCTTTTTAACTATTTGTGTCTTCTCTCATGTGATTTCCTTCAAGTGCATGCAGTCTGCTCTCCTTTCCTTCAGTCCCATCTCAATACCCCTTTTTTCTTTTTTCTCCCTTTTTGTACAGGGGATGAGCGTATGCTTAGCAGTGGGTTTCCTTATGACATCCCTGTGCTTGCAGCTGTACAGTGTCATGCAATCGGTGCTCACACAACCAGGCCTTTACTGGACCTACGCCTTCATCAGCCTTCTCGGCATCATATATATCCCTCTCTGTGTGCATGAAACGAGTCGCAAGACTGTAGGGTGATGCTTAAGCCAGTTTTAGTGTTGTTCAAGCCATTCTGTGGTAGTGAGGTGAATTAGGAGAATTTGTAACACCTCTTGGCATTCTCGATAGTTTTCTCTGTGAACGGGAATCGAATTCCTTGTCAGCCTAAGGGCGCGTCCACGCGTGCCCTCGAACATGTTTTGACAACACAGCTGGCAGCATATTTGGATATACAGTATGTATGCAGCAGTATTTGGACAGATATATGCAAACACGTTTCAGTGCAGCTTCGAACCCACCGGCAGCAGAGGTGATGGTATAAGTGTGTCCATACGAGGCAAATGAGACATCATCATGATGTTGCCAACATGACCTGGACGCTGCTGTTCCCAGCATGTTTGCAGCTTGATCGTAGTTGTATTGTTTATATGTTGCCAACACTTGTTCCAGCACACGTGTGGACGCGCACTAGAGAGTTTTAGCATTTTTCAAGACTGTATAA
>NC_137049.1:22902269-22979769 GCF_032717465.1 Coenobita brevimanus | reverse complement strand
TGTGATTTCTGTTGTAAAAGATCAATTATGGTACAGTACTGGCAACCATCTGCGATACATTCTGTAGATTAGGTTAAAAGTATATATAGTATTTTATACATAAAACCCACATTCTGAAGTAGACTTACAGTAGTGTCCATATCCTTAGACATGTAAGTTACGAAACATGAGTAATGCTGTGCATTATATTTATTTTTATCAGGATGTATGGCGGATGTTTTGTGCTATGATGAAATTATATTACCATATATATTTACCTAAGCAGTCTTCACATTTGTAAATGCCTGTGATGCTTTCATACCGTAGGTTAAGAAACATGCAAATACAGTAACCACTTTAGATCACTGATTAGTCTATACTGCATAGGTTAGTATAGCTGCTTTGATGGGATTATATCTTATACAGTAGTGTGTGTGTGTGTATATATATATATATTACCCCGGTGGAATTTGTTATGTCCACCCATCCATTTAGCACCCAATCGCTTTTGCCCCATCATTATACTAACCAAATATTCTACTGTATATAGAGACAAACTTATATGTTTACCATTTGGCCTGCGATACTTTAGGTTAAAACATTTCATAAAATGCATATTATTACAGTATTATTAAGGTTTTGTCACGGCTGAAATACTTCATATGCAGCCTTTATTAAACTAGTGAAAGTCATTGTGTGTGTGTGTGTGTGTGTGTGTGTGTGTGTGTGTAAGAGAGAGAGAGAGCATAGCTGAATATTTGTTGAAACAAGCACTGCAATACTATAGTAATGCAGTGTGAGGCAAGTATAATATGGTATAACGCCACAGAACTGAATTTTTTCCAAAGTTAATGTTCATTTTTACGTCGTGAATATTCAAAAGACAATTCTCTTCTAATCCACACACGGAGGTATGCCTGGCTAATATGCTGGTGGGAACCACTTTACCACAGTTACGGATATTAACAAGTCTTTTAAATTCAACCAGAACTTTACCAATTTTAACCGCGATCAAAATAAGTAAACACTGCCGATTTGTTACTTAGCATTATATTCTTAGAAATAAGCCTTGCTGAAGCGTGGAACAAATTTCATTTCTTTGCAGCTTTACGTATTAAGAAAGCACCACATGTGCAAGCATAGATTAACAAATGTTAGAAATCGCGCGGTATAATATGAGCAGTAGTTAGGTGACCTGGTATTAACTAGCAGCGGTCACTGATCTTTATACGAACTTCAGTGGAGTCCAGCAAATACTCATTCGCTGCACCAACCTGGCGGCTGTCCAGTCTATTTTCATTATGGTCTCTAGTAGAAAGTGGTGCTATACTCCGTTTCACCAAGTTTGGCACCATCAGTGATGTGCTCAATGACTGTAGTGTTGATGTAAATCCTTTGCACAAAATGAACCTCTATTTATTGTTTTGAGAACATAATATACAGGCAGTACAAAAAGGTATATCCAGTACTGAGGACCTTAATCAGTGCTATAGGTGTTGAGGACATCACTGGTAGTGGCAGACTCGGTGAAATGGAGTATAGTTACGAAGTAGAGCTATGGAAAAGAAACATGTAGAGTCGTAGTATTGTCCTTTTCTGTCACTTAGCCATGTGAAATAAGCTGCAAAAGGACTAAAATATGGGCCAAGGTAAGGTGAAATGAGCATAGTACAGAAGACAGATTTCACTGGAAAGCTGTCATTACTATTTATCATTTCATTTACTCTCTTCCTGTGAGATGGTAACATAGATAAAAGGCTCTCCATTACGCCATTACAGTAAAAGTACATAAAATGCAGTACAAATTACCTCCACCATAAAAACTGATACACACATGGGCAATACAGCAGCACATGAATACACATGGGCAATAAAGCAGTACATATATATATATATATATATATATATATATATATATATATATATATATATATATATATATATATATATATATACACAGGGTGCATCAAAAAAATGGTAACACATACGGAGATTTGTACCACGAGAAATGTGCCTCAGGGCTCTGGAGACCACCTGGAGAAGATTCCAAGACTGTGTTGACAATGATGGTGAACAAGTGGAGACTCTTTGAAGACAAAATAAAATACATTTGTTACTATGATATATTTTGTTGTTAGTTCTGTTTCTTCAAACAAGTTACTTCCATATGAAATTAATAACATTTTTTGAAGCACCGTGTGTGTGTATATATATATATATATATATATATATATATATATATATATATATATATATATATATATATATAATTTAAAAAATCATCATCGCATATTAAGTTATTCAGTGCCCCACTGATAAAATAGGTGCGCACACACACACACACATACACACACACGTCGTGAAGGATACATTAACTCTCCAGCAACGAGTTACATCGGTACGTAAATATGAAGATCATAATACCGCCTGGACGCAAACACCTCAATACCAGAATGCTGTCTGCCTCTGTTACCTAACGCCGCATGGTGAGAATGATCTATACAAAACTTCGAGGCATTTCTTTCACAACAATAGTTACCCCCTCCTCCCACAACGCGCCACCTTCCCTCATATACCTGTACTCCCACACCTTACCCTCCGTCATTCTCGGTACACCCTTTCCACAGTAGATAAATAAATAAAATAAATCTGTGCCATGTTAGCCTTTGCGAGGTGGTGGGGTCTGTTGCACAAGTTCGGGATATTTAAGGACAGTTAACCTCTCGACCCTCCTGATGGCGTCGCATAATTTAAAAAACTGTAGTCGCCTCATATGAATTGAAGTCTGGGCAGTATTCTCGAGCGGTTAGGAAGCTGACTAACACCTCCTCCTTACGGGTTTATTTCTGATTCTGGTCCGTTACTATATTCGTATGTGTAATTCATGTAATCGATGTTGATGTTAAAAAGATATGAGAAGTAAAATTTTATAATATTAGTTGCTCGTTTGGAAAATAAATCGTTAAGGAAGAGATGCAAGGGAGCCTTCTTACCCGACAAGAATACGGGCGTGCATGACACCTGACACCCACCTAGATTGGCACTTCAGACTGCATGAAATAAACATGTGCAATATATACTGCTTTTACACTAATCTGGCCTAAAATTGCGATCCCTCCATCTCGAATGCAGAGCTGTGTAAATAGATTGATAGATAAGATGCTGGTCACGAAAGAGCGCTATGGCAAGGATGTAGGGCCGTTGTATTGTCTTTTTCCTCCATTAACCTACGTGAAATAAGCTGCAAAATGAGAAAAATGTAGGCCAGGTTATGGTAAAAGGAGTATAGTAGACTATAAAATTAAATAAACAGGCATAATATATATAAGGTCAATGTGTGTAGTAAGCTGCTTTAATTAACCCGTACAGTACTAAGCGCGTCTCTTTAAGATGAATAAAACTGAGTAGGCCCAAGAGTGAATATATATATATATATATATATATATATATATATATATATATATATATAAGCCGTCGTACTGAAGAGATCAACCCTTGGCATGGCAGGTACCCACTTAGATATACTGACTCTACCAGACGATTTTATTCATTTCAGGGAAACCAACACTCTAGAGGCTTTCGTGACGATTTAAAAATTATGGCTAGCAAAAATTATATACAGACGTCATCGTTGTGAATGGGTGCAAGTTTCATCCCTTCAATTTAATGACATTAGTTTATTCATGCTAACTTCAGGTACTTCTGCTGATTTATAAAATGACCTATCGTAATGAAGGGGTTGAAGACTATTTAACCCGAGTCCATCTCGAAAAGTTTCTCCTAAGCTGAATAAAATCATCTAAAGATACTAGAGAGAGAGAGAGAGAGAAAGAGAGAGGGAAAACGTGATCACATTGAAGGGATTGTGGTTGAAAATATGGTGGGCAGATCACTGAAGAGAACAGGCACGACTGGTCTTGGTAGCTGTCGAACTTTTTCCACCCTGCAAGAAAAAAGAAAGGCCGAACATTGTCTTACTGAAGAACGTACTGTAATTACTTAGGAAAACAGGAAATGTGAAATAGGTTGATTGATACAGGCATGATCATTAGTCCCTTTACATATCCAGAGGAGGGATATTCAGACATTTGTAATTATTATTGATGACAAGGGTTTGCGTGTGGCATCCTCCCCCCCCCTTTTTTTTAACCAGTCTTTGGACTGACTCTGACGTAAATATGAAACTACTTGGGGAAGGTGTGCCTATGAGCTAGAATCAGGATTCCAAAGGCTTGAATAGTGAGTGAATGGGTGTTTGGCCGATTTCACTGGACGTGCTGTTGATTAGATCTCCCACTAATCATTTTTTCCTACTTTCGGGACCCTATTTTAATCCTCCTATGGGTAGGAAAAAAAGGCGAGATGATGATGATATTAACAAAGACCTATTAGGTCGTGACACTTTATAGACGGGATAATTCAAAACAACTGTTTTCCTGAATTGTACTATTTAACGACCGAAAGTAACTAAAATTATTAATCTCGCCTACTCTAAGTTCGGTCTGATCTAAGCTAATCTACAGAGTCTAAGTAAATCTAGGCTATCTGAGCTAATCTGCCGAATCTAAGGAAATCTAGGCTAAGTTAATCTACCGAGTCTAAGTAGATCTAGACTACCTAAGCTAATCTGCCGAGTCTAAGGAAATCTAGACTATCAGAGCTAATCTACTGAGTCTAAGGAAATCCAGACTAACCTTTGCGAGAATGGCCTTAGTGACGGTGAGAAGTGTTTCGTCCATGTTTAGTCCTGTCACCACCGAAACCTCTAGGAATTTAATCCCAACTTCGGCCCCCAACTCCTTCCCTCTCTGCCACGTCACCTGCTCTGGCGGAAAGATGCCGTGTTCATAAATCCGAGAGGCGATAGGGTTAGCCTGCATGCCACGTTACAGTGTGCATCCAGCAACAATAGTAGTAGTAGTGGTGGTGGTGGCAGTGGTGGTGGTGATGGTGGTGTTATTAGCAGTAGTTTCAACCTCAGGCTCATCTGAACTGCAGGCCGAAGCTGCCCTTGTTCAGCAGTCCACCAACATCCTTTCGGGGGAAGAGGAGGAAACAGAAGGACATTTGTATATCAGTAGCTCCACCGTCCGGTCTTATCGATGCCACCACGTGAAGGCGTCCCTCTTCAACACTAGCTTTCAGAATCATAGAAATAAAGTTACGGCCTTTGCAACAGAACTGCAGAACTACTTTTAAAAAATCGTTTAGCCTAGTTGGAACTGGGTGAAACACTACACTTGTCAAAACATTCACATAATACAGCACACACACACACACACACACACACACACACACACACACACACACACACACACACACACACACACACACACACACACACACACACACAATTGCACATGTGAGCATAAAGTTAATGATAAGGTTTGTTTTCACCTGGCGGAACGGAAGTAGGATTTTTGGTTACTAGTCAAACCAACCCTCCAATCTTACTACTGCTTGCCATCAAATGAACTGAGAAGGGGTTAGGAATCTTCGTCAGGCTAGAACAAACGCGCTAAAGTGAGCATATTGATGGATAATAGTAAGATAGTAAGATTGGAGGGTGGTCCGAACACAGCTCTGCACTAGAAAATGCCTGAGGATATATTATGTCTTACGGGGACGGCTTGGTCTGCTGGTGTGGGTGTAGCAGTGAGAGGAGGTGAAAAAATGATGCAAGGAAGACATTAATAACGCTGACTGAGCCGTTCCTGCAGCACACGAGGAATCGGCGCATGGAGTGGAAGAGGAGCGTTATATATGGCCCAACCTGTATTGTTAATTGACCCCCCCTCACTCCGGTGACATATTATTATTGTGTATTCTTGTTATCTCCACACGATTCTATTATTCTTAGGAGTAACTTTACTAAAATTATTATTATAATTATTTTTCACAAGTTCCAAGGATGAGATTGAGGGATGGAGTAGAGAGTTATATGAGAGAGGGGTGTGTGAGCTGAGGGAGGGCAATGAGATGGCGGGGGACAGGGCGACATGGAGGCGATTTGTTTGTGGCCACCCCTTACGGGATTAAGGGTCTGGCCATAGGTAGACAGACCTTCCATACTAAGGGGTGTTCCGAAGCTGGCGTGAGGTAGAATAGGAAAGTGACGTTATCGTGCTGAAGGGGTTAAAGGTGAGGGTGTAGTTACCTGTCTGTCATCCCCCTGGCAGTGTCCATTATTTCCCAGCAGCAGCAACACCACATTCCCTCCTTCCCCATCCCCGTCCTTCTTCAGTCGCCGTAACCTGTAGGAGTAAGGAAGCCAGAGCTGTGATTCTGGAATGATTCTGGAGCATATTTACAATCGTTTGCACATGTACTAGTATTCATGTCAAGACAGCGACAATCGTGCAAGTATAATTTGGCACAACCGAGAGGAATGATAGTGTGGGAAAGAGCCAGAGATTTTTTCATATTTTTTTCTAATATGTCCTGATTTTTATAACGCTTATTATTGCTTACAACTTATCTACCCCTTACCATTTCCGTGTATTCTCGTAGCTCTCCTCGCTGGTGACGTTATACACTACAAGCACGGCTCTAACGGCTCTGGTGGGGTCCGGAGGTGCAGTAATCGCCTCCCAGCCTGCGCCCCACCCCCCACACCACAGATGCAGCCGCGCCACTGTCCTACCCACATGCACGTCACGCACACGGAAGGGAATACCTGGGTAGATAGGAAAATGAGTTAGTGCAAAATTCGAATGCAGTGGGATGATCTGATTACGAGGAATATCGAAATCGGTGTGAAACTAATGCAAAATGTAGAAAAAAAAAATACTTGGAACGAGACAGTCAGGTCACTCAAAAAATCAAAACGAAACTAGAAATCAGCGACAAAAACGACAGCCCAAAATTAACTATTAAGAGCCAACACACACACACACACACACACACACACACACACACACACACACACACACACGTCTGGTACTCGGAAGGGAATGCCTGGGTAATTGGAGAACATGTAATACGAAACTTGAAAGGATGAAGGAAAAGGCGCGAACGGACAAATGAAAGTGCGAGATTGTCCCTAATGGTGAGAAATGTGTAAGTCCTTTTTACTCTAATCTTGCTTAAACCTGCCATCTTTCCATCCTGAATACTGAGTCGAAGCAAGATATTAACACTAGAACCTGATACTAGTCAAGAAGCTCAATATATGGAACGGATTTAGACCAATAGCACGGTGTATTCTGTCACTGGTCTACATGAAATAAGCCGCCAAAGGACAAAATTCTGGGTCAGGTTAAGGTAAAAGGACTACAGAAATGTGGATCAGTTACTCTACAAGACCTATAAAAATTCGGACTTAACGTATATAAAGTTGTAAGGCTTCCCTTCCCCCACTGCATGCCAGGCGTATACAAACCGGCCGATACATTACGAGTACAGGCAAAGAAACAAGTATCCTCTCATTTTCCTGTGACGATAATTTTAGAGGGGCGAAACAACGAGAATCCCGTCTTCCCTAACGCATGTCTCATATGGTTCGCCTTTCCCGTTATATATATTCGTTAAAAATTGGGAAGATTTTTTTTTTTTTTTTTTTTCACTCCACAGTACATACATAAAAGGATTCTGCACCGTGGGATTCCCGGGAAATTTTGACCATCACTTGTGACCTTCTTATTAAACAATTTTAACTAAGCTTTTTCCAGATCACTCATATGTGGGTATCAACATCACTATAAAATTGGCATTTCTTATAAAAAATTGTGGTGTGTGTGTGTGTGTGTGTGTGTGTGTGTGTGTGTGTGTTGGAGGGGAGGGAATCGAAAGAAGGGATGGCGTGATCAGAGGGGAGAAAGAAAGTAAACCCGTTCACTACGATGACGCAACTTAACCATCGCTACCATCAGATGATTTTAATCATTTTCGGAAAGCACACTGAACGCATCAGGAAAGGCTACGTAATTGATCTCTCGTTCGAAGTCTCCCGCGTCTTAAACTCCAAGATCAAAACGAAAATACGCCATCGGACTGAAGTGGTTAATATGGTGACATTGCGTTGATTCCACTGATGGTTGAGGCGCAAGAAGTATAATAAATAGCTAAGAAAAAGGAGCTACGAAGCCTGTAATGTGACTTAAAATACGGCCAGTCTATCAGGTGACTGTTAAAGGCCGGGAGAAAGACATAACTGGGTCACCTATGTAGACTGCAAATTTGTCACTGATAGCACTATTTCCTCACCATACTGTTTTCTTCCTATACTTGTTCCTCAGTGCCTTCTTTTCTCACTACACTCGTTTCCACTTTACTCGTTTGTCTCTACACTTGTCTCTACACTTTTCTCTGCACACTTTTCTCACTACACTCGTTTCTCACAACATCCGTTTCTCACTACATTTTTCTCACTACATTACCTTCTCACTCTTTTAGCTACACGAAGTTCAAAATACCGACTTCGTACCTGTAATGATGCAGCCGAAGTTTTATGTTATCGCACCTGTTGTCACACTTTGGTACTGTATTTTAGTAGGTTTTACCTCGTACGGAAAATTTCTTTAAGTCAAAATGTTAAGGAGCAGGCAACCCACAGTAGCCTACAGTTTATAATTAATTTGACAAATATTTATGTTCATGTTTCTGGGTTCTCCTCTCCTCCCCCCCCCCTCTCTTTCTCTCTGTCTTACTCACCTATCGTTGAAATAAACTTATCGTCCCCGCGTCCATCCTCTTCGAACTTTGTCAACAGTTCTCCCTTGCCCACGCCAGGATCGCCCACCAGGATAATCTTGAACAAGTGGTGGTACGTTCCCGCCATTTCCACGACTGCGTGAAGGCCAGAACTGACACGGGGAAAAATGTATTGGGAGATAAGATGGCGATAACAAGCTGATAACAGGTTTACACGTCATTTTACAGGTGTTTCACTCCCATTTTCATATCGTCTCCCTCACCTGGCTGGCGGCTGACAATGTTATCTCTCCGTCCGCCCGTTGTAGTTTGTTAATCAGCCTTATTCTTGTTCGGGGTGCTGGAGAGGGACGCTTTCGTGTGGTGGGACTGATATAACCAGACGGCTCAACTGCATGGTTATGCAAACGTCCCTCAGCTCCCTCCCTATCCCTAAAAGGAGGATGGTGGACTGCTGGAGAGGGGAAACTTAAGTCTGCAGTCGACTGGGTTCACTCTTCAGATGAACCTGGGTCCACAATTACTGCTACTGCTATTCTCATTTGGTTTGGAGATCTTGCGGCAGAGACTTGTGCTGCCTCCCCTTAGTCATTTACTTTCCACATTACACCCACCTTTTGTATTCCCTTATATTACTGTATTCTCTCTCCGTTCACTTGTTCATCTGTTAGTCATTTCCAGAGGACATTAAAGTTTTTGTAACATTCATTCCTCAGCGATTTATTTTGTATGTTGCTCCTTGATGTATGTTACTGTACCTTCTTTCCGTCTGCCTGTTCGTCTGTGTCCTAGTATCGTTGACTGGAGGATTTTGTATCATCTTTTCTCAGCCACTACACACACACACACACACACACACACACACACACACACGAGAGAGAGAGAGAGGGGGGGGGCATTTTGTTTTAGCAATATAACTAATCGGAATTTATTTGGAATGATGGTGAAAGGTGAGGTATGTAGAAGAGTTTGGCGCTAGTGTGAGAGTACGTTAGAGTATGAGATGCCATGTGAGTGTGGGAGTATATATGTTAGACTATAAGGTACTATATGCGTGTGAGAATATGTTTATATGAGTGTATGTTAGACTATAAGGTACTATATGCATGTGAAAATATGTTAGACTGTAAGGTGCTATGTGAGTATCAGAGTACGTTCGACTATAAGGTGCTATACCCTTTTCATCGTAGTCTAAAATTGTCATCTTTCCGTCGTGAATGATAGATTTACACTAGAATATGTGCTAGCTTGGGTGTAGATCCTGGGGGAGGAGGGGGGATTAAGATCAAAAGTCGGAGTCAGTGTTTACCTTGCCCTGTGACCTTGGCCTTTGACCTGTTATTAAAAAGGGGTTTCCTCATTGATTGACCCTTAGCCCTTCTATCAAGTTTGGTGGCCCTCTCTTCTCTCTGCATCTACTCTTTAGCCTTAATAAGTCATGTCCCCTGGGAATAAGAATAACTCTACGCCAAAAGGTATTAGTCACGAGTAAGTGCTAGGGAAAGGATGTAAAGCCAATTAGAGGTTGTATTGGCTTGTTCTGCCATTGAGCTACCGTACGTAAAATCAGTTGCAAAGAGAAGAAAATTTGGGGGCAGGTAAAGATGAAAGAGCATAGGTGTTGAATATACGGTATTAATTTTAAGGTTATGAAGTAAGGAGTGAAATTGTGAGTTAAGTTATGGGTATGTGGCTAGTCAGTACAATATGTCGGTAGTGTGTGAGAGCACGATTGTACCCTGTGATGTTTACCTCTCTCACCACATCAGCAAGCAGTATGAAAGAAGAGCAAATGTTTATTCGAGATAAATATGCAGCCAATTATGCCGGTGTTCAGAGATAATGATACACACACACACACACACACACACACACACACACACACACACACACACACACACACATTTCATATTCCGATAGATAATGCAGGACTGATAAGCAAAGCACACACACACACACACACACACACACACACACACACACACACACACACACACACACACACACACACACACACACACACACAGGAGAGAAGGAAAAGAGGAGACATGATTATGCTATATGAATGTAGATCAGGGAAGGAGAAAATAGACATAAATGAATATACAACCTATGGGGAAGCATCACCAAGAAGACACTGCAAAAAACTGCATAAAAAGAGGCGATAAAGACGTAAGGAAATTTAGTTTCCCAAGTAGGACAATTGATCAGTGGAGTGCACTACCGAATGAAATGGTGTGTGCCAAAACAATTCATAAATTTAAGGAGATGTACGATGAAAATGGTTTAAGACGCGGGACACAACGAGCTTGACTCATTCCTGCAAAGATACAATTAGGTAAGAACAATTAGGTAAGAACACACACACACACACACACACACACACACACACACACAGGTCTTCACTTCGTTGTACAGAAAAACTCTAGAGAGTCTAGACAGTTAAACAGATTCATAGTTTTTTAGTCATACAACATGATAAAAGCTGATGGATATACAAACAAACTGTCTATCTATCTATCTATTACCAGACTCCTTAATCCCGTATGGAGTGGCCACAAACAAATCGCTTCCATGTCTCCCGGTCCCCCACCATTTTACTGCTCTGCTCCCAGCTCACACACACCCTTTCTCATATACCTCTCCACTCCATCTCTTCATCTCATCCTTGGCCTCCCTCTCCCTCTCCCTCCTTCCATTTCACTCACATACACTCCTCGTTAGTCTCTCGCTCTCCATCCTCTCCACGACCAAACCACCTCAGTGTATTTCTCCTAACCCTTTCTATCACATCCACAGATACACCACAACGCTCCTTAACTTCCTCAGTTGTCAGTCTGTCTCTCCATGCAACCCCATATGCACTTCTCTACTACTACTACTGCCAGACGCCATAATCCCGTAAGGGGTGGCCATTTGACTTTGAGTTAGTTGTTTTACGGGGAGGGGCACTAACCCTCCACCAACCCACTTGTTGACACGTAGGGAGCACGTATGGTTTGGTTATATGGTTACCACCCAGCGTTGTAGATGGTTTCATGGGTTACAGGAAACCATTAGGCTTGTCACTCAATGTAAGGCCACATGATGCTCTTCTCAAATTACTTATTTCCACTGCTTACACTCTTGTGTCCTTCAAACAAGGTCCAAGCTTCACTTCCATACGTTGGAGTTGGTATCACAATACTGTCATGCAGCGACCTTTTTTTACTTCCATGCTCATTTCCCTGTTTCTTATCACTGCTTTCAAAGAGCCAGCAATCTTTCTTCCTTGTACCCTGTCAAGCACTTCACACTCCAAACTTCTATCCTTACTCATCATACTACCTAAGTACTTGAATGCACTTACGTTTTCCCTTTCCTCATCATCCAGCCTCACTGTACATCCAGTGACTTGATTTCTCTTGAAGACCATAACTTTACCCTTCCCTACATTCACCTTTAGATTCCGTTTCTTACACACACGTCCAAGGCCATTCACCAAGCCCAGCGGTTCCTCTTCGTCTTCACCTAACAGTACAGTATCATCTGCAAACAATAGTACAGGGAGTTTCAAAATATTGCCCTCTGTCATTTAAGCCACTGCAACATCCTCTGCCCTACCTTGTATCTCATTTATAACCCCATCCATATACAGATTGAACAACCATGGAGACATAACAACATCTCTGCTTCAGTTCAACATTCTGGTAGAAAAATTCACTCAGTTCACTATCCACATGCATTGCCGCCTTAGTCTCCTCATACTTTCTCTTCATGTCATTTAACAGCTTCCCATTTACTTCAAATATTCTTAAAATTTTCCACATTCCATGTCTATCCACCCTGTCATATGCTTTCTCCAAATCCATGAAGGCCACATACAGCTTCTATACTCAATAAACATTTCCACTAAAGACCTAAGAATGAATATCTAATCTACTCAACCTCATCCCTTCCAGAAACCTCCCTGTTCTTCTACTCAACCTCTTCCCTTCCTGAAACCTCCCTGTTCTTCACCAACTAATTCCTCTGTTATATCCCTAACTCAATAAGTATCCTACTATACACTTTTCCTATAACACTAAGGAGACAAATGCCCCTATTATTACCACACACTTCATTTTCCCCTTTTCCTTTGTCTGTCTATCTATCTATCTATTGCCAGATGCCTTAATCCCGTAAGGGGTGGCCACAAACAAATCGCCCCCATGTCGCCCTGTCCCCTGCCATTTCATTGCCCTACTCCCAGCTCATGCCTCCCTCTCTCGTATACCTGTCCACTCCATCCCTCCATCTTATCCTTGGCTTCCCCCTCCCTCTCCCTTCTTCCACCTCACTCATATACATTCTCCTCGTCAGTGTCTCACTCTCCTTCCTCTCCACATGGCCAAACCACCTCAGTGTATTTCTCTAACGCTTCCTATCACATCCACATCCACACCACAACGCTCCTTCACGTCCTCATTTGTCAGTCTGTCTCTACATGTGACTCCACATGCTCCTCTCAAATAACTCATTTCCACTGCTTTCACTCTTGACTTATGTCCCTCCAACAAGGTCCAAACTTCACTTCCATACGTTAGAGTTGGTATCACGATACTGTCATGTAGTAGCTCTTTCACTTCCCTGTTTCTTATCACTGCTTTCAAAGAACCAGCAACCTTTCTTCCCTGTTGTACCCTTTCAAGCACTTCACCCGCTAAACTTCCATCCTTACTCATCACACTACCCAAGTACTTAAATGCACGCACATTTTCCTTTGTACAGAGGAATAATTATACCTGACTTTCAATCCTCTGGGACTCTGCCTTCCTTCTAGGCCAATCTGCACATCTTCCACACCCATTCTGCTTGAATCTCACACCCATGCTTCAGCATTTCACCACACACTCCATCAATTCCTGGGGCTTTCTCCATTTTGAATTTCGTCAATGCTTCCACAACAAACAAACAAGGAGTAAAAAAAATAAAAGGGATATACCCAAAGCAAATATATTCTTCAAACATTTATTTAATTTACTTATATAAAATACATATTTGGTCAGACATTATGTACATTCTTCTCGTATAGTGTAAGTAGTAAATAGTTCAGATCATGTAAACAGTGAGACCTCTGCTTGGAAGATCCCACACGATGTACGAGAGAGGAAGTACAGTAGTGATGAACTAAGTCTGCATCCTGATTCACTAATAAACTTACAACCAGTTACTTTGTGTGTCTATAATTTGTGTTTGCAAGAAGAACAAGTGACACTGGAAGAGACTGTGCTCTCCTTTCCCTGTCTTTCCAGTAAAAATTAAATAATTGATGTAATACAGTCTTCCCCTTGTAATTTGGATTTGTTACTGCAGGAAAAACATGAGATGGGAAGATTTTCCACTCTCCTTGGCCCATATTCTTACTTTCTTAATACCTCTTCCTTTGTGAAAAATTCTGTCTACTGGTTCTTGCTGTTCTCATGTTTATTTATGTTATATGATGCTGGTGTAGAATGTATAAATAAAAAAAAAAAATTGAATACTACTTCAAGCTGTTCTCGTGCTTGTTATTTATGCTATTTTGCTGCCAGTGTACAATGCATAAATAACATACAAGAGAAGGATAACATGCCATATGAAGAAATACACTGGTAAGGAAAAGGTCCTGGGGAGTCTCCTTCACATACAGGAATACAGCCCCATGTTCTTCCTACGAAAACACATCTAAGCTGTGACACGGAACTGACTGAATGTTTGTTTGCGAATCTAGGGTCTGGTAACGTAACTGATAGCAATACGGTACTGAATCAAACAATGGCAGAATAAACACAACATACATAAATAACTCTATTATGCATCAAACAATGGCAACTTTTATAAACACAGATAATAAATAACTTCATTACACAACTAGTAATATGATACTCTCCAGGTACTAACTTTATCATCAGAATACCAGCAGCACACACTAAAAAATCAGTGAAATCATATATGGTAACTCAACCCTGACATAGGGAGGGGTGTTCTAGATGACACAAGAAGCTTCGTAGCACTTTTCCCCTTGTGATTCATTTTTCAGCTTGAACCCAACTCTCTCTCTAGCTTCAGTATTGAACAGAAGACTGAATCAATACAGTAATATGTAAGAGGATAATGAGACGTTACACGCAGAATGAATCACTAAGGATGAGGTGCTACAAAATCTCCAAAACCACTTAGAATATGACCCCAAAACATAATGTTGTGACCACATATTCATCAAAGGATAAATGTAAAAGATCATCCATAAAGTACTCACTAAATAATTCCATGACAGCTCAACTACAAAAAAATAACATTTGTGATGCCACCTAAGTAAGAGCAACCAAATTCCCTTCACCACCAGACACATGATCAACTGGAGTCATTCTTGAACTTGTTTGTAGTTCACGGGAGAGATATATGAGAGAGGGGGATATGAGCATGGAGGAGGGCAGTGAAATGGTGGGGGACAGGGAGACATGGAGGCGATTTGTTTGTGGCCACCCCTCATGGGGTTGAGGCATCTGGCAATAGACAGACAGATAGATGAATAGACAGACAGACAGACGTTCTTGAATCATCTTAATTTGCTAGGTGCACCATGAACCACTGCCAAGCCAGGAGCTGCATGCAACAAAGAAAACAGGAATACAACGGGGCTGTTTGGCCAGACTGCCTAGGGAACAACTACAGGAATGCAATTTACAAAACACACTAAACCAGAAAAAAAGATAAACAAAGGCTAAATCCTGATATACACACATGTTGGCCACTCAAGACAAAGAGGAAGTATGTAGAACTGGCTACAAAAGCAAGTCATGAGTAGCACAATAGAAAGTACTGCCATACAAGAAACAGCTCTGTAACATGAAAATAGAACAATGCCATAAGGCATTCCTTGGATGTGGGGGGCTGCATACATCATTTAACATACAACTGTGCTGAATAGTCAGTTGGTGCAAAGTAAGCAAAAGTAGCCCCGGGAGTAAACATCAGAAGAAGCACCAGAACCACTACATTATGCAGGCTCAAAGGCCAGTCTGACAAGATCCACCATCAAATCACATGAGACACAATAGTGCCAACAGATAGGAAATGATTTTAAAGCAATACTAAAGGAATAAACATGTCCAGAAAAGGAATAGCCTATCAACCATCAACCACTGGTGAGGAAGGAATGGGGGAAAAGTTATACTCGTTAGAGAGAGAGAGAGAGACTCAAAAGGAAAGTGCCATGCATACAGTAGAATCTTTCTGGCGATAAATTGAAAGCCTGTGTGAGGCATGGCAAGTTCCAGAGATAGCCAATGGTTTGGCCATTGCATAGGAATGCCTCATGGGTTAGAGGCAGTATAGTTTGCTTTTCACAATTACAGTAAAGTTACAGTAGCTCTCTCCTCAACTTTATGACAAGATGAATTGATCCTTTGACCATAATTACCACTGTGTATGGTAGTCACAGCTAACTTAAGTTGCCCTTCCATAGGTAGCACAATAATCAATAGTAAGAGTGAAAAATAAGGCTAGAGAATCTTGTCTGTTTTTCTGAATAGTGAAGAGCAGTACATCAAAACAATATTCAACACTGATATGCTCATCATAATTTTTTTTAATACAAATATTGTACAGCAACATCAGTCACAAACTATGCAAGCAAAGTTAAAGATATGACAGGCTATAACTAAAGGAGTTCCTTTGGTAATGTGCAAGAAACTGATAAAGTGCATGTTCTCAATGTTGGCCTGAGTATTGTCATAATGATTCAGAAAAATTATACAATTTAAGAGCAGAATTACCATACAAGCTAAGAAGTAAATCGATGCACAGAATAACAAATTCACGTTCAGTTGGCCACGTCTGAATCCGGGACAGCATCAGTGTAGCAGTTCGAACGTTTCACAACCTTAACCCCTCTAATTTAGTGATGTATTCTGTGTTGTATTCTTGCTACTACCTGATGATTTTGCTAATTTTTGGAGAGAATATTTAGACTGGGGGGGGATAAGTTCTTGCCCTAATAACCCCTTCACTATGGTACATGAAGCCTTTCCCACGCTGAATAAAATCCACAAGCAGCAGCAAGAGAAAATTAAAATGGACATTACCTAGATTCAAGGGGTTCACATACAGCACTCATGTGCTTATGGTAATATCAGTATAAAAGATCAAGGTTGTCAATTATTACCTGAAATGGCCAAGTATCTGTGATACTTAAATGTAAGAAAATGTAGCTAGATCCCTGCTTCACACTGATGTTGTCTCCTGTTCAGATATGGAATACTTTACAGATGACAGCAATAATCAAAATCCCCCCAGCAGACAAAAGCCATGGAGCCAAAAGATGTCTGTCACCTCTACTGACTTCCCCATCATCTTACTATGAAATAATCCCTATTCTCGCCCTCTTGCAGAGCTTGTTTCACCTTAGATTAGTGACTCTCCACTAAGGCATGGTATACTCTGCTGAAGGAAGATTGATTATTGCTTTCAAGTGTACAGCTGACTTTGAGAGTTCCAGTACACTACACAACAAATGGACTGAACTGGTATTCCACAATGGTTCGGGCAGGAATGAGTTATAATTTTAATATTAACCCCCTCAATCCAGTGACATTTTTTTGGAATTTCATTTTGCTACCTACGGATGATTTTGTTCAAGTTTGGAAAGGCCTCTCGTACTGAAAGCATTTCTGAAGGTTGTATCAAACCCACTCTGATCTGAAAAGTCTCTCCTAAGCTCAGTAAAACAATATGGACATATTATGATTTTAAAAAAATAATAATAAATCATTGGACTTAAGGAGTTAAAAAATTTTAAAGGAACTACTGAAAGCAGTGATGGTCTGTAAAATGAACTTTCCTCTTATACAGTATATAATAATATAATATACTGTAATATAATAAGCTCCAATAATCCTAAGTAACTTATGCAACTATTAATAGTGAAATCACAAAAAATATACAAATGTCCCTCAGCTCCCTCCTTATCCTTCGCACCCTGTCCACCGAAAGGAGACTGGTGGACTGCAGGAGGAGGGCAACTTATGCCTGCAGTGCACTGGGTTCATGACAGATGAGGAAATGAAGGAGCTTTGTGGTGTGGATGTGGATGTGATAGGAAGCGTTAGAAGAAACACAGTGAGGTGGTTTGGTCATGTGGAGAGGATGGAGAGCAAGAGACTGACGAGGAGAATGTATGTGAGCGAGGTGGATGAGGGGAGAGGGAGGGGGAGGCCAAGGATGAGATGGAGGGATGGAGAGGAGAGGTATATGAGAGAGGGGGATGTGAGCAGGGAGCAGGGCAGTGACATGGTGGGGGACAGGGTGACATGAAAGCAATTAGTTTGTGGCCACCCCTTATGGGATTAAGGCATCTGGCAAAAGATAGACCAGTGATAAGACCTAATTAATCTCTTCCTTCCAGTGACATTTTCTACTGGTATTTCATTCCTACTGTTTACAATTTCATTCAGCTTAGGAAACACCCCCAGTAGTCAAGAGGTTAATGAAGGTTTTAACAGTGGTAGCAGTAGTTCTAGCTGCAACCCCAGGCTCATCTGAACACGAACCCAGTGCACTGCAGACTTAAGTTGCAATCCTCTGTAAGTCCACCAGTCTCCTTTTGGTGGACAGGGTGCGAGGGACAGGGAGAGACCTGAGGGACATTTGTATAATCACGGAGCTCCACTGCAAAGTTATATCAGTGACGCGATGTATGGGTATTCCACTCCAGCACCATTGAAGGCTATACACTGTGTACAGGCATCAAACTCTTTCAGATCAAAGTCACTCCAGAGCTGAATAAAATCATTTGGTGGCAGCAGTAACAGAATAAAAAAATGTCATGAGAGTGATATGGTTAATATTTTGAATAAATAACTTTTCAAAAATTTTCTCAGCTACAAAACCCAGCAAGTATTATCTAGGTCATTTCAACTACATCTTATATATAATAAGCTCCAATAATCCTAAATAACTTAGGTAACTATTAACAATGAAATCACAAAGAAGTATCCACACACAAATTTCAAAACACATAGCATTGGTGTATTACTGGATTGCTGAGCCTCTCCAACCACATTACTTTTTTTTTTTTCCCCTTCCTGTCTCAAAATGATTTTACCAAGCCTACGACAGACCCTTTGAACTGAAGGGGTCAGACATGCCTTAATTAATCCCTTCACCACTAGGGCAGTCTCCTAAGCTGAATAAAATTGCATGATAGTGGTAAGAAAAAGCTACAAAAATACTCATATGCCACTTGATTGAAAGAGTTAGCCTCTCTGATCCCATGACATGTACAGTATTTCATTTTGTTTTTGCTAACTCCAGATGATTTTATTCAGTCTGGGAGAGCACACCTGTAGTGAAAGAGTTGATGGAGGCTATATTTAATTCTTCCAATTCAAGAACTAAGCAAACTATCCATGAGTAACAAGAATATATCAGAGAAAAGTATATCAAGAGAGTGAAGAAGTTAAGCCTGTAAAAATAAGATGCACGTGCAGTCTTGAAATAAGTCACATATTAGCAGCCTTTCACATCAACCCGCTGACTCTTGGGTGACGTCATTGTCAATTTATTCTTGCTGTGACCAGGTGATTTTACTGAACACAAGAAAGGCCTCTCACACTGAAGGAGTCGATTAATACTCTAACAAACCCTTCTAGTTCAAAATGTTTATCCTAAGCTGAATAAAGTTTAAGGAGATGGCAAGAATATGATGACCAGGCATCCCTGGATATAGTTAGTTAATACAATAAATGAAGGTTTTTGTATTTAAAGAAGTGCTAAAGCCAACTGAAAGTTTTCAAATTGAAGTGCTACATTTACATGGAAGTGATAAATTTCAATGAAATCTTTGAAAATGGTTAAGTGGCAAAGTGAAGTTTTTGTACTCAAAGAATTGGTAAAGTTAAATGAAGTTATCATATTCAATGCAGGCAATTGAAGGCTTTTGTATTTAAAGAAGAGATAACTTGAATGGATGCTTTTGTATTTACAAAAGTGGTAAAGTTAATGAAAAATATTTGTATAAAGAGTTAAAATATTTTTCCTATTTAACCCTTAAGAGACAGGTGTCCAAAGATGCAGTCCAAGAGTACTAGTTGCAAAAGACAGGTGTCCACATATGCAGTCTCGCCATTTTTCAAAGTAGACTTCCCATGCACTGTGGAGGAGTAGGATGACAATAACAAACCCTCCCCAACACCCCCCCCACCACCATTATATTTTTACATACTGTATACCGTACATACATACTGGAGACATATTATTCTCCGTAAGTGCCTCTGTCAAAAATACACTACGGTAACAGCGATGTGACAGTGACATGATTTGTGATATCATCATTATTATTATAATATGGAGTGTCCAGTTTACTGGAAAATAGTGTTATAAAATGGTTTTGGAAATGTATTTCTTTGCAAGTGTGTGTACGAGTACTGTAGTGCAGTGCCAATACACTAAAATATAACTACTGCAGTAATCACATAGTGAATGTTTATAGTATGTGCAGTGTTGAATAGTAATTATAATGTGAAAATCAGAGGGTGGTAAGCTCCAGGTAGCGGTCAGGGGAGTGAAAAAACGTGATTTTAGTACACCTTCTAAAATCACTGCATGTCCAGAGAACGTTTACGTTGTCTGCAATGCCACCTCATGGAAGACCAGAAGGTATGTCCTTTCCAATGGTACCTCATTTTTTGCACTAGCATTACTCATTATATTTTTACAAAGGTTTAAAAGTTTGTTTACATTTGACCGATTCTGTCCGTCCTCGGTGTCTGTCACAACATGCAGACACCTGTCTTTAGGGGGTTAAAGAGGTGATAAAGTTTCATTAGAATGTCAAGTCTATAGGCTGGTAATGTAAAAGCTTAGCTATATCAAAATTCCGTCTGCCATGTTAGCTTGTGTTATACAGCAAGGTTAAGAAGCAGTATAAAGAACTATGTATATACTTCTCTCAGAATGGCAGGCATTAACCCCTTCACTCCAATGATGGACAGTCAAATTCAAAAGTCTGTTTGCCTCCTCTCCCTCTTCCTCATTCCTGGGTTCAGAGATGCCTGAATGAGATGTAATGGACAAAGGTGCATTTTATCACAAACAGATAAATGATAATATGCACCTGAATTCACTGTCACATTCAAACCTCTATGAATTCAGCGATGAAAGAGAGGCAAATGGACTTTAGTATTTGACTACTTCTTATTTTATTTTTGCTATCTCCAGACAGTTTTATTCAGGACTGGGGAAATATGTAATGAAAGGGGAATTGAAGACTATATCTGATCCTTCAATTCAAAATGTTTCTCCAAACCTGAACAAAATCATCTGGTGGTAGCAACTGGAATATGTGTTGCCAGACTAAAGGGGTTAATGCTCCAAGTGGATGTGTTTCTCATATGTTTAGGAAATGGTAGCCTTGACAGCACTGATATGACTAAGAAATGATCCCTTAAACAACCCTGAATGCATCGATATGAAATAGAAATGATGCCTTACGCAATCTTGAAAGTATAGATATGAATAAGAAATGATCCCTTTACATACATACACACATCACCTATTCCCGTGTTGCCCCACGAGGAATGTAGAAGCCCAGAGCTAGGCAAGTTGGTTCTGACATTTAAGATGAGAGTGACCAGCCTCACACACCTGAGTGGCATTACGTGAACAATAAACCCCAGCCACCCCTTGGATATAAACCTATACAGGCTCCACCTGGTTGGAGTGCCTTAATTACCCACTAAACCACCAGGCATCATAGTTTGGTTATAGTTACCACCCAACATAGTACATGGTTTCCTGATGTACAGGAAACCATTTGGCTTGTCACTTAGTGTAGAGTCACCCACAGACAGAAGGATGAGGAAAGAATGAAGGAAAGAAAGACAGACCAAGAAGGAAGAGAGGAAAGGGCAGTCACCTGAGAGCAGCACTACATCGAATGAGTGGGTGTAATGAAAATGTCAATATGAATCAGTAATGACCCTTCAAATCAGGGGATGGCAAAAATAAAATCAAACATATGCTACTTCACTGAAAAATTTCTAGCTCCACCAAAAGGTTTTGTTCACACTGAGGCTAGACTCAGATATTCTCTGAGGTATACTGTCCAGTTGTGTTGGTTGGAATAAAGTAGTGGTAGTTCCTTTAAGGGTCACCATTTTGTAGTCTTTCCTTAACAAATTGTCAGAAAATTAATAATAATAATAATAAATAACAATAATACTTACTAATAACAGTAACAATAAGTTTACCTCTAATACCACTAGAGGTAGATTGCAAGATAACACTGATTTCATGTTATGCAGTGTGTCAGGGAGAGCATGTGGAGATAACCAGGCATGAAAGGACTGAACTTGCTGGTGAGTCTCTTGCGTGTGTGGAAGAGTTTTGTTATTTGGGAGACATGCTGTGTGCTGGGGGTGGGGCTATGTGCTGTGGCTAGAGTGCGGAGTGGGTGGAAGAAGAGGGAGCTGTTGCCAATCCTGACATTGAGAGGACTCTCCCTCCGTGCTAATGGATCTTTGTGTGTGGCATGTGTTAGGGAGTGTAATGCTGTATGGTAGTGAGACCTGGGCAGTAAAGAAAGAGGATATTCACAGGTTCAAATGTACAGAAATGGCAATGATTAGGTGGATGTGCAGTGCATCCCTGAGTGTGAGACCTAGGGTGGGTAGGTTTACGGTGGAAGAGTTGAGAGGTAGGATGGGACTGGAGTGTATTGGTGTTTTGATGAGAAGAGGTAGACTGAGATGGTTTGGGCAGCGTGGAAAGCCACCATTAGGTGACCAAGGCTGACACATGCGAGCATGTTGGAGCCTTCAAAAACGAAAATGAATATGGTACTACTAATAAGCTGGTCTTTTGTTTCTCTGTTACATTTAAAAATTACCTACTATAGCTTCACTGATACTGTACTTTTAAAGCTGATATGCCTGCTTCCAATGTACAGTAGTTGGTATAAGCAAACATTTGTGATCTTTTAAAACATTTAAGCATTTATGTTACTTATAATGATGACTGTCTATATGAACTGGACAAAGAAGGAAGGAATTATGAAAAAACTAGGACCAAGCCAAACTATGGCTATATGGCATTAAGGCAGAAGGGAGAGAGGTAGATAACTGTATTAAAAGTGTGATATGAAGAGCAGTAAGAAAAGTGATAATACTGGAAAGAGAAACAGTGGGAGAGTAACCTAGGAAATCAGTAAATTGTGGGGGCTGACAGAGTCGGGAAAGGAAAGGGAACACTGCAAGACGTTATTGGAATGTAGACAGGGAATCAAGAAAAAGATGATGGATACTCATAGGGAAGTCACAGTGTGAGCAGGTGGGCTCAGGATCATGGCTCATCAAATGACTGTAAGACAGGTGGGCATGATCTAAGCGAAGATGAGCAAGGACTGTTTCCCATCGACGATTGGGGTGGGTTGATGTGTGCCAGGGAAGAACAGGGGGTTTAACACTATGAAATTTGTTGTGAACCTGTTAGTACCACGAGGACTGCCAACAATCATGGAAGAGGTGGGTTAGAAGTAGGAAACAATCAAAAGCTGGAATGGGGAGAAGGGAGGACCTAGAGGAGGAAGCAGCAGAGTGTGCCAACGAGTCAGTCTGTTTACTACCTGTAATTCCAACATGGCTAGGAACCCAGCAGAAACGAACTGACTTTTTCCTAACAGAAAGACAGAACAAACTGGTCAAAGAGCACCTCATTTTACTGGTTCAATTTCCTGCAGTCCACAAAGTTCATGTCAATTGAAGCAGCTCAGTGAATCAGGGTGTTCCTCTTCCAAATTATTAATCTTAACCATATGACTGGATAATCTGCATCAAAATACACCCAGTTCCAGCATCAGTGTAAACATACCCAAAAATCGATGAAATCAAAACAAAAACTATCAAATCAATGACAATATATGCTGTTGCAAATGTGGTAGGTAGGGGCGCTCACCATCCACTCACTTGATGTAGTGCTGCTCTCGGGTGTCTGCCCTTTCCTCTCCTCCATCCTTCTTTCCTTCTATCCCCTTCTATCTTTCTTTTCTTCATTCTTTCCTCATCCTTCTGCCTACAGGTGACTTTACACTCCCTGTTCTGTCTTTCTTTCCTTCATTCTTTCCTCTTCCTTCTGCCTGTGGGTGACTCTACACTAAGTGACAAGCCAAATGGTTTCCTGTACACCAGGAAACCATTTACTATGCTGGGAGGTAACCATATAACCAAATTTTGGCGCCTGGTGGTTTAGTGGGTAATTACGGAGCTCCAATCAGATTGAGCTGGTGAAGGTTTATATCCAAGGGGTGGTTGGGGTTTATTGCTTACGTAATGCCACTCAGGGATGAGTGAGGCTGGTCACTTTCATCTTAAACGCCAGGACCAACTTGCCTAGCCCCGGACTCCTATGCTCCTAATGGGTCAATGTACTGTAGGATTGGATGATGAATGCAAATTTTCAGAAAACAACAGACTTAATGAAGTTACAATTCACCATTCAGCAGCTACAACCTACATACAGAAAAAGTCCTGTAATCCGAACGGAAGGGGACCGAGGGTCTTTCGGACTATTTGTTTTTTCGGACTATGTACTGTAGAAATATGTACTGTACATGATCATTAAATAAACACTTAAAATTATATGGGTTACTTATTGGAAATGCACAGAAGTGTAGCTGAATAGTTACAGGCAGGTACATCCAAGTCCAAGAGCAAGTCCAATCCTGAGAAAAAAATTCGGAAAAAGACCAGAAAAATTCAAAAAATTTTGCCTTAAAAAATTCAGAGTATTGGGATATTTGGATTATTCGTGGTCGGACTGGAGGACTTTTACTGTAATTTACATCCAGTATACTGCAGCATTATATATCAGTACATTTACTTAAACCAATAAACTTAAATTATATATCACAAATTCTCCACATGGGCACACCACTTAAGTGAGATCCAGAAAATAATAAAAGTTCTCTTGACACACCAGAAAAATGCAAAACAGGAACATGCTACAAAATGCCACACAACGTATTTGAATATAGTGATCCTTCTGAGGGATGTAATAATATTTCTCATTAAAAGTAGCTTAGCATAAATGCACTTGTTGGTAACAAAATGCTAGCTATGCTATTTGAGATTAATATGACTAAATAAATACAGACAGAACTAATTATACAAGAGTGTCTTCCATACAACTGGTATTGTAATCAGGGGAACTGGCAACGACTTCAAGAAATTAGCTAGAACATTATGAAAAAGATCTCCTTAGACTAAAAGTGTTAATTAACAACATCCCAATTCACAATTTACTTTAAACACTGTTGTGTAATTTCATGGGAAAGGCTACCAAAGTATCCACCCCAACTCTGTCCCTACTGCTCAGTGTAACTGGAACTGGATAATGAGTTTCCAGAGCCATGTATCAAAAGCCATTTGGCACTAATTCAAAAGAAGAATACATTACAGACAATGAAGTTGAAACAATCAAAAAAAGGACAAAGAAATATGAGAAGGAAAAACACAAAATTAAAACAGCAGCAAGACACTGTGAAGACACTTCTCATCAGAAGTGTCAAGTACAATTCTGGGGGTAACCGACTTATGTGGTAGCCTACTACATGTCTCTAGACTTGCTTCTTACTGCTTCACTATAAGGATTGCTTTCCGTAGTTTAATTTTGCTGTTACCAAACTATATTATTCAGGTTATGAGAACCCCCAAGTAGTTAAGTGGTCAGTGAAGGGTTATATCTAACCTCTAATTTCAAAGTCCAACCTGAGCTGAATAATTCCTTCTTGTGTTTGCAACGATGACATAAGAGATGTCTCCTGGCTGTAGAGATTAATGGAGATGACAATGGTAATTTTCAAAGCTACAAATGGATTAACCCCTTTGATCTGATGATGTATGGTAATTCATTCTTCCTACCACCAGACGATTTTATTCAGCTAAGGATACTGTTTGTTGATGAAAGGGATAATGAAGGCTATGATCTAGCCCCTCCAGTTCCAAAACACTCAAAAGTCATATATAATTGTCCAGTGGTACAGATCATACAGCATAAAATATATCATCAGAGTGAAGTGGTTTAATGGAATGTATCAACCTCTTTAGTACGATGATGCCTTTTCATTTTACCATCTTTACAACCAGATTATTTTATTCAGCTTTGGAAAAATACCTCATAATGATGGGGCTAGGAATAATATCCAGCAACCCTCAGTACAACTTTATTTTTTACTACAACTAAACTCTCCATATGAAAGGGTTTACTACTGACCCCATAATGAAAGGGCTTATCGCCAGTTAGTAGAAGAGCTGGTTATTATGCAGCCTTACTAAACTACAGATCTGTGTTTCTCCACTATACTTCATCTACTTTAACCAAACAGAGGTGTTCATTTTTTTGTAGCCTGTTTCTCAGATTAATGCCAAAAACAGATAATATGATTCCACATCCACTCCACTGCACTTCTTTGTGTCTTGCACTGTAGTGTTAATCTCATTACAATACTGCATTCTAAGATGGAGAGATGACAAATTTTAGGCCAAGTTAAAGTGGAAAGGGTATACAGTGGGGCACCAATTTTCGCGCCTAATTGGGTCCAAAAATAATGCGCGAAAGTGGAATTAGCGAAAATTGGGGCATTGTCTTTATGGCAAAAAGGCTAATTGGTTCCCGGTTATCCTAAAGTAACATCAGATTTTCATTTTCACTTGCAATACAGTACATCAAATTACTATTGTACATTGCATTGTGAGATACAAACAATAAAAACTGTTCAGTACACATTATATGAGGAGAAACATACCACAGAGACCAGGTTGAGGTGTTTAATGGATGTTGGGGGTAAGTATCTGAGGTGCGTGGCGGGCTTATTTAGCCACGCCAGACGTATTGGCGCCACCTCTTGCTGCCTCGCTATCACCATGCTGTTTCCTCATACTACGCACTGTCGATTCTGGGATGTTAAATATACGGCAGATTTCACTGTTTTTTGCGCCCTTGTCCATGTGCTCAACTATCTTCCTTTTCATTTCATTATTATACTGCCGTTTCTTCACTCCAACACGATACTCTCTTTTAGGCTTGGCCTTTCCTCCCGACTTTGAATGTCCCGGCCACTTTTTATCACCACCACTGCCTCCCGGCCCTCCCCCCACACCACCAGGCTCTCCCCCCACACCACCAGGCCCTTTCCCCACACTACCAGGTATAGTAGAGGCCATTGAACCGTGAGAATCCAACACAATGGAGCTAGCACGCTCGTACACAATGGCGGGAATGGGTGGACAGAGTGTTGACATGATGTCATTCAAGATGGTGGTGGGTTGCGGGCGGGTGGTGCAGGAAATTCAAAGTTCAAAATATTGTCCCAAACCCAAAATTTGTGCGCGAAAATCGATTTTTTTCAAGCGAAAGTGGAAGTTAGGGAATATTTGGTGCATGCCGCGAAAGTGGATTCCGCGAATCCTGCTGTAGCGAAAGTTGGTGCACTACTGTAGTAAAATAAATGTATTCCTAGCCACTCATAAGGTAGACAAGATTAGGGGTCATGTTCTAGTTAGTGTAGGAGGTTTTCTAACATCTCTTCCTAGGCAACATATCTGACATATTACATATTAATCTTCTCTTGTACATTAGCCATATTTCTCCAATATTTTCACTGTCAAAAATAAGGAGTAACTATATGCAGTATTCCATTATGGGTTTCTATTAATATGATGAACAATGAGGACTTTGAAAATAAAGGAGCAATATACTGATGGGGCATGGCAGTTGCTGAGCAAACTAAGAAAACATTAACCCCTTCAATCCAGTGACACACTTTACATTTCATTCATGCTATCTCCAGACCATTATATTCAACTCAGATTTATTCAACTGGAGAAGGTCAGATACAGTATTGCTTTTATAACCCATCACTACTAGAGTGCCCTCATTATCTGAAGGAAATCATGAGGTAGCACCAATATTAAAAAGGACATCAGGGACTACACTATTATGACATCTCTCTATCATCATTTCATTCTTGCTAACTTCAGGCGTGTACAACTTAAGAGACTTGTCAAACTGGAGGGATTACACATAGCCTTTAGTTATTCCTTCACTACTTGAGTGTTCTCTTAACCCTTTTGGACCAAGAGTAACAGCTTTTCTCAGTGAAAGCTTAGGACAATATGGTGTGGATGACAGCTTCTGTATGACTATCACATTTTGAAAAAAATTTTCATGAAAATGTATGCACATTTATAATATAAAGTATACCCCATGGGGAGATGAAAATCATGAATATTTTATGCCATTATCAGAAACACGACCTCCAAATAATAATGTATAATATCAAAGCTTTCCAGAAGATGTTAAAATGTTAAAATGTAGAGTGCACAGATTAAAGCTAAAGTTTATTTGGCACAGCCTCAGCTGTGACTTGCACTCCACAGGTTAAGCACAATATAATCTGGCAGAAGCAAAAATGAAACTTCAAAATAGGCATGATAATGGAATGGTTCAATATAGAATAAGGTAGTGTATAATACATCAATTAAGACTTACACTCAAACATCTGATTAGTGCTTGCTCATCTAAATAGGTGTTTGAAGAAGAGTCTTAGCAATATTTCTCACTGTGAAATAACTGGCAAAAGGATATAAAACCTAGTGGACAGCAACTCCATTTGGGCATGTTTCCCTCATTCTGTTTGGCACCTTGAAATCCTTCTGTTTTGTAACAGTAGTGTTACTAATTCAAAGATCCTTCGAGCAAAGACTAATATTAAGATCCTTCGAGCAATGACTAATATTAAGACACTGAATTCTGGTAATGTCAATTTGAGCTTATACCTGCTGCTACCTGATGGTTTTATTCAACTAAGGAAAGACCTCTTATAATGAAGGCATTTACCCAGTATTAATGCTATATCTAAACCATCCAGTTTGAAAATATTATCCTAAACTGAATAAAATTACAAGATGGCAAGAATAAAATGAAAAAGTCATCCTCAGCCTCAGTGAGTTAAAGAAACCCTCAAACACCCATATAAAGGGGAATATAATCTTTTAATTACAGAAAAAGAATCTCTACATGACACACACACATACACACACACACACACACACACACACACACACACAAAAGATTAATCAATATCAATGCACTCAGTTATAGTACACAACAAATGTCAACACAGCCTGCTAGAATGAGTACAATTACAATATTTCTCACTGTTATCGTAACTTAACTGAAATGATCAAGCACTGCATATTTATACTCACACCATAGAAGTTCAACTGTTATTGTAACTCAAAGCACATCATACAGTCTCAGATAAATGGAACTTTTTTTTTTTTTTTTTTTTTACCTTAAAATGCATCTTGCACCAAAATGCACATCTGAACTGCATCTCGATACTCGAATATTATTTTCAAGATCTTTACAGCAGAGCTAGAAAACTGATTTCCTTTGAATGAGCTGCAAAAATGCATTTTTCTAGACTAGATAAGTTTAATTCATATTCCTAAAGCAGATTGGCTGTCAAAACAACAGATGCCAAAAGCTTGTACAAGAAATGCGAGGGAGAAAAATGCAAAATTCTGTGAGCAGCTACAGCAAACATAAATATTAGGCTGATAATTCATATTTACATCTTACAACATTACTCTATCTCCTGCTTTCTGTTTTCTCTGTCTCTGAAAAGTGAGGAAAATATACATAAGGCATATTCCGAGAGGTAACAAGCATTAGTAATACTAAAAAAAAAAAAATGGTGGTTGTATAATCTGACTAGCTGTTGTAGCTCTCAAGGAATGCTTAGTTTTATTCTGTGATGTTCTTGTCCTAAGGGTGTATGAGCACATTATATCAACCTATTCTTCTTTATGTTTTTACCATCCTTTGCTTCTCCCAATCATTTGCCATAACTACCCTCTCCTACTGGTATACCTATCCTATTTCACTGGTGCCCACAAGCAGAGTATTTGGTATAGTCTTTCTATACAATCTTCATAGTTTTATTGTATTGATTAAATCTTTTCACTTCTGCAGCAGCATTCAGTTAGCCATAAGAGTCAACATTTCATCTCCAAAATGCATGTTCAAAAATCAAATAATCTATTCAGTTACTATACTGTACCTTGGCTAACATCATCATGCAATCTTTATTTTTCATCTTAACTTTCAATCAACTGGCTTTGTATTTTGAAACATATCTATTAAATCAATGTATTTCATCTGTACAATGAATTTCACATAACCTATCAGCTCATCTATATGCACACACATATATACATATGATATCCACACATCAGTATATATAAATATATATATATATATATACATACAGTACACAATAAATATTGTGCACACTAACAGCACAGTCAGACTGGTACATGCAACATCATACAGAAACTACATTTCACACACACCAATAAGCACATACGAACAAACAAAAAAGTACACACACAAATATACTTTATACTGCTGGAAGATCTCTTTCACTCGGCTGCAAACATGAATCACAGTACCATTTGTTGTACCCTCCACATCTGTGATCTCTTACCTAACAATCAATCCCTTATTCTTTTGATGTGAGAAGCTGCCTTCTACAGTATTCTAAACCAACTGCAACCATTCGCCAGTTAAGTATCATCATAAAATAAAATACAGTCATAATTTTGATACAGTACTCTCTCTTATGAATACAACACACAAAACCAATCAATATCTGTGACCTTTTTTTACATGTCCAGTTTCCACATTTTATATACTGTATATACTGTACTTGTACCCTTCTTTAGTAAAACAATATGGTCAGATCATAAATATGGGCTCCCGGCTGACATGACTCACACTGCAACACATTCAAACACAGAACTGCAATCTGTACATTTTACCAAATAATCTGTACCCATATTATATGAAATCTCAATAAAACAGTATACATTATAAATTAGGGATGATTTCATAATTAACACAACTTCTACTACATAATTGGTACTATAAATTCAGAGACTCTGGTAAATCTGCATTACCATGTATGTAATGATGGAATGTTAACTGGCAATCTGTCTGTAATTTTCTGTGGACTTATAGCAAAATTGAACAGAGGAAATGTTGATTTGTAATGAAGACTTACTGTATTTACTTTCATCCAATGGGTATCTTCCACTAATTATTGTCTTTTCAGCTAATTCTCCTCAACCAATAAATTTACAGTTAGGTAAAACGATACCAACCAAACTCATTATTACCCCTCTGTGAGTACAGAGGGCCTGAGACCAGGCTATCATAGTAGAGTCTGTCCTACTTCACTGGCAACCTTTTAAGGCAATGATAGCAGGCAATCTCATATTACCCTCTTTAGGATGTGAGGGTTCAAGGTGACTAAAGCAATTCATTACATTTATGAGTACATGACCAACTAACTCCTCTTGCTGATATTACTTGATCAAAACTTTCAGTTACCTCTATTAGATCAACACTTGCCCTTGGCAAGTCAGTCATTCTGACAGGTGTGCTTACCATTATGTCTTCAAGGCAGGTGCCACTTTACAAGACAAAAATCTCCAGTCACCTCTTAAGGATTTCATCCATTGCACATAAGATATGGCCCTCATCACCCACTTGAGTGCTCTACAATCAGACCATCAGAGATGCACAAGCAATACTTGTAGGGTTATCTTGGCCTAGCTAGTCAACAATGATTATGGCAGAATTATCTTGTGAGCTAAGTAATTCCTATGTTACTGTATCAGTGAATCCAAAGAAGATTACTATATTACAGGTAATAACTCCACTATCATCACCAACCTGACCTTTTTTCCCACCTTAGGATAGGATTATGTATTTCCATCTTACAGTAATTCCAAGTTTAACTAATGTGTCCAAGCTAAATTTCTAACTACACTGGAATTTACATTGAGCTGCATTTCATTTGATCATTTCAACTGTATAATACCCTAGATACTCTGCATATTACATCTATAAAGAACTGCTAACATGCATCATCAAATATTCCTCCGAATATACCAGTCTCTCACCCATCACCACAATTCCCTCAAAAGTCATGTATCTCTCACCCATAAGCCTGTTCCTTGAAAATACACATATCTCTCACTGATAAGCATAATGAACTCCAAAAACTGTGCAGCACTGGAATTACAGAATGATGTTATGACTGGTATGCCTCTAAATGGTTCTTTAATTAATCACTGCAACTACCGTCAACTGCACTGACATTAATTCTTTACAGGGCAGGTGAATAATACAAAATTTGAAAGAGGCCATCGACACTGTGGTAGCAGTAGTAGCTGTAGCCCCAGGTTCATCTGAAACATGAATCTGGTTGACTGCAGGCTGTATTTGTCCTTACCCATTTAGATAGCTGCCACCACATGAAGGCATCCCTTCTCAACACCACCATCAACTTTAAACTCTTCAGTCACGTGACATCCTTCTCATTCTTATCTGGCCAATATTCAACAGTACTATTCAGCTTAGGGAAGATTACTTAAAATGACAGGACTTAAGATTGTTACATGTAACTTTTCCATCCATCCATCATCCAATCCTACATTGCCCCATGAGGAACGTAGGAGCCCGGGGCTAGGCAGTTGGTCCCGACATTTAAGATGAGAGTGACCAGCCTCACTCATCCCTGAGTGGCATTACATGAGCAATTAGCTCCAACCATCCCTTGGATATAAACCTTCACCAGCTCAATCCGATTGGAGCTCCGTAATTACCCACTAAACCACCAGGCGCCAAAATTTGGTTATATGGTTACCACCCAGCATAGTAAATGGTTTCCTGGTGCACAGGAAACCATTTGGCTTGTCACTCAGTGTAGAGTCACCCACAGGGTGATGGAAGTGGAAAGAACGAAGGAAAGAAAGACAGAAGAGGGAATGTAAAGTCACCTGTAGGCAGAAGAACAAGGAAAGAATTAAGGAAAGAAAGACAGAAGAGAATGGAAGGAAAGAAGGATGGAGAGGAAAGGGCAGACACCCGAGAGCAGCACTACACTGAGTGAGTGGATGGTAAAAAAAAAAGATTCCCTAAATCTATGCAAAATCAAGTGGAGGTAGTACAAATAAAATAAAAAGAATGTCACTGGACTGAAGGTGTTGTTGGCAGAGAAAACTATACAGCCAGGACTGTGAATGTGCCATCACGACAAGCATTAACCAAACATTCAGCGAGAACTCAAAAGATTGAAGGTGGGGGGGGAGAGTAATCAAATACCTTCAAATGTCAGGATTTTCAAGCATTAAAGCATCACAGCAGTAGTTCTGAATATTTACAGAGTACATATACAGGCCCTCCTCATTATAAGCCACAGAAGTGTTCCAGTATATCATAACTTCCTCCTAACAATTGCTATCGTACTTTATAAATTATGTGGAACTGGGAGGTCACCTTTTATCCCTTCAGTGTGCTAATGTCTTTCTAAATTCTACTCTTGTTATATCCAGATGATGCTGTTCAGCTTGAGACTTTTTTTCAAAATGGAAGTGTTTGATGCAGCCTCCATTAACCCCTTGAGTACAAGATATCTTCTGAAGCTGGACAAAAAAAAAAAAAAAAGTTTGGAGGTGGCAAGAACAAACTGAAAAAAAACATCATCAGCTTCAACAGTACTAATGTATATTTTCTGGGCAAGTTTTTCTTTAATTACTGGATATTAAAACCAGAAAATTACATTTTAAAAAGTAACTTATAATGAGGGCTTACTGTATCCATTACACATTATCAAAAGGAGAGCCACTCAAATTCTTAGTGTACTCTGGTGGCTCTGAAAATATTACTCTTCCTTCCTCTTGTCATGGAATGCTCTTCAACTGGGGAGAGGGATGCAAGAACGACAGAAAACACCCAGGAATCTACAGAAGGTTTAGGAAGGAAGGATATAGGGTACTTGTTCGATATACATGGATATAAGAGGGAATATACTAGTGAAGAATGGCTTAGGGACAGGTCATAGTTAATGCAGATATAATAATACATAACAAAGAAAATGCATATGAGTAAGGGAAAAGTTAAAGAAAATGCAGATGGGTAAGGACAAAGTGACTTGAAAATGAAAATAATGCACAAACTATTAAAGACAATGCAAATCACAAGCACAAGATGAGAACAGAAAATGCAGGCAAAAACATTAACTGCACCAGTATATTATGAAACTGCCAGACTAGGTACAAGGAAATCACCACTCTAACTGGTTCCACCACCATTATCACCACCTCCAACAACCACCCTTAACACCTGACTCTGCCACACTTGTTCCCCCTTACCAATGGCCCTCCTTCCCTCCTCCCCATCCTCATCCTCTTCTCTGTTTTCCTCCTCCACTTCCCCTTCCTTCGCCAGGGATCAGTTGAGCAAACCAGACACTTCCCAGATCTTCATTACTCGGTCTTGACCTGCAAAAAATAATTAATGTCGTCATCATCATTCTAACATTGTACTTCACATCAATAAAAGGGCTAGCTAGACAAGAAGTCCAGTAAAACCTCTTTAAGTTGGAATGAATGAATAATGAGAAAAACTAGCACCAAGCCTTGAGAGAATTGTGGCACTAAGACAGCAAAGAAGGGACAATTAAATTAGATGCAATATACACAGAGAAGAAAGAAACGCAATAATATTAGTAAAAGAAAAAGTAAATATTAGTAAAAGAAAAAGTAGGATAATCACCGAGGAAATCAGTAGGCAACGAGGGGCGGGGTAATAATGAGAGGAAAGGAAAAGCAGAGCGGAGGTCGTGAAGTATGAACAAGCAATCTAGAAAAAGATGTCTGATAGTCAAGGGACTGTTACAGCAAGAACAAAGTGGAGGGGGGTCACAACTCATTAAGTGACCGTGAGTGAGGCGGGTGTGACCCAAGCGAAGACATGCAAGGGCAGACTCCCATCGACGATTGGGATGAGTGGAAATAGACCAAGGAAGAACAAAGGGTTTAACAAAATGAAGCTTAGTGGTGACCTGAGAGTCCCAGGAAGTTTGCCATAGGCCTTGGAAGAGGCTAGTAAGAACAGAAAAAACAATCAAGAGCAGGAGTGGGCCAAGCAGATGTGAGAGACAGAGCAGCAGAACGAGCCAGTGAGTCAGCACGTTCATTACTGGCAATTCCAACATGACCAGGGACCCAGCAAAACTGAATCAACTTACACACAGAAAAACGGAAGATCCACTCTTGAATTTGGGTGACAAAGGGATGAGAAGAAGTTTGCAGAAAAGAAAGTGCACTATGAGAATCGGAGAAAATAACAAAAGAGGAAGAAGAGGTACGAAACAGAGACAGAGACTTCAGACCGAAATGAATAGCGTAAAGTTCTGCTGTGAGAACACCCGCAACAGAAGGAAGGGAACTGGAAAAAGAAAACTCTGGGGAGACAACAGCAAAACCAACACCGCGAAGGGATTCAGAACCATTGGTAATGTTAGGAGTAGCAAAAGAATGAGAAGACGTGTTCAAGAAAAAGGGAGTGGAGAGTGACGGGAGAAAGCAGAGGGTGAGGACAAAGGAGAGGGGTAAAAGCCAAAGAGGAGAAAGAAACAGGACAAAAGGGAAAAATGAGTAGAAAGGTGAAACCAATACACAACCTTGTCACACATCCACACTGATCGTGAACCATTCACTTAGATGCTCATTAACCCTTACACGTGCTTCACTACCATCATAAAAATTCATGACGGCACATAGCAGCTTACCAGCTACACCGTACATGCGCAAAACTTTCCACAATCTGTCTCTGCCCACTATGTCGTATGCCCACTTGGTTGAATGCCACAAACACCTTATGGTCCTTCTCACAAGCCTTCTCTGCTATCTGTCTCACTGCAAATATTAGATCCACACATCCTCTGCCACTCCTAAAGCCACCCTGTTCATGATATCTCTCTTACTTTCTCTATAATAATTCTTACATATACTTTCCCTACCACACTCAATAAACTTATGCCACAATAATTCTTGGAATCATTTTGCTCACCTTTATTTTTGTACAGGGGTACAATCACAGCCTTTTTCCACTCTGCTGGCACAGTTTCACTCATCTATGCCTTCTTACACATCTCCAACAAGCACTTCATCCCACTTTCTCCACTACACTTAATCATCTCTGCATACACCTCAACTCCAACTGCTTTCCCATTTTTCAGCCGCTTCACAGCACTCTTCGCTTGTGCGAGTGTCAAGTCTCCTGGCACTGCATGACTTCCCTGCACACCCCCAAACCAATCATGTTTACAGCCACTCTGCTCTCTCTATTCCCATTAATCAGGCTTTCAAAATATTCTTTCCATCTGGTCCTTACTTCATCTCCATGGGTTAATAATCTACCACCTACATCCTTCACACCATCACATTTCTTTCCACTTTCACTTCTACATTTCCACACCTCTTTCCAGAATAACTTCCTATTTTCAGAGTAGTTCACATTCATTTTTCTTCCTAGATCATCATTTTCCTCCTCCTTTTTCCTCTTCACTAGTCTCTTTACATGCTTCTTACTCTCAAAATATTAAGTTATTATTTTAACTGAACCTCTGTCCTGTAATCACTTCAGCCACTTCTTCCTCTTTTCCTCCACCGCTTTCTTAACCTCCTCATCCCACCATGTCGTACCTTACTTCTTTGTTGTTACTCTTGCCACACCACACACCACTTTAGCATTCCTAATTAGGCAATCCCTATATGCATTCCACGGGCTGGCCAGATCCATTTCATTTCAGTTCACTGATTCTAACTTCTCCTCTACTTTAGTTCTGTAATCATCTGCCATTTCTTTGATCCTCAGCTTCTCACTTTCAGTTTTTCTCCCTGACTGCTCCTCTCTCTCCTGATTCACCTCACTCCTCTCAGCTTGATCTTGCATACCACAATCATATGATCTGATGGACCTCCACAATGTCCTCTCATGGCCCTCGTATTAGCGACCATTTCCATCATCGACCTCTCTACGAGCATGTACAGTAATCAATCAGACTTCTTTCACCACGATCCCCGTTCCCTCTATACCATGTATATTTATGTGCAATTTTGTGTTTGAAATACAAGTTACAAATGCACACCCTACTTTCCTGACACATATCCTTTAGTCACTTCCCATTATCATTTTCTCCTGGTACTCCATAACAACCCATTATGTCATCCTCAGAACCAGTGCCTACTCTTACATTCTTATTACTTCCTTATATTGGCCTATCAATCTCAAATAAGTGAACAGTAAATGTCACGAGGTAAACCCTGTCCAAGGTAAAGTAGATCTCTCACCAAACATATCTGACATGTACTTCCAGTGGCCACATGATTTAAATAATTTTCCAAACACTTTTCACTTACCATATTCTTATTAATATCTTATATTGACCTATCAGTCTCAAATAAGTAAACAGTAAATGTAAAAAGGTCCATACCAACAGTGAGGAGCAGACCCATTTCCTCATCCAGATCCATATAAACAACGCTGTGCTTCACCTCATGGAAACGCGCCAGTGACTTGCGGCTGTAAAGGTAAAGAAAGTCTTTAGTACAGTTATTCCTCGCTTTATACCCTCCATCTGGTGATGTATTTTCTTATTCCATTCTTCCTACCTCCTGACAATTTTGCCAACTCAGGAGAAATGATTTATAGTGAAGGGGACAGAAGCAGTTCCCATTAAACCCTTTACAATCTTATTTTTCTTTCAAAGCTAAATAAAATGATCTAAATTACCTCATCAGACCGAAGGAGTTAAAGTTGTCTCATAATTAAAATGCTGATGAATTAGCACCCTTTCTTCACTTACAGTTGCTCCTGATTCATTATAAAGTCTTTCTTTAGAAGTGAGTGTTATTTGTGGTTTTACCCTTTCAGTCATGAGTCTGAATCATGTCACTTTAACTGCATCAATCTATTGTCCTTTAAGTTTTCTTCTTGCTACACTTAAATATATTTGTTCAGCCAGGAAGAGAAATAAGGATGAGATGGGGTTAATGAAGACTATAGGCCCATCAATACAAACGGTCTCTTCAAAGCTTGACAAAATCTTCTGGAGGTAGCAAAAATAAGGCGAATAATTCATCATCAAAGTGAGAGGATTTAAGTTATATTTTTGTCTTCACACATCCTACACACTACATGAGGACTAATCATACAAGGCACAACTTTGGGCTGTATGCATAACCCATTCAGTTCAGTGATATATTTTTCATTTTACTTTTACTGCCAGTGCTGTAGACAGATGCCTTTATGTGGTGGCTGAAATTATAACCACGTGCCTCCACTGCGTGGTTATATAAAAGTTCCTCAATAGCTTCCCTATCCCCTGAAAAGAGGAACGTGGACTGCAGGAGCAAGGTAACTTAAACCTGCAGTCCACTGGGTTCATATTCAGATAAGCCTCGGATTACAGCAACTATTCCTACTACTTTTGCTGCCACCAAGTGATTTTACAAAGCTTAAACGAGACATTTGGAAGAGACGAGGGTAGAAATAAGCTCCGATAACCCTTATGGTATAAGAAGTCCTTCCTAAGCTGACAAGATGTTTTTTTCAATTATTTTTGCCATATCCTAATGATTACACTCAGGATGGATTTTTCTGCTGGAGAGGCGAGGCTTATCCTACATAAACCCATCCAGTATGAATGGCCTTTCCTAAACTGAGTAAAATTGTGAGAGCTGCAGGGATAAACTAAAACTAAACAAGGACATCACCTGGATCTAATGGGTAAACTTATAATACAAAGGAATGCCCATGATTATCTGATTAGCCTGCATCTGAATTTATAGACAGCAGTTAGCAAGGGCACAACAAAAAAAACTCCCTGGAGGTAACAAAAATAATATGAATATCATGTCATCAGATTGAAGGATTTAAAGAATGGAGGGCAAAACAATATCCATGAAGATAAGATGATGAGGGAAAGTGTAAGTAGATTTTAAAGAAAGAGTAAGTGGCAAACTGATAAATGAGGGTACAGAATAATGTTCATCATATTTATTTAGAGCAAAATAAAATGAGGATGATAATTTATGAGTCTTAGGGAAAAAAAAAGAAAAGGTGAAAACCTTATAATTTGGTGATATCTAAGGAATTATGAAAAGTCAGTTTGTATACAGAGGTGGAGATGTGAAAGAGACGGGTATGCATTTGAAGAAATACAATGCTGTACAATCATCATCACAACAAAATTCTCTAATTTTTATTTCATCAGGGACATCAAAGAATGAAAGCCATAGGTAAAGATGCAAGAAAATAATACAGATCTGGTTTTCAAATACTGTGCAAAAAGAAGTGGAAGAAAATACATGATGTGATTCTGTGTTGCTGTCATGCCAATTCAAGTGCAAAATATGTCAAGAATACTGCTGAACTAAATAATAATATAAATAATAATAATCTATCTATCTATCTATTGCCAGATGCCATAATCCCATAAGGGGTGGCCATTTGACCTTGAGTTATTTGTTTTACAAGGAGGGGCACTAACCCTCCACCAACCCACTAGTTGACATGTAGGAAGCACGTATGGTTTGGTTATAGGGTTACCACCCAGCGTTGTAAATGGTTTCTTGGCTTACAGGAAACCATTTGGCTTGTCACTCAATGTAAAGCCACCTGTAAAGGAAAGAAAAGCAATAAGAAGTGACAGGAAAGATGGGAGAAATAGGAAAAGAGGAGGGCAGGCACAGAAAAAGACTGATAAAGGCTAAGGAAGAAGTAGGGGGCACTACATCAAGTGAGTGGATGATGGTCGCCACCACCTACCACTATAATAATAATAATAATAATAATAATAATAATAAATGCAGTAATAATAATATTAAAAATTACTATAGGTTTGAAAAAAGACAAGAGATGCATATGAAACAAATATTAACAATACAGTCTATGCTTAGATGTAATGACAGAACCTGATGAAAATCTATGATACAAGAGCTGATGATGATTAGCAGGAGATGCAATAGCATAAAAAAACTTCTGATAAAAAAGTCAGATTGTAAAAGAAATTGAAAATGTTAACCTGAAAAGCAAAACTATCACCCAGCAACATTAAAGGAGAGTATTCTCATCATCTCAGGAGGTTTTCTAGCACCTCTTCCTTACTATTGTACTTCACCATATGGCATGATAAAATATTCTCTCATTTATGATAGTTATGTACAGTATGCATTATCATACTGATTTTTTTTCCTCACCTATGGATTGGGTGAGGTAGGATCCAGTGATAAGGAAAAACAAAGTGCAAAAGTAGGAGAACTATCAACAATAAGCCCAGAGAAATGGGTCGGATCATCATTCATAGGTATTGGTAGTTCAAACCCCTGGAATCCTGGCTTCACCTCCAGGACAGTCTTAAATTTCAAAGCTACACAAAATACTGTATATGCAAAAACTAAAGTGCAGTATTAACCATAAATTGCTAAGGAAGAGGTGATAATCAGTCTCCTTAGCTGATAACAATACCCTACCAGAGTATCAAGATAATGAAATATGAGTTTCACCAACCCATGTTCAATTAACCACTTTAGCACGAGGATGCCTTTTTCATTTTACGCTGGCTAACCATGGATGATTTTATTCAGCTACGGCAAGATGTCCTCTGGCTGAAGGTGTTAGAAAAAACATCTACAGTAAACCCTCCATATAACGAACTAATTGGGGGGGAGGGGTGGGTCATTATATCCGAAAGTTTGCTATATCCGATGGTTGTTATTAACCAAGGGATTACCAACCCAAGGTTCCTATATCCGTGGAATCGTTCGGTCCTACGTGCGCAACCACACCTTACTCTATGAAGTTTCACATGGAGAATTCAATGGTTTATGTAGTTATACAGTACATGTACAGTAAATACCATCCAGTATGAAGTTGTACATATAAATACAATGACTATAATGAAATGAAATACTGTTACAGTACACTTACCATACCAGGGGGTGAACTTCCACCGAATATAATGACCAAAGGTTGTTACATAAGGCAGAAGTTCGCTCTGGAAATGGTGGGTCATTATATCTGAAGTTCACTACAAATGGGTTCGTTATATCGAGGGTTTCCTGTATTTTTATCCCTGTAGTCTGAGGATGTCGATTTCATTTTATGCTATATTTCATTCATTTTAATTAGGTGGAGATTTTTACCTTTTTTCAACTTACTGCCAGTAGTTCAGTGGCATAATATAACAATCCAGTACCATGGCTCAGCATTCTTTTCCTCGCACCTCTTCATGAGTAGTATCTATTTTCTATTGTTAATCTTTTGTTACAGTGCAAGATTCAAGATGGAGAGATGCCTAGCTAAAGTGGAGTATAGTTTATTTACAAGTGTTTTTACTCAGCTTGGGCAATGACATCCTTGGGCTGATATGGTTAATAATGGCTTCATGATGTTTCATGTAAATGTATACTGTACTATGATGCAAATAAAATATTATGTCTTCTTTTAAAAATTAACTGTACACAGAAAAAAAAAAAAAAATCACAATAAAGCAATGCAGTGCAGTGATTATAAAAAAAAAATAAAAGTGCTCCATTATCATCATCAGTGCTATAGAGCTACACTTGACAAATCTGAAATATAACAAGCCTTTACTGCCAGTATGAGATATTAGAAAGCATCAAACATTGCACAAACAGACAGAGGTACAACATTTATACAAATACAAGCACTGAAACCAGATTCTGTCTCAAGCAAAGCAAAGTACACATTACACAAGTCTGCTTACTTATCTCCACTCAAGCTATCAGCACATGAAAGAAAACATAGAATAAATTTTAGATAATAAAGTATACTGAAGAAAGATTTGATATGATACTGATTACTGTAATTTGGGATAGGAAGTACATACTGGTATTACTTGTACAAAACAACTCATTTAACAACTACTATAGTACTGTAATCAGCAATATCAGTTTTAAAAATAAATAGCAGTATGAGGCAAATATATGTAATCATAAATTATCACTGGCTTGATAATGCACAGTATTCAATGCATTAACATGCTTCTCTATCACTTATTAAAACTTAAAGAAAATAATGGTTACATGTTCTTGAAAAAAAAAAAAGAAAGAAAAAGTAAACCATTATATATAAACAATGAGACACCAGTAACCTAAAGATGTGATGTTCGAATGTGTTCAAATGATAATGTAATATAGTATATATTACACTACATGGTAAGCTATGACACATATTGTGGTACTAACTACTTGAAGTTATGTGAACTAATCACAGTTTTCAATTGCAGCAATGAGTACAGTACAGGTATGATGTTCAGTTCATGTTTCAAACAACGATACACTGTTGCCAAAAGCAGCCAGTATATGTTGAAACATCCTCATCAGGGGTACAGTAAGAGAGAGTTTCTAGCCCCTTCAGTTTGACAGATCTTACCTAAGCTGATCATTTTATTCCAGATTTGGCCTTAATAAAATAAAAATGCTGGCATCATTATAGAAGGTTACACAGTTAATAGTAAATGTGAACAATAGGCTCTGAGCAGACATAAAGCATGAAAATGAAAAAGAAGAAAAAAATTATTAACATGAATAATATGCTAATCAGGACACTGCTAAGTCTCTGACTGCTAACAGAAGAAAACAACAATGACACATCTTACTCGGGAAAATCTAACACATTATATTAGCAATGTCACAAAAGAACCAGGGTGTTTTACACTATGTGCTCACAGATATGTCACAGAAACAGCTAAGTGTAGGCTTTTTACTAGTTTTGTCTTGTTACATGGGGAAGGTTATGCACTCAATGATCTACTGACACTCTGATAAATGGCTGGAGCATTATTTCTTTTATAATCTGGCAAGCAGGCTGGATTAATGTTGCATCTGGTTACCACAGCAGTTCACATATCATAAAATGCAATGCTACTTTTGTATGCTATGTGATTTAAACAATGTAATGACACAGATGCTGCAATTTAACTAGCACTTGTGTCAAGGTTCTGATGGTTCTAATGTACAGTAATAACTAATGTTTAAGTAAATATGACTTCTACATGTAATATAAACACCGCATTGAAGACAAGCCTTTATTAAGTTGACAAAGTTTTGTTTTATACAAGCTTTATCAAGTCACTGACTTGAAATAGCTTGCATAAAGCAAAACGCTGTCAACTTAATAAAAGTTTGTCTTCAATACGGTGTTTATATTACATTCAGTTGGTTTGTTGCCCCCTCTCTGACTTCTGCATAACTAAAAATTCATTTAGAAAGAAGAATGGGGTTCCAAAATATAGCATCTACATCAACAGATGAATCTAATCTAACTAATGATTAAAATCAACACCTGACAGCATCAATCATCAGATATCCTGGGAACTTGCGACAGAAGAAAGCTTTAGAAGGGCAATATATTATTAAAACATATACATGTAAACCACTTACTCCTGATCAGTGATGGTGGAGTGGCACTTGTCGCACACCCTAACATCAAACTCGAAGCCCATGACAGGAATGCAGGATCGCTTACTGCTGCAACTGTCACACACTGCCTTGCCACATTTTCTGCAGGAAACAGAAAAAAGCACTGAAAAGCAATGTTCCCTGGCTGCACAGGTTAGCCCCTGTATCCAAGGCCTGCTCTCTATACTGGCTGGTGAGATACAGTTATTGTTCCCATGTCACTATCCTGGGGTATGGCTCCTCACCAGCAAGAGGAAGTGTGTCTGCAGCCAGACACCTTAATCAAAGCAGGGGTGGCTACATACAAATCACTTCCATATCACCATGTTTTCTGCCATCAGGCTGCCCTCCCTCCAACTTGCAGGACACTTGCTCATATAACTACCTCTCCACCCCAACCTTCCACCTCATCTGTGGTCTCCCCTTCCCCCTCTCCCATTCCAGCTTACCCACATACACTTTCTGAATCAATCTCTCATTCTCCATTCTCTCCACATAAAAGTGTTAACTCAGCAAAATAACCACAAAGGTGACTCTGCACCAACAACAGTAAGATACCACTATAGCAGCATCCTCAGAGGTTGAATTGCTGTTTGCCCAAGTACCAGTGCTAACCTGCAATAAAGTAGGAGAAAGACTGAGGTGTGTAAAAGACTTATAAAAAGTATGAGTTTATGACTGACTTTTGACTCTGCGTACTAGAAGCTGGCTTCCTTACTAAACAATGATGAATGTGTGGCTGGTTTCCAAACTTGTACTCACACATTATTCTTATATTAGTACCTCCCATGGTTAGTTGTTGCCAGCAAACACTGGTCAATGCCAGTCATTTCTTGTAGACCACTTCTTTGGGAAACAAGAATTGGGGGATATGGTATGTAAGGAGAGAAAAAGAATTAAAAGGCCAAATGATGTGAACATGAAACAAAGACAAGGAGAAATACAGGGATCTCTACATACAGACGGAAGTAAACTCAGATTGGCAATACATGAGGGACTGACCTGCAATGGTGCTGGCGAAGACCAATCTGCTTTTGATCCATCATGGCCTTTATGTTCCAGAAGAATGGACGCTCACAGTATTGGCAGCTGTCAGATTCTAACCACTCAGGGGTCTAGGCCGAGAAATGTTTGGTTAAATATTATGATGATTAGAATAACAGGGACTCAGTGTATATCAGGGAGATGTCCCTAAACATTACAACTGTAAAGTGGGGGAAACTGACAAATCCACTTTATACACGGCAATGAAACTGTAACATGTTTTTCTGTAATTTACTATGGATATATATATATATATATATATATATATATATATATATATATATATATATATATATATACTGTATATAAAGGGTAACTGGTGACTTACTGTATAATACAGTAATCCCTCAATTATCCGGATGGCCACTATACGGACCATCCATTATCTGGATGCTGTGATCTGGCTGTTCAAAACCATTATTCATTTTTCAATTTTATCTGGACAAAATGCTTGCATCCGGATGAAAATTATGGCTACGCGAACATTTTCACCCAGCTGGGCTGTTTTTCTAAATGTTTTTTAGAGCCGTGACGATTGCTTGTCTGTGGCTGATAGGTCTGGTTGATCATAATTACTCCTTGGGTGTGGTTTATAGGTCTACTTGACCAGATAATGTAAAACACCAGGATGGTGACCTTTTACAATGGCTTCAAAGTTAGGGTATGTACAAAAAGGGGGCCGGTGAGAAGTTCACTCTCCAGACGAAGCCACTATCTGGACATGCTTTTGGCTCTATTATATCAGATAACTGAAGGATTACTGTTATTACAAATGTATAATATACTGCAGAACATTATGCACTACTGTGGGAGACACATTTTATCATCATAATTACACAAAAACAGTACTGTAACATGGAATAACAAACAAAACATATACCATATCCCCTCAAATAGCAATACTACTGGAAGAAGTTTTTTACCTCCTGCCTGTTAGCAGCCATGTCCCAAAACACAACAGAGGCATCTTCTCCTCCGGAAATCAATTGGTGACTACTCTTTCCATACACAAGTGATGTAACCTTGCTCCTGGGGGAAGAGAGTTCACGGGGTTATGACAGAAATATTGTTGTTCTTACCCCTGGCTTCAATGGATGTGAACATAATGAATTACCATACACTCTCAAAGATCTTTTAAGACAGTTATGTTGATGGGCTGTCTATGTTATGAGACTGAGATGTATGAAGGTTATGAAAAGTAAAGCACAATATGGTACAGTTAATAATGGAAATCTCCTAACAGGCAATCAAATACAGTACTGTAAACTGTATCTGCCCATATCACAGGAATTACATTTATATGTTTTTACCGTTACAATATCACCCAGATTAAAAAAAAGAAAAAAAAAATCATTTAATATCCCTTTCGAGATTGGGAGAGCCAAAGACACAGCAAAAGCTGAGATATAAGTTATGGGTATTTTTCAAGGATTAGGTGAGGCATCTGCCTGGCTACAGCCAGCAATCAAAGACCAGCTATCCTTCACTGCAGTTAAACCTACACCTAAATGACTGCCATCTCCAACACACCAATGCAGGGCTCTTGTTTGGCGAGCCATGGCTCGCAAATTAGAGTATTTTTTCCCTTTGGCGAACAAATTTTACATGCAAATCGCCTTTTGGCGAGGAGAAAATAATGCATTTCAAAACCCAGCAAACTACAAAATAAGTAAATATCACTTAAATGAACAAAAAAGCACGTTGTGATCGATTATTAAGTCTTTCCTTGTAGCCATTGTGAATGTTTAAAAACAGACCAAGGAACGTTGCCGAGCGTACCCGTACTAATGCCCGAATGTTCCAGAGATGGTTTGTTTACAAATATTGCAGCTCGTAGTCAGTTTGGCTGCTACAAATTTATTAGGTTCGTAAATCTGAAACCTTAGGAGCCAAGTGGCTCACAACCATCAGCAGTTAGCAAGAGCCCTGCAATGTAGCTGTGAAGAGAATCAGGCATCGTACTGCTGCACCACAGTACTGATTTGTTTCTTAGCTTGAGACTCCTCAAACAAAAACTTATTAAAGATCTCAGTTTAACAAGTGCATGCATTTCTGAATACCAAGCTTAAAATTGGGGATATACTGAAAAAATAAATAAATAAATAAAAAATCTTTTAAAGAACATGACACCAACACTGTAATACATATATATATATATATATATATATATATATATATATATATATATATATATATATATTTTTCTCAGACAATAATACAGAGCCATGAACCTTGTCATTATACTACTGTATAGTAAGGATGATGCCAGAACAAAAGACTTTTAAATCAGAGATCAATTCCATCACAAAGGTAACACAATATTGACTGGAATTGCCTTCAATGACTCTGAGGTTCCTGTCCAAGTAGTCAGGCATGAATCATGAAAATATGAAATATGTGGATGACTGAATGAACAGATGGAAAAATGAACTGAGAATCTGATTCAAGAAGTAGGTGACAACAGCAAGTGTAGATTAGTCACAATAATGCAAGATGGCTCTGGCAAATGATGCATCCTGGTGACTCACGTGTGGCCTTGGAGCTCAAACGCTGTACCCTTGCCCCCACCAATATCCCATACAATCACAGACTGGTCAAACGATCCTGAAAAGAGCAGCTGTCGTTCTCCATCCCATGCCAATGCTCGAATAGATCCATTGTGGCCCTGAAAATTGTCAGGAGTTATATACAGTAAAATGACTCGAAAGAATGGTAATAAATTTATCATGAATCATTTGATATCTGATATTTGCTATCTCTATGTCTTAATAATTTGGGATGAAAAACCGGGTAATGTTACCGTAACACTTTCTACTCACATACAGTAATTACTAGTTCTGCCAAAAAGAAAAAATATCAAGGAATGAAGGAAGGGCAGTGGTGAACACTGAGGATATTAAAGATGCATGGAGAGAGCATTATAGCCAGTTGTTGAATGAGGAATTTGACTGGGACAGGGAAGGTTTGGAACCAGCAGATCCAGTGTTTGGCCTTTGGCCTTTGATTGATGCTGCTACTGTGAGTGCGGCAATGGGCAGGATGAAGGTGGGAAGACAGCAGGTGTGTCTGGGCTGAATGCCGAAATGTTGAAGGCCTCAGGAGATATAGGGGTGAGGTTAGTCACTGACCTGATAAATATGATTATTTATGAGTGTGTTGTCCCAGATGATTGGCTGAAGTGTAATTGTACATGTGTATAAAGGGAAGGGTGATGCCCTGGAAAGAGGAAATTATAGAGGTATAAACCTTTTAGATCAGATAATGAAGGTAATGGAGAGAGTTTTAGAAGGTATGATTAGAGAAAGAGTGAATATTGATAAGATGCAGTTTGGGTTTATGCCAGGTAGGGGGACCACTGATGCCATATTCATTGTTCGACAGCTTCAGGAAAAATATATTGGTAGGAGAAGGGATCTGTATTTAGTTTTTGCTGATTTGGAAAAGGCCTTTGACAGAGTCCCTAGAGAGGTGGTGAAGTGGACAATGAGAAAGCTTGGCTTGGAGAAGTGGCTGGTTAGGGTGGTTATGGCTATGTATGTGGGTGCTCGCACCCAGGTAAGAGTGAATGGAGATTTGAGTGATGAGTTTTCCATGAATGCTGGTGTGCATCAGGGGTCACTTTTGAGTCCCATGTTGTTTATCATGGTACTTGAAGCCCTCTCACGTGACTTTAGAAATGGACTCCCGTGGGAGATGTATGCTGATGATTTGGTGTTGATTGCAGAGAACGAAAGGGAGGTGGAGGAAAGGTTTAGGAAGTGGAGAGATGGTATGGGGCACAAAGGCTTAAGGGTAAATGCAGATAAAACAAAAGTAATGATATCTAGGGTTGGTGGCGGTACTGTCAATGACGAGGGAGAGTGGCCATATGCAGTTTGCCGCAAGGGCATGGGAAGTAATTCCATCTTATGCGGTGTTTGTGATAAATGGGTGCACAAGAGATGTAGTGGTATCAGAGGTAGAGTGTGAGATAATGATGATTTTATGTGTACGGCGTGTTGGGGAGAGCAGGTGGAGATTGTCAGGCGTGAAAGGACTGAACTTGCTGGTGAATCTTCTTGAATGTGTGGAGGAGTTTTATTATTTGGGAGACATGTTGTGTGCTGGAGCTAGCTCTGTGGCTAGGGTGAGAAGTGGTTGGAAGAAGTTCAGGGAGCTCTTGCCTCTCGTTACATTGAGAGGACTCTCCCTAAGTGCTAAGGGGTCTTTGTATGCAGTATGTGTTAGGAGTGTAATGCTGTATGGTAGTGAGACCTGGGCAGTAGAGGAGGAGGATATTCACCGGCTCAGACATACAGAAATGATAATGATTAGGTGGACGTGTAGTGCGTCCCTGCTTGCAAGGTCTGGGGGGGCTGGGTTTAAGATGGAAGAGTTGAGAGGTAGGATAGGACTGGAATGTATTGGTGTTGTGATGAGGAGAGGTAGATTGAGATGGTTTGGACATGTGGAGAGGATGGGGGATGATAATTGGGTGAGGAAGGTGAGAAATGTTAATACTGGGGGTGGGGTTATGAGGGGTAGACCGAGAAAGACATGGGATGAGGTCATTAAGTGTGACCTCAGGGTTAAAGGACTGAACAGGGAGGCTGCAATGGATCGTGCAGCATGAAGAGTTGCCATTAGGTGACCAAGGCCGACGCATGCTAGCATGTTGGAGCCTTTAAAAACGAAACAAAACGATTACTGAAATTCCTGATCATGTCACCTTTACGACACTTTTTTTTTTTTTTTTATCTTACCAACTCCACAGTAACTTACAAAAAGTTTGTCTATTACAGGTCCACTGCTGTGCATGCAGCCAATCTGTCAGTTTCCTCAATTTACAGAAACCACTGTAAACAATAAATTGTGATATTCTGGAATACAGTACACCTTTGACTTCTAATGAAGAACAGCATGTTATTATTACTGTATTGTTCTGTTCTTCTTATCACCATTCCAGTATCATTTTCCCATTCACAGGTGAGATGTAGAATAATTGTTTCATCATACTGAAGGAAGCGATAACGACAGTTATGAACTACAGTATGCCACTAACGTACTTCCAGGTACTGTATATGTCTAACCTTTAGTACTGTGATTACTTGAGCACCAGACTCCTCCAACTTCAGCATGGTCACCTGCCCAGTATAGTCCCCCACAAAAGTATGGCGGGTGGCTGAGTCGTAGCGCAACGCTGTGCACCATCCCGAGCACTGGTGTCCGCCCAGCCGCCGCCCGGTCTCGGTGCAGTGGTACACAAAGAACTTGTCCCGGCTAGCAGTTAAGACCCAGTGGGCTTTAGGGCAATGTAGTACCTCTGACACACGGCCCTGGTGGCTGTGGTACTCCCGGGTTTGGTTTATGCTGTTGTAGTCTGTCGCAACACTGAATTCCTGTAAAGGGTACATACAGATAAACAGCACAAAACATATACAGTACTGTAATTCCTCTCTTAACAATGAAGATGTGTTTCTAATAACTACCACATTACTTGAAAATTACAAAGTGAAGATTGTTTTCCAAGTAGAAATACAATCTCAAATATTAAACATTCATCATCAGAGCTGGAACAGTTATCAAAACATACATGGTGTTGTGATTGGGTATATCTGGATGCCTTTAATGTTATAATATAAAGGAAATTTAATGAAATCTGTAAATGACATTCATTCTCCTCTAAGATGTCAGGACCAACTTGCCTAGCCCCGGGCTCCTACGCTCCTCATGGGGCAACGCAGGATTGGATGATGGATGGATGGATGTAAATGACATGCTGAGAAAAATGCTAATGGGAGTTATATCAATCAGGACTATCAATTCAATGCACATCTTGACCACCTAATACTGAATAATGACATGTTGTGTAAATAGTGTTCCTATGCTGACTTATAACTGAACTGTGTAAACTGCCTTAAGTGAAAGCATGTTGATCAATGATTTACTGTGCTAACTCTTTTGCCCTCCGTGGACCACTACATTACTGTAGTTTACTCTGGCTACTACAAGATTATTTCATTCCACTGAGGGAAATTCCAGCTGTCAAATGGTTAAAAACTATCTACATTAACACATGAGATTCTAGTAATTCCCTCAGCTGAATTAAATAGTCGAGATGAAACCTGAATAAAGTACTGAAGTGCATACAGTACATGGCAGTGAAAAGGCAGAGACCACGCAATATTATTTTTATTTATAACTCCATTAAACTTTTTTCATTTAATATATTCCAGAAAATGCATTCTTTAAAAGCTGCACATTTACTATGCATTCCAACCCATGGCCAGTTGGATTTCCACTTTGAAAATATACTGTACATAAAAAACAGTTTTAGATACAGGCACTGTAACATGTTAGTTACTGAAATATACACTTTACAATTTAGGTCAACTGGCGGTTATGTACAGTCTTGGATTCTGATATAATCTGAAAAGCAGCAACATCTACTAGTTATTCAAGTCTTGGATTCTGATATAATCTGAAAAGCAGCAACATCTACTAGTTATTCAAGTGAAGTACAGTAGGGGATAAAGTTGTCTCTGTCTTTAACTTGATCATCTCACAGCAATCTGACACTGAATTGCTGTAGGATTAAAAGCTTTACACACCATATTTATCAAATCTGATACAGCACCATGAAAGGAGTAATTGTATAAAGAATCGAGGAAGGTAATACATTAATTATGGGGAAAATACGGACATCCGGCTATGACTTCATGAAAGAAGGACTGGGGAAGAGACTATCCAATGGAAAGATGGGGTGGGTAGCTAGCTGCTTTATGTCGTCAATCACCCTACCCCAATTTCCCGCTATTATAAAGGGGCAGACAACATTGGTAAGAACAAAAAGGAGACTTGAAACTAGAATCCACTGGCAGCCACTAGAATCCTGCAGAACTGAGTTGTATGACTGTTCTGGGCAATATACAAGGCTTCGTAGCACCTCTTCCTTAGCAATTTATTTTGCATATCAATCCTTAGCATCTTTTGTATGACAAATAAATAATTTTAACATCAATGTAACTTGCATCAATAACATACCATACAAGAGAATCCTGAGGGGAATGTGCAGAATAAATTGCTGGGAAAGAGGTGTTTTGAGATCTCCAGTGACTCAGAATACTACCAATACATTCAACCTTCATTCACTTCTGGCTCATTCCATATGCCATATCATCTCTATATCTGTCATAAATATATTAACACACACATTCCATTACTTATCTATAAACCACTGAACCCAATCATGGTGACCACTGCTTTACTTAGGCCATCAGACATACAGCTTACACCAAAATATTCCCAACTGTTTCCTACTTCTCTTTCAATTGTGAGCATTTTTACAAAATCCAGTACCGGTATCATACTTCAGTACATAATAGTTACTACAGTAAGCTACTTACAAAAATCATGTCTCATCAAATCAGCTTAGCTTATTAAGTTAGACTCAATAAGCATGCATTGTCACACTCTTGCTGGCTGTATAAAGGCCTAACAGTTGTGGGCTGTATCCTTGTGGGGTTAGGAAGCTCCCAAACACCACTCTCTTAGCCATTTTTCCTGGCTATTACACCTCAGTATTCTCTTTTATGCTATTTACATCTTCTGTCTGTCTATCTATATATAGCCCGACGCCCTAATCCCGCAAAGGGTGGACGCAGACAAAACGCCTCCAAGTCGCTCTGTCACCCACCATTTGACTACCCTCTCCCCAACTCACTCCCCCCTCCCTCATATACCTCTCAACTCCATCCCTCCACCTCATCCTCGGTCTACCCCTCCCTCCACCTCACCTACATACACCCTCATAGTCAGTCTTTCATTCTCCATTCTCTTCACATGTCCAAACCACCTCAATGTATTTCTCCTGATCTTCTCAACCAGGTCCACATCCACCCCACAACGTTCCTTCACTTCTTCATTCATCAACCTGTCCCTCCATGTCACTCCGCATGCTCCTCTCAAGTAACTCATTTCCACTGCTCTCACTCTTGACTTGTTCCCTTCTTGCAAGGTCCACGCCTCACTTCCATACGTCAGGGTGGGGATCACAATACTATCATGCAGTGACTTCTTAACTTCCATACTCACCTCCCTATTTCTCATCACTGTTTTCAGTGAACCAACAACTTTCCTTCCCTGCTATACCCTTTCACGCACTTCATCCCCCAACGTTCCATCCTTACTCATCACACTACCCAAGTACTGTAATTGAATGCACTCACATTCTCTGTATCATCACCATCCAACCTCACTGTACATTCTGTGACTTCATTCCTCTCAAACACCATAACTTTACTCTTGTTTACATTAACTTTCAGATTCCTCTTCCTACACACTGTCCCAAATTCATTCACCAAACCTTGCAACTCCCATTCATCTTCACTCAACAATACTGTATCATCAGCAAACAGCAACACTGGAATCTTCCAAATCTCACCCTCATTCATTAGAGCCACCCCTACATCCACTGCCCTACCTTGCACCTCCTTTACAACCCCATCCATGTATATATTAAACAGCCATGGAGACATCACACAACCCTGTTTCAGTCCCACACTGAGATCAAAGAACTCACTCAGCTCACCATCCACTCGCACCGTAGCCCTAGCTCCTTCGTACATATTCTTCACAGCACTCAACAATTTCCCCTCCACTCCATATATTCTTACTACCTTCCACATACATTGCCTATCTATTCTGTCATAAGCTTTCTCCAAGTCCATGAAGGCAGCATACACTTTCTTTCCCTTCTCTAGATACTTCTCCACTAAACATCTTAGAACAAATATCTGATCTACACACCCTTTTCCCTTGTTCTTCTCCAACTAGCTCCTCTGTCATATGCCTAACCCTATCAATGAGTATTCTACCATATATTTTTCCAGTCACACTAAGTAGGCAAATACCCCTGTGGTTACCACACACTTCTCTCTCCCCTTTTCCTTTGTATAAAGGAACAATTATACCTGATTTCCAGTCCTCTGGAACCCTTCCCTCTTCCCATGCCAATCTGCACAACTTCCATATCCACTCCACAACAATTTCACCCCCATACCTCAGCATTTCACCACACACTCCATCAATTCCTGGGGCCTTTCCCATCTTGATCTTCTTCATTGCTTCCACTACTTCTGCCCTAGTGATCTCTTCCTCCCTCCACTCATCTCTTCTTCTCCCAGCCATTCCCTAACCACTTATACTCGCACTGCTCTCACTCTCTACATTCAACAAATCCTCAAAGTGCTCCTTCCATCTCCTCAATTTCTCTCTCTTCTCCACCAACAATCTATTATTCCTATCTTTCACTCCCCTACTATTTCCCCTTTCACCTGCCTTACTTTCTTTACCTCCTTCCAGAACAATTTCTTACTCTCCCTCCATTTCACACTCAGATTCCTCCCAAATTCTTCATCCACTTTCTTCTTACTCTCCTTCACCAGTCTCTTCACCTCCCTTCTCCTGCACACATATACCTCTCTCTTCTCTCTCTCATCTTCTCCCCTACCTCTACTCACTAGCCATTCACAATATGCCTTCTTCTTTTGTTCCACAGCTCATTTCACCTCATCATTTCACCATGCTGTCCCTTGCACACCCTTGCATCTCCTCCTCACTCCACAAACCACCTCACACGCTGCGCCTATCTCTTCCATGAATATCTTACATACGTCTTCCTCCCCTTCCATCTGCTCTAATTCATACCTTCCCAATCTTTTTTTCACTAAGCTCTTATACTCTGCCATTTTCTCACATCTTAACACTGACAAATAATGCATAAATTAACATCTGAGAAAAGACAAACAAGTCATGTGCTGAAATAAATTGGAAGGGAAGTAGTACTGGGGAACCTCCTTGGCTAAATGGAAAACGTCTCTATGATTCTGGCCAGAGATCACTCACGATAACTTTGCCATTGTCGAGTCCGAGGAAGAGCTGCATCTGGTCCTGAAGGTAGTGTAGGCATGTGGGGGCAGAGGGCAGGAAGTGGCAGACGCTGGGCCAGTACTGACCCGAGTCTCGACGCTGCCAGATACGCACAGACCTGGCAGAAGGAGGGCAAGCCGGGGTGGAGGAAGGAAGGGTTGGTGAAGATAAAAGAAAAGACTCTCCATACAGGTCTGTCACTGTAGTTATATCAATACCATACCCAGTTCTTGGAGAATCAAAGTAGTTCTTGGGTTCAAAACCAATATTCAGATCTAAAAAAATCACAGTAGCTACTAGATGTAAAACCAAATATTAAATCTTGAAAATCTTTGCAGCTAGCTAATGAATACAACACCAAGACTGTGCTTATATCTTCGCAAATCATACTGCAGTAACTATTAGAGATAAAACCAATACCCAGAACTTAGAATAAACTCATAGTAGCTACTGGATACAATAATGCTCATGCACTTATATAGGGTAACAAAAAAAATGTAGGTACTACCATAGTTATACTTTATAGTGTTAGTTACTGTTTTCTGTGTATGGCATACACAGTATACAGGACAACATTTGTGTACAATAAAAGGTAGCTATGGTTTCAATAACTGACAGCTACAGTACATACATGTGATTAGAGCATATCATCAAACTTGCAAACTACATACGTTCTGGCATGGATGCAGGCTCTGTAAATCAGGAAAAGCCACCACAAAAAGATTCCTCTATTCAACTGTAATGTCTGATAAGAAAAGATTGGTTTTACCAGCTGGCTGTAAGGTATAACTACAGTATGAGTTATCGAGCACATGATCTTAGTAAATCATGAACCTACAATACAAGAATAAACTATTACAGAAACCTTTCACATTATGGACATGTATCAGAAAAAGAAAGAAAAAAAAAATGTTCATTATCTGCAGCTCTGGAGTAAATACCAGTACACTAGAACTCCCTGTTATGTGAATTCTGTTCATGTGTGTCAGTCTTGCACAAGTGCATAAATGTTTTTTCCTTTCCTCTCGTGTGGAAGTGATCTGACCATACATGAGAGATACACCTTGAAAATTTTTGAAAATAGAAAAACCGTGTAACCTGCAGCTTCTCAAACCCATATTTCTGGTGAGTGATTCTGTTGTTTCAAACATCTCTCACTAATCAAGTAATATTTATATAGATTATACAGCACAGTACAGAGCTGCTGTTGTGGCCCCAGACTCATCTGAATGAGAAGCTAATGGACAGAATGGTGAAAATGTCCCTCTTCTGCTGATCACCATCCTCCCATTGGGGTAGTGGGCAGGAGATAAGGGTGGTGCAGTCAATTGGTTATATCTGGCTACCGCATGAAGGTGTCACCCTCCATCACCACAATATAGGGTACCATATACAAGTACCCGGTAACTACAGTACTGTGCTACTGGTATATAATCTAAACTGTCTTTGCAACAGTAATTAAATTTGTCTTTATTGTGGAAATTAAAACTGTCTTTACAGCAATAATAAAAATGTCTTTATATACTGTAATAAAAATATCTAAATGTACCGTATGTGTGCTAACAGTAATATACCATAAAGGTTTCTTTGCAGAATCACCATTGTCTGCTGACAGTCTCTTATTATCTTTCTGTGCTACTAATAGCTTTCCTTATGATTAGTACTGTATCTGTCAGGCTGAAAATACAGTTATGTACTAAATCTACTCGTATGACTGAAAAAGCTGAGAGGAGGCTGGGTTTGGAGAGATGCAAGAGTCAAGTTCTAGTAGGGTATGGACCAAAATTAACTCTCACCAAAGGATGTTAAACATGATTTATGATTTGCTATGTGCCATTTTTACTGGTTTCTAAAACTACACTTCAGAGGGCCCTTGTGTCGCAGTTTTTCTAATCCCTGTAAATGTTATTTCTGATTAGCTATGTGCCATTCTCTTTGGTTCCTAAAACTGCACTCGAAAGGGCCCTTGTGCCGTAGTTTTTCTAATGCCTATAAGAAAAAAGATACAATACAGTGTACTGTACATTAAAATACCCAACATTCACTCTACATTGTTGATGCATGTAAGAAAGGTTATGGTTACAGTACAGTATTCAAATGATGGTATCCAAATATTGTTTACAGCAGCTATACAGTACTGCTAATGCACTGGGAACAATAAATCTCTGGGTGTTTGATATAGGATATAGCCTAGTAATACAAAGCTGCTTGTAGTGCAGATATTTCAACACTAGTATCTACTTCAAATATTGTATCTACTGCGAAGTTACAATGCTCGTTATACATGAAAACTGGTGTAATGTCCAATACGGTAGGTTTGCCGCAGTGTCTCATGACACGACCGTATAAGCTAAACTGATAACTGGATTCCCACAAGTGAAACATTTGTTGGTCATTCTGAACTGCTAATACATTTCTCATGACAGAAAAATGCCTCCTCAAATTCCATACTACATTAATATCATTAAAACAAACTATGCATCAGTATCTCAATACTATTTAATACATATTGTAAGCCATTCTGGTCAGTGTTCTAGGTTAATGCTTGTGTAAATACAAAAACATTCTAAGAATGACTAGTTGACTTGGCAAAAAGTGACATTTCAGTATGACAATACTGGATCAGTACAGCAGTGATGAAGGAAAACATTGTCAAGGACCTGTTCCTCATTCATGAGAGTTTCGACAATGGACAGTGGCATCTATATTCAGTACTACAAGTTTACTGTCAAATACGATATCTGGACATTAACAACAGTGACTTAAAACATTCACTTGTAATTGGGCTGGACAAAGACTGACTACTGCGACTCACTTGTCATCGCTGATAGATATGACGCCTGTTCCTTCATTTAGCAGAACCGCAGCGTGAATATCATCCCCACTGCCTTCTATTCTAGACACCAGCACCGGCTTGTCAGTGCTGGTAGTCTTTGTGGGCTTAGAACTAGGAAGAGCCTTGATCTCAGCAGCCATTTCTCTTCGATCATATGATTTGGATATCAACATAGGACAATGAAGAAAGTGAAATGTGGAAAAACTGTGAAGATTTTAGCTTTTGTCATTTATTCGTTTAAAAGATTAACCTCTTCGGATTGTTCATATACACAGCAGTATTGCATTTACAAAAATTAGATAATCCTACAGATACTGCGCAATGCAAATAGTAAAACAGTTCCTCCATTCTCTGTTCCTAATTGCATCCTTCAAGAAGTAATAGTTAATCTCGTTTAAGGGATTATTTTACTTTGTGAGTAAATGTTGGTCTCTGTGTCTAGTATTCGAATAATAAGGTCTAATTCTTATATTATCAAGTAGAAGGTGAAGGATACAAACTTAGCAGTATTGCTAATTAAAAGTTGTTCATTGTCCAGGATTAGCAAGGTACGCGGATGTAGGTGACTGGTTAACGCCTACTTAATTTTCAGAATCCGAAGTATTAAAACTATCTGTGAAGCCTGCCTTCCGGTATTGTAGGTCAATATTGGAGTCATTTATGACTAGGTATTTGAAAATATAACCGAAATATAGTGTCGAATAGCACCACTGGTAATAAGAAACTATCGGAAGCTCAACAAAGACCTTTTTATCATCAGCCTGCTTCAACCCACTGTACTTACCTAGTCATGGTTAGTGGGGGAATAAGAAGAGATCTTGTGTAGACCCCACCTCTATTAACTGTACCAGTCTACCTATGTGTTATACCCACATGCTTATCATATCTCGATTTAAAGGAGGGTATAGGCTAGTTGGTGCTGTGACCACATGGTCAGGTAGGGCGTTCCACTTATTGTCCTGACTGAAAAAGAGTTCGCCCTCACTGTCGTTCTCCAGTGCACTGGTTTGTCTAGCTTGAAAGGGTGACCTTTCAGGTTTGTGGTGCTCAACGTGAAGAGCTTGAAGGCGGGGACATCGTCATGCCCATGGAGGATCTTGAAGACCTCTATCATGTCCCCCCGCGTCCTTCTGTCCTCCAGCGTCTGCATTCCTAAGGCTAAACATCTCTCTTCATACTCAAAATCAGCATCTCCGGTACTAGTTGGTGGCTCTGCGCTGGACCCTTTCCAGTAAGTCGTATTTGACAAGATGTGGGGACCAGCACTGTGCTCAACAGTCTACTGTAGAATTGGTCTGACCAGGGTGGTATACAGTACATCGATCGTAGCATCTCCTTGTTCAGGTACTCAAAGTTCCTTTTTATTACTCCAAGTCTGCTGTTGGCCTTCGCTGCTACCTGGCTATCAGTGTTGAGGACTTCAGGTCCGTTTGATCAAGACTCCGAGGTCCTTTTCCACTGCAGACTTTGCCATGGTGATTTCATTCAGTCTGTAGTCACATCTTCGGTTATGGCTTCCAAAGTGCATTGTTTTGCATTTTGCAGGGTTGAAGGTCAGAAGCCACATGTTGCTCCAGTCCTCTGGCCCTCCCATGTCCCTCTGTAGAGCTTCTACATCCTCCTGCGTTCTTACTGGCCTGTAATCTTAGTGGTGTCGGCAAATAGGCTAGCCTGCGATTCGAGATTCGAGACCAGGTCACTGACATATGCTATGAAGAGGACAGGGCCCAGAACTGATCCCTGCGGCACTCCACTGTGCACCGGTAGCCAGTCATAGTGGGTGCCCCTTATTGAGACCCTTTGGGATCGGTTCGCCAAGTTTGCCAGCCACCTCTTTACATTCCCTCTGATCCCTTGCGAGTCCAGTTTAACGATCAGTCTGTTGTGTGGTACCCTGTCAAACGTTTTTTCATACTCCAGGTAAATTATGACAACGCATACCTTTTTGTCTACTACATTTGTGATATCCTCCAAATACATCAACATGTTCGTCACACAACTCCTCTTGCTCCTGAACCCGTGTTGGGTGTCTGTTATAATGTTGTTCCTTTCCAGGTGGCTAACTACTTCATTCCTTATCAGGGTCTCCATCATCTTGCATACAATGCTAGTTAAGGGCACAGGTCTATAGTTCAAGTGGTCACTCTTACATCCTTTCTTGTAGATTGGTGTGATGTTCACACTCTGCCAATCTGTCGGCACTATACCAGTGTCCATGGATGACTGGAAGATACGGGTCAAAGGGCAGCACAGTTCATCCGCACAGGATTTTAGCACCACTGGTGAGACACCGTCAGGGCCAGTGCATTTACCATTGTTCAGCGATCTTAATATCTTACGCACACATTTATCATGAGCCACCACTGTCAGTCTTTCTGCTCCTTGTGAAACTATACATCTGGGACTGGTATAGCTTGTGTCACTGGTTTCGCAACTGCCTTACTTAACAATGGTTGTAAGCTGTTCCACACGGTATAATAATTCCTAATATACCTTGCACTTTAAAGGTTAATGTATCATGCCTGATGCTTGTATATGGCAGTAAATAGAATTTTATTGTAACTATTGGCTGAAGAGGGAGTATGACAAGACCCACTACCGTTATGTTTTTTAAAGTACTCTGTATACCTTTTACAATGAATAATTCATTCATTCATTCATACCGTCGAGTCTCATCCTCTTTACTCCTATGTAGTTCAAGTATTGTTGCTCAGTCCACACACACACACACACACACACACACACACACACACACACTTGTAAAGAGCTACAAGAAGAATTAAATAAACTTCATGGATGGAGTAGTACATGGCAAATGGAATTCAATGTGGACAAGTGTCATGTAATCAAGTTTGATAAAAGTGGAAAAAGACCTGATTGGGATTATAAGTTAGGAAATAAAACCCTATACACATCAGAAAGAGAGAAAGACCTAGGTGTGATTATCAATAACAGACTATCTCCGGCTGACCACATCAGCGAGAAGGTACGGAACATGTATACACTGCTTGCAAATATGAGAATAGCATTCACATACATTAATGAAGACATGCTAAGAAGGATAATAACATCATTCATTAGACCAACCCTGGAATATGCATCAGTAGTCTGGAGTCCTCATCTCAAAAAGCACATAGACAAGATTGAAAAAGTTCAAAGGGCCGCTACAAGATGGATACCAAGTTTAAGGGACCTAAGCTACGAAGAAAGACTAAATAAAATGAATCTACCAACACTACAGGAGAGAAGGAAAAGAGGTGACATGATAATGCTATATAAGTGCATATCAGGGAAGGAGAAAATAGACATAAATGATTACTTAACATATGGAGAAGCATCAGCAAGAGGACACGCAAAAAACTGCATAAGAAGAGAGGTGATAAAGACGTAAGGAAATTCAGTTTCCCAAACAGAGCAATTGATCAATGGAATGCACTACCGAATGAAATAGTGTGTGCCAAAACAATTCACAACTTTAAGGATATGTACGATAAATATGGTTTAAGACACGGGACAGTACGAGCTTGACTCATTCCTGTAAAGATACAATTAGGTAAGAACAATTAGGTAGGTAAGAACACACAGTCAGAAAATGTAATCTCATTCTCTGCGCACTTTTATTCAGTCAGCACAAGTATCAGTTTTTGAAAACACTGTATTCACATCTCGGTTTGAGAATGACCTCGTATTTTGTCCATGTTTGTGATAACGGCATTGATTGTATCTACTAATACCAAGACTAAAAAGGGTCCAAGCTGGCGCAGGGGGCGGAGCATCGGAGTGACGTCAGCTGGCACGAACTCCAAGTTCAGTTAACGTGGCAAACGCCTGACCGTGATGGTGAATGGATGTATGCTGCACTCTCCAGATCATGACACGGATCACTTCCATCTAAAACGGGTCCAAGCTGGCGCAGGGGGCGGAGCATCGGAGTGACGTCAGCTGGCGCGAAATCCAAGTTCAGTTAACGTGGCAAACGCCTAACCGTGATGGTGAATGGATGTATGCTGCACTCTCCAGACCATGACACATTTTCAGTCCGAGGTGAGGGAAGGGTACTGAAATGTGTAAGGGAAGGTATGGGTTGTGAGGGAAGGTGTAGGGGTGTGAGGGAACCTACTGCTATGTTATACGGTTAAACGAGTCCGCACTTCTTCCCCTTCTTCGTTTTCCCTTATTATAAATGTTTAATTTGAGTCTGTCCTTTTACACATTTTCTGTTACTTAAGCCGACTGACGTCACACAAACCACGCCTCCCTGCGCCCTGAGGGAAAGCGAACCGACTTGGTATTAGCAGACTTCGTGTAGCTTAAGAGATAATTTGTTCTGGAGAAGCCCGATGGCGTAATCCACGTTATTCATATTGCAACCAGACGATTTTATTCAACTTACGAGAGCCCTCCAGAAGAGAGGTTAATGAAGGCTATATGCCCTCTAATTCGAAAAATCTATCCGTAGAATTGCCTGGAAAGTTTTAGCCTTATTCTAGGTGGCATAGGAGGATTCATAGCTTCTATTTTGTAGCGATTTATTTTGAATATTACACCATAACATTCCGTTGTGTATTATTTATGTCGTTTAGATATCGACATAGTTGATATCAGTAACATACAAGAAAATAGGCCTACTGATGTGTAATGTCCACTGTGCAGAATTATTCGCAAATGAAAAGGTGTTACGAAATCTCTAAACCTACTACATATTAAACACTGATCATGGCTGTATAAAGTTCGATGTGACTTAGTTATGAGGTAGATATGAATCTCCATGGTTACTAGTCAAATCCAACCTCCAGTCTGACTGCACCTGGCCATCTGCTGAGCAGAGAGGAGCTAGAGATAGAAAAAAAAGCGACTATAATTTGTATGCTCAACAGTATCATGTATCTCGTGGATGTTCATCAGTGTGTGTGTGTGTGTGTGTGTGCTATATATTGGAGGCATTTTAACCCGGTTGCCTTCACGTGTTGGCACCGATATAACCAAGCGGCTTTTCTGCCCTGTTATACAAACGTCCCTCAACTTCATCCCCATGCTACCTCAAGAAGAAGGGCAACTAAGCCTGTAGTCCACCGGGTTCGCGTTTCAAATGAACCTGTGGCTACTGCTACTTCACACTTAACCTCCATGGTGTGCTTTTTTTTTTTTTTTTCCAGTTTATTCAAGTTCCAATCAGACGATTTTGTTCAAGATTAGGAAAGGCTTTCCGAACGGGAGGGGTTAGATATAGTATCTCTCTCTCTCTCTCTCTCTCTCTCTCTCGAGCCTCGCCTGGGACTGCCGTGCCGGGAGTGGTAGCGCGCTCCTGTAACCTAGCGGGGCTATATGATCCAATAACGATTTTATCATAGGGGTTGATGTCAAAGAATTAAAAGAGTAACAAGTAGTAACGAAGAAGTGCTTATAAAAAGCTAAGCCGAAGAGAACACGGATCTCAGTATTTTTTATTACGTTTTTTACTATTTTTCTTTTCTTTTTTTTTCTTTTATCATCATCATCATTATTATTATTATTGTTATTATTGTCATCATCATCATCATCATCATCACAACAGCCTCAAAGCAAATGAGTCATAATTTGCACGTGTGTGTGTGTGTGTGTGTGTGTGTGTTTCGAAGGTGTCTATATTTCTCAACATGCACACAGCCATATATACATACACAATGTCTGTTGGTTCTCTCTCTCTCTCTCTCTCTCTCTCTCTCTCTCTCTCTCTCTCTCTCTCTCTCACACACACACACACACACACACACACACACACACACACAGCTGCTCACCGTCATACGATACACCCAATAGCAACACAAAAACTCAGCCACCCATCCGCTCATCTACCACAAGGATTAAATATTATTTTCTAAACATATACATCTACCGCCTCGAGACCAACACAAGGGTAGATAGTAGTGGGGTTGGGTAGGTTGGAATGGGGTAACGGTGGGGTTGAGTGGGGAGGAGTGGGGCAATATTAGCATTTTCGGTAGGGTGGGGAATGGTGAGGTTAGATGGGGTGAAGCGAGGTAATGGTGGGTTTGTGTGGGGGTGGAATGGGGTAATTTTGATAGGAAAAGTAGGGGAGAGTGTGGCGGGGTTGGTGGGGTGGAGTGAGCCACTGGGGGATTTGTGTGGGGGGTTCAGTGGGTTAATGGTGAGGTTGGGTGAGGTGGAGTGGTAATGTCATACACAGGAAAAAATCGGTAAGAAATGCTACGAGTCTTCTCATGTCAGCGATGATGTGGCTTTAGTGTGGGTTATAATTTACGTGGCCTTGGAGATTTTGTAACGCTTTTTCCTTGGCAATTTATTCTTCACATTGTGCATTAATATCCCGATGCATATTACTGACGCAAGTTATGTTGATATTAAAACGATATGAGTAAGAGAGAGAGAGAGAGAGAGAGAGAGAATGCCACCTCCAGTAGAATAAGGTCAAATGTCTTTCTTCCATCAACATTTTTACCACTTTCTAACTTTCCCTTTCTCCCCCCTCCCAACTTTGCTTTATTTTTATTCTCTTAACCTAATTACAGCTTTTGGCGTAGTAAGAATGGAATAGAAAAGATCCGTATTCTAAGTGGAAATTAGTGGAAATGAGTTGTTTGATAGGAGCATGTGGTTACGCTGAGATGGACAGACACGTGAGGAAGTAGAAGAGTGTTGTGGTGTTGATATGAATGTGGTTAAGAGAAATACTCTGAGATGATTTGGCCATGTGGAGAGAATGGAGAACGAGAGACTGACTAGGAAAGTGTATATGAGTGAGGTGGGGCGGGAGATAAGAGAGGAGGGGGAGGCCAAGGATAACATGGATAGTGTAGAGATGAGAGAGTGAAGTGTGGGCTGAGCGGGGGGGAGCCAAATGGGGCGACGTGGGGGCGATTTGTTTGTAGCTACCCCTGGGGTCGCAACTACTACTACAACTGGTACTACTCTTGAGCTTCCTTTCAATTTCACGCTGACTCCCTGCGTAGTTACCTCTCTCCGCCGCCGCCATCTGTGCAATATAGCCAGACAATCCTATACCTTCACCTTACCTCAACCGAGGCTTCATCCATGCTTATAATTATGAAAATGAGTGGCACAAAATCTATCATAATTCATTTTTGAAAACCCTGACAGTTGTACTTCATATTCTCAACAAGTGAAATGAATATAATCTTCGTATAAGACATGAAATTATACATAGAGGGGAACGAACGCCACAACACACAGCATTGGCCACATGATTCATATTACCCCAAAGCTGATTGAATAAACACGTTCTGAAGTATATAAATAACATCCACACACACACACACACACACACACACACACACACACACACACACACACACACACACACACACACACACACACACAGTCTCTAGCTTGTTCCAATACTCTTTTACATCCAAACCCGACCCAGAGTCCCTTCTCCCCCTGTCGAAGCTATAAGTATGGGATGAAGCGATGCATTGTCTGTAGAAGAGAATGATAACGTGTAGTATGCGAAATAACTATACTCTTTTTATCTTAACTTGGCCTAGATTTTCGCACTTTTGCATCTTAGTTTACGTAGCTCACTGGCACAACAAGATAATTCCATAACCATACATTCATTTTATAGCACTTCTTTGAGACTTGCATCATATTCTTGTCTCTCCCGAAATTGCTTTCCTTAAAAGATACTTCAAATCCATCCTAGACGATTTGCCAACCAGCAAAGCTCCAGGCCGAGATGGAATTCCTTCAATTGTTTTGAAAAAGTGCTCCCCAGAACTTGATTCTGTTCAAGCTAAATTATTACTCAGACTATGCATAAGCACGCCTTCACTCCCTAATTCTTGGAAAGAAGCCAGTATCCACTCAACTCCGAAGAAAGGAAGTTCCTCTGACCCCTCTGATTACAGACCAATAGCTATCACATCTTCTCCTGGTAAAGTATTTGAGACTGTAATTAATAAGCACATAGTTAAACATCTTGAATCCAGCGACTTAATTAATGATATACAGTATGGTTTTCGCCATGAAAGATCCACTATTGATATACTTAATCTGACTCACGCCATCCATCAATCAATTGACCAACATGGAGAAACTTGTGCAGTAGCCCTTGACATTTCTAAAGCTTTTGACAGAGTGTGGCACCGTTCCCTGCTATCCAAACTCCCTTGCTATGGCTTAACGTCTTTTGTTCCTCTGATTTCCACATATCTCAGCGACAGAAAGATAAAAATAGATGACTTATATTCCAATTTCCACCTGATTAATGGCGGCGTGCCACAATGATCAGTTCTGGCTCCCACCCTATTCCTAATTCATATTAATGATCTCTTATCTGTCACCCATAATCCCATCCAGTCATATGCAGATGGCTTAACACGACAGTTAATTCACATTTAAATACCCATTCGCAAAGTTTAATATCTCTAACTCACAACTCAGTACAGCAATCTCCATTAATCAAGACTTGTCTAATATCACTGAGTGGAGACAAAATAAGTCTTATTTAATATTAAAACCAAATACATACAATTTCCTAATAGATATTGCCTGATTCATATATTACCTCCAATTCTACGAATATGCTCATCTCCGAAAGTATTGAAATTCTCGGGGTTTCACTTCACAAAGCCCTCAGCTGGACTTCTCATGTTAGATCACTTGCTAAAGCCGCCTCAGAGAAACTTGGATTAATGTACAGAGCCCGTAACTTCTTCACTGGCGACCAGTTAGCTATAATTCATGAGTCATGTGCACACTCATCTGGAGTATGGCTCATCACTGTGGCATGGATGTGAAGAGGTTACACTAATAAAACTAGGCAAAATTCAGAACAAAGCTATTAGAACTATTAAACATCCTATTACGAATTAGCTACCTCCCCTACAAGTAAGAAGGAATGTTGCCTCCCTTGTATTATTTTATAGATACTTTTATGGCAATGCTCGAATGAAGTTGCATCCATTGTGCCACCTCTCCATGCCTTCACCCGCGCTACATGGGCATGGCGCTCGTGACTGTACTGTTACACTGCCATACTGTAGAACTTACGCCTATCAGAATTCTTTTATTCTCCGAACTGCATGTCTTTGGAATTCGCTTCTCCAGTGTTCTAAATTTCCCCCCAAACTTTAGCCTACAGCAGTTCAAGTCCAACTGTTACAGATTTTTTTTTTTTTATGTGGAAGACACCTGTACTGTGGTGTATGGATTATACTGTATCTTTATTCATTTGTTTTTCCTTCCTCTGTTCTGTTAATATATAAAAAAAGATAGTGCTAATCTATTGTTAGAACTTAGTATTCAAGATTGAGAGTGCAATTTTAGACTAATTTAAAGTGAGTATAGCACAGGAGGTAGAAAAAAAGCCTCGTAAGTATAAGTAAGGCTTCTGTTTCAGGGTTGTATCTGAGTGGCGTGGGATGTTGTAACACATCCTCCTTAGTGATTTATTCTTCACGTCACACTTAAGTATAATCTTTTATGCTGTTGATGCGAAGTTCGTCGATATGTGAGTGATATAAGTAGCCTATAGGAAGGTGTGAAGTAGTAATAAGTGACTCTAGGGACTACTTAACACCTCCTTTGCATTTTATTTTGCACATTACACTTTGGTATGGTAGTTTCTGCTGTTGATGCGAATTATTTTCAAACTAAAGCGATATACTATAAATAGCCTAAAAGAATAAGCTAAGATACCGTATATTAAGTGGTTTTCGGGATTTCGCAAAGCTTTTTCCTTATAAATTTATTTTGCATATTACACCTCAGTATGATCTTTTATGCCACTGATTCGAACTATTTCTATATTTAAAAGACATAAATAGCATACAGTAGAATGTTAAGATGTAATAAGTAAAATAAATCGCATGGGAAAATATGTTCCCCGAGACATTCTATGACCCCTTCTTTGTTCCACTGATTTTGCAATTCTTCATTTTCCCTTAAACTTAGAATCAGTTGCATCTCGTAGCCAATCGTTTTTTTTTTTTTTTTTGTTTGCTCGCTTGTTTGTATTTTCAGACGATATTATCCAGCTGAGGAGAGAGAGAGAGAGAGAGAGAGAGAGAGAGAGAGAGAGAGAGAATTACCAGTCAGCTAAATGACCGTACCACACAGGTGTTGAGAGAGCTGCTTAATGACATGAGGGGGAGTAACTTACTACGATGTCTCCTTCCTTGCTACCTGCAGACTAGTTTAATTATCTAAGAACAAATGCTAGTAGTGGAGATTACTTAAGGGTGTTCTATAATCCTACAGTTGATTAGTCTCTCCGGAGGGTAATGATTTGTTTGGATGGCTGAGGAAAATGTAGAAATAAATAATGAGTAAAGTATGAGGGGGAAAAAAGTATATGTATAAAGGGAAGTAAGCGTAGTGAAGGGAGTGACTAAATCAATAAATAAAAAAAGTAACCTTAGCGGAGGAATAACACGAAGAAATATAAATAAATAAATACAGATAACCACAGTGAAGGAAAAAGTAAATAAGTAGATAAATAAATGCTTAAACAAAAAGGAGTAACTGCAGTGAAAGTGGTAATGTTGATAGCTGGACCTTTAAACCGAGAGTGATGAGTGGGCATTTAATGGACATTTAATGGCTCACCAGATGAAACTTTTTATTGTGTTTTCTTCTTTCTGAATCGTACCCATCCCATTGAAACAGTGGGGAAATGGGTTAGAACGATCATGTGGGTAGGTATAGTGCACCTACCACAAGTACTGTACATACATATAAAAAAAAAATGCTTCTTAAATTTTCTCGTCATTCAGCTGAGATTTTTTTTTTATACATTGCTGGAAGATTAGGTACAAATGGTTGGTGTATAATGGCAATTGTTTTTCTATGAAAATTAGTAATAATACTCCCCCCCCCCAAAAAAAAAAAAAAAAAAAAGATAATACCATTGCAGTAATGGAATTAATGAAAAAATAGCCGTTGGCAATCTGCCAGGCTTGAGTAAATGTCTGTTGCTAAGGCTAAAATAAATGATTCTCCACTTTACCATTCTCTCTCAGCACTACCATATAAACCTGACAGTGTGCCATTGCAACAGGGAACAAAATTATTACAAGGGTATTTCTGCTGGTCCGATAATGGAATAAATGAAGCCGGTGGCAACATGCGCACTAGGTTGCCAGAGACCACCAGTGTCAATACGATGTTTGTTGATAGTCTGCCAGGAGGGAGGAGAGAGGTAGGGTTGAGGCAGGTTTATCTCCACTTTCTCACTCCCCACCTTCTCAACGCGTGCTTCTCTTCCCACCACGCACCTCACTACGGACTCTACGGTGATTAGGACAGTGTTATGGCTACTAAGTTTGTGAATATGACCTGAATAATAGGAAAAGACTAGCTTTAGCCGTCTTCCCGTTCCCCGTGTGTTCGACTAGACGCCTACGAAGTAAAATATTTGTGATTTCGAGTGTATTCTGACAGTGGAATTCCCGAGGGCAGCACATGATGTTTGTATTCGGATGTTCTAGTAACGAGACAAAACAGACTTAATAATGGATATCATGGTGAGGTAGAAATGATAAAGGAAATTCAAGAGGTGTACCTCCGAGCAGTGACAGATCAAGCTAACTGGCCTTTCTAAAATTATCTATGAATTCTTTACTTAACAGTGACGCGGTGGCAGGTTATTAAACGGCAAGATCGAGGCCTCCCGGTGAGGAAAACAGCACTAAGAAGAGACGAACTGAGTGGGAGGGAGGAAAGGGTAGCATGGTCAATGTTGGAGGGAGGAGAGAAGAGGGAGGGAGGGAAGGAACATATTGCACCCCGTTAGACTGAACACTCCTCTTTCTCCCCATTACCCCTCCACCTCCCTTTGGACTTTCTTTACTCTTACGGTTTCCTCCATAACTCAGTGATGGTTTTCCTGCCTCAGGCAATGAAACAGACTGGGCAGAAGAGGTAGATGAAGCATGTTTTAACCCCGACGCAAGCACCGCAACACCTACACCCCCCACCCGAGTCGACCCTTGGTGAAGGTGAGTTGCTCCTTCTTTATACAAAACTTGATGGCAAAACTCGATCTATGTTTTATGGTATTAATATCATTATTTAATTATTATTATTTTGGGTATTTTTTCTATACTATTTTCTGATTTATTGAAGAAAGTATTACCTGTACCATTTTTTGACTAGGAATTAAATGGTGTAATTTTTTACGATATTTGAATATTTTTATTGGCATTCACAATTGGTATTATTTCATTTTTCGCGAATTAGAGTGATAACAGGAAAAGCAAGCAGTGGATAGATAGTGGGGAGGGGAGATAGGAAGGGGAATTTTTGGGGGGGTGACGGGGGGATGGGAGTGGAGGTTGAACATGTGAGTGGTCTGGAAGTGTGGCAGTGCATATGAGATTGTTGGAAGCATTTTGTAACTCCTTCAAGGCGATGACGTAGTCCATTTTATTCGTTTTACTGCAGGACGATGTTATTCTCTACCGATAGCCTTTCTTGAACTTAAAGCCAGGAAATGACCCCATACAATGAAAGGATGAACTGCTTGCGATGTATGGTGGTATGTATGTTTAATTGGGATGAACAAACTTTGGAATCTGTTGTTTTGAATATACTAATAAGTAGAGGCTCGCCCAAGGGGGGAATCACACAAGCCGCGAGCCGATAGCTACCGTACGTATCTAGCGCGACTCGGAATATGACCTTGACCTACTTTCTCCAATTTCGACCTCGTCCAGGATTTTCATACCTACTACACACCTGTAAAATTTTATGATATCTTTAGCGGTTGCGAAGTTATTGTGCTAACAGACACACAGACAGACTGAAAAGAATATCAGCTTCATTATAACGGCTGGTAGTAGTAGTAGTAGTAGTAGTTGTTGTTGTAATAATAATAATCATAATCATAATGATAATATGCATTCCAGTTTTAATGTATCGTACCTTTACTGAATGTAGTGTAACGTTTCTTATTGAACGGATCCATCTTTGGTTCATTATCATCAGTCACTCCCGTAACTATTCAATGACGTAGATTTAGAAACTTAAAACCAGTTCTCTTGTAGATTTGTCTTTACAGGAATTACGAGGAAAATGATGCAGGAACTTCCCATATTTCTGATTCTTGGAAAAACTTATCTTGGTTACGAGAAGCAGGGAATTATGTCTCTGCTTGGAATCTGGCCCACACTGGCATCATGGCGAGGATGTTCAGACCAGCTGCCCCTTGTAAGCATGACCTTCTTGTGTAGGATGAACATGAGACGTGGGGAGACTCGGCTCCCCAGTTACTGCGCAGGTGGAGACCATTGTTTTCGCAGGTATTATTATTATTATTATTATTATTATTAACTCTGAGTCTCGCAACGATTCCAGGAGAACCGGAGACTGCGCAAGGAGTCAGAAGGGCCCAGGTTATGTGTTCTGTCATGGGCCATTGCTGATAGCAAAAAAATCCAAATCTCCCCAATGAGGTCAAGGTCATTGTAAGAAAGAGTAGCTGACACATGCGTTCTTCGACACCTCCGTCAAATCTCTTGTTGATGTTACACAAGAAGTTACCTTGGGTCTTCAGATCTTGTTTATACTACACATACCTTACCACATGGCGATGGTCAGCGCTTCTTGAGCCCCATTGATTTTTAAGATCTGCTCTGGTGGGCCCTTACTTGGCCCGGTTCTCCCTAAGGGAGGTAAATCTAAGCAACAACAACACATGGCGAAGTCTCCTTATTGTGGCTTCACAATTAAAATACACAACTAATTACAGTATTATTATTGCGGCCCCAGAGTCTCCCGACGATTCCTTGTGAACCGGAGACAGCGCAAGGAAGCTGAAGGCCCAGATTGTATCGTGGCGTGGACCATTGCTGATAGACAAAAAGAAATTCGTGTCCCAGTGGGGTCAGGGTCACTAAGAAACAGTAGATGGGGACTAGTAACTGTCCTTAGGACAGATACAGAGTTCTAGTCTTTGTCCTTTCTGGAACCATAAAAAATGACTCAATTTTTCCTCTCCAAACAGATACTGAAACTAACTCATGATAATCTTTTTCACATGTTAAAGAAAACATAGCTCGTGATAATTATCGTCTCCTATTAAAAATAAAAATAGTTCGTGATAATTTTCGTGTCCTAACAGATCTGATTTCCGCACAAGAGGTGAAAATTCCTCTCTCCCGCATTAACAGATCCCAGTTACGAGAGGGTGTTTTTCCTAAAGTTTGTGAATCTGGATCCAGAGTCAGCAGAACACGGGAAGGGGATCGGAGGGGGGGTGGCTGGGAAGAGAGGGGGGTTGGCAGGGTGTTACTAACCGTGCACTGGGCTACGCGCAACATTACAAACACTGCTGCTGGCATGGCAGTACACCCTATCGTGCTGCGCAGCGCTGTGGAATACAGACGCAAAATATCGGTAATCCAGTAACATCATAGGAGGCAGATTTATTCTGCTAAGTTGTGCACAGTTTCCGGGCATTAAAACTAACATTAAGCGGCAAAGTAACGTGGATCTTCTGCTTTGTGCATAGAAAAAAAAAAAGGTACCGTAGACAAGTATATTACGTGGTATAATGTACTAGCCGTTATGCTATCACATACCGGTACTGTGTGAGCAAGAATACCGGTACTTTGCTAGCACTCGATATGCTCATTCCTTCTTGCACACAAATAATAAACACAACTTCTGGCACGATGTTGACCCATACCAGCACCCTGTCTTCCCACAAATCTTATGCAACTGAAAGAAACCATCACCACATGTCATATACATAGTACAGAATACACTATTACTTCATATTCCAAATTCATACACACCTACGTGAACCACTTTGCTCCCATTTCTCCCGTAGCTATACAAAATTAAAAACAAATTACGCCAGTACATCTTCACGCAACGCTTCCTACAGTACACACAACAGCCGCTTAACCTCGTCCGTAGTTCTACAGTACACAAATTAAGGAACCGAATACTTTAGTCCCCCCATCACACCACACTTGATGCTGTATACAGTCACAACACCCACTTAACGCTCCCCCAACCCACCCACATCCTCTATCCTCTCTGTCCTGCCACGGCCAACACATGTGGGATACGCTGTAAACATTGATCCTTGGCACGTACATCGCATTCCTGTTAGCATGGACTTCCTACCGCATCTTTTTCAGCAATGAATTATGCGTCTTACATCAAATATCATCTTGTATGCTATTCATGGAATGTACGTTGATATTGGTAGTAGTAGTTGTAGCCCTAAGTTCTTCTGAATATGAACACAGTGACTCTAGTCTGCAATTCACCATCCTCCTCTCGTCGGGCAGGGAGGGAATGGGAGGTGCTAGCTGATAACGGGGCTGCCGAGCTGCCTGGTTATATCAATGCCAACGTGTGAAGGCGCCCCTCTTCGTTACCTTGTCGATATTAAGCAGATAAGATAATGTAGCTACAAGAGATTATCAACGAACAGCATACATTATCAGCCGTTAAGTAATTTGTGCTGCCCTGCGACCACTGCTGTGTGAGTGAGAGTATAGATATTGTATTATTCTCAGTCTCCAGTCCATTTCGTGACCTGAATTACACCGTGTAGTGGAAGCTGCAACAAAATAAAGAGTTGTTCCGACCTTAAGACGGTTAATGGTAGTGGGTTCCTCAGTATTTTTTTTTTTTTTTTTTTTTTGCTTCATTTATTGTTACCACTCTGTCGTACTCTTCTTGCTATGAGGTTTCGTAGCAGTTCCCCCACCCCCCCAGCGATTCATGGTGTTTTATATATGCTGTTACATTTGCGTGTGTGTGTGTGTGTGTGTGTGTGTGAAAGAGAGAGAGAGAGAGAGAGGGAGAGAGAGAGAGAGAGAGAGAGAGAGAGAGAGAGAAAGAGAGAGAGATTTACAGTATATCGTAACCCTTCAATCCGGTGACGTACCATATTTTTTCATGCTATCACCAGACGATTTTATTCATTTAGGACTGGCCTCTTATATTGCCTTTAACCAGGCCAAAAATTGCATTATCTCATCTTGAAGGCTGAGTGGTAAAAATAGATTAACACCACAACATGATGCTGAACACGAAGAACTGCCACGGAAAGGATGTAGAGCCGTACCGGTAGTATTGTATTTTTCATCCAAGGACCTGCGTGGAATTAGGACGAAAAGACGAAAATCCGAGCCAGGTTAAGGTGAAAAGAGTATAGTGAAGATGTTAGGGACGGCCCTATTGAATTTCCCCGGTCCAAAAAAACTCTTAAAATCTTATTAAAGCTGTCTGCTTGTAGTAATAACCTAATACTCATGAACAGGTTATCGATGTGCAGTGGATAATATATACAATTGCATCCCAAGAAAAATAACTTGAAGGGAGGAAGAGAGTACTAATGATCAAGAGGAACAGAGGCAGCTAAGTGAGAAGGTTGAAATTCCTGAGTAAAGAAACTGAATGAAGAAAGGTGAAACAAAGAGGGAAAGTGAGGTATAGTAGTAAAGGAGGTGAAACTCAGAGAGGCAGTGTAGTCAGTGGTGTAATAAATCGCTGTGGAAAAATTGTTACGAAATTTCCCATACTAACGAGAAGAAGGCCGTGAGTCGTGATCGTGATGTGGTGAAGGCTGTTGTTGGTGAAAGAAGTAAAATCTATAGTTCTTTTAACTTAGCCCAAAATTTCGTCCTTTTCCAGCTTATTTCACGTAGCTAAGTGGCAGAAAAGGACAATACTACGGCTCTGCATCCTTTCCACAGCACCCCTTCGTGACTAGCTTCGTATTCTAGTGTTAATCCATCAGGGTAGTACAACTTAGCATTCAAGATGGAAAGATGGTAATTTTTAGACCAAGTTAGAGAACAATGCTACGGCTTTGCATCCTTCCACAGCACTTTTCTTGACAAGCTTTATATTCTAGTGTTGATCCGTTAGTACAGGTCAGCATTCAAGATGGAGGGACGGCAATTTTAGGCCAAGTGAGAGTTAAAAGAGTACAGTTACCCATACGGTAGATGAAAGTGGACCGTGGTGGAACTGAACGATGTTTTTCCTTTTTTTTTTTTTTTTTCGTTACCGTAGTTTATGGCAATTCAGTCTTTGAGCAACTAAATTCAGAGAGGTGCCATTACCAGTTTGATTTTTAATGAATAACTTGTCAGTTGATAATGCTGGTTACTTTATTGAGTTGGGCACTTAATACAGTACTTCAAAAATTTTCATCTGTTTCAAAATATATATAAAGCTAGAGAGAACAGTGATTCTCTCTCTCTCTCTCTCTCTCTCTCTCTCTCTCTCTCTCTCTCTCTCTCTCGTAAGCTGAATAAAACCGCCTTAAGGTAGCACGAATGTAATAAAAAAAGACACTATAACGAAGAACCTTGATCATTCCTTGACGTAAGAGTATAAAACGTCAAATCTACGTCATAAAACCGTCTGATGGAAGCAAGAATAAATCCTTACATTAGGCTACGTCGTCTGGTTTAAGGGGGTTTAATTTCTTGACGCACCGGTGACGTGAGTGCTCTTTGATTAACCCCTTCAGTACGACGACGCGAATTTATGTTTTTGCTACCTCCAGACGATTTTACTCACTCTAAGATGGAAATTTTTGGAGGGCACAGGATAAATGTACAGTCGCGGACATAAATATCGATCCACTTAATGACGATAGATAGCGAGACGGTGAGCGATGACTTTTTAACTCCATCGGAGTCCAGACAGATCTTTCAGAATATTAAGTAAGTGTTTCGTAACTGTTTGACCAATAATTTAGTGATTCCTGATCGCAGTAGCTCCTTGGACTGACCCCCCCCATGCCACAGAAGGTGTCCACGAAGATAAACACCTTTTGACAAGAAGAATACACGAATATAATGTCATGGGACTGAAAGGATTAAATCACCTGTGGATTGCGAGAGTGAAATGTGAAATACATCATAGTAGTGAAATATACGTCATAGGAGTAAAGAATAACGTCATATAAGTGAATAATACGTCATAAATGTCAAAAAATGAGAACAGGCCATAGAAGTAAAAAATACGCCATATAAGTGAAAAATAACGTCATATAGTAAAAAAAAAGTCTTCGAAGTGAAAAATACCCCATAGAAGTTATAAGTACAGTACGTCATAGAAGTGAAAAATACGTCAGAGAAATGAAAAATAAGCCATTGAAGTGAAAAGTACGTCATAGCTAGATACCTATAAAAATGCGTCATAATAGTGAAAGATACGCCTAGAAGTGAAAAATACGCCATAAAAATGAACAAGTGGTTGTGGGCCCTTCGGGCCCTTGGCACTTGCTCCTGTGGAGGGCTGTCGCGCTGCTATTATATATTATAGCTATGGGCAAAAAATTCTACGGAGATCCTATGCCGGGCGCGGGGATAGGCGTTTTTTTTTTTTTTTTTCAAAATGTGATCGCTCATTAAATATAGTAGTTTTTCAATCGTGATGGGACCAAGTTTTTTCACATTAGCGAATTTTTTGCGATTTTTGTGCCAATTTTGGTGCGATTTGAATGTGTAGTTTCGGCTGCCCAAAACACACACACACACACACACACACACACACACACACACACACACACACACACACACACACACACACACACACGGCTAGTGCTATAGTATATTAGAAAATACGCAGTAGGAGTGAAAGACGTCATAAAATGAAGAATACGTCAGAAGTACTAAAAGGTAGCGTTATAGAAATTATAAATAATGTCAGAATTGTAGTGGTTAACTGTTCTTTACTAAGCAGGTATATCTAGTATACCAAAATTCTCTCTCTCTCTCTCTCTCTCTCTCTCTCTCATTTTTTTTTTTTTCGTTATCTTGGGGCGAGTGTGGATGAACCCAGTGTAGCAACGCCGCCTCTCGGTCTCCCTCTCCCTCCCCTCCTCCATTACCATCTGTGACAAAGAAGCCTCGTACTGAAGGGGTTAGGTAAGAGAAGTATATTTGAGTGCAAAGGAAAACAAACAACAGTACAGCTGATAGTTTCCTCGAGTTTGTTTGTTATGGAGGATATTTTGACTATGGTATCTAATCTGTGAGCTGAAGATAAGGATAGGGAAGGAAGAGATGTCATTGTAGTACGAGGATAGTGAGGCAAGAGATGAATAGAGTGTAAAGGAATGCAAACAACAGTAGAGCTAATGGTTGTTTTTGAGTGTTATGGAGAAAATTATGATAAATATTGTAAAGCAAAAAAGTCCCATGGTGCTTTCAGCTGTAGGATGAGAATAATAAAGCAAGAGAAGTGCAAAGGAAAAAGAGCAGTAGAGGTCATAGGAAGAGGAGTATAGAGAAATGCAAAGGAAAGAGCAATAATGCAAAGGAAAAAGAGCAATAGAGGTCATAGGAAGAGAAGTATAGAGAAATGCAAAGGAAAGAGCAATAATGCAAAGGAAAAAGAGCAATAGAGGTCATAGGAAGAGGAGTATAGAGAAATGCAAAGGAAAGAGCAATAATGCAAAGGAAAAAGAGCAATAGAGGTCATAGGAAGAGAAGTATAGAGAAATGCAAAGGAATGAGCAATAAAGATCATAGGAAGAGAAGTGCAGAGAAGTGCGAAGGAAAAAGAGCAACAGAGGTCATAGGAGGAGAAGTGCAAAGGGATAACAGCAATAGAGGTCAGTTTTATGTAGGTTGTTACGAAGAAAATTGTGACTCTTTTTAATTCTCTGAGATAAAGATAAGGTGGCGATGAGAAGATAAGATAGTGAAGCAAAAAGTAGTCCCCCACTGATATCGCCCTTCAACTTCTAGTGTCAAGTGATGATTCTATTAACCCTAGTGACGTAGGCTAGTGTTCCTTTGAGCTGATCTTGCTGTGTCCAGTCTTTTTTTTTTTTTTTGAAGTGGGGAGGTTAGATATGTGTGGCATTCACTTTTTTTTTTTTTTTACAGAAGATGAACAGAGAAAGAAAAGACACTTTAAAAAATCCATACACCAGATTACAGGTATCCTCAGTTCATACGAAATCTTGTCACAGTTAGACTTGAACTTCTGTAGATTGAAGTTTGAGGAGAAACTAATTTGACCCCAAAATTTCGATCTCTTCGTCTTGACTATTGAGTCGTAGCGAGAGATTAACACTATAGCCATTTTACTCAAACTTGGCCCGGATTTTCGTCCTTTGCAATTTATTTCACGTACCGTAGATCATTAGCAGAATAAGACAGTACTGCAACTCTACATCCTTCCCATAGCGCCTCTCCGTGACTAGCATCATACCCTTGAGTTAATCTGTTGTTAAAGCTCAACATTTAAGATGGAGAGGTGGAAATTTTAGGTCAAGTTAGTGTAAAAAGAGCACAGTTTATGATCCTTGTCACGAAGAAGTGCAATGGAAAGGATGTAGAGACCTGGTATAGTCTTCTTTTGCCACTGAAGTAGGTGTAATAAGCTGCAAAGGGACGAGAATCTTGGCCAGATTAAGGTAAAATGACAATAATTCCTTTATTAGCTAATAAGAGGTCTCCCCAAAAGCTGTTATGTTTTATGTTAGGTTAGAATAGAACGAGTAGGTATAGTAATGTTGATTAAATACGTATAATTACTGGTATATTTGTATTCAAAGTACAAACGTTTCTGACATTTTCCTGATAAAATTCACCGAAACTTAATGTAACCAAAAATTTACACCCCGTTCATCATTTACTACCGGAACAGGAAGTGGGAAAAATAAATACCCGGTAAATAAATGAATAAAAGAAAAGAAATTTGTATT
>NC_137049.1:22887269-22897269 GCF_032717465.1 Coenobita brevimanus | reverse complement strand
TAACTTCATTACTATAGTGAATTGAACCTGAAAAACATTCATAAACTATTTAAGTTCAGTCAGTGGCCTGGTATTGTCAACTTCGTGAGCCTATTAAACTATTGACCAAGGAGACTCATTCCTGCCTCATAACTAAGGCCGGTATTCCTGTAACATAAGGAGGCACCCTAACACCTCTTCCATAGCGATTTATTTTCGGATATGCCTGGTTAATAGCCTTTTGTACGTTATTTATGCACTGTACGGCGATATGAAAAGGAGTTACAGTTTATAAGCACAAGATAAGACAGCATACTCTCCTAGTACTCGTGTATACCTTCAGTCACTCATTATACCATATAGTCTGAGTATACTGCCTTCCACCCTTTGATCAATCTATTTCTTACGCCACAAATTTCGCGTCCCACAATAATTCGTCCAGTATACGTATCGCTCTTTAACGTTCTTTTCAAGCAGTCCCATTTCCTCTGCACGCCCTCCAGGTAGAGAGAGAGAGAGAGAGAGAGAGAGAGAGAGAGAGAAGACGAAGAAGAAGAAAAGATGGTGCTGAAAAACATTTAATTGGAGGAGGAGGAGGAGGAGAGAGAGAGAGAGAGAGAGAGAGAGAGAAGAAGAAGAAGAAGAAGAAGAAGAAGAAGAAGAAAAGATGGTGCTGAAGAACATTTAATTGGAGGAGAGAGAGAGAGAGAGAGAGAGAGAGAGAGGGGTGAGTAGATAAGAACCAGGATGGTGAACGGTTACCATTTAGCCTTTATTAGGGAACTTTTTTTTTTTTTAATCCTTGCTCTTTAGCAGACGATTTTATTCAGCCTGAGAGAGAGATTTGCCGAGTTGTAGGGGTTAGAAAAAAGCCTTCATTAACCCCTTCACTTCCAGGGCTCTCTCCCAAGCTGAATAAAATCGTCTGGTGGAGATTCACCTCGTAGCGAAGGGGTTGGAGAGTAGAAATTTATTCAATTTTTTTCTAAACGTGAGACAGTTATGATAATGCTGCCTGAGTTTTTCATATTGACCTACACACACACACACACACACACACACACACACACACACACACACACACACACACACACACACACACACACACACACACACACACACACACACACACACACACACACACACACACACACACACACACACACACACACACACACACACACACACACACACACAGAAAACGATCCCAACTCTCCATAAAACAACCTAATTTTACGACTTACCTGATCCAAATAAGACTGAGGCAACACTTCTTCGTGATTAGTACTACCTCTTTTACCGCCAAGGACGCTTTTAGGGACCAGGATTATATTTGCCAGACGATTTTATTCAGCAAAGAGCCAAAAAGTTTGAGAGTTACTGAAGTGGTGGTGACATGTGAAGGTGTGTGGCGCGTGGCAGGGCTTCTGGGCTTTAGGGAACGGGTTATTATCTCCGCCGACGAAGTTGAAGGTTATATATTCACCTACGTTTGTCTCATTGTTTGGCCACACAATGTCTCTAAAAGTTCTCAGTGAGATTCAATGAAAGTTTGTGGAAGGGTGGGCCATGGACCAAGAAATTGATTAAATTTTGTGGCGGATCCAGATCCGGAGCCTGTGAATCCCGCACAAAATATCCAAAGTTCACAATGAATTTCAATAAAATTTTGTGGAAGAGTGGGCCATGGGTCAAGGAACGGTTAATTAATTTTTTGGGGGATTCGGATCCTATGTATTCCACACAGTATCCCCACAGATCCGGATCCGGATCGTTTTTAATAGCAGTGACATTGTCGGAGGTATGCGCTTGAGGAGTGCTTTCTAGTTAAATCCATGGCCAGAGTCGGACACGTAAGAAAAATAATAAAGTGAGTGATAATAAATGGCGTGATTAAAAAGAATAATAGTAAAAGTGATAATAAATGGCATGCCAAAAAAAGGAACGATAATAAGTGGGTGATAATTAATGGCATGATAAAAAAAGTGATAATAAAAGTGAGTGATAAACAATGGTGTGATTAAAAAAACTAATAATAAAAGTGAGTGATAATCAATGGTGTGATAAAAAAAATAATTCCGTACGTTAATAAAAATGAGTGATAATAAATAGCATGGTAGAAGAGAAATAAAGTGAAAAAGTGAGATAGATTTAAATGATACGCCGTCGACTAATTAAAAGATAAGAGAGTAGGGCGTCAAGCAGTAAAATATTCTACCTCTAAATCGGTGTACTGATAACGCGGTACAGGTATGAGTTTCTCTCTCTCTCTCTCTCTAGAATGGAGACGACGTCTTCGTAGTGAAAGGGTTTATTAGATTTCTGGAGAGAGAGAGAGAGAGAGAGAGAGAGAGAGAGAGAGAATGTTGAAAGGTTCATTTCTCCCCTCATAAGCATAATGCCATTTTTTTTCTTGATCAGGTGATAAAGAATCGTACTGTAAACGGTAGCCAGGTATCGTAAGGCAGCAGTACATTCCACACGACTGAAGGCATAATAAGAATGTAGTTGAAATGTACAGTACAGAGGTATTAGGCGGAGAATAAAATTAGAGTGACTAATACGATATGATGGTACCGTCACCCTCTCATTATTGCATGTCGCGTATTTTGTTCCAGTTAACATCAGGGAATTTAACTGAGCCATTAGTGTGTCACAGGAACCAGTCAGTCACCGCGTCATGGTTGGAACAGCTCTCTTCAGGTGTTTCATTTGAGCTAACTATAGGATGTATTCAGCTGGGAGTGAGTCATAGGAGATCCGGTGTGAGGTAACTTCCAAGAACGGAACATCATTTTATTTTATGGTTCGCTTTTGAAGTTGTAAGGTTCAGGCCAGCTCAGTATTTTACCTGGAAGTTGAATACACACACACACACACACACACACACACACACACACACACACACACACACACACACACACACACACACACACACACACACACACATTTACCGTACGTCCAAGCTGTGTTCCTTAAATCCGTATCTTTAACACCCTAATCTCGTGTCTTATCAGCCTCATTTAATCATTTCATTATCCTCAGCGCCACGATAAGCTTGATAAGAAGAAATTTCCGTATCCACTGACATTATCAGATGGCGATGTCAAAGTACGTGTTGTGCCTCTACTCTCGTCATTTTAACTTGGTCTGAATTTGCCATCGCTCATTGCACGAGAGCACTAGTCACGAGGAAGTGCTGTGGAACCGTAGAACCATAATATTGCTTTATTCTGCCACTGAGCTACGTGAAATAAGCAGCAAAAAGGCTAATAGTTGGGCGAAGTCAAGGTGAAAAAAGTATATTAACTGATTTAAATGTGCAAGAATCTACATTGTTTCTTTACAGTTTTTTTTATTCTTTTTATGTTAGGTCCAGACGATTTTATAGGGTAGGGAAGACTTTTTTTTTTTAATTATTATTATTGAGGCTTGATCTATCATTCAGTAATTTCTCTATCATTGACCGAGTGAAATTTAGTGAAGTATATCGTTCAGTACCTTTATTTTAAGCGTTTTTATTGATTTACTTCATTTTTTTTTTACCACCATGGGCCACTCCCAACTTGATTAAAAATGGGCTGGGTGATGGCAAGGTTAAAGTGGAAAAAGACGTCATAGTTCTGAAGGGGTTAAGTCTCTCTCTCTCTCTCTCTCTCTCTCTCTCGCAACCCTTTTAGTACGATGATGTTCCCTTGCTACTCCTAGACGATTGTAACTTTCTGACCTCGTACTGAAGGGGTTAATGAAGGCTATATCAAGCTAACCCCTCCAGTTCGAAAAATCCCTCCAGAACTGAGTAAAATCGTCCGGTGATATGATGAATAATGAAGGTAATCGTATTGAAGGGGTGACTAAGCTGTGTACATAAAAATCATCATCATCAGCAGCAGCAGGAGCAACATCGTCCTCATCCCCATCGTCATCATCGTCGCCGTCATCATCATCATCATCATCATCATCATCCTCATCCTCACCCTCATCCTCATCATCGTTATCATCATCATCACCATCTGTACTAAGAACGAAATATCGATATAAAAAAACATCATCAAGTTAAAGAATCAATATGAGGCTGCTCCGAAGTGGTTAGGGAAGTGGTCTGCTGTTTGAGAGGCAGAGAGTTCGATCCTAGGCACAGGGGACAGTCTTTGGATCAGAATCTCGTCACAAAGTTCTTATCTAATCTCTAATCTCACACCAGACTCACAGACATGCCATAAACACCCTCCCTCCCCCGCACAAATACCATCACACTTGCCTGAGACTTCCCTCGAATGTACCCTATTCAGTATGGACGGTGGGTAATAGTGGGGAAGCGGTGACATGTGAAGGTGGGACATGTAGAAGAACCTCAGGAATTGAACGTCGTTTATCGATCCATCTATCATCCAATCCTACATTGCCCCATGAGGAACGTAGGAGCTCGGGGCTAGGCAGTTGGTCCCGACATTTAAGATGAGAGTGACCAGCCTCGCACATCCCTGAGTTGCATTACATAAGCAATCAACCCCAACCACCCCTTGGATATAAACCTTTACCGGCTCAGTCCGATTGGAGCGCAATAATTACCCACTAAAGCACCAGGCGCCAAAATTTGGTTTTATGGTTACCACCCAGCGTTGTACCGTAAGTGGTTTCCTGGTGTACAGGAAACCATTTGGCTTGTCACTCAGTGTACAGTCACTGACAAGCAGAAGGAAGAGGAAAGAATGAAGGAAAGACAGAAGAGAGAGTGTAAAAGTCACCCGTAGGCAGAAGGACAAGGAAGGAATGAAGGAAAGACAGAAGATGGAAGGATAGAAGGATGGAGGAGAGGAAAGGGCAGACACCCGACAGCACCACTACATCGAGTGAGTGGATGGTAAGCGCCCCCACCTACCACAAACCGTCGTTTATGCCCAGAGTAAAAAAAAATGTCTTAAATTTGAAGGTTTCCTAAATGCCGTTTTTTTTTTTACTTCTTGCTATTTAAGGTAGATAAATCGATACCTGGAGATAGATAGGTAGATAGTTAGATAGATAGATAGATAGAGAGAGAGAGAGAGAGAGAGAGAGAGAGAGAGAGAGAGAGAGAGAGACTGTACGACAATAATCACAGTAATGTACCCTAATTGCTTAACTACGCCATTCCACACATACACAAACATCCCCCGGTGTCATTGAAAGGTATTGTATTGTGAAAGGTTGAATAAAAAACGTGATGCGGAGCGAGTGAAAAACGAGATACGAGCTAATGGAAAACGGGATGCAGGCGAAACGAAAAACGGGATGCATGATGAACGAAAAGCGGGATTTATATGTATAGCCTAAGTGTGTATGTGAATATGTATTTATAAACGGTATGTATGGATGTATGTGTGTATCCACTCAACATCTGTCTGTCTGTCCGTCTGTCTCTACCGGCGTGTGTGTGTATGTATGTATGTATGTATGTGTATATGTATTGTAGCGTCCGGCTTGCACATGCCTGACGGGGCCAAAGTGAAGGAGTAAATGATTCCAGCCTTGCTCGGGAGTGTTGCGTCATCAAATGTCATCCATTAAACTGATTGTGTGTCAGAGAGGGTGATAGTTAGCGTGAGTGATGTCTGTTCATAGCCTGTGTTTGGGTATGACTGGTGATTCTAACTGCAGTCAGTCTGTTTGGAGCCATAGTTATGAGGTGGGAAATGAATCTCCTTGGTTACTCGTCAGATCGTCCTTAATTCTGATATTTTTGGTTATTAGTCAAATCGTCCCTAATTCTAACTATATTCAGTTTGTTTTCATCTGACGGGAATGGGTCACTGAGGTTAAATACAAAGTCGTGGTTGCTTGAAATTTGATGAACCCTAATTATGAGGTCGAGAATGAGTCTCCTTGGTTGCCAGTCAAAATGTGCTGAATTCTAACCATAGTTTATTTTCATCGGACGGGAACGGGTCAGTCTGAAATTAAATACAAAGTCGTGGTTGTTTGAAATTTGTAGTCTTAGCTATGAAGAAGGAATGGGTCTCCTTGGTTACTAGTAAGATGAACCCCCCCCCAGTCTTACTACACATGGCAGTCAACCGAACTGAAAGTGTACCGTAAATGCACTATAAGAATAAAGTTGAATTTTTTTATCTTAATAATCTTCTTCACTTTGAGGGGTCTGCCTTAAGTAGGAAAAGTAGCAAGAATAGACGTAATTATAGCAAAGTGGATAATTGTTGACTTAACCCCTTCAAGACGACGACATGCCTTTATTTTTTATCTTTTATACTACTAGACGATTTTATTCAGTTTTGAGATGTACAGTAGTTAAGGGATTAATAATGGCGAAATATAATCCCTTCCTCCACCTTCTTCCCCGTTCTCCTCCTCCTCCTCTTTTTCACCTTTTTCTCTTCTCCCTCTCCTTTTCTTTCTCCTCATCCTTTCTTCATCTTTTTTCTCCCTTCTCTACGTTTCTCCACATCCTCCTCCTCTCCTCTTCCTTTTTTATGCCCGTCTCACCCCCCCCCCCTTCTCCACACCATATTAAACTCCCTCAACATACCTTCCTTTCCTTTCCCTCTCCCTCCCCCCTTTCTCTCACTTTCTCCCCACCTGGTCATTCTCTCTCTCTCTCTCTCTCTCTCTCTCTCTCTCTCTCTCTCTCTCTCTCGTGCGCGCGCGTGTGCTAATCCCTTGGGGACTGTTATTCCTGGACATACCTCCCCTTCACTTGAGAGAGAGAGAGAGAGAGAGAGAGGGACGCACTACTTTCACTCACGTTATGCACACTAATGAACACACACACACACACACACACACACACACACACACACACACACACACACACACACACACACACACACATACACACACACACACACACACACACATTCTCTCTCTCTCTCTCTCTCTCTCTCTCCATTCCCTTTCAGTGTTGAGAGAGAAATCTGCTTCGTCACGTCACCTGATGCATAAAAATTTACACACACAAACGACATGAATTTCTGTTTACTTTGATGATGTTTGCTTTTTTTCTAGCTTACATCATTTTATTGCCGTCCGTCTGTGTTTTGTTGGCGCCTTTTACGTTTTTATCCGGATTCATCATTATCATCATTGTCTTCATCGTCATCATCATCATCGTCATCGTCGTCGTCGTCGTCGTAGTCGTCCTCGTCGTCGTCATCATCATCAAGCAGTTGTATATGTTTAGGGTATGATACACACACACACACACACACACACACACACACACACACACACACACACACACACACACACACACACACACACACACACACACACACACACACACACACACGCACACAGTAAGGAGAATCTTCACCAGGGGACTCTTAGGAAATGGGCCACACCGCCAGAAAAGGCCTTCAGCTGTCCAGTTGTAAATGTTAAAACCTCGGTCTACATGGCTTTTATTTTTTACGTTACTTTTGTTTCTGCCTGGTAGTTTTATTCAGCTCAAGGGAGACTTCTCGTACTGGAGGAATTAGTTATAGGCCTCCTAAACCAGCACATACCAGTACACCAATCCGGAGTGAGTCAGGTCCGGCATGTATTTAGTATGGACGGTGGGTGTTGGCGTCAAGGTGGCGACGTGAGTACAATGGAATACAAAGGAAAGCAAACAGCGATAGACCTGTTGATCCTTTCGTGGCTGTTTGGTGTAGGGGAGGTTATAACTAGCAAAATTATCCTATCAGATAAAGAGAAGGATAGAAAAGCAGGATGGGTCCCCCACCCCCACTCATCAAACCCTCCAGCCGAAGCCGGCAGGAAATTGTAAGAAGGGCCACCATGCAGCATAGAAAAGCTGTCATGGAAACTCACCGGCAAGAAGGAAAAGAAATCATATTGTGCAATGTCTGCCTGAATAGCAAACTAACATTAAGTCAGTAAGTCAGCGTTATTTATCAGTGTTGTTCTGCGGTTGTATCCTTCAGGCTGTGTAAAAAGAAAAAAAAGTTATGTATATCTCAGAACTGTATTCTTCAGGAGTGAACATAATTAGCTGGGGGATGGAAGACAGATACTTACCCCAGCGACTTTTAAAAGTTAGTACTGTAACACTGTTTAAGTTGGAGGACAGTTTGTTCTATATATTTACAACTCTTAAAGAAGAAGGGCCTAGCTTTTTATGACAAATCATTTGCCGATAATTTTATGCCCATTACCTCTAATGTAATTTGAGCGATCAACTGTGAAATATTTATCGATAGCCATAATATAATGCCCTTTGAATATTTTGAATACTTGAATTAAATCTCCTTGTAATCTTCGTTTAGCTAAGGTAAAGGGATTCAGGACATCTAAACGCTGTCGTATGGTTTATTTCTTAGTCTAGGTGTCCTCTTTTTGACCCTTTGCTGTACTCTTTCAATTTTTTTTTTTTTTTTTTTAATTAGATTACCAGAACTGGACACAGTATACTGAAAATATGGTTGTAATAGAGTTATACAAAGTGAGGATGATGTTTTCTGATTATTTTCAGATGCAATACCAGTGTATCTGATTAGTGTGTTTGTCTTCGTAACAGCCCCCGTACACTGTGTAGGTGGTTTAAGATAATTAATGACTGTAATCTGTATCTTTTTCGTGACTGACATTATCTCGTTGAATATTGTTCAAAGTGTACCTGGCTGTTGATTGCTATTTCCAAAGTTTAGTACTTTGCATTTGCTAGTATTAAAATCCATCTGCCATTTCAGGTTTCAGTTGCACAGTCAGTCGATGTCACTGAATTGCGTGCCTCTGTATAGATGTGTCTGTTCTGTTTCCAACTTTAGTATCATCAGCAAATTTGGATACAAAATAAAGTATCATCTGTTTCGTTTATATATGTTAAAAACAGAAAAGGACCCAATACTGAGCCGCGGCACACCACTGGTGATGCCTTTGTAGTCTGTTTATCATTTAATACGACTCTGTTTACATCTTGTAAGCCAGCAATCGATCCACTCGAGCACATTGTGTCTGAACCCATATACTTTCAATTTCTGAAGTAATCTGTAATGGGAAACTTTGTCAGATGCTTTTCAAAAATTAAGATAGATAATGTCAACGGATCTGGTCTCATCGAATATGTTGAATTTATCTCAGAAGAAGTCCAGGAGATTTGTAAATTAAAATCACCAAAGATTACAGTATTTTGGGTGCAACACATTTCAGCAGTTTGGTTGTAAATTGCTGTTACAGACGACAAATTTCCAAGTACTATTTTGCAATGGAATACATTTTCTTAATTGGAGGTAAGTACTGTCAATGTTATCGATAGAGGGCTTAGGAATTATGGCCAGATGAAGTCCAACTTTAATCTGTAACAGTACACCTCTCCGTGCTTTAGTATTTCTCTCAGTACTGAAAGTTTTGTAACCTCCTATGTTATATTCTGCTAAGAAATCTTGTTATTCGGTGTGGTACTTGGGAGGACTGCTAGTTAGGCCTCAGGGAACTGGTTGTTAAGCTTATGCCAGGAGTCGGATGCATAACACACACACACACACACACACACACACACACACACACACACACACACACACACACACACACACACACACACACACACACACACACACACACACACACACACACACACACCATTTGAGTCCAGCTAATAGATAGGTAGGGATAAATAGGTTAATTGTGATATACGAGTTAATTGCACAAAAACGTCGTTCTAAAAAGGGTAAGTGATAATGGTAAAAGTTGTAGGCAGTGTTTATAATTGCATGAATGACTTTAAAATTCTTCCATTTATTTATAGCTCTCCATTTACAGGCAATAACTAAATAAAATAAATAAATGAATAAACAGACAGTGATAAATTGGTGTATAAGATAAAATATCGATATAAAAAAGATGATTTGCCAAGGCAGTGTTGCCGGATGGGGGGTATTGTTGTTGAGGTAGTTGCCTTTGTGGTTGATGTAGTTGCCTAATGTATTGGTAGTCGATAAGTTGATTCCGTTGCTGACTGCGACGCGGAACCTTTTGTGTTGAGTGACAGCACCGTTTAGCAGAGAGAGAGAGAGAGAGAGAGAGA